>NC_090940.1:45545705-46170705 GCF_040938575.1 Ambystoma mexicanum
ATAACTTTGTATTGTTATGAAAAGTTAGAAATTAAGAAATTTAATTATTCAAGCCCTTTCCTCAAAATAGTGTAGGGTCTCGGAGTTGTGGTCATCAGCCTAACAACTCCTACAAATAGTCAAACGGTTTCAGCAGTTCTTATGAATAGCCGCCTTCCTCAGGACAGAGAATACTGCATTCTCATTGGCATCATAATTTCTTCACAAATCTCCACATCTTGGAGGGTCTTTGTGAGGTACTTCGGGTTACCCACGGGCATTAAGGCTTTTGTCCCGATCCCTGTTGGGTTACAAAAAGGACAAAGGGGATGATAAGTACGGGAAATGATAAATAGTTGGGGGAACAACCATACATATTAGAGGGTGTTACCTGTGACTCCACTTTGTTATCTGGTCTAGGCAAAAGCGACTCTGTTCTTAGCCTCTTCTTGTGTAGTTAACCTACAGAACAAATAGCTTTATTTATCTAATACTTTGCCAATATGTTGTAAAAGCATGTTCTCAAACTTAAGGTCTACAGGTAATACATATTGTGCTGGAATACCGGTCTAGTAGATTCCACAATTCAGGCTTTGTAGAAGCCGATTGCTGGAAGCGTGAATTATCCAGTCTTCATCATCTGTTCCTAATGGCTCTCTGTGGAGTCAAAATGCCACAGGTAAATGTAAAATCTACAATGCTCCGGGGTCAAGACGCATATGGCATCGGAGGTCTCATCTCTATATACCCACTCATGGTTGTTATAATCACCTAATTTCATCCGTTGTCCCAGCGCCTAAATGTTATATAGCGCTAAACTCCACCGAGTGGTCATAACCGTGTCCAATACACACCAGCTGTAGCCATCCACAGTGTTGATGCTCTAGAAAGAAGCCATGAACAGCACAGATGGCTCAGTTTTGGGCAACATGAGCGGAGTGTAGGTTGGCTCAAGAAGTTCCTATCAGAAGGCAATTAAAGTAGTCTAGCCTTTGCAGATGCCAGGAGAGAATGATTATTGATTGAAAGAAAAGATCTGATACAACAGTTTGGTCACAGTGACAAGAGGAACGAAGATGAGAACCTGAGGTTTCATAGAGTGCATCCAGATAAACAAACTTTACCAGTTTAGCAACGGGTATGGTACAGCCCTTGATCATGAAATGGTTATTATATTTGAAAAGCGCCCAAACCCTGAGGCACCAGGGCGCTGTTGCAACCAGTTACATGACAGGCTTAGATGAAAAAGTACATACTGTGACAAATTAAGTGAAACAAGACTAAGGTAAAGAGGGCTGCACATTGAAAGAAGGGTGAGGGGGAATAGCTTTTGCAATTAGTGACCTAGCAGATACACAGAGCGGAACACAATGTAGATCTTGGCATGGGTAAGAAGGAGAAAGTTGATGCTTGGTTTTAGGTGAAGAGCCAGGTTTTTAGGGCCTTTCGGAAGGTCCAGTAGGAGGTTTCTGCTCGCAAGGAGGTGGGTAAGGTGTTCCGCTGGTGAGCTGCTATCGAGGGAAAGCTTACCCCACCACCCTTGGCTCTGGATTTTGGGCCAGATGAGCCTATGCTGGTAGGTAGATCTGACAGGTCTAGAAGAGATTGTTCTCTGAATCTTGGACTAAGTAGGGTGGGGCAGAGTTATATCTATAATCGCGTTTTTTCAGCCAGGGACAAGGTGCAATAAACAGCTGTGTTTCCCTCATTAGGGGCCATCCAGGATTTAATTGCAGCAAAGACTATTGACATGTTCAGAATCTTGGAGGTAATTACCCGATAACTCAGAAGTGGAGTATCAGCAATATAGTTGGTGTATTTTTTTGTTTCTTGTATTTATAGTTTTACAAACTTTTAGCAATTATATGCCTGAAAGAAATAGGTCCATGCCAAGCACCAGTCCCCGAATCCAGAATACGACAAGATTACACAGACCCAACCATGTTCCTAATCTATTAGTTAATTTATAAAATTAGCTGCTGCCAGAGCCTGGGATCTATTTTCACCCCTAAACAGGTGCGTCCACGATTCTTCAGCGGACATAGTGCTTAGCTTTTCCAAATAATGTCAAAACCGATTTGTTGGAAGCACTGTTAAAGCCTTACAGAACAAAAACATGTGTTGCAGACTTAATTGTTCCCCCTGTCCGATAAAATGTACATGTTATGTCCTCCAGACGGGCCATCGTTCGGGCCACAAGGACTTCCTTAGTTTTGTGTAGATTGTCTAATCTTCCTAAATGGATCTAAAATAAAATCCAGAAATGTCATGTACTCTAGGCAGTTTCCCAGTCCACAGGTTTCTTTGGATAGATTTTCAAACAATCTCAATAAATGCATCTCACCGAGTCTCAATCCAATCTGCTTACATCAGTTTCCGTTTCACCGTAGCAGTGTTATTTGCAAGGTCTTCCAAGGAAACATTAAGTTAGTCTAGCACAGCACTGCGGGGCAGCTTCCCAATGTCCCACTAACGCATCTTTAGCCGTTCCCAGTTCTCTTGATAGTAGAACCTGGATTGGCACCATGGGTTCGTGGGCAGACTTACCAAAGCAAGCTAAGGATTTCCATTAGACCATTGCCTTCATTGATGGAAGACCAAGTTCTCGTCTGAGGACCTGGACTGGAATAGATCTCGGAAGGCACAGCACCTTTTTACAAAAAATGCCTTCCAACTGTCTCCAGATCTTCTTTGGTAAAAGAGCAGAGCCACCGAGCCATAGGTCAGGGTAGACACCACATTTGCCTTATAAAAATAGATTAATGGTAGCAATGAGTATCTGCAGAATTTCCCGTTTAAAATAGCTGCTTGGTTGGCCAGCATTACCTTTTTTCTCTTAAACGTTGGAGTCTTATGAGCCTCAACTTTACTTCGGCTAACCTGAATTCCTAAATACTTAAGAGTCCACCTGTTCAATTATTGCAGTACCGAAGGGCCATTCAAACGTTTGTTCCTACATTTCGAATGTTAAGATCTTCGTTTTTCTTTTGTTAATAACCAGGTCACTTTCAGCAGTGTAATCATTCAGTCCATTTAACAGACGCTGCAGCCCAATTGGAGTGTGGTCTAGCAACACTAGACCATCAGCGTATAGCAGACTGGCTACCTTGACTCCTCCGATCGTTGGTAGAAAAGATCTCAATTCTTCCATGTAAGAGTCAAGGTCTGAGACACCTAGGTTGCAAAGGCTCGGTGCCAGAGGGCAACCTTATTCCCCCATTCCCCTCCACACCCCCCTCCCCACCCCTCCAATCAATGGGAATTTCATCTGTCAACAGGACTCCTTGGTTCAGTCGCACTCAGGTTTCTGAATGCAGGGTTTGTAGTTCAATCAGATCTTCCGGGCAGCCCCATTTTGACAGTTTAAGCCAAATGTTCTGTCTGGTGATACTGTCAAACGAGTTTGCGAAATCCACAAATGCTGGTTACATTAAAAAAAAAAAAATCTACCACTTTATCCTTCAGCACAGACAGAAGAATTGGAGATTGGAGAAGAGGTTCCCAAGCCCCTAACAAAACCTGTTTGGAAGAGTCCTGGCAAGCTTCACACTAAGCCCAGTTATTAAGTCTCTTTACAAGGATAGACGCATAGATTCCCATGACGTCCAAGAGAGTGATAGGGCGATAGTTGTTTCGGATCGTCCCTATCGCCACACTTCAAAATCTGAACTAGAATTGCTCTTTTCTATGATTTCGGTATGCAGCCGGCTACCTTTATATTTTCCAAAATTAGATCAGTGTGGCCCACTTCTCTGGATCTTGTTTTAAGGTTGCATTAGAAAGGCCATCCGGGCCAGAGGCTCTTGAAGAACTGAACTGTTTGATCAATTTTATGATGCTGTGAACCGCTGTGATGATCCACATTGAACTTGGCTCCATGGAACTACCGTCCAATTGCCCTACTCTATGCCCGCAAGAAAATCTTTGGCACATTACTACAGCACTTAAACGCATGGCCGAAAACATCTGGCCAATTGGACCCCAGACAATCTGGATTTGTTAGAGGAATTGGCACAAATCTTAACTTGCTACTGTTCGGGAGAATTCTCTGCTTAGGCTGAATTTCATAACCTATTGAGTCCCCCAGCAGCTTTGCTGGATTTTTGGGGTTTATTTGTTTCTCCTGCCAAGAGTGAGACTCTTTTACCCTCACTCTTGGGCATGATTTGAGTGTGTTTCTTGACTCTAGATGTGTTTAATGGGGTATGGGGTCTTTTACTCGATAGGGCTTCATGTGTTTTTGTGATGTGTGTTGCACAGCACCCTCAGCGCAGTAACACAGGGATGTCATAGTGACCCCCCAGTATAGACGCCATACCCTGGGACTGACTACTGTCTCCCTGGGAATGTAAAGTCACCATTGACTTTACTAGTCTTAAATTCTGAACAGAATCAGTACAAACCATATTGTGGACATACTGGCTGGGGCAATTCGATTGCCCCGGGTTCTGTTAGTCGAGGAGGCACGTCTCCGTCCCCCCGATGATCGAGTTTTGGCTGGTGGCAGTGGATACTACTTTTTATATTCAACCGCGAATATTTCTATGGGATTTTCCCATTGTTCGAGGCTACTATCTTTATTTAATTACGATAGCCTCGAACATACCGCCGGTTTATTTAATTATTAATTCTCCGGTTGGTATTTTTTGCCAAAACTCGGTTCCAAAATGGCGTTTGTTCTCTTCTGTGACTCCAACCCAAGTCAAGCCCTTTGTTCCACTTTTTGGCGGGCTTCTCCACAGAAGCCCTCCAAAGTGGTGCCACTCTGTCTGATGTACTTAGGAGGGGTGGAGGGGGATTAAGGCACCCTGGACTGAGTTGCCTAGGCAACTCAAGGCGCACTCCGTCCTGAATGGCCCAAGTGGTGAGCCGGCTGGCTCACCACTTAGCATGTTTGAGTGACAGCTAGGCTGAGTGAATGGGGGTTTTCTGCATAAAAGCAGGGCTTTGGGGACTGGAACTTCAGAAGTCGCCACAGGACCTAAGAATCCGACGAGGGAGAAGCTGAGCCGACCTGCCACGATTACACCACCGGTGGAGCCCTGCTGGACCGTCTCACCACTTTTTCCAACGACACAGATCTCCCGCCAGAGAGTCTTCTTCCTTTGACTGGTGGCGATAACCAGGTTCCCCGTCTTTTTGCCTTCCCGACGCATCTCGTGGCCGCCTTGCCTGTGCCAAGCACCCCGGCAACCGGGATACCACGTTTTACCATGACCGCGAGACAAAGGTACCACCTTTAACCGGAAAACTCTGCGGCTGGTTTCTGCCCTGGTAGTGCAACGACCTTCATCTTTCCTCCAAGTCGAGATCTTCTCTTCCCCTGGACGACGCCGAGACTTGCACCCGCTGCCAGGAACAACTGCCACCGCTGGAGGATCCTTCCCACTTAAGGTACCTTGTCCTGCCTGGCTTCTCTTGCTACCGACTGTACGGGGTAGATTTGGCCCCCGGCTTTCAAACCTGGGTTAGCCTGGGACACTTTGACTAAACTTTTCTAAGCCTCTCTAAACTCTTTTCTGAACCCTATGCAAGATTTTCTAAGCCTAGTGTAACTGTGATCTTGGGCGCATTTGTGCTCTGCTCTCTCTAAGAGTGGGCCCAGCCTTTGAACTTTGGCTCACAAGTGACTTTTTGCTCTCCGCCTTGATAACAGTGTTCTTGAATCGTAGAGTGGTGTACCTCTTCATATTCTGTCTTTTTCCCTCCCTTTTTCACAAACTTATTAGAATGCAATCTAGTTAAGCACTCATCTCTGTATGAAAATAAGTGGTGTTTTACTGTGATTTTCTAATCGGGAAAAAGGGGTGTATATATCATAATAGTAACTGTGTTTAGAATATTTTACAATAAGAGTGCTGGAGTGTTTCAACTGTGTGTTTTTAAATAAATAATTATATACTTTGATACCAAATCTCTGGTCAGTGTTTGCTTGTATTATTGTATCTGAGTGCCTATTGAGTATACTTTGCATACTGCCCAACTCTTCTTGAGGGAAGTCTGACTGCTCAGCCACAGCTACCAGGTAAATCTGGGTGGTACAGACTGCTGCCAACACCTGTAGTCTTAAATCTTTTGCAGTGGTCCCTAAGGGAACTGCACAGGTTTCTGCCTAACGACGGGGAAGATCCCCTCACCAACCAGTCGTCGAGATACGGGTATACATGGTGGCCCTGCCTCCTCAACCAGGCTGCCACCGGAGCTAGGCATTTGGTGAAAGTTCTGGGGGAAGATTTTAGCCCAAAAGGGAGAACTGAACTGGTAGTGATTGTGTTCCACCACAAACCTGGAGGTATGTGTCGCGGACACACCGGTATGTGAAAGTACGCGTCCTGCAGGTCCAGAGACGCTAGAAAATCCCCTTTTTGAACTGACCTGATTACCTCTTGGAGCGTGAGCATCTTGAACTTTATGTCCTTCAACGACTTGTTCAGTTCTCGCAGATCTAAGATGGGACGCCATTTTCCATTCAGCTTTTTCACCACAAAGTACCGGGAGTAAACCCCTTGACCCCCTTGTGACGACGGGGCGTGTTCTATAGCCCCTTTTTGTAGCATAAATGCTACTTCCTGCAGCAACACGCTCAGATGGGAATGAGCTACACGCACCGGTGGAATATGCGGAGGGTTGCTTTTGAACTGCAGGGAATGTCCGTATTCTACGGTGTCCAACACCCATTGATCTGTGGTTTACAGCTCCCATTCCTTGATGTAACATGATACTCTGCCCCCCCCCCAGAACGTTCCGATGCCCGTCATTGCTGACTCTTAGCTCGCTTATCCCTAGTCGACGAGAAACCTGCCCTTTTCTTAGGGGCTTGGTAGTCCCGGCGCTGTCTAGCTGCCTGTGAAGCTAGTCTGTATCCTTGAGAGGAATATGTTGATCTACTGAAGGACCGGTTCCTGGAAGAGAACCTGGAGTTCCCCGAAGCTCCTCTGAAGGGACGAAAAGACCGGGAACCCCGACCACTCTGGAGAGCTCCCAAAGAACGTGCAGTGTCCGAGTCCTCCTTCATGCCCTTCAGGGCTTCGTCGACCTTCTCGCCAAAAAGGAGGTCCCCTTCGAAAGGCATATCCAGTACCTTGTACTGCAACTCGGGTCGGAAGTTGGTGCATTTCAGCCATGCCTGCCGTCGGAGGACACCGTTCACCTGCTTGAAACCCGACTCTGCAAGATCTACTGCTATGTTAATTGCATGATTTGAAGCTTCCTCACCTTCCCTGACTAGTAGCATAGCCGCTTTTCGATGTTCATCCGGAAGGTGTTCGAGTATGGGTGCCAGCCGGTGCCACATTTCCCTGTCGTATCTAGAGACTATGGCAAGACAATTGGCCGCCTTAACCGTGGTAGCACCTACCGTCAGGACCTTCTTGCCGAACGCATCTTGGCGTCTAGCATCACTTTCCGGGGGGGGGGGGGGGGGGGGGGGGCGGAATTTCTTTTCCAGACGACCTTTAACCGCTGGCTCTGAGAAAGGGTGACGCATGGTCTGCAGACGTTCCTTCCACACGTGTTCTAGGGTGGGCACTGAAAACACTGACTTTCTCCTTTGACCCATGTGGTCGAAAAGAAAGCCATCTTTCTTTTCCTCTTCTTGTGCCAGCCCAAATTCCTTGCAGGCTTTAGCCATCATGTTATGGAATGACCCGATATCGTCTGGAGGAGACGGCTGGGCCGGGCTCCTCGGCGTTTCCAACTCCATATCGGACTCCGAGGTCGGATCCCTGGAGGGGGCAAGTGAGACTATTGACGCCCTGCTGCCTGATTCCGAATCCAACAGCTCCCCTTCCTCGCGGCGTGGAACCGAGAGGCTTGCTTCCGGAGGCCCTGCGGAAGGGGTTGCAGGTGGAGGACGGCGAGACGGGCCCGTGTCGTCGACGACCAACCCGGCCGGGGCTGTTCGAGGCTGTCCATCGTCCAGTGTCCGTAGCAGAGATTGCAGTGTGGATAAGACTTCCAACGATAGAATCGATTGTGGATTCAGCAG
This sequence comes from Ambystoma mexicanum, assembly GCF_040938575.1. Classification (NCBI taxonomy): domain Eukaryota; kingdom Metazoa; phylum Chordata; class Amphibia; order Caudata; family Ambystomatidae; genus Ambystoma; species Ambystoma mexicanum. Next base: position 45,553,672 of record NC_090940.1, read on the forward strand.
GGGGGGTAGAACCCGGACAGCTTTCGGAGACCGGTTTGGTAAGTTGCAACCCCAGGTCTGCCGGGGCAGCTACCCTTTCGACCCCGTCCCCCGAAGACACCGACAAGGCCTCTTGCTGTAGGAGTGTGTCTGGTAAAACTGGGTCGTAGACCTCTGGTTACCAGGCCCTTTGAGGGATATACATCAACGAAGCCATAGTTGTTCCTGTCGGCGTCGACATCTGCAATGCAGGTGCGGTAGATGTTAACTGCGTCAATGGCAGAGAAGTCGTCGACGACCGCCCAACCGTCGACGGTGGTGGTGGTCGTGCAGGTTTATGCGTTGCTCCCGCCTTCTCTGAACTCTACCTGCGTTTCTCCTCGAGGTCGATCCATCACGATCGCCTGAGGAGGATTTGTCTTTATCTTTTCTCGTCAAAGATGAGGACGAAGAGGCACCTTTCGACGCCGAGTGCTTGGAGCGGCCTTCCGACTCCTTGACCACCGGTCTAGGCTTCTTCACCGGGGGCTCCGATGACGATGAGCGGCGCGGGGCCCCTGAAGATTTCTGTGCCGAGGCCACGCTGCGTGTTGAGCCCACCTCTGAAGGGGGTATGCCCCCGCTCCATCGTTCAACCATGCGACAGTCTGCGACTCCGATCCTTAAGGGTTTTCTGGGAGAAGCCCTTACAAATGTCGCAGTCAGCCGAGTGGTGAGGGTGCAGACAGTAAATGCAGTCCATATGCGCATCCCCCCTCGTAGACCTTTAGGCCGCACGTAGCGCACGGGCGGAAAAGTGCTTTTCCTGACATCAGGAGAAGAGTGTAACCTAACCAAGTAGAAAAAACACGGTGTTCCCACTTTGGAGACAGTCGTAATCTGAAAGGCGCCGCGGGGGCAGGGCATTTATACCGCTACGTCTTGGTAGGGCGTGCGTGCGCGGCCCAAAACGACGTAGATAGGACACTAAAGTGTCAAAAGTTTTCCTATAGAAAAAGGCTATATAAGCTTACCGAGAGTTCCCAGTCTGTCGACGGGAAATATTCTAAGCGTGTGAATCCATGAAAGATCCAATGCTGGAGAACAAGTTAGTTACTTACCCGTAACTATTCTCCGGCATGGATTCACATGCTCATGAACATTCCCCTTTGTCAGGCTGTGGAATCCTCCGTAAAAACAGTTTCACTTTCACTTACAAACTGTATTTTTCCTTTAAACCAATCACTGTCTGCTAGGTCATACTGCCCCCATCCAATGACAGCCCTTTCCCCAAGCCCCTCCTCTAGCAGCCATCTTCAGATTTGGTAAGCACCATAAGTGGTAGTATGACCAAGAAGAGCTGCAGAGGGGTCGGAGGGAGGGTATGCATGTGAATCCATGCTGGAGAACAAGTGTTACAAGTAAGTAACTTGTTCCTTCTCCAGCATGTTTTTTTAAAATTTATTTTATTTATTTGTAGAGCGCACGTACAGCCCGGGGGCATTGTGGCACTTGTTACAAGAGATTACAAGGAATTTTCAGTAGGCAGGTTACATATGACCAAACAGGTCTCTTAGTTGCACGTACAGAGTTCATAACCATTTTTCTTAAGGCGGACATATCAAAACAGCTTGTTGGTCAGATGAAAAGTTGTCTTGAGTGCTTTGTGGAAGGCTAGGTGGGACTGAATCATTCTGAGGCTAGGTGGGAGGGCATTCCACTGTGTGGCAGCTATCGTGGGGAAGCTGGAACCTCCTGCACGGGCCTTATTGGTTTTGGGCATTAGGATAAGGTTAGAGTAACCTGCTCTAAGGGGTCTTGTGGCAGTGTGTTTCACAATCCTCTGTACAAGGTACGGAGGGGCAGTATCATGGAGGCATTTGTGCGCTAGTGAGAGTTTTGAAAATGATTCTCTGTTTAACCGGGAGCCAGTGAACTTGTCTCCTGATTGCGGAGATGTGTTCTTTTCTTGAGGTCCTGGTGGGTGCCCTGAGGGCATTGTTTTGCACTACTTGCAGTTTAGAAAGGTTTTTGCTAGACGTCCCAGATAGTATGGCATTGCAATAGTCTAGTCTAGAGCCAATGATGGCTCTGGCTATGGCTATGGCTATGCAGTTCTGTTGTGAAAGGAAGGGTCTGGCTGCATTAATGATTTTGGAGTAGTAAGCTGATGAGGTAGAGATGGCATTTACTTGTCTGTCCATGGTGAGGTTTGAGTCAAGGTAGACGCCCAATGTTTTGACATGATCAGACACCTTGATGGGTGTATTGTCAATAGTGAAGGAGGAGTATTCCTGACTGAGGTTGCCCAAAGTGGTGGGTGAGCCGATGAGTAGGAGTTCTGTTTTTTCGCTGTTTAAACAGAACCAGTTGTCAGCCATCAAGGATTGGATAGTCGAGTATATAGCCGTGAGATTAGACATGTCCGTCTTGTAGTCACCTGTAAGAGGGATTAACACCTTCGTATCATCTGCATATTTGGTGTATGATATGCCCATGGCATCCAGGATGCTAAACAGTGGCCTGGTGAAAAGGTTATAGAGCGTGGGCGCTATGCATGACCCTTGTGGGACTCCAAAATTAAGTAGGCTCGGGGTGGCCGAGGCAGAGTCCGAGAAGATTTTCATGGCCCTATCTTTGAGAAAGGAAGTAATCCAGACGCGTGCTTTGGGAGAAGTTGGCCGCAGAAGCAAGGTGACGGCACAGCGTGTTGTGGTCGACCAAGTCGAAAGCAGCTGATAAGTCAAGGAGTAGGAGAAGTGCAGGCTGCCTGGGTCTCTCAGGTCGTCCATTTGGTTTTTTTAATTCGAGGAGGGCTGATTCCGTGCCATGTCTTGGCCGGAAACCTGATTGGCGTAGGCCTAAGAGTTGGTTCTCCTCCAAGTATTGTTGGACTTGGATATAGGCCGCTTTGTCGAGAATTTTTAGATATAGGCCGCTTTTACTTTACAACATATATGTTGTGCATTTTGGACTCTAGGGAATAAAGGTGCAGACATTACAAGACGAAGTATGACAGATGCTAGGATGCTCTCGCCTTAGGGTTACTGGATGCAGGGTCAAAAGATTAGGCAAAGAGGAATGTTTTCAGGTCCTTCTTAAAAATCTGCAATGAGCTTTGGAGTCTTAATGGGGGAGGGAGTTGGTTCCAAGATTAAGGAGCAGCAAAGGCAAAGGCTCCGTTCTCAGACTTTGCAGTTCTACTCCTGGGAGTTATCAGAAGGTTCTGGCCAGATCATCACAACTCTCTGCCGTACACTTTTTCATTAATAACCTTCTGCAGATAGAGTGGCATGATGCCCTGTCTGCATTTGAAGGTAATTGTTAGAATCCTATGCTTGAAATGTGCTTCAACAGGAAGCCAGTGAAGTGAACGCCTTGCCTCCGTCACATGGTCTCTTCGGGTCAGCCCCAAAGCCACTCTGAAAACCCTGTCTGGCATGGATTCAAATTTGAACCCTCTCCGACCCCTCTGGGGCTCTTCTTGGTCATACTGACACTTTACGTGCTCATGAGTAACGAATACACACCAGTACAACAATACAAAACCACAAGAGGTGGCAAAGCTCTACAGAAAAAAATAGCACTTCGCCCTGGAACAGACTCACCTCAAGCAAACAGATTGCGTAGCACTGCTTGGACTCCTCCCTGTCGACACAATAGCACTTTGTGAATGTGTATGTGGACCTCCAAATAGCAGCCGTGCAGATGTGGAGCTGGGGCACACTAGACCGGAATGCAGTCATCGCAGCGTAGCTCTGGTGGTGTGGGCTCTCGGACGGCCGGGCAGCAGTCGTTTTGTGAACCGATGTGTGTGATTCAGCCAGAGAGCCACCTTGAAATGGAAGCCATGGACAAGGTCTTCTCAAGGTTCATAGGACCAAACTTCACAAACACAGTTGAGAAGTTTTTCGAAAACTCTTCGTGCGTGTCATAGAATTTCAAGTAACAAGCAAGGTCCAGCGAGTTTAAGGCCCTTTCAGCTGGTGACAAAGGCTTCAGGAAAAAAAACAGGCCACTCACGGAGGTGGAACTTTGACAGAACCTCGGCATGAACGAGCGGTGCATCCGTAGAACCACACTATTAGTGGAAAGTCAGGTATGGTTGCTTGCAGAATAGGGCCTGGATCTCACCTACCTTCCTGGCAGAGGCGATGGCCAAAAGGAAAGCTGTTTTTCACGAGGGGTCTGATGCATAGGCTCGAAGGGAGCCCCACTGAACCTGGTCAGTACCATGTTGAGTTCCCACGCCAGGGCAGGAACTTTCACCGGCGGTAAAGATCGAAAAAGTCCTTTGAGGAACTCCTTGACTAGTCGATGAGACCACAGTGTAGACCTTCCTAGAGACTTGGTGTAGCGGGAGATCGCTGCCAAATATACCTTGGAGGCATGCACCAGTCTGGCATTGGCCAAGGAGAGCAAGTACGGAAGAATCTGCAGGGCCATAACCTCAGCAGGGTAATCTTCTGAGACCTGCACCACACTGTGAAACGCTTCTACTTGTGTCTGTAGCATTTCAAAGTCGACACCCTGGCGAGGACCTCCCTGCAGTCCAACAGCAACTCATATGCTCCAAACTCTAGGGAAGCATAAACCAAGCCCTCAGGGTCGAGATGAAAGATGCCGCCTCCTCAGGCGAGAAGATCCAAACCAATGGCAGCTTGACCAGAGGCACCGCTGACAGGCTGAGAAGGTCCCGATACCAAATCGGCCTTAATCACACCAGGGCAATGAGTAGTATCCTGCATTGGCAAGGTCAGTGTGTTTGACGACAAGTAGCAGGAGCGGCAACGGAGGAAACTTGTATAGAAACATCCCTTCCCACAGGAAGAATGCATCTCCCTCGCTCCTGGTGGAATCTGCTGGTGAAGTTCTGGCAATGAGTTGACCGCTGTAGCAAACAGATCCTACTGCAGCCTGTCCCATTTGACAAATAGGTCCACCTGGTCCTGCCAACGTTCCCACTCGTGGCAGGAGCGCTATTCCCTGTGATGGAGTCTGCAATGGTGTTCTTGACTCCCACCAGGTGAAGAGGGCAAGGAACATTGCTTGTCCGACGGCACAGCGCCACAAGTCCTGTGCTTCCTTGGAGAGCGCCACGGATCAAGTGCCCCACCTGCTTCCTGATGTAGAACTTGGTGGTGGTGTTGTCCGTGAAGATACTCATCACCTTGCCCTTCAGAGACGGAAGAAACTATTTGAGGGCCCAGAACACTGCCCTTAGCTCCAGGATATTGATATGGAGCTACTTCTCCTCTGGCAGCCACAGGCCTCTGGCGTGCATTCGGTGTGGGCCCCTCAGCATTCCAGGGAAGCATCTGTGGTTACAGTCTACTGTTATGGAGGGTTTTGAAACCCCATGCCTGGGCCCTGTTGGAGGAGATGCCCCACCACTCCATCGTCCGACAGAACTAATCGTCGAGCAGGAATTTGTCTGCAAAGCTTATGTACACCTGAATCCAGCGAGCGTCCAGGAACACCTAAAGGGGTCGCATGTGCAACCTGCAGAGCCGGATGAGGTAGATGCAGTGTGACATCATGCCGAGCAATGACTTAATGGTCTGCACCATGGCAGTCTTCAACAACAGCCGCTGCACCTTCCCCTGAATGGCCCTACCCTCTCGTCCGAGGGTGACCCCACGCAGGACACCATATTGAGTCTGGCTCCTAGGAATAGTGCTTCTGCGATGAGTTAAGCAAGACTTAGGATAGTTGGAGAATCCCATATCCATCAGCAGCTGGACGGTCGTCTGTGTGTCTGACGACCAACTCCAGCGAGCATGCCCAAATGAGCCAGTCGTCGAGGTACGGGTATAAGAGTATGCCCCCGTAGACAGATGGGTAGCCACTGGCACCAGGCATTTTGTTAACACTCAGGGTGCAGACTTCAATCCAAAAAGGTAGAACCTTGAACTGGTAGTGCTGTCCCTGCACTATGAAACGCAGAAAATGTCAATGTTTCTTATGAATGTGGACGTGGAAACAGGCTTCAAGGTCCAGCAACGCCAAGAAATCACATTTCTCCAGTTGGCCGAGCATGTGCTGCAACGTGACCATCCTGAACTTTTGGGACTTCAGGTACTTGAGATGTCGCAGGTCTAGGATGGGCCTCCAGCCCCTGGTCTTCTTTCTGACCAGAAATTATCTGGAATAGACTCCAGAGCCCCAGAGCCGTTGGGGAACTAGCTCTTTCGCCCCTTTTCGCAGCATGGCCTGTTCCTCTTCCAGGAGCTGAGAGATGTGCTGCTCCTGACTGGTAACCGGAGTGATCCGCGTACACCTGTGTTGAAACTCCAAGGTGTGTCCCCGGGTGAAAGCATCTAGCATCCATCTGTCAGTGGTGATCTTCCAATCGCTGACAAACCTAGTCAGCCGGCCAACCACCGGAGTGTGCGCACGGGAGCCTGACGTCCCTGCCAGTTCAGGCCTGTTTCATAACCGGCATCCTGGCCTGCGGGCAACAGTGCCGCTGTACTCTGCTTCCGTAGGCCTGGGAACGACCCCTGTAGGCTTCCTGAGTCATGGATCTGGAGGGCTGACAGTACGAAGAGGAGAAGCCTTTGCAGGACCCGCTTGACTTTCCCCTGGAGGAGTGAATAGAGGGTTGCTGCTGGAGGGTGCCCAGGAAAAAGGACGTCTCCGCCTTGATGGCCTGTAGGGACTCGAAGACCTGATCAAACAGGTTCTCGCCATCGAAGGGCATATCCAACACTTTCACCTGGACCTCCTGCCGGAAATTCGTGGCCTTCATCCAGCCCTGTCGACAAAGGCAGACACTGCTCCTCCCTACTCCCCCCCCCCCCCCCCGCCCCGCCGGAACCCCGCGTCTGCGACGTACAATAGCACCATAATGGCATGATCAGATGCTACTCCCCCACATCCCCTCCTGGAAGAGAGCGATTGCTTCTATCCTCTTATCGTCGGGGAGGAAATCCAGAAGAGGCCCCTGCTTGTACTACAGTCACTGTCGTACCTGGCTAGGATCACCAGTGTGCTGGCCGCCTTGATAGTGGATGCAGCCGTGTAAATCACTTTCCTTCCCATGGCATTTTCCTTCCCCCCGCTGCCCGGAAGGACTGAAAACGACAAGGATGGGTTAGCCGACAGTTTCCACATGGCAGCCGATACCACCGAATCCTGCGATGGTTGCGACCTCAGGCACTTGGGTGTCGAGTTAGGCACCCAATAATTCTTCTCCAGCCTGGCAACGGATCCCCGCTGTAGGCAAGATGGAGAAAAGAGCACACAGACTCTTAATGAACAAAAATAGAACCCGTTTCCACCGAAAACACAAAAAGGTAGAAGTAGCTCACAGAGCAAACTAGGACTCCAACACAAAGTAAAAATCTGAAGATGCAGTAAAAATCTGAAGATGCAGTAAAAATCTGAAGATGGCTGCTAGAGAAGGGGCTTAGGGAGAGGGCTCTCATTGGACAGGGGCAGTATGACCAAGAGGACAGTGATTGGTTTAAAGGAGGAAGTTTTTAAGTGAAAGTAAAACTTTTCTTTTACTGAGGATCCCCAGGGTGACCACGGGGAATATTCAGGAACATGTGAATCCATGCCAGACCCATATTGGCGAAACTACACATGTTGGGGATAGTGTTACCTCCCGCACAAGTCAACGTCCCTTTTCGATCTTCGAAAAAAAGATAGATACACTATTACCACTAGTTGTCATACCATATGCACAGCATGTGATTCTAAGCCGATTCACAAGCAGCAGACTTATTGTTAAAAACATTTCTAGCGGTTAATGGGTGCCGGTAGTGTGATGCTGGGTGAGAAAGACCTGGCGCTGGTGGCAGTGCGGGCCAGATCAGACTTCAGAAAGGCAAAAGTCATGCAGGACTTTCAGAAACTGATGGACTAAAAGTGAATGAAGTGTGGCCCGCCGAGCTGAAAAGAGAAACCGGCCACACTTCCTAAACACGATTGAGAGTTCGGACCCATCTTTGCCTTTTAAATGTTTGTGAAGAACTTGGGTTTGTTTTACTTTGCATACACTTGTGGTAAAAGCTGTTCAAAAGCTAGAAGAGTACTTTACTCACTCACCAGTAAACTCCTATGAAAGTCTTCTGGACTGATCTTCACATCACTGGAACATTCCCCTAACTTTTTCCCCAACTTACAAAAGCACTTGTTAACCTTTGGCCACAAGGCCCCATTCCACTCAGGGTTGGACTTTACAAGTTGGGGTTTCTATTCTTATGATGGTTGGTGCACTTGTTAACTACTTACCTTCCCTTTCAGTTTTGGGGGGGTTAACTGTATACTTTGCTCTAAATGTGACTGTATAGGTTATATATTAGTATTTATAATCAGTGTGTGGACTCATTGTGGACCCCAAACTCACTCACATCTCCCGAGATTTAGCCTTGACCACTCTGCATGCTACCTTGGTTTGGCTGAACTCCTCGAGTTTCCCCCTGTTCAATATAACTAGGGAGGCCTCCTAAACTCTGTCAGCCGGAGTTTAGAAAACCAATTTAACAAGCACAGAGACCGTCATTACATCAGTCAAGGTAATGCTGTGGATTAGAATGTCTGTACACTAAAAAACAGTCCTCATCACTTCCAAGCAAGCAGCTACCTTCCTAGGCTATCGACCGAGACTGCAAAGAGATATGACCATATATGGTCAATATTTACTCTTGATGGAGGGGGTTCAGGGAATGCACAACTTGGAGCCAACAAAGCCAGTGGCTCGAGCGGCGGGGCTTAAAGAAGTCATTCTATAAGCCAGGCAAAATGTCCAAACAAATACATTCCAGTAAATATAACGGTGTTCTAAGAGCAAACCCACATCTTTTAGCAGTGCTTTTAAAATGGTCCCACCAAAGTGACTACGACAAGAAAGAAATTACATCTCTGGCCATCCTAAACATATACTGGAATCCAGCTAAAATAGAAGCTTCTACTTTTCTCAGAGAAATGGAATCAGAAATCGATGAAATTTTGACAGTCCATCTAGTGACGCACATATTAATTTGCAGTGATTTAAACGCTGCATGTCCACAGCAAAAACTGGAAAAAGCTCAGACTCCAGCCGTTCTCAGAGGGATACAGTGGCTTGACCTAATGAAATACAGACAGTTTCAGAACTTAGACACGGTTTTTCCTGACCAGTCACGTCCACCGACTTGGTCTAATGGGGTCTCCGAGTCATCAATCGATCATATATTTGTCTCACGACCATTCTTGGACCCGATTTCATTCTTCAAGGTGAAACAAATAATGGCCAGTGACCACAATCCCTTAATTGCAGCATGGCAAAGGACCAACGACCCAGTTGAATCATTGATCTATCAGGCTGAACTAAACCCACAAGGAAACAGATTACGCCTATCAGTGAAAGATATTAAAGACCTATTAAATAAGGACAAGAAGGCCAGAACAAGTGAAATGGAGTTTGAGACGGACTATGGCCCCCTGCTAACATACAAGAAGACCGGCATCACGAGATCCGATTCCTCATCGGTAAAGCACTCGTACGACACACGGCTAGTGGAAAAACGACGAGAATACCGCAAAACCATTAGAGCTGCCGCCAAGCTCGATGTTAACCAAGCGAAAAGCGCCAAAGCGAAAGCAAAATCTACTTACCGCTCCTGGCTAAAATCAAATTGAAGAATTCTATACCAACAGGACTCGGAAGCAACACAGAGCCAACTGTACAAAAAAATTCAAAAGAATTTTGGACATTACTAAACTCCAAGTCATCCACCAGAAGTGTAAACATCCAAAATGCTATTGGCGAAGTAACCTGGGAAAAGTATATAAAGGAAACCTTCAGACTACCTTGGGGCCAGAATCCCTCTATGTTAGAGAGCCAAGATTCACCCTGGGCTAAAATTAACGACCAAGAAGAAATCTTCGACTTAATAAACAACTTTAAAAACTCAAGGACTCCTGGACCTGAAGGTATCACAAACATCGACCTGAAGTCCCATCCGGAAGCCTAGTCCTCCTTCATAAGTCAAGTTTTTTCAAGATGCTCAGAATCAAAATCAATTCCTGCTTCTTGGACTACAGCTACGATTGTACCAATATACAAGAAGGGTGGCATTAACGATCCTGCTAATTATCGTCCCATAGCTCTCCTTGATCCGATAGGAAAGCTATTCGGTTCTTTACTAGTGAAAAGGTTCCAACAGTGGGCCATGCACGCCGCGTGCAACAATCCATTCCAATCTGGATTCAAAAAGAACCTGGGAACTACGGTCAACATCCTTTTAATAAGCATATTGAAAACTAAAGTGCTTGAAGGGGGGCCTAGGTTACATCTGGCCTTCATTGACTTTTCCCAAGCATTCGACAGAGTTAACAGGACGCTCTTATGGAGTAAAGAAAAACTGGTCCTGTCGTGAAACCATATTGAACCCCATCAAAGCGTTGCACACAAACACGTCAGTCCGAGTCAGACTGAACTGCCAAGGTTTACTATCAAAACCTATTGCGACTCAAAGAGGAGTGAAGCATGGGTGTCCTTTGGCCCCCCTCACTCTTTCTGGCCTACCTTGGCGACTATCAAGCATCGGAAAGCTCTGATCGTTCCCACCCCGGATGGGTCAACATACTATCAGTAGATTACTCTACGCTGACGATCTCATACGGATTGATCAAACGCCTATATGATTACAGCGTCAACTTGACAACTTGTACAACTACGTAACATCTAACAACCTGGAAGTAAACAAAGGTAAAACAAAAAGAGTTCCTTGGAAAAAACAAAGCAAATGGAAAAACTAAAATGGTTCTTTCAAGCGGCGGAGATCGAAAAAGTCCAAAACTTCAAGTACTTGGGCATCGTGCTGGACAACAGCAAAAAAGAAACAGCCATGCAAGAGCATCTAATAAAAACTAGGAAACTTGCTACGCAAGGAAAAGCAATTGACCAGAAGCTAGACCAATTTTCAACGATCCCAGCGATCGATTTTTACAAAATGGAGGTGGTGCCTGCTTTAACCTACAGTACAGAAGCGATGATACTGCTCCCGCGCGAAATCTGGCCCAAACACGAAGCTTATTACTGGCGAATAGTTCTCGGTCGTTCAACTTTTACGCCCGTAGCTTCTGTTCGCAGAGAACTGAGTCTTTTGTCCCTTCAAGGGACTCTGAATTGCAACTCCCTAAGACTTTATAGAAAAATCCTGCTCCCTGAAAGTCCACTGCTATATGGACTGATCAAAACAGAACTAGCAGTTGAATCAAATAAACTTGTACAAACCTGGAAGTCATACATCTCAGGGCTTTTGAAAGAAATAGAGTGTGACGAAGACGACTTGATCCGAAACCCGGTAAAATCATGAAAAAAAATCAAAGAGTTAGACTGGATCACGACGCTCGCAAAAGCTTCAGAAAATAAACTAACACTTCACTTACCACCAAACACAAAGAAACTGAATTACAGGGATATATCAAACAATTCCCCAACAGAAAAGCAAGAAACTGTATTTTACGAGTGAGACTGAACTTGCTACCTACAAACGAAATCAGAACCATCAGGGGTTTACCAACCTCACCAGATTATGTCGCAAAACAAATGAGACAGTTCGCCATCTCCACTTGGGTTGTCCAGAAACAAAATCAACCAGGAGAGCCTATATGCGGCATTTTTCTTCTGATCCTTCTCTAGACTGTGAATCTTGTTGGTCAAGAATGATTAGCGGGGACAAACGGACCTGGCTAACGGCTACCTCGCAACTTGTGTACCAAATGATGGCAAAATTGGACAGCTTGGCTCCTTTGGAAAAGGTCTCTTCCCAGCCCGAAGAGGACGTAGAAAGCTGAAAAATCCAGTAGTCTTACTTCCTTTTTTAAAACGAAATCTGCACAAAAGACAAAAATGAGACACGGACTATGAAAAGTTTTGTAAAAATCCATTTATTTTTGATAGATATATATATATCTAATACATTACTCACCGTAATCTTATTTCTGATGCTTGTATCGGCTTAGATTCACATGCTGTGCATAGGCCGACATCTAGTGGAAGCTGCGGAGTATTACAGTTTGTTTTTCGAAACTCGAAAATGGGCGTCGACACAGGGCGTGCCAGTAATACTATCCCTAGTGTGACGTCCACTGTACCCAAGATCCCTCACGCATCTAGGATCCTCAGATTGTATTTTTTCTGACATGAGGTAGCATGAGGAGTAGCGCGAGTACAGATAATCCAGCAGATAGACAAAGGTAAGACTACAAGCAATCATGCGCCTTCTCTCAGAGGCGAGGAAGGGTGGGTTGCATGTGAATCTAAGCAGATACAAGCATCAGAAATACGATTACGGTGAGTAATGCATCCCTTCTGAGGCTTGTGCAATCTGCTTAGATCACATGCTGTGCATAGATTAGCGAGCAGTACCTGAAGGAGGTGGGATGTGATGTGAGTAGGGTCATGAGCAAATAAGTGTCTTAGAACAGCTTGTCCCACTTGTGTATCTGCCTTGGAATGGGTGTCAATGCAGTAATGCTGAGTAAAAGTGTGAATAGAGCTCCAAGTAGCTGCCTTGCAAATGGTGTCAAGGGGTACATTTGCAATGAAAGCCAGAGTGGCCCCAATGCCTCTGGTAGAGTGGGCTCTTGGCATGAAAGGCAGAGTTCTTTCAGAGAGTGAGTAACAGCTGGATACAGTTAATAATCCACTTCGAGATGGCACCTTTAGAGACGCGATCCCCCTCTCTGCCTGTAGCTACGGAGACAAACAGTTGATCTGTTTTTCTTAGCGGTCTGGTTTTATTTACATAGTAGAGGACCGCCCTACGCACATCTGGGTGTGTAGTTTCACCTCAGCCGAGCTTTGCGGGTCCTGGAAGAAAGCCGGAAGCTCGATGGACTGGTTTACATGGAATTTAGATATGAACTTAGGTGAGAACCTAGGGTGTGTGCGTAAAACCAGTTTGTCTTTATGGACAGTAAAGAAGAGATCCTGCACTGACAGAGCCTGAATTTCACTGACCCTTCTTATAGAAGTAATAGCTACTAAGAAGGCCGTTTTATAAGTCAGGTGTTTGAGACTGCTTTTATGCATGGGTTCGAAAGGGGGGGCCCCATGAGCTTGGCTAGCACCACATTAAGGTCCCACCCTGGTGGTGGGTTTGAAATAGGAGGGTGAAGTCTCTTTACTCCTTCCATGAAGGCTTTAACTACCAGTACTTTCCACCACAAAACTTTGCTATGGGAAGTGGTGTAAGCCGACAGGGCTGCCAGGTGTACCTTCAGTGAGTTAAAAACCAATCCTGCATCCAGCAGGTGGAGCATCTATGTAACAATAGTGGAAGGAGTGCAATCAACCGGGTTGATTGATCTACTCTGGCACCAGATAACGAACCTCTTCCACTTGTCAAAGTAACAGTGCCTTGTGTTTGGTTTCCTAGATTCCTTTAGGATGTCCATACACCTCTGTGGCAAATTGAGATATCCAAACTCTATGACCTCAGGAGCCATGCTGCCAGGTTCATTGAGTTGGGTTGCTGGTGCACTGTTTGACCTCGGTGCTGGGACAGTAGGTTGTACCAGGCTGGAAGTTTGATCGGCTCACACACCGCCATCCTGCGTAGGTGTGGGAACCACGGTTGTCTTGCCCACATGGGAGCAACTAGGACGAGCGTCATCGACTCTGTTCATCTTGTTCACCACTTTCCTGATGAGGAGTTGGTGGAAAAGCGTACGCAAACATCCCTGACCAGTTCATCCACAGGGCGTTCCCCTGGGAGTCTGGTTGGGGGAGCCTGGATGCAAATCCTGGGCATTGTCCGTTTTCGCTTGTGGCGAATAAGTCTATAGTGGGGAAACCCCACTGAGAGAAGATTTTCTACGACCTCTCTGTGTAGAACCCATTCGTGTTCCTCTGGGAGGGAGTCTCTGCTCAGAGCATCCGCTAGGGAATTGAGCTCCCCTGGAACATGTTGTGATGACAGGAAGATGTTCCGTCTGAGTGCCCATATCCAGATTTTCTGGACAAGCTTGGACAGATTTGGCGAGCGAGTCCCTCCTTGCTTGTTCAGGTAGAACATGGCTGTTGTGCTGTCCGTCCGGATTTGCACTGACAGGTTTAGTAGGTGGGGCTCGAACGCCTGAAGCGCTCTGAATACTGCCAGAAGCTCTAGCAGGTTGATGTGGTTCTTGGCCACTGAGTGAGACCAGAGACCCTGAGCTGTGTGGTGGAGATGGTGAGCTCCCCACCCCGTCAGGCATGCGTCTGTAGTGACTATTGCCTGTACCTCGGGATTGTAAAAGGGTTTCCCCTGTGCGAGATTCTCTCTTGTCCACCATTGAAGGCTTTGTACCAGTGTTGGTGAAGCGACCACTAGATCGTCCCACTTGCCTGAGACCACTGTTTCGCCAACCATTCCTGCATGGGACGCATGCGCAGGCGCGCTTGGAGGACCAGGTAAATACATAACGCCATCATGCCCAGTAAACACATTGCTTTGCGTACCATTTGTTGACCGGACTGATAATACAGAATTTGCAGTGGTATATTCCGAATTCTTTCTTCTGAAGGAAAGGTCAACCCCTCTTGGGCATCTAGGATTGCTCCTAGGAATTGTTTTGAGGTGCTTGGCACTAGGCTTGACTTTTTCTCGTTGATTGAGAAGCCTAACTCGTGAAGGAGGTCGATAGTCCTTTGAATGTTTGTCCTGCAAACCCCTGGGGGTTTCCCCCGTTATGAGCCAGTCGTCCAGATAAGGGTACACTGGGATTGCCTCCCTGCGTAGGTGTGCAGCCGCCACCGCCAGTACCTTGGTGAATACCCTTGGTGCTGAAGCTATCCCGAAGGGCAGTACCTTGAATTGGTAGTGTCAGCTGTCCACCTTGAAGCGCAAATACTTTGTGCGCTGGGAACATGGAAATATGAAAATAAGCATCTTTCATATCCAAGGTTGCCATGTAATCCCCTTTTTTTAGGAGGGGGGGGGGATTACCTCTTGTAGCGTGGTCATACGAAATTTTTGGGGCTTGACATACTTGTTGGCAGGCCGTAAGTCCAATACTGGGCGCATTGTCAAATCTTTCTTTGGCACAAGGAAGTAGGTTGAATAAATTGCCTTGTTTACCTGGTGTCCCGGGACGAGTTCTATCGCGTCCTTTTCTAGCAGAATGGCGATCTCCTCGAGGAGAATCTTCTGATGTTCTAAAGAGTGTACTCTTTGTCGTGGAGGATGGTTCCGGGGACGCTGCAGTAGTTCTATACAATATCCTGTGGATACTGTTGACAGCACCCATCTGTCTGATGTGATCCCTTCCCAAGCCTGGGTGAAGTTGGAAATGCGTCCCCCTACTGGGGTTGCATGAGAAGGGACCCTGAACTGAGCGTCACTGCTTTGGTGGAGGCGTGCCGCCTCCCTTGTTGGGGCTGCCTCTGCCTTTACCACGACCTCTCCTATTACCCCTGCCGTAATCCTGAGTAGACTGTTGGTTGTTCCACTGTGTACCCTGCTCTTGGGAATAGGTAGATCCTATCTGGGAATTTTGGCCGCGTGGGCGACGAAAATTACTATTCCCTCTCTGGTTAGGGGGTTTATTGGTTAACTGGCCAAGGGACTTGAGTGTTTCGTATTCGTTCTTGGCATTCTTCAGTGCGTCTTCGACCGCCTTACCAAACAGATCGGTTTCCACCGGTTTGTCCAACAATGATGCCTGGGTTTCTGCCTTAAAACCAGACTGCCGTAACCACGCATGTCTAGATAACAGGGCCTTCCGCTATCAATCTGCCTGTGTTGTCCGCGGCATCGAAGTTTGCTTTCAAAATGCAACCAGACACGGCTCTACCCTCTGCGGAAATCCGAGCTAACTGGCCCTTTAAAGGTTCAGGAGCAGAGGCTATGAGTGCCGCGACTTCTTCCCACTGATGGCAGTTGTAGCTGGCCAACAGGGTGGAGTTTGCAATCCTTGCTTGATAGGCGGACGTTGAGGCTACTTTCCTGCCGAAACCGTATAGTTTTTTGCTCTCCTTGTCGGGAGGAGCTTCGGACGATGACAAGGGTGTTCCAGCCCTCTTACGAGTGTTGGTGACAACTAGGGAGTCTGGCTTCAGATGTCCTCTTATATAGAGAGGGTCAGAATGGGCCGCCCTAAAAAAGTTTTTCAACCCTGGGATTGACTGCTCTGGTGAGGTTCGGGTTCACCAGGGACGGATCTATTCTCCGTTGAATGGATTTAAGGCTAGGGATGGTCTGGGCAACAGGCCTCCTTTCTCCCACTAACTCTTCTGCAAAGTCCCTTTCCTCCTGGACACCGTGGGTGTCAATGTGGAAATGTTCTGCTGCGCGTGCGAGAACCTCGTTTAGGAGGGATTGGTTATCGACCGGGGAGTCGGTAACCGGGGCTTCGTTCTCTACCGGGGAATCTACTCTATGTTTCCGGGTCCTCCTCTCCCTCTTCCTGGTCCTCATCATCCCCATATTAGCCCGTCCCGGTTTGCTCTTCTATCATACCAAATTCTTGGTCCTCACAAAAGGAAGCCTCTCCTTGATACAGCGAGTATGGTCTTGCATATGGTTGTACCTCAAAAGGTTCTGACATCATCGGAGTTTCCAACCGGGGCTTTTTACTCGGGGGGATAGGATCAGTAGAGCCTGAGGGTGTCGCCCCCTGTGGATCATACGAGAGGAAATGTTCTGGATTTTTATCATAAAAATCTGCCAAAGACGACATTCTTGACATGACTATGTCTTCACTGGACCATTTTTTGGATCTGGGAATGACTCTCTCAGCAAGTCTATGGGATTTATCTTGAGTAGCTTTGCTGGTTTTAGACAGATCAGCAGACCTGGTTTTGTCTGTTTAGGGGGAGTGGCGTGTTTCACAGGTGTGGAAGAGTGCAAAGGTTGTTTCTTCTGCTGTTTTCGCCCCTCCCCGTGAGTGGAAAAATGTTTTCCCTGTCCTTTAGTGGCTCCAGAGTTTTTCGACGCCTGGCGTCGAGGATCGGGGGTGGTGTCCCTGTCCTTCGAGCGTGGGGCCTCGCTGGTTTTAACTGCGGGCTCCGACTCCTGGAGCGCGGCCTGGGGGTGGAAGTCGTCTTCCGACGATCGAACTTCTGTTAGCCTAGGGAGCGAGGCACTCTTGGCAAGAGTGGATGATTGCCTGGAGTCATGCGGCGATCTTGATCGAGAGCGCCCAGAGGACACCGAATCGGACCGTTCTGTTGGTGCCTCTTTCCGAGAACTCGATGTCGTCGAATCTCGGTTGGACTTAGTGTGTTTAGTGTGTGTAGTATGTGAAGCGCTTGTGTCGCCGGGGGTCTTCCCCATAGCCGCCCTGCCGGACGACCTTCCGAGGTCGGGGACCTGCGCTCGGCTGTCTTTCGACGCCGTAATGCCCTCGCCGTCCGAAAGTATGGCGTCGCTGCCATCGCTGAAGGCGCCCTCCGCTGCCATGGCCGCCTGCCTGGCGTGGTGGGCCCAACGCTTCGTCGAACGGTCCTTAAGTGTCTTAGGTTTAAACCTACTACACGCTCTGCAGTTCGCTTCGGGGTGGTCCCTCGGCAAGCAGAGATTGCACGTGGCGTGCCTGTCGACCCAAGGGTATTTGCGATTGCACTTGGGGCAGAATTGAAAAGGGGTACCCTCCATACGCACCTTGAGGCAGCGGGCTGTTAAGTGTAGGAAAAGTATAAGGTGTACCTATATACCAAGAGTGTAGAGTATGTATCACCCCCCACTCTTCCTACTTGCAGGGCCGAGGCCAGAGGCCTTCCACGGCCCGGGCCGAGGCCAGCGGCCTTCCGAGGCCCAAATCCGCCGTGCAGCAGCCGACGGTCGATTTCTTCTCCAGCCGGCGTCGAGTGTCGAAGTTCGACGTTGGGGTGGGGAAGGATGTCAATAGATTATTATTTTTAAATTTTTAGCAAAAGTATGGCTAAGGCCAGGGGACTCCGCAAAATGCTTCCGACCAGTATGGTACAATCTGAGGATTCTAGACGCGTGAGGGATCTTGGGTACAGTGGACGTCACACTAGGGATAGTATTACTGGCACGCCCTGTGTTGACGCCCATTTTCGAGTTTTGAAAAACAAACTGTAATACTCCGCAGCTTCCTCTAGATGTCGGCCTATGCACTGCATGTGATCTAAGCAGATTCCACAAGGCTCATACATATATGACAAGGCATTACTTACCGTAAAAGCATTTCTGATGGTTGTATCTGCTTAGATTCACATGCTGTGCATAGGTCCGACATCCAGTGGTCACTGCGGAGTATTGCATTTTGTTTTTCGTAGTCGAAAAGGGGACGTCGACAAGGCGTGTCTAACACTATCCCTATGGTGACGTGCGTTGTACCCACAATCCCTCACGCGTCAAGGTCCCTCTGTTTGTATTTTTTCTGCCCTGACGGAGCCTTCTATACGTGAGTGAGTACAGAAAAGAGAGATGTAGAAAGATGTCTATGTTCCTTCCATCCGAGCGGGGAGGAAGGGTGGGTGCGCATGTGAATCGAAGCAGATACAACCATCAGAAATGCTTTTACGGTAAGTAATGCAATGTCTTCTGATGTTTGTTAATCTGCTTAGAATCACATGCTGTGCATAGACTAGCGAGCAGTACCTGGAGTTGGCGGTGGGTTATGAGAAGGAACAGTAGAGAAAAGATGTCTTAATACTGCCTGTCCCACCTGGGAGTCAGATCTAGAGTGTGCATCTAGACAGTAGTGTTTTGTAAAGGTGTGCACAGAACTCCAGGTAGCCGCTTTGCAGATGGACTCAAGGGGAACATTTGCAATGAACGCTATGGAAGCCCCAGTGCCTCGAGTGGAATGTGCTCTTGGCTTGAAGGGTAGTTCTCTCTTAGCAAGAGTGTAACAGAGTGATGCATTGAACAATCCATCTAGATATAGTGGACTTTGAGACTGCATCTCCTTCTCTTCCTGCTGCCACCGAGACAAAGAACTGATTAGTCTTTCTCAGTGGTCTGGTTCTTTCCATGTAGAACAGCTGGAAGGGTTTTGAAAGAACGTTGGTAGTTCTATTGACTGGTTTACATGGAATTTCGAGATGAATTTTGGTGCAAACCTTGGGTGTGTGTGTAGAACCACCTTATCCTTGTGAACTGTTACAAAGGGGTCTAGAACAGAAAGAGCCTGTAGCTCACTTACTCTCCTAATGGAGGTGATAGCTATTAGGAAAGCAGTCTTAAGAGTGAGGTCTTTAAGAGTTGCCTTGTGCACTGGTTCAAAAGGAAGGCCCATGAGTCTAGAAAGTACCACATTTAAGTCCCATCCGGGAGCCGGGTTAGCTATCGGAGGGTGTATTCTCTTTACCCCCTCCATTAAGGCCTTGATAACTGGTATTTTCCACCACAACACTAAGTTGGGAAGTGGTGTATGCAGAAAGTGCCGCCAGGTGGACTTTAATGGAATTGAACACTAGACCTGAATCCAGTAAATGGGTCAAGTACAGAACAATGTTCAAGGGAGAGCAGTCAACCGGGTTGATGCTCTTACATCTACACCAGATGACAAATCTTTTCCACTTGCTAGAATAGCAGTGGCGAGTATTAGGTTTTCTGGCTTCCCTGAGGATGTCCATACATCTCTGCCGGAGTTGTAGATGTCCAAATTCTATGATCTCAGGAGCCAGGCTGCTAAGTTCATGGTCTGAGGGCATGGATGCAGAGTCCTGCCCTTGTCCTGTGACAGCATGTTGTACGGGCAGGGAAGTTTCACTGGGGGAGTTCGGGACATCTCCATCAAGTGAGCGAACCATGGCTGCCGGGCCCACATTGGGGCCACTAGTATCATGGTAACCTGCTCCTGGTGCATCTTGTGCACCACCTTGTTGAGAAGGGGAGTCTGGGGAAAGGCGTAAACAAATTTCCCTGACCATTGAATCGACAGACCGTTCCCCTTGGACTGGTTCTGGGGGTACCCGGAGGCGTAACTTTAGCATTGTGAATTTTCCAGAGTTGCGAACAGGTCTATTTCCGGGAATGCCCATTGCGTGAAGATGTCTGCGTGCAATTGCCATTCGTACTCTTCGGGCAGGGGGAAGTCTCTGCTGAGTTCGTCTGCTAGCAGATTGAGTTCCCCTGGTACGTGTTGCGAGAGTAGGAACATGTGTTTGAGAGCCCACTTCCATATATTCTGGGACAGCTTGGACAGTCCTGGAGAGTGGGTCCCCCCCTGCTTGTTGATGTAGTACATGGCTGTGGTGCTGTCTGTAAGGACCATCACTGTCTTCCCTGGAAGGCATTTAGTTCTTTGAACACCGCCAGTAGCTCCAGTATGTTTATGTGCTTGGATGCTACGTTCGGAGTCCACACTCCGTGAGCAGTTTGATGGGATAGGTGAGCCCCCCACACTGTGAGGGATGCGTCCGTGGTTAGAGTGGCCTCCACCGCGGGTGTGGCAAAGGGTTTCCCTATTATCAGGTTTTCCTTTGTCCACCACCGTAGCGAGGGAGCCAAGGCTTGCGAGACCACCACTAGATCGTCCCATTGTCTGCTGGCCTAACACTGTTAGGACAGTTTTTCTGAAGTCCAGTTAAGGGCCTAGTAAAACCATTCAACTGAGGCAGTACAAGACTCCACTCTTAGTATAAGACTGTACCACCTGAGTACATGGTAGCGTAGGCAGAGCAGCCAGGCTTATCTTAGGAGGGAGAGAGGGCAGTAGATACAGTACAAGTGAAAATTGTAATACAAATGATCCAAAGAAACACAAGCACTATGTATTATAAAAATAAAGGATTTATTTAAATACAAGTAGGCCCAGATTAATCTAGGGGTTAAGTAAATACTGAAACATTATATGAAATCACAATATAAAACACAACACTATACTTGAAAGTACACAGACCCAAGTATAGACCTTATTTGGAACACCTAACAGTAGTTCTAGGGAAGTCACAACCTTGTTATACACATTTAGTATAGGCCAAACCTATTCCTTGGGAGTAAAAGACCAATGGTTACTTTTTGATTACTTTTGGTAATACAAGGACAGTAGGCCCTTCCAGTTGTACAGTGACTCTTGGAACAAATCACATAAACAGTCATCTGGACAATATACTTTTGGTGAATAGTGAAACACTTATTCTAGGTGCAGTAAAAACCTATAACTACTTTTGTCATAACACACAGTTATACCAGGTGAGTAATACCTATGGATGTAATGTACAATTACAGATGCTTTGGAAATCAGGGAACCCCAGATTGAGATAAGCAATAACTCTTGTAACTTGTTTTGGATGGCACACAGTTAACACAAGGTAAGTAAAACCCACTTTAACTTCACAATGAAGGGGAAAGTAAAACCCAATGTCACACTTTACTGAATAGATATTCTAGGTAGGCAACAACCTAATGTAGACTTATTAAAGACAGGCTAGCAGCAAGTCAGGGGAAGCAAGACCCAGTTGGGGGACACTCGTACAGTTATCCTAACAGGACTAACCTGGTGATACCAACAGTTGGAGGACACTCATACAATTACCCTTCAGGAATAATCTGGTGAAACCAACACATTACTTTTGTAAAGAGGCACAACCTAATCACAGGAGAGTAAAATACCTTCACATCTACTTTCTTTTAGACTGGCAAAACAGTGGCTAAGGAAGGAAAGATGTTAACCATACTTTTAAGAATAGTGCATCACACATCCAAGATCAGCCAGAACTTTTGTAACTGTTCACTCATAGAATTACAGTTACCAACCAACTCTTTACAAGTAAGTAAAAACACTTGATTTCTTTTCTAGGCAGAAGTCCCAATCCCTTCAAAGTCTTTTCCCTTAGAGCATGAGTGTTCTCGGTGGCAGAAGGGGGGTCACTAGGACTAGTGACTAACAGGCAGTGTTAGAATAAGTTCTTTAGTAGCAAAAGTCATAGTTTCCTTAGGAAAACTGGCAAACGAGTGAGTACTTTTACTTCTAGGGTTAGAAGAGGGTCCAGGGGCTTCACAGAAGACACCCCAGCAGTATTCTAGCAGTGGGACTGGGTGTACTGGACGAAGGACCTCCCAATCACAGAAAACACCCCAGGACTACATAGAAATCCCAACAGGCTTAAGGTAAGTATATACCCAAGCCAACATAGTACCTCAGCAATGAAGAAGAGATTGCACCAGGAGAACTTCAGGGACTGCAGCCAAATACCCGGTCACTGGATTCCTTGTCCTGGAGACTGAACACAAGACCTCAGAAGGGACTTTGCAGCAGGGATCGATGAATAAGGCTCTAGGCAAGATTTCTCTCGCGGCTGAATGCGGTTCTGCGGGTTTGGCGCCTTTTCAAGTTGCACACAAGAAGACAGAAAATTGCGGTTGAATTCTCGTCGTTTAAAAGGTCCAGCACTCTTGTGAGGGTACTTTTTGGACTTGATTCGTGTCTCTGGAGATAGACCAGGATGCCCACGAAGTTTCAGCGAGATTCGGAAGACCGTGCACCGCACAGTGGCAGGAGGTCCCAGGGTATTGCAAGAACGCAAGGTCGCAGCAACCCGTGGGATGGCTCAAAATGCAGGATGTCTCGAGTCTAGTGGGTCTCACCAGGCTCTGGGTTCGGGTCGTCGTTTTCAGAGACCCCAGGTCGATCGAAAGGAAGGGCTGCAGCAGGCTCCGGTTACAAAGCAGGCTCTCCGGCCGCTGGAAATAATTCCCGCCGCTTTTCCTTCGTCATCCTCTTCGGTTTTCTGTTCCAGTGGTCGACATGACTTCAGCTTCCAGGTTTCCAGTATTTATCAGGAACTGCAACACAACCTCTGCATTCTCTCCCCGCATTTTACAAGAAAGGGGCGTTTGGCTGTCCAATCAGGACAACCAACCCCCCACTGGGATTGGCCCAGATGAAGGAAGACCTAAGACAAAGGAGGGGGAAGTTTAGGACCCCTCCCCCACTTCCTGTGCTTACAGACTGACTGGAGCCTGGGCGGGGTGTCCAGGGGACTCCCGCCAAAGACAAAACTCAAAGGATTTTCCCGCCCTAGATGTCAGGGGAAGGAACAAGAAACGACAAGAAACACTAAAATGGCAGAAAAAGAAGACAGGGGCCATTTTGCTAAAAATGAGCACCCTTAGGTGCCTTCACTGCAGCTGTGATTACAGCACGCGGTAAAAGTGCACCAAATTAGTAAAAGGTATCACTGCCACCAGCCATTAAAGGTAAGCTTGTCACTGTAACAGAATTGTTACAGTTTAAGTGTGAAAGGGGATACACTATCTCCCCAGCACTCCACATAAGGTGGGGTGTGCTGGTTTCACAGAATAAAATGTAAAAGGGATCCAAAGATCCTTTCTACCCTTGGGAACTGTAGTTCACTCAAGGTTAGCACAAGAAAGTTAAAGGGGGAGCCCCTAGGGCAACCCAGCAACAACAGGCACTTCTTGCCAATAAGTTGTTAGACATGATAACTTTAAAAAGACACTATGGAGAGTCTTAAAAATGACACCCATAAAAAGAGTTAAAGACAGGTGAGTGTGGAAAAAGGTTCCCACTCACTGAGGTATTAATGGAAAATATCTCACTAGAAAAGCAAAATGTTCTGGAGTTGAACCAGGCAAGGAAGATTTACCAGCCCTGTGGAAATCTTACCTAACAGACACCACTGGCTGTTGAGCCACTCTTGCATTGGGCGCATGCGCAGGCGCGCGTGAGGTACCAAATAAATACACAATGCCATCATATCTAGCAATCGCATCGCTTTGCGCACCGTCACCTCTCGACCTGCCACATATTGGGGGGATCTGAAACAGCATGTTTTGGACCATCTCGTTGGAGGGGAAGACGAGGCCGTCCTTTGTTCGAATTAGAGCCCCTAGGAATTGTTTGACTTGGCTGGGGTCCAAGCTGGACTTCTTCTCGTTGATGGAGAAGCCCAGTTGGAACAAAAGGTCTACAGTCTTTTGGGTTTTTGAGAAGCATGTCTCGTAGGAATCCCCTGTTATGAGCCAGTCGTCGAGGTAAGGGTATACTGGGATGGATAACCTGCGCAGGTGGGCCGCTGCCACTGCCAGCACTTTCGTGAATACCCTTGGTGCAGATGCTATGCCGAAGGGTAGCACTCTGAACTGGTAGTGTTTGCCTTCTGTCATGAACCTGAGGTATTTTCTGTGCGCTGGCAACATTAAAATATGAAAGTATGCATCTTTCATGTCCAGTGTTGTCATGTAATCTCCCTGTGATAGCAGTGGGATCACTTCCTGTAAGGTCACCATACAAAACTTCTGGGGTTTGACAAACTTGTTCACTGGGCGCAGATCTAATACAGGGTGCATGGTTAGATCCTTTTTGGGTACAAGGAAGTACACTGAATAAATACCTTCCATTACCTGAGATAGAGGCACGACCTCTATGGCTCCTTTTTCCAGCAGTTGGTCCACTTCTTGGAGAAGGATGGCGAGGTGTTCTGGTGTCATGCGGCGTCCCCTCGGGGGTCTGTATGTTGGGGAACTGTTGAACTCTATACAGTAGCCGCGGGCTACGGTGGAAAGTACCCAGCGGTCTGATGTTATTCCCTCCCATGCTGGAAGAAAGGATGTTAACCGGCCCCCGACCGGCGTTGCATGGGAGGGGACGCGGATCTTCGCGTCACTTGGTGGTGTTGTTGGCTTGGGAGCCTCTGGGGGTGGAACCCCGGCCTCTTACCTTGCCAGGACGTTGACCCCTCTGATTGTACCGGCCGCTATTACTCTGGTAGTTGCTGGCAGAGTACTGTTGGTTTTGTTGCTGGCGTTGTCCATGAAAAAAGCGCTCATTACCAAATCCCCGCCTATTAGGGGGTTTTGAAATTTGGTCTAAGGTCTTTATTGTATCAAATTCTTTCTTCGCGTTCTCCAGCGCGTCATCCACTGCTCTCCCAAAGAGGTTGGACTCCTCTATGGGTTTATTAATAAGGGACGCTTGTGTTTCCGCCTTAAATCCGGAATTGCGAAGCCAGACGTGACGCTTCAGTAAAATTCCTTGTACCAAAGTGCGGCCAGCCGTCTCTGCTGCATCGAGGGTATTCTTGACGATGCTTTGATTGACCAGAGAGCCCTCGTTAACTGTAGCCAGTAAACGAGTCTTTAGGGGTTCAGGAGCTTCTTCGATGTCCTGTCTGAGCTTAGCCCATTGAGCATCGGCGTAGCTTGCCAATAGGGTATTATTATTGGCGATTCTGGTAGAGAATGCTGCAGAGGTGTTGATTCTCTTGGCTAGGGCATACAGCTTCTTCCCCTCTTTATCTGAGGGTGCCTCGCTAGTAGATCGTGGGACTCCTGCCCTTTTCCTGGTGTTGGTCACGACCAGGGAGTCCGGGATTGAGTGACCCTTAATATATAATGGGTCTGATTGAGAGGGAGAGAACAGTTTCTCAATCCTCGGATTGACCCCTCACACCAATGCAGGAGTGGAAAGAGAAGGTGTAATACGTCTCTTAACTGAGGCGAGGATGGGTATAACCTGGCTAGTGGGGGGTTTTTCTTTGATAATCCTCTCCACAAAAATCGGTGTCTGGGGTGACGTCCCCAGATTTCAAAATGTGCTGCTGCCTTCAGCAGTGCATTGAAGGTGGGTTGATCATCGACAGGCGAAGGGTTCCTGACTGGTGTAGTTTCAGTAGACCTGATGACTATACTGCTACTGCCTGTGTCAGTCGACCAGCTGGTGACTGCCAGGGATTTGGGTCGCCCTCGCCTGCGTCTTCCTGGAATCCTTCCTCACATAGGTTAGTTTCCTCGTGAAAACCTTCCTCTTCTTGTTGGTCCTCAACATAGGTGAACTCATCTTCCTCTTGGAAGAAGGTGTCTTCCCTCAGTGGGATTATAAGAGTTTATGTCCTCCTGTATGGGGTTATAAAACTTCTGGTATTTAGCCCTTGGACTCTCCAGGGGTGCCTCCCTTGGTCTCTTGGGTGCCCAGTCTTCTGGGATGGACATGAACCTATCTAGTTTGTCCATACAGGTCTGGAACCTTTCAAAGGTCCACTGAGGTCGGCGAGGACGGTCTGGGAAAGAAAAGGGGGTTTCTTCCTCCTGTAATTGTCTGGTTCTGTCCCATAACGTCGAATAAAGAGAGCCTTCGCCTTCTGAGTAGCCTTCTTGCTGGCTAGGGCCTTCTGTCTGCGTCGGGAACTGGCCTGATCTGTTTTCCGGCGCCTTCGGCGTATCTTTGGCCTTGTGCGCAGTTTTCAGCGTTTCACTCGCCGTACATCTTTGGCCGTCCTTAGATGCTATGCGCGCAAGGCTTTCGGCGATCATTCTCTCTTCCGAGGGATCGGTCGCCGTCGCGCTATGAAGCGTCGAGCCTTTGCTCGTCGAGTCCTTGCTCGTCGAGTCCTTGGTGGCAATGTGAGCGCTCTTGCGATGCGCGTCGCCGGAAATTTTGGTGTTAGCGCCCTTATTTTTAGAGTGCCCAGTCGCCTGTCGCGGAAGCGGTGGCGGGGAGGGCTGACGACCCTTACGGTCGGTGGAAGACGTCGAAGGGCCCGGCGTCCCCGTTGGCGCTATGGCTGTCTTTGACGAATGTGTGCCTGGGGGTATGTGATTTGGTGTTTTTCTGTGTGCGTCCTTGTCACCGGGGTGTTCATCCCCATAAACTGGGCGTGAGCCAGGCTTGTCGGGGACGGACGACGAGGAGCGTGAACGCTCCTTTGAGAGGTCTACAGCCTCCGTTACGGGGGCCGTGTAGTCACTGTCCTCGTCACACGCGGCGGCAGCGGACGAGGAGTCAGGCCTAGACATGACGTAGGCCGCCCACCTTTTTACGCTGCGGTCCTTTAGAGTTTTGGGCTTTAGTAATTTACAGGCCGCACAGCAGTCGTCCTGGTGATCAAGGGGTAAGCAACGGTTGCACCGTTTGTGCTTATCCTTCCAGGTATATTTAGCCTTGCAAAGCGGGCAAAACCTAAATGGCGTCCTCTCCATAGCTGAGGGTAATAAGTGTGACTACGACCTCGAGAGGGAGGGGAAAGAGAAAGGCATTCTTAAAGAAAAGAAAGAAAGACCACAAAGCCCCACTCTCCCTACTGTGTATGGCCGGCGAGGCCAGGCCACGTGTTCGGCAGCGCCGAAGGATCTCCTCCGCTCGTCCTTCCGTCGAAGATCTTGCTCGGCGGAGAAACAGCTCTGCGTCGAGGGAGGGATCTACGTTATTGATATTAATAACAAACGACCAAAGGTCGAAGAAACTACTTGGCAATGTCTCTCGAGGAGCTCCGCATAAAGGTGACCAGTAGCTGGGCGGAAAAAAACAATCTGAGGGACCTCGACGCGTGAGGGATTGTGGGTACAACGCACGTCACTATAGGGATAGTGTTAGACATGCTTTGTCGACGTCCCCTTTTCGACTACGAAAAACAAAATGCAATACTCCGCAGTGACCACTGGATGTCGGACATATGCACAGCATGTGATTCTAAGCAGATTAACAAACATCAGAAATATATATATAAAAAACGGTGCATGATAGTACACCATGAAAAAGGTCACAGGTTACACTGTCACCACCTTGCCTGACAGCACACTGTAGAAATGGAAAATCCTCTTAAGGGTAAAGAAAATGTGGAACCAGGTCTCCCTGCACTACATGGTGGTCAGTATTGTCATGAAAGGAAAATGGGGCAAGTGGGGTTTAAAATTGCAGATATGTTAAAACAGATTTGGTGTAGCGGTGTTTCACAGAACAAGGCTGAAAAAGCAACAAAAAAGGGCCAATGCAGCTTCATCGCCACCACCTGCAGCACCCAAACCTTGCATGCATGTACCCGGCAGTCTGCAGGACAGCTTTGACAAAATGTGGAAAAAAAGATACTGTAACTGTCAGGAGCGGATGGCTGCGGGGGAACGTATGAGCCTATATAGACATTGAGAAGTCTCGTGAAGTGCAAGCCGGAGTGCGGAGATGGTGGAACCCCCCTGGCGTAGTATAGCCGAGGAAGAGACAGGGCCTCCATCCTGTGAAGCAGTGCACCGGAGAAGGGGAGGACAGAGCACACCAAGAAAGGTGACCAGAGACCCGGGAGTCCCGAGACGGACTGGCCGAGCCAGTCTCCAACGAGCTCCGTCAAAGCAGGAGCCAATCTGGGACGTGGCTGAGCCAAGGCGCTGAAGGAGCAGGGACCGCCAGTGTCCGCAGCGGAGGGAGTCTGAGATAGCAGGTGTGCACGCGGCCTGCAAGCAGAGCGCGGAGGACTGCACACCCAGCACGGAAGGGAAAAGCAACGCTTGAGGGCAGCGAGCGGAGCAGCTTGAATGAGGAGCTCTGTGAAGGAGAAGAGCACCCCAGCCAAAATGTGGCTGTTTCAGGTATGTCTGGTTCCCAGGCTCCCCCCAACCCCCCCATGCCCCATTGGACAAGTATAACAGAGAAACCCCAAAGAAGGCACAGGGGAGAGGGTGACCAGAGCCACAAAGAAACACCCTCCCCCACCCCCCCAAGGCTGCTGGAAAGTGCTCACATTAAATGGGCCACGAGAGATAAAGACTGCAAAGAAAAGGGGATAGGTGGAGACAGAACAGCAGAGGAACGCATACTTCGACCATAACGACGCCAGTGGATGGACATTTTACAATTTTACACCACAGCACAGGCTTGGGAAGAAGGAAAACCCAGGAAAGGAGGGTAGGTACCGTGCGAGGCCCGAAGGCTAACAGTGTGCAGCACGACTACTGGAGTTGTGTGGATCCCACAGCCACCTACAACCAGGCTGCTTGGGAGGTAGCACTCAAAACAGGGACAAAAGACCCCAAGGATAACAGGCTGCAACTGCAGATAAGCACATTCGACCCAAATAACTACAAAAAGCCTCAGAGGGGAGACACAGTGAGAGGGGCCACACGCAGAGATCTATCTGGCCCGAGCAACCCTATCGCTCAATGCAACACCTAAGAAGACCCACAATTGCTCTGGTAACACCTACCCGGTGATGGAGCTGGGAAGATACAAATAGAGGGTGGGGTACACAGTTACAGTGAACATTTAGCACCACCCCCCACACCTCAAAGGGAAGCAAGAAAGCACAGAAAGGGAAAACAACCGTCAAGGCACAGGCCTCATTACCACTGGGTACGGGAAGAACATCAGAGAGCTCCCCCCCCTAAGTACATTGACTGACAGAGGGCACGAATGCACCTCGAGGGGAGGGGAAAGCTAGGTCAAGTGAAAGGAAACGTCCCTTGCATACAAGCCTCCCGAACAGACATAACAGGCAGAATGACCTCGGTTGAAAATGAAGTTGAAAACCTTGAACATAACCAATTGAACGCAGACATGGTTGAAATGAAACTGAACGCAAGGATGTCAGAAAGATCACAGAAGAGGTTATGCTCAAAATGGAAAATAGGGAAAGACGCAACAATCTACGGATACTCAGACTGAAGAAATCAGCGAGGGAAACCCCAAGGCAGGTTGAGGAAAAGGTCCATGCATCAGTGAATCAACTTTTTGAAGCAGAAGGGGGCAAGACAGTACAGATTGAAAAAGCGCACACGGGTGGCAGACCCTATGGGAATGGACCTAGGTTTATAGTGGTCACATTTCTTAGATTATAATCGACAGATTTGAAGTCCTGAACATAGCCAAACAGTTGAGAAGAACAAGTTACTTTCTTACCTGGTAACGTTCTTTCGATGGGATGGTCCGACGACGTATTCCATATCTATGACATGTAATCAGCACAGCTGTGGGGATTACATGTCAGATATGGAATACGTCGGAGGACCCAATCCCCCTCGAAGTTGAACTTAGGCTGCAACGTATCGGGACCTCTCGAACCTCACTCTGGCTAGGCACAGAGCCTGTAGACCCCTCACGACATGGCTGCAAAATAATGGAATTAGATACCAATGGTGCTACCCGTTGCAATTCAAAGTGGAGAGGGTGGAATACCGATTAACATCGGTGGAGACGGCCGAACAGGGCCTGGTCCATCTCTCAGCAGATCTTGGGGCTGAGCCAGGGAGCCCAAGGGGCCCACCGAAAAGCTGGGAGGGGTCAAGACCCGCACAAGGCCCACAAAGGAGAAGGAGGGGGCAAACGGGAATGAAGTACATGTAGCTCAACGGACCTCAGCCCCGCAAGCTGCCGACTATGCAGGACCACAGGCCTGAACAAGAATCAAGTGAACGGACTACATGAACGACGGAATGGAACCACAAGAAGTCGGGCGAACACCGACAGGATAGTTAATGCTTAGCTGAAGGGAGGCAGAACACTCCGCGCCAAGGCGGCCCCCTGTGAGAGAGAGGATGTCTCCAAGACTTTGAACAAATTCAAGTTACGGTTGTTTTTGGTTAAAAAGTTGTTGGGGGGGGATGTTTATATAAGAGCCAGCACTAGTGAGGAACTTTACTGCCATGTAGATGACGAGAGAGAGTTGAGCCAGATGATAGGCACTAGCAAGGGGAAGGGGTGATGTCAGAAAGGGTCCGACGGTGGGGACGCTGAACGTGAAAGGCCTCAACTCCCCGACTAAGATCATTAGTCCCTAGAAAATTCTGCAAAGCACATCTTGACGTATTCTTCCTACAGGAGAAGCATCTAATACACGGAGAGGAGTGAATGATACAAGGGGCAGGGATTGGTCAAGTCCACTGGGCAATAGCGTGGACTATCAAAAAGAGGGGGCAGGGGGGGCGGTATAGTGATACACAAGCAATGTAAACTACGGAACTGCACAACCACACGCCTTCGGAAGGGAGATTATTTATACTGAAGGGCACTCTTGAAGGGGCTAGGGTACTTTTGGTAGCACTATACGCACCCAATCAGGGACAGGCACATTTCATATTGAATGCCCTTAATGTGATGCAGGAACAGAAGGCCAACCTGTACATAATAGGGCAAGATTTTAACTCCTGGGCAGATGAAGTGAGAGATAGAAAGACCATAGAGCGCATAAGGAAGTGGTGCCAAACCCAGACACCTGGGACGTTCATTAGTGGCCTGTGGCCTAATTGATGTCTGGAGAGCGCAAGACCTGGGGAAAGAGGGGTACACATTTTACTCGCACACGCATAACACTTAAACTAGGATTGACTACCTCCTCATGAATAGGGATCAGGGGACGAGACTGACCCATAACGAAAGAAGGACAGTGGGCTGGACCGATCACGACATGGTCCTCCTGTCCCTGGATGTCACCGGACTAGACAATAGCTGGCGTTGCATTGAAACACTTTGGAAGGACACCCTCTTTGCGAACAAATTGGGGGAGGCAAGCACAGAATACTTAAAATTGAATGATAATGTGGAAGTAAAAAATGGGGTGGTTTGTGATGAAGGAAAGGCAACTTCGAGGGGACCACTCATCAGAGAGGGGGGCGAAACATAAGAGGGAGAGGAACCTCAGACAGGAGAAGCTGAGGAGAGAGATAGTGGAGGGGGAGGAGAGGATGCATGCGATGGAAGGGGAAACAGGAGGTGGTCAGGGAACTAATACTTGTTAGGCAGAATCCTGTGCAGTGCCCTTAGGGACCACTACACACAATTAAGAATACAGGTGGCAATACAAGTTTTACCTTTGGTACAAGCCTGTACTACTATGTTAAAGTGGTAGCAGTAGCGGAGCAGCCAGGCTTCAGCTTATCTCAAGAGTATATGAACAGTAGCAGAGATTACACAAAGGGACCACAATTACTGTGACTCAAGCAAACACTGACTCAAGGTTTCAGGTAAAAAAATATAAGTACATTTATTTTTTAAACCATTTGTTATAAACACGACACTTCTATTAATTCAAAAACCACACGTAAAAAATACACTACAACTAACCAATTCACTTTGTACGGTATATTTCAAGGTAAGTACCCTTTGTTTTAGCGGACCAGTGTTATGAAACAAAAGACATTACCGTGAATACATTTGCGATCACCGACAGTAATGACAGTTCGGTTTTACTAAAGAAATGCGTATCCGCGGCAAGAAATGTTACCAGGGCAAAAACACTTAGCACCTGAGATACCCAGAGAGAGTTGGGGGCAAAAATCACAGGCAATACTTTTGTCAAGGCAGACAGAATCAAGGAACAATCTTAGACAAATTCAAAAGTCAATAAGCCGTAGCCAGTGTCAAGTGGAACCAGGTTCCTGTTGTCGAGGATCACACAGTCAGATAGTTCACGATTCAGCGTAGCCAGGAGTACTTGGATATTGTCAACAGAGGAAGCAAAAGTTATAAGGAGGGAGGGAAGACAAGGACAAGCCTTGGAGGCGAAAAACAGGGGTTCACCCCAGATTCCTCGGGCAGAACACAGTACCTTATTCAAGGAAGAAGCTGAGGCCACGGCAGTTGATCCTGGTAGTTTCCTGCAGACCCTCGGTTCCTAGAGCTTCGATCCGAAGGACGTCTGGAGGGGTCTGCACCACACAGGGATGAAGCCAGCGGCAGTGACGGTGACGGTGAATAAAAGGTGCGCTCCTTAAAAACAGTAGAGGCTCTTCAGGTGGCTATCCGGACCATTACAGCAGTGTGCAGCGATTCAGACCACGAAGAGGATGCTCTCGCTGTAGAAGATGAGCTGGTTATCGCCACCAGGCTCAAGGGAAGACTACTCCGGACTGTATCTTCTCTGGTCGTCGAAGGGTCGATAGCTCAGGACTGCAGCAGGGCTTCACTGGGACGGGATAGTTGCAGCAGTCGACTTCTTCTCCGCTTCTCTTCGGTTCCTTGTAGTTCCAGTGGCGAATGACTTCTAGGCCAAGAGACCTGCCTTTTATGCGAAAATCCCCCATTCACACAGCCTGGCTGTCAATCACGCAGCACGGGGGTTGTCCAGCCCGGACACCTACCTCAGCCAATCATGGCAAAGTGTGACTTGGGTTTCCTAGGATACCCTGTGCAGGGGGTGACTACACCCCTCCCTCACATTCAGCCCACCTAGACACCCAGGCGCCTAGAGAAGGGCTTCTTGGCAGATGCCCGCCAAAAGACAGTGAACAAAGAAGGCAAACCTGGTTTGCCGCGCAAAGTAAAACACAAGAAGGACTTCAACAAAAAGAAATGGTGAATAAACCCGACCGGAGCCAAAAGAAAAAGTATTTGGTCAAGCGGGTTTAAGTTCAAGGCTAATATAGTAGCCTGAAACAATACCACGTTTATATAGTATAATCGCGGTAGGAAAGTTAGGGTAGATACCACTGCCACCAGCCAAGTCTAAATGTTAAAAGAGCGAAACAATGCTCTAGGAGGTACAGATAAAACGGGCTAAGGATTAACCCTTTCCAGTACTCCATGTAAGATGTGGTGTACTGGATCTGTGGTTAAATGACTAAGAAAAGTTAATGGCAACTTTACCCTTTTCTGGGGGACAGTAGTCAGCCTCACAAATAGAGTCGGTGGGAAGTCTAAAAGACAACCCAGTGTCACTGCACTGAAGGTGCTGTGTAACACACAAAAGAAGAGTGCTACTGAAGTGGTGTACTCCAGAGTCCACAATCTCAAAAACAGATGAAATGCACATGGCAAAACAAGGTAAGAGTGGGGAAAAGAGGTACACTCTTACCAAGTGGAAAAAAAAAACTCCAGAGATCCAGCAAAGCTGCTGGGAGACTCACTAGGTAAGGGAAATTAGCCATTGAATGAGAATTCTCCCTAACAATACTCTCCAAACGAGCAGAACTGAAGGCACTGGGTATGGGGGGGAAACCGTGTGGAAGCTGAGATACCTCAAACAGAAATACTGTGAGAAGGGGAACAAGGCGGACCCGCTGCTGGCAGCGAGACTCCAAGCACATAGGGCAGAGAGGTGGGTATCATCCCTTACGAGCCCCTGGGGGGGGGGGGGGGGGGGGGGGGGTGGCACACGCCCAAGGAGATAAAGGGTTTTTGCCCAGTACTACGAAACCCTTTACAAATCCAAAGCACCAGTGGGAGAAATAGCAGTGAGGAAATACCAACTTCAAGATGGAACACCTGGAGAGACCAACAATATAAGAGGTACAAGAAGCGATATCCTGTCTCCCCAATGGATACACTATAGGATTCTCAAAAGGTTCTCGAAGAATCCCATCTCGGCACATGGTACGGTTGTACAATCATTTTAGTAACGGGAGGGGACCGGATACCTTCAGCAAAGCACTGATATCAGTGACTCCCAAGGAGGGAAGGGACCCCACACAAGGTTCATCCTACCGCCCTCTCTCACTTCTGAATATGAATGAGAAAATATTCACACGTATCCTAGCAACGCGCTTTGAGAAGTTGCCACGAATAACACATCCAGATCAGATGGGGTTTATAGCGGGAAGACGGGGTCCAGACAGAGTTAGAAAGACTCTAGAACCAGGGAGACCATGCACTTTTAGGCATAGACACGGAAAAAACATTCGACTGGGTAGAATGGGGGTTTCTGTGAACACTTAAGGAAAACAGGAGAGGGAAAAAATGTGTAGAGCCATTTGCGCCATCTACTCCGGTCCGAAGGTAAGGGTAGGAGTGAACGGGGCAAAATCCAGGGAATTTGGTCTTATAGCAGGGGCATTAGGCAGGGCTGCCCACTGTCCCCACTCCTTTCCGCCCTTGTAATGGAACGCCGAGGGGGAGGAGATCTGAAAAGATACACAGATTAGGGGAATAAGGGTAGGAGATGAGCCCCACAAGCTAAGAATGTCATATGATAGTGACGAAGCAGTGCCACGAGTACTCCAGGTAGTAGAAAAGTACGGACGCCTATCGGGTTTTAAGGTAAATTAACAAATCAATCCTCCTTCCACTGGGAGAGACAACGGAAGAGCAAAGAACGGAATGGGTAGAGTTGAGGATACAGGTAGAGAAAGATAGCCTGAATTACGCCGGGTGAGGATTCCTAGAGAACTGGACAAAATGAGAAAAACACCTCCTGCAACGGCTCTTTGGGGAGCTGGACACCTGGTCGAAACTAACCATCTCGTGGCTAGGGCGCCTAAACGTGCTCAAAATGGTCCTCCTTCCCAGATTATTATACCTTTGTCAGGCGCTCCCAAGAGGGCTGCCGGACAAACACTTTGGAGAATTGAAAAAGAATGGTAAGATTTCTCTGGGAGGGGGGAAAAAACAGACCATTGATACAACCCAAGGAAAAGGGAGGCAGTAGGGCTACCAGAAATTCTTACATACTATAGAGCAGCCCAGTTTAGAGCTCTGGTCCCCCACCTGTGGGGAGATCAACAGAAGCAATGGGTGGACATCGAGAACTACTTATTCCGCCCAGTCACGCATGGAGAATGATGGTGGGCACCGCGTCAGGGCGCCCCGAGAAAGGTACGGAAGCATAGGATCCTGGGCCCGCTCTGGTCCCTCTGGAGAGTTAAGAGGGAAATGGCGGGGGTTTCAACCAGGCCCTCAACCCCGGAGTCACATTTGGGCACCGCCCATAAGGGACCGGATTCCCGGACACAAGATTCCAAGACTGGTTCGAGGGAGGGGTGGAAAGAGTGGGGCAGGTCCTGAAAAGAAAAGGTGTTTATAGAGTTAAGTGAGCTGGAAAATATTTTGGGACGGAGGGATATCGGTATTTAAATACTTGCAACTCAAAGGAGTACCGTGTCGGAGGACTGGAAGGAGGACCTGCAAAGGGAACAGACACGTGCAGAGATGGTGTTGGATTCAGGAAAGGGGACGAAGGGACTCATTTCTGGATTATACCAGGCCCTATTGGAGGCACAGGGTGGAGAAAGGTGCACAGAGGAAATGGGAGAGTGATATGGAGAATGAGATGGAGGATGATCAGTGGCGAAGGCTGTGTGAGAATGCCCACCACACATCATTGGCCTGCCAATATAAACTTCATGGATTAAAACTCTTATACAGGTGGCAGTGGGACCCGGCAAGACTATCACTGATGTACCCGGTTGCTGACCCTCACTGCTGGAGGAAATGCAGGCTGAGGGCAGACTATTCGCACATGTGGTGGGCCTGCGAGATGGTACAGAGATATTGGATGGAAATCCTGGGGTGGATAAGGAACCTAGATGGGGTGGAAAGACAATTGGACCCTCTCCTGGTGTTGTTCAGGATAGAGGTGATGGAAGGGGTCTGGGCTAAGCTCCAGCTCATGACGCACTTCCTGCGGTTGGCGACCAGTTTGTATCGCAGGAGGTTGGAAAAGGGCGGAACTTCTCAGCGAAAAGCAACGGGCCGCCAAGGCCCTTGACATATATCGACTGGAAGAGCTAACTAGACAGATACATGGACAAACCCCTACAAGGGAAATGGAATGGGCTCCCTTCCTGGAAACATGATCCGTAGAGGCCCCAGCTAGGAGGAAATCAAGAGTCCCCCGAGCCATGATGGAGAAGCGAAATTTGAAGGAGTGTGTACAGAAGGGGAGTGGAGGAAAGTAGCACGATGGGCAGGAGAGGGGTGAACGGGAGACGAGTAGACAACAGTATACCCTACGGCGGATCCTAGAGTGGGAAGACTGGGAAAAGTCAGCGCCTGTTGTGAATAGCCTCCAAACTAAAGAACGGAGGCGGTGAAATAGGGGCCCGATGGTGGCAGGCTCCAGCGGACAAAATGCTGGTCACAGAGCCAGTTGGTCTAAATGGGAGGGGGAGGGGGAGGCATTTTGTTCCTTTGGTAAAGGGGAGAAGGGGGGGGGGCAACAAAATTCAAAAATTCTGTCATGATGTGCAGTGTAAACAATCAGTAAATGTTTAACTGAATTATTGTAAAATAACAGTGACGGTTCAACAATAAAACTAATATACAAACACACACACATATATATACATACATATATACATACATATATATATACATGCATATATATATACACACACACACATACATACATATTCGAAAAAGGGACGTCGACAAGGCGTGTCTGAAACACTATCCCTATAGTGACGTGCGTTGTACCCACAATCCCTCACGCGTCGAGGTCCCTCTGTATTTTTCTGCCCTGAGGGAGCCTTCTATACGTGAGTGAGTACAGAAAAGAGAGAGAGATATAAAGGAAGTCTATGTTCCTTCCATCCGAGCGGGGAGGAAGGGTGGGCGCATGTGAATCTAAGCAGATACAACCATCAGAAATGCTTTTACGGTAAGTAATGCATTGTCTTCTGATGTTTGTTAATCTGCTTAGAATCACATGCTGTGCATAGACTAGCGAGCAGTACCCGGAGTTGGCGGTGGGTTATTAGAAGGAACAGTAGAGAAAAGGTGTTGTAATACTGCCTGTCCCACCTGGGAGTCAGATCTAGAGTGTGCATCTAGACAGTAGTGTTTTGTAAAGGTGTGCACAGAACTCCAGGTAGCCGCTTTGCAGATGGACTCAAGGGGAACATTTGCAATGAATGCTATGGATGCCCCCGTGCCTCGAGTAGAGTGTGCTCTTGGCCTAAAGTGCAGTTCTCTCTTAGCAAGAGTATAGCAGAGAGTGATGCATTGAACAATCCATCTAGAAATAGTGGACTTTGAAATCGCATCTCCTTCTCTTCCTGCTGCCACCGAGACGAAGAACTGATTAGTCTTCCTCAGTGGTTTGGTTCTTTCCATGTAGAACATGACCGCTCTGCGAACATCTAGTGTGTGCAGAGTCCTTTCTCCCAAATTGGAAGGATTTTGAAAGAATGTTGGTAGTTCTATAGATTGGTTTACGTGGAATTTAGAAATAAATTTCGGGGCAAACCTAGGGTGAGTGCGTAGAACCACCTTATCTCTGTGAACTGTAACAAAGGGGTCTAGAATAGAAAGAGCCTGAAGTTCACTTACTCTCCTGATGGAGTTGATAGCTATTAAAAAAGCAGTCTTAAGAGTGAGGTGTTTAAGAGATGCTTTGTGCATGGGTTCGATGGAGAGCCCATGAGTCTGGTAAGTACCACATTAAGGTCCCATCCGGGAGCTGGGCCAGCTATCGGGGGGTGTATTCTCTTTACTCCCTCCATGAAGGCTTTTATAACAGGGATCCTCCACCACGACACCTTGAGTTGGGAAGTGGTGTATGCAGAAAGTGCCGCTAGGTGGACTTTAATGGAGTTAAACACTAGACCTGAATCCAAAAGGTGGGTCAGGTATAGGACAACATGTGTGGGAGAGCAGTCAATAGGGTTGATGCTTTTACTCCTGCACCAGATGACAAATCTTTTCCACTCTGGCTTCCCTGAGGATGTCCATGCATCTTTGCGGGAGCTGTAGATGTCCGAACTCTATGATTTCAGGAGCCAAGCTGCTAAGTTCATGTTCTGGGGGCATGGATGCAGAGTCCTGCCCTTGTCCTGAGACAGCATGTTGTACGGGCAGGGGAGTCTCACTGGGGGAGATAGAGACATCTCCATCAAGTGAGCGAACCATGGTTGACGGGCCCACATTGGGGCCACTAGTATCATGGTTACTTGTTCCTGGTGCATCTTGTGCACCACCCTGTTGAGAAGGGGAGTCGGGGGGAAAAGCGTAAACAAATTTCCCTGACCATTGCATCGACAGACCGTTCCCCTTGGATTGGTAGGTGTTCCTGGAAGGCTCTTAGCGCCTTGAACACAGCTAGTAGCTCCAGTAGATTTATGTGTTTGGATGCTACGTTCGGAGTCCACACTCCGTGAGCAGTCTGATGGGATAGGTGCGCCCCCCATCCTGTGAGGGATGCGTCTGTGGTTAGAGTGGCTTCCGCCGCGGGTGTGGCAAAGGGTTTCCCTTTTTCCATGTTTTCCTTTGTCCACCACCGTAGCGAGAGAACCAAGGCTTGCGAGACCACCACTAGATCCTCCCATAGTCCGCTGGCCTGACACCACTGGCTGTTGAGCCACTCTTGCATTGGGCGCAGGCGCGCGTGAGGTACCAAATAAATACACGACGCCATCATTCCTAGCAAGCGCATTGCTTTGCGTACCGTCACCTCTCGACCGGTCACATATTGAGGGATCTGAAACAGCATGTTTTGGACCCTCTCTTTGGAGGGGAAGACGAGGCCGTCCTTTGTTTGAATTAGAGCCCCTAGGAATTGCTTGATTTGACTGGGGTCTAAACTTCTTTTGTTGATTGAGAAGCCCAACTGGAACAAAAGGTCTACCGTCTTTTGGGTATTGGAGAAGCATGTTCTGTAAGAATCCCCTGTTATGAGCCAGTCGTCGAGGTAAGGGTAAACTGGGATGGACAACCTGCGCAGGTGGGCCGCTACCACTGCCAGCACCTTCGTGAATACCCTTGGTGCTGATGCTATGCCGAAGGGTAGCACTCTGAACTGGTAGTGTTTGCCCTCTATCATGAACCTGAGGTATTTTCTGTGCGCTGGCAACATTAAAATATGAAAGTATGCATCTTTCATGTCCAATGTTGTCATGTAATCTCCCTGAGAAAGCAGTGGGATCACTTCCTGTAAGGTTACCATACGAAACTTTTGGGGTTTGATAAACTTGTTCGCTGGGCGCAGATCTAATACAGGGCGCATGGTTAGATCCTTTTTGGGTACAAGGAAGTACACTGAATAAATACCTTCCGTTACCCGAGATAGAGGCACGACCTCTATGGCTCCTTTTTCCAGCAGTTGTTGTACTTCTTGGAGAAGGATGGCAAGATGTTCCGGTGTCATGCGACGTCCCCTCGGGGGTCTGTAGGATGGGGAACTATTGAATTCGATACAGTATCCGTGGGCTACGGTGGAAAGTACCCAACGGTCTGACTTTATCTCCTCCCATGCAGGAAGAAAGGATGTTATCCGGCCCCCGACCGGTGTTGCATGGGAGGGGGCGCGAATCTTCGCGTCACTTGGAGTTGTTGGGGGCTTGGGAGCCTCTGGGGGTGGATCCCCGACCTCTCTCTTTACCCCGGTGTTGGCCTCTTTGGCTGTACTGCCCACTATTGGTCTGGTAATTGGTGGCAGGGTATTGTTGATGCTGACTTTGTTGTTGTTGGCTTTGGCCACGAAAAAGGCGTTTGTTGCCATAGCCGCGTCTGGTAGTGGGCTTAGAGATTTGGTCAAGAGTCTTGAAGTATCGAACTCTTTTTTAGCCATCTCTAGAGCTTCATCCACCGCTTTCCCGAAGAGGTTAGAGTCTTCCACAGGTTTATTTATTAAAGACGCCTGTGTCTCCGGTTTAAACCCTGAGTTGCGCAGCCATACATGGCGTTTTAGGAGTATTCCCTGCACCAGGGAACGTCCCGCTGTTTCTGCCGCGTCCAGAGAGTTTTTTTACAATGCTCTGGTTCACCTGGGTTCCTTCGCCAATAGTTGAAAGTAGGCGTGTACGTAAAGGCTCCGGTGCTTCCTCGGCGTCCTTGCGCAGTTTGGCCCACTGCGCGTCTGCATAGCTAGCAAGCAAAGAATTGTTGTTCGCAATTCTTGCTGAGAAGGCAGCCGAGGAAGGTACTCTTTTTGCGAGGGCATATAGCCTTTTGCCCTCCTTGTCAGGGGGTGCCTCACTGGTGGAAAGTGGTACCCCTGCCCTCTTTCTAGTATTAGATACTACTAGGGAATCCGGAATGGAATGTCCCTTAATGTATAGCGGGTCTGAGGGAGAAGGAGTGAAAAGTTTTTCAATTCTCGGATTGACCCCTCTGATCAATGCGGGAGTGGCCAGCGAAGGGATGATTCTTCTCTTCACTGAAGCTAGGAGGGGAATGGTCTGGCTGACCGGGGGTTTCTCTTTAATTACTCTTTCCACAAAGTCTAATTCTGGAGAGAGTTCCCCAGTGTCCAGTTCGAAATGTGCTGCTGCTCTGCGCAACAGTGCATTGAAAGTGGGCTGATCGTCAATTGGAGACGTGTTCCTAACCGGTGAATTGTCAGGAGGATTTAGGTTTAGGACATCAGTGTCGGAATATACTGATGGGGATTGCCAGGGGTGCGAAGGTCCTCCTTCTGTGTTTTCTCCGAAGCCTTCTTCTATAATGTCTGGCCTGTCTTCCAGACATTCCTCCTGGTTCTGTCCTTCATCGTCCATGAAATCATCCTCCTCCTCCAAGTATTGTTCCTCCCCAGTGAGGTCGTATACATTATGGAAGTCTGAGGCTGTGTCCACCTGGGGATCGACTAGCCTCGGATTTTTGGCCCTGGGGTCCTCCTGAGGCCCTTCTCTAGTCCTCTTGGGAGTTTGAGAGGTCTGGGTATTCATAAACCTTTCCATCCTCTCCATACAGAGGTGGAGTCTTTCCATGGTTTCATGGGGTACCCCAGAGCGGTCTGGTGGGGGAAAAATAGAGTCATCTAGCTGGAAACGGCTCAACCTCTCCCAAGGCGTCGAGGAAAGGGTCCCGTCGCCCTCCGAAAAACCTTCAGGTGCGCTGGGTGACCCCCCGACTGAAGGGGGTAGTCCCTGCCTTCCTTCGGGCTTTTTCGGCGTGTCTTTCGACTTGTGCGTAGCGCTCGACGTGACTTTCGGCGTACGCTTCTGGGCGTCGGCTACAACGATCCTCGCCAAGCTCTCGGCGACTTGTTTGTCGGCGGAAGCTTGCGTTTTTGACGCTACGGGTGTCGATCGCTCCACGGCGGTATGCGCCTTTTGTTGATGCGCGCCCGCCGAAGGTTTGGGGGCGGCGCCCTTATTTGCCGAAAGCCCAGTCGCTGGTCGCGGCTGCGAGAGGGGCTTCGAACCCGAACGGTCCGAGAAGGCCGCCGGTGGAACCTGCGTCTCCTTGGGCGCCGAAGCTCTCTTCGTCTTAGACGAAGAAGAGCAGTGGGTTGTGTGCTTAAGTGTGTTTTTGTGTGCGTCAATGTCGCCGGGGTGTTCATCCCCATAAGCAGGGCGTGAGCCGAGCCCGTCGGGGCCGGGGACAGACGACGAAGCGCGCGAGCGCTCCTTAGAGGGGTTTTCGACTTCCGTAGCGGAGGTCATGTTCCTCGTCACTGTCGGTGGTAGCAGCGGTGGGTGAACCTTCGGCCTTCGACATCGCGTAGGCCGCCCACCTTTTAACCCTACGGTCTTTTAGAGTTTTAGGCTTAAGAAGCCGACAAGCCGCGCAACCTTCCTCCTTGTGATCGAGGGGCAAGCAGCGGTTACACCGTGAATGCTTGTCCTTCCAAGTAAATTTGCCTTTGCAAAGCGGGCAAAATCTAAAGGGAGTCCTCTCCATAGCCGAGGTAATAAATCGTGATAACCACCCCAAGGGAAAGGAAGGGGAAAGGGAAAGGCATTCTCAGAAAAGAACCAGAGATATCCCACGGCCCCACTCTCCCTACTGTATATGGCCTGCGAGGCCAGGCCACGTGTTCGGCAACGCCGAAGGATCTCCTCTGCTCGACCCTCCGTCGAAGATCTTGCTCGGCGGACAACAGCTTCACAACTGCGACGAGGGAGGGAGTATGTGTTTAATATTAATGAGAAAACGACCAAAGGTCGAGGAGATGAAATTTGCAATGTCTCTCGAGGAGCTCCGCGTAAAGGCGACCAGTAGCTGGGCGGAAAAAAACAATCTGAGGGACCTCGACGCGTGAGGGATTGTGGGTACAACGCACGTCACTATAGGGATAGTGTTTCAGACACGCCTTGTCGACGTCCCTTTTTCGACTACGAAAAACAAAGTGCAATACTCCGCAGTGACCACTGGATGTCGGACCTATGCACAGCATGTGATTCTAAGCAGATTAACAAACATCAGATATATATATATACACACACACTAAAGATTAGTAAACTTAACTGTCCCAAGTAAGTTATCCTTCGGTCACAAATGTATTGCAAACTTGAAAATCTGAGGTCTTCATGCTTTTTACACTATTATGGTTGATAATTAATGCCAAAGTTGCATTCTTTATCAGGACCTCTCTGAACATCACTCTTGGTGTTATTAATCCTCAATTCAAAATACACTACCAGAATACAATTTCTTACTAGCCAAGAGCCAAATATCACCAGCAGTGATTGCACATTTTGTACCCTGTTCTGAATTAAGATTGTTTCCAAACTAATCCAAGAGGTTGCTTCCATTTGTAATAAAATATTTAACATTCTGTTGTATACAGATTTTTATCCTCCAATAGTCATAAATGAAGTGCTGCTGGCCATGTGAAACTGCAAGCTTTTTACGTTGTGAAAAAAAAGAGTTGTCTTATTAAAGGAATACTTTAAGATCCATTGTCAAATAGATCATTCATATTTGCTCTAGTATGGCCTTGTCTACCAAGAGCTTGCCCTGAAATTATATTAATTAAAAAAATAAAAATAAAAAAAGAACAGCTTGGTCACACCGAGCTGTGACTTGTAGATGGTGTGCCCATTTCTAGAGAGGCCTTTCCATGGGAAGAAAGGAAGCTATTCATTAGGAAATATGCCTTCAATATATGTGGTGTCATCCTCATAAAAGTCCAATTCAAATCTTATCAATCCAAAGAGACAAAATAAAATGACTTCAGTGGTGTGTGTGTGAACACACAAAGTCAGGTGCATTTCTCACCTGTAAGCACTCTCTGTGGAACCAGGCAGTCTTGCAGCAGGGGCTGTTCAGGATGTTATAGGAGGGGCGATGCTGCACCAAGTCCAGGCATATGGTGCAAGCAGAGGACGCTTTGTTCCGGATGCACTTCTGAAACGGGCGATGATCTGGGCAGAACGACCTGAAAGAAAGTCCAAAGCAAAAGTGAACATTTGGATATCAACTTTCCAATGAGCAAGAAGAGGTGGGTCGGTCGATGAAAGATGAACACAACCTGCCCAACCAATCCAGCTCTATGTCCTTATTGAGACCTTGGCATGCCATTTCCAAGTGAATGAATCGCTATCAGAGATGTAAATTATAGGAAATGAAAGCTCCCATCAATATACAGTAGTCTACAGAAATGAAGCGTAGTTTTAAGACAGTATTTTCATAACCATCACAGGAGTGGGGTTCTCAGTCAACATAGTGCACCTGTAAGGGCTTTTCATACTTCAGCCTAACCAAAGACTTACTAGCTGGCTTAGACTGAGCAGTACGGCTTCGACTTGGAAGTTCAGGGGTTTGGTGTAGAGTAACAGTTACCAAACCCTTAGACACTATTGAGTATTAGAGGGTCCGCACAGATGCATGAAAATAGTCTATTAAAAACACATATAGTTAAAAGTCAAGAGTACTACAAGGAGTACTACACAAACAATTATATACAAATCTAAACAGGTAACCCAAAAATAGGAACCTGAAGTCCACACAGTTGAAGGTAATGTGGGAGAAAAGAATTGCATAGACAATAATAAAAAATGCCTTTTTTAATAAGTTTGTTTATTTATTTCGAATGCACGCCAAACCCGAGGGTAACAGGGCGCAACAGTAAGGAGATGCACAGCTTACAAGGTTACAAGTAGTTCATGTTATTACAATAAAAAACATGGTAAACATAATTACAGGTATGAATAAAAACGTAAAATAACGGCATGTGTACATATATACAAAATGGGTCCTAGAAAACTGTATATACACAGGAGAGCTAAGGCTAAGTGACAGGGAGGAGAGCGAGCT
The DNA here is from genome assembly GCF_040938575.1 of Ambystoma mexicanum. NCBI lineage: Eukaryota > Metazoa > Chordata > Amphibia > Caudata > Ambystomatidae > Ambystoma > Ambystoma mexicanum. The sequence goes on from NC_090940.1 coordinate 45,597,886, forward strand.
AGTGGTCAGTGGAATTGAGCAGGTTGATATAGTTTTTTCTAAAGTGAAAGTAAAGTTGATCTACTCTAAGCTCGTGAGGCAGGGAGTTCCAGAGTTTAGCAGCCTTGACAGGGAAGCTATCACCTCCAACCTTGCTAAGTCTGAATCTCAGCACCACGAGGCAATTGGCATTACCAGTTCTTGTCAGCATGATGGTAATTCTTCCCTTTAATCTGTCTGAGAGGTAGCTTGGGGCAGCATTGTTTAGCGCTTTATGAGTCAAGGAGACAGTTTTTAACAAGATTTATTATGGGTGGAGAGTCATTTGTATTGCCTCGTAGTAGCGGAGATATGTTCCATTTTGTTAATTCCTAGTGCCGATGTTAAAGGAATGGTTCGGTCAAAATGTTTTATTGCCCCTACGGGTCGGCCATGTGTTTAAGCCTAAGTCGCTCGATTTTAGAAAAAATTCCTATGGACCTTACCCATGTTTTCGTCCATTAAACACACACGAAAACAGGCACCAGGGAGCTGCCACTTTGTGATAATCCTATCATTCCCCCCCCCCCCCCCCCCATCTGCTTTTGCGACACTAAATCATATCCCCCGCCCCTGAGCCTGTCATCAGCAGACGCGTACCGCCCATTTCACAATGCCAAAGCACGTCTCGTGTCAACAATCGCTGCACTTCAGCTAATGACGTGTCGCCATGGAAATGGCAGGGCGCCTCTTTCCTCAATAAGTATAAACAGACCGTTTCACAACAGACAGCAGCAGATTTTCGATTCCATTCCTCTCTGTGTTACTTTGAGTATTCTGTGACTCGTTTCTGTGCTCTGGTCAGCTACCTTTGTTGCTTGTAGCCCGTGTGGACAGATACCAGTACCACCGCTAGCAATTATTTTAGTTTGTGCAACACACAATGGATACAATAATGCCCTACATGTACGAGCCCGAGTATACCGATGAGGAACTACTGGAAGGGGAAACACGCGAAAACGATGGGGCTTCGGACAGCAGTTGGCAGGACGAATCAACGGATGAAGACACTGGACCTAGTTGCATGGACGGTGTTTCCACCTGGTGCACATGCAATCGGTGCGAGCTAATGCCGACCGAGGAGGAGAACTGCTGCTGCTGTGAAAACTCGGGATACGTGGCCTACATTTCGGAAGGCGAGCCACGACCACAATGCATCACCGAGCTGCCAGACTTCAGGGCAGCCTGCCTCACACGGTCCGTGTTGAGGATAATGATGGTGCTTCTGCACGAACTTCGCGCAACTGTTCGTCCTTGTAATCAGAGTAACAAGTAAGTATACTCTGCTTGTCATGCCACTCCTATTTCATGGTCTTCTACTATATCCAAAATTACATATACATATCATTGTAATGCATGAAAGTCTCAATAGTGTGCAGTGTCTAGATAGCATTTGTCCAAGCAGAATGCCATTAGTTACAAGAATGGTTATTGACAACAAACGTTTATTAAACTTATCTTGGTCATTTAAAAACAGTTTCATTCCTTTTCACAGGTGGTACAGGCTGGTGGCCCATCGTTCCTTTACATGGTGGCTTCACGGGAGGCTTGGACACCGCGTTCGAAGCGTGATACCCGCCTGTGCAGTTCGTGCCATAAGAGAAACGTTCCCGAGTGACAGCGGTCAGTACAGGGGATCTCTCGCTGTGCTGCAACCTGAACCGTACAATGTGTAAACCTTTGTATTTTTGTGTCATCAAAATAAAACACCACATATATTTTAACAACAGTTGTTTCGATTTTTTAAATCAAGTGCGTCTCCATTCAAGGATGGACGTCAGACACCTATGCTCGGAATGGGTGAAGTTCAGGTCACTGAAGCCGGGTGGTCACTAAGCTAACATAATATATTATCAATAATGCATGCACTAAATAACACTTGTTCAAAGTCTTTCAGTCGGTTATGTCTCTATAAAAGTCACACATATCAATACTATCAATTAACATTGGATTATAAAGGCCTTCGGTCAAGGGTCTTGACTACTATAATAGTGTGGGTTTGTGCTCACAAGAATCTCCGATATGTGGCACTTTATTATTGATAGGATATACTGCAGTAGGGGTCTAATGTTAGTTGGGGATCTGCTAGGTGGCCATCATGGCGTGGTCAGTGGTCTGGCACATGAAGAGAATACCTTGCAGGGACACAGGGTCAGAATGGCAGTAACTTTCCACTGGCGAGGGTGCGTGGGCAAGGACACGTTTGTGGAGATGAACAAGCCATGTGCTTGGTTCAGGCCGGTTGACATGAAGGACCGTGATCTCAGAGAGTGATGTGTTACATTTATTAGCGGTTGAAAATACCTCTGGAGTCTTCCAGTCAGAGTGGGAACGAGGCTGTGGGCCATGTGCTCTGCGCGCTGTACTATCGCAGTGAGGCCTGGTCGCCAAAATGGAGTGGAAAGGGGGTAAAAAAATGGATGACCCGTGTCCTGCTCAGTGTTCCCATCTACGCGAATGTCATGCAAAGTTAACATCACATAAGGGCAAGTGACGGGCGCAAACAGCCAAGGTGCCAAACAGCATGTACACTTCAAAAGGTATCCAAGCCCAGGGGCCATCGCTCACATGGCCTCCTCAGACCCCGTGTCACCAGGCAGGCCTCCCCTGAGGCATGCCGCCCCCCTGCAATCCACATAATACCACGACATACACACTTCATTCATTCACAAACACACCCCTGTTTCTAATACTTTATAAACCACGATATGTCTCATGAGAACATCTTTGTGGTTTGCAAGTCAACTCCTAAACCTTCTACCTGAGAAGCACTGAGATCTATGCTAATCTGCTCGTCGCCGTGCTATCTGTGACCGCTTCGAGCAAACTCGTCAGTGTGCTACCTGTGGCAATCTACCTGTTCTCCTGCAACATACTGCTCGGCCTGCTGAATCCAACTGTTTGTTGGTCAAGGTAAGGCCATGTATCCTAGTCATATTTCGGTAATTTTTACATTTCAATCTATTTGCTATTACAGTACCCAATAGAGCTATTGTCATTGGTCTCATTGGTATTGACTTGAGTTTCAATTATTATGCTATCAATAGATCTATTTATTTTCATCTGTGTCAATTGTTATCGAATTGCAGCCTTCGGGGGTCCAGTCTATAATGTAAGCATGGTTCCTTTTCGTGCAAGACAGAACATCCAAGGGACGAGTCACATGTTCAGAGTTTAGTCACATAATTTAAAACATTTCTGTAACTTATGCAAATAAAAAGCCACACATGATGAACTGTTATAGTTCCGGCGACCAAAACAAACCTTGCATTGAGCATGGTTCATTTACTTTTTTAGGACATTTTTATTCATCAAGGTTTTATAATAATCTTGATATTTACTTTTCAGAATTTTCAACAATGCCTGCCTGTTCGATTAGCGGTTGCCCTTCGAAGACCCATGCTAAATTTGAAGGCACTACAATGGATGTATTCCCGAAAACTGTTGATCGAATAAGAGAATGGGTCAGACATTGTGGATATCCACTGGATGAGCTGGAAAGTAGAGTCCAACAAGTCTTTGAGGGCAAGAGGGGTGATCGATACCGCATCTGCATCCGGCACTTTCCCTCGAACATGTACACCACATCTTGGGTAACAAAGAAGAACAAACGGCAATCGACACGGAAGTTGCTCGCAAACGCTATTCCCACTCTATTCATCCACAATCCGCCACTGGCGAGTCAAGTGTCCGTTTTTAGCTTTAGGCCTTGCGGTAGTGTGTAGGTAGCCGAATGGATTCATTGATGTTTTAGGTGTTTCTAATTTATAATACTTTCGACATTGATATGAGTGTATAGCTATTTGAATGACATTCATCAATATATTATTTTTAGATTTCATAACCCACAAACGAAATCTATATACGGGCACAGGGAACTGTGCAATATTGTGCATTACTCGAGTATTCTGTCAACTTACATGGCAATTTTAAATATTGGCATTTCATTTTCAAACAATAATTTACCTTTACAACTTCTTGACTATCCCTTGAATCTGAAGCAAGAACATTCTACTTCCGTCACGTGCTCGCAGTTATCAACCACTTCTAGTGCGTATCAGGTAATCATACTTGGCTATTCCGCTACAGACTTGTTTTATGCATGTCAAGTAATAGTTTGTATGTATCGTGTGATTATTTTACCAATTGTTTGGTTAGTGCTTTCCAATTTATATATACACCTTAGTTGTCGTCCCCTGGTGTTTGTTTTCAGTTATAATTAGTGTTATCCATACTAATGCAAGTACTGTCTATCAGGGACATGCTGAAGCGTCCACCATATTGACAACAGCCCTAGATGTTCTTCAGCAGCCTGAGGTATGGATACCGACAGCTCAACTGACCGTGAACATCAGGACTGGAACACTTGTCGTTTGATTGTTCTACACCATGTTTCATATGTGGTTAGCCGTTGATATGTACCTGTGCGGTCGACCAAGCGTGTGTTGTGTTTTCAATATTGTAATCCTTACTAATGCAAATACTATGTTTCAGGCAGTTGTTGAATCGTCAACGCACGCACTCGATGCGGAGCCTGACATTCAAGTAATTCCGGTGGAAGCGGGACCATGCGGATACGAATCGGCGCAACAGCTTTCGGAAGTGCGCACCACATTGACAACAGCCCTAGATATTCTTCAGCAGCATGAGGTATGGATACTGACAGCTCCATTGAGCGTGATCATATAACGTGATTCCATTTGCTATACTTTCTTCCCTATTAACGCAAGTACTGTGTTTCAGGGATAGGATGGAGCTTCCACTACAATCACAAGATCCCATTTAGATGATGCAGATGTAAAGAAATCGGAGAAATAAGTCGATTAAATCTGATCATTTTTAAATATTCCTTGATTCTTTTAGACAATGCAACATTTGTGGTTATCTCTGTATATGTACCTGTGCCGTCGACCCCAAGTGTGTGTTATGTTTACGATATTGAAGACCATACTAACTCAAGTACTGTGTTTCAGGGAGTTGCTGATGCCTCTTCAATACAATCATTTGTGGCAGTCCATGTAGAGCCAAAGGTATGGATACTGACATCTCCATCGAACTAGGTCATCAGAGCTCGAATACTTTTCGTCTGATTGTTCCACACAATGTTTAAATCGTGTTTGGTTATTGAGATGTACATGTGTGTTCGTCCTCGCGTGCGTTTTACGCTAATATTTTGATACACAGTAATGAAAATACTATGTTTCAGGGAGTCGATGGAGCCTCATTCCGTGCTGTCTATGCCGATACAGGAAATAGTTGTTGCAGCGCAAGAGGAAGGGAAGACATGCGGATACGTATCGGAGCAACCGCATGCAGATGTTGAAGGTCGAGTCAAAAAAGTTGCAAAGAAAAGAAACCAAAATAAGGTTAGTTACAAACAGTTCATAACTTTAGAATTTATTTTGTGCTGGGGACTATTTTATGTTTTTTTTTCCAGTCAATTGTACTATACTTTATCTTGTGTTTAAACTGAACATCCCTTTTCCAATCTGTCCTCTAGTTACCTGTGGGTCTACGAACTATACATACACAGACAGTGAAGCGAATGAGAGATGTTGCTTGCCAGACCATTTACACTATGGAGGAACTATTAATTCAGACTCGGGATGCTCATGTCCAATGGCCAGAACATGAAATGAATGTGTCCGGAGAATCCAGAAAAGTTTTATTGGACCATTGCTACAGTACGACCGCACCGCCGCAACATGATACTGGATGTATTGAAGATAGCTCTGAAGTAGTCGCAGATCAATTCACACAATCTACACCCGCCCAAAAATTGCCACCAAAAAAGCTGTCGACATTGTTGTGTTCTCACATCAATGTTGAGGTAGCAGATGTTGAAATGACAGAATGAACCAGCAGCAGCATTCACTGATGCATCAGAACTTGATAGCAACAATATTGCTTTCAAATGTGGTAATATGTCCTCAACGTCACAGGCCGAAACAACTTTGACGCAGGATGACAGTCTAATGAAAGACGGCAAATACATAGTATTCAATAGTAGTTTGATGAATATTATAAGTATGCTGAAATGTGGGCATTCCGTCAGAGGGAAAGTATGTGGGAAGCCATTGATTCATGTGACTCGTCAAAAACAAGGCAGTAACGTCACAATACAGCCGCCTGTAGATTACATCATACGTTCTCATGGTCTGCACAACCGATGGTGGGGAAACTGCCAGCAGGCAATCTACTGTGTGCAGCTGCATCACTTTTTAGTGGCTCCAGTTTTAGAAAGTTAGAGTCTTTCTTTCAGTTTGTGGGACTTCATTTCATTTCAAAAATGCAGTACTACAAATACCAACATGATTATCTGTTTCCGGCCATTAGTGATGCTTGAAAAATTGAACAATTGTCTCTAGCAAGTACATTCGAAGGCAGACGATACAGGCTAGCTGGCGATGGACAGTGCGACAGCCCTGGATTTTCTGCCAAGTACTGCACCTACCACTTTCAGGACATGGATAGTAAGAAAATTGTGAGTTTGGTGGTCGTGCAGGTAACACAATGTACATCCTCAGTGGCCATGGAGAAACTAGGATTTATAAAATCAGTGGAATATCTACAATCGAGGGGAATGCACATCGACCTGATAGCCACGGACAGACACGTTTCAATTGCCAAGACAAAGAGAGCAGTTCCCACATATTAATAAATTTGACGTATGGCATCTTGCTAAATCAATCAAGAAAATCTCGGCTGCAGGGGAAAAAAAAGGTTTGGAAAGTATTTCACAGGGGTCCCAGTCTATCAGCAACCATCTTTGGTGGAGCTCCAAAACGTGAAGGGTCAGTGGAAATACCACTTGAAAAATGGCGGTCACTGATGCACCACTGTACCAACGTGCACCGCTGTTCAGAAAACCTACATTTCCACCAATGTGAACATGGGCCTTTATCCCCAGTGGAGGCACGGAAGAAGTAGTGGTTGAATCTGTCTTCACTGACACACAAAGCCATTGAGAAGATTGTTTTCGATAAAACTCCATCAAGGGGACTGATAGAATTCTGTCACACAGGAGGTTTGGAGGTGTTCCACAATATGTGCCTAAAGTACAGGCCAAAGCGCTTGCATTTCAGCATACAGGGCATGAGACATAGGACTCTACTTGCCGTCTTGGCCCATAACGAGAATCTCGGCCGTGAACAATCTAGGACTAGGGATAATGTAAGGATGCCTCGCTACACTAAGGCCTTTTAAAAAAAGTAGTTAGCAATGGGTGATCAAACCAGTCTATGAGGAAATGGAGTTCGACTTTGTCAAAAGCCTTATTGTTGCTGTATTGGAGAAGCACAGATATGGAATTTTGAATGTTTCTGTGCAGAGCACTGATCCATTGCCACTGTGCCATGTCCACCCAAAGGAGAGCTGGTTGTGAAGTACAAATCCCGGTTTAAATAATTGTAATACGATTGTCTTTTTGTAAATAAATTTTATTGTACAGTGTGCATACAAAGTACGTTAACCCTAACCCCTACCTTCACCATCGTGGGTGCCGAACTACCTGGGTGTCATCTTTGAATTCTCTCTATTCACCTCATATTGCTGACCTTGTCTATATGTGTATGTATATATTTTTGTTGATGTAACTAATTTTCGCAATCTCTTATAAATGCTGGGCACTGTTAACCGAGGGGAGGCTTGCGTATTGCAAATAATAAAACAAATAAATCTCACTTTCAACTCCTCGGGTACTTTATACTTTCCCTGACCTTCCCCAAAAAATTAAAAGTCTCAATAGTTATGGTTCTTTGGGGCTTCAAAGCTCGCAGACAACAACGACAAAATTGGGGCCTTAGAACGCGCCAAGTGAGCCGTTGCAGATGGGAGAGAAGGCAGTTCGCATTTGCACATTGAGGCGCACTACATAGATCGATTCGAAACTTCAAGTTCTCACAGATGGCTTTACTACGGGATGTTGCAAAGAAAGAATGTATGCTAATTTCTAGTGAAGGTCAGTGGCTTTGATTTTCAGCTCGCGCCCTGAAGAGGCCCACAACTCTCAACTCGGTCCTATTGTTTTTTGACCTTGAGAGACAGGGACCATGCAGAAAGAACTTAATTTGAAGGAGGGTTTGGGGGGTGCAATAACGTTTGAGACGATAAGGCAGAAAATTCTTAAACTAGACCGAGTTTCATGTTAGTTCAGTATACAAAAAATCGTTGTCAAGAGCACAGTGCGATTTATGGACTGCATTACGCAGAGAAACAATGGAAATTGCAAATATAATGTAAGTAACTCTTTAGACGCTTTTATACCGCAATGAAGAAATTAATGAATGGATGCATGAATAAATGAATGAAGAGCTTTGAAAAGGTTTGTGGGATCGTCCTTGTAGCGGGCACATGGGCATGCAGGTCCACATTCCACACGCATGTAGACAAAAAGTTGTTTCTCATTGTGTACCAACCTCGATTTATTTCGTTAGTTTTCGCATTGATTTTAGAGCCGAAAATAGTCCATTGCGCTATCCTTGAAAGCAAATAGTTTCAGCTCGGCCGTAATAAATAAAATAAATAATATTAATAAAGATCGGCTGGCGAGACCAATTATACATTTTATGTTTTCAAAATAGGTACATCCTTCCATTTTGCCCCTGCCACCAGTTTCAGACACCGGCAGACGGTTTCTTCAGCCGCCAGCTGCAGCTTAATGTAAACAACTGCACCATTCTAATAATCTTATGGGACGAACGCCAAGGGCCCATATGCCCTTACGTGGTACTAGCGGCTAGAAGCAACATATCAACCTTTACGCTGGCCTAGTGCCTACTTGATGGAACAGCCTTGCGGTTCAACGTGCGACAAAAGTGCCTCTTTGAACGAAAACCAACACCCTGTGTACCATAAATGAACAGCGCGTGACTCGCGATAAAATTTTAAGGATTTGCGGATAGAGATAAAAGAAAATAAATTACTTTCGGAGTTCATATGGCAATTGCAGAATATTCTATAAACATTTAATGTCAAATGTACTTTACCAAATTTACCGTGTTGCGGTTTGATTTTAAAGTACAGTTTCATATTCCGAATTGTGGCGAGCTGTGTTGTGAGCTGATCTGTGTTGGTTTCCGGTTTCTGTGTGAAGTCGCGTAGAAGACGACTGGGCGCGTTTGCCTACGCAGCACAGTAACGTCACGGAGAGAGGCGGGGAATATGAATGTTTTGATAATGTCAGGCTCAGGGGCGGGGGATATGATTTAGTGCTGCAAAAGCAGGTCAGCCAGGGCGATGGGGGAAATGATAGGATTATCACAAAATGGCAGCTCCCTGGTGCCTGTTTTCGCGTGCGTTTAATGGACGAAAACTCGGGTAAGGTCCATAGGAAATTTTTCTAAAATCGAGCGACTTAGGCTTAAAAACACATGGCCGACCCGTAGGGGCAATAAACATTTTTGACCGAACCATTCCTTTAAGGCATTATTTTGAAGGGTTTGTAACCTCTGGATGATAGCTTTATTAGCGCCATTGCATAGGGCATTACAATAGTCTAACCTTGATAGTACTAATGCTCTGACCAAGATCATGCAGCCGTTATTTGAAAGGAAGGATTTACCTGCTCTGATAAGCTTACAAGTGTAAGTAGTAGGGGAGGCCAGAGATTTCACTTGTTTGTCAAAGGACATAGTCGAATCAAGGTAAACTCCTAGGGTTTTTACCTCCTTAGTTACTTTAATGACATTTCCATCTATGGTGAGTATTCAAGACCTAATTTGTTGATATTGGAATGGGTACCCAGGATTATCAGCTCCGTCTTCTCATCATTCAGGCATAGTCCATGTGTGGCCATCCATGCCTGGATGAGGATATATCCTATTCACCAGCACCAAATCCTTGCCATAATCCCCAGAAAGAGGGAGGAGAATCTGTGCATCATCTATTAAACAAAAGCTTAAAAAGTGCTTGCCTAGCCAGACATTTCAAAGTACCAGTGTTTCAATGGTTATACATTAGTTGTTTCGACCCTTGGGGTGGAAGGGTGGCACATGTGAATCCATGAAAGATATCAATGCTGGAGAACAGGAGTTAGAGGTAAGCCACATGCGCCTTCTCAGCATTGGATCTTTCATGGATTCACATGATTTGAATAGAATACATAGCAGTAGCAAACATTAACAGGAGGCACAGGGGAGAAACTCAACTCTATAGAAGGTAGAGCCTCTGGAATTCTCAACTTACTGCAATGGGCGCTGTAGCACTCCTTGCCCCACTCTTGCAACACCGTGAATCTGGCCTTCCAGGTAGTAGTACTTCAAAGGTAAGCAGAGCTGCCCTTCAAATGTCCAGCAGCGAGATGCCGGCCCACATGGCCACGGAAGCTCCCATTGCTCTCGTTGAGTGAGCTTTTAAACGCTTCTTCCAGCGGCTTGTTCACATCTGCATGAGAATCTGCAATGGTAGCAGTTATCCATCAGGCGATGCCTTGCTTGGGAATGGCCTCTCCCTTATTTGGGAGGCGGGGGGGCTTATAGAATGCCACCAGTAGCTTTGACGACCTCCTGAAGGTCGTAGTTATGTCAATCTAAAACTTGACCCTGCAAAGGTCTACTGTGTTGAGCACGCTCTGCTGTCCTTGATGGGTTAGAGAACCACACTAGCAGGATTAGGTCGGAATGCATATGTAACTCAGTACTCACCTTTGGGATAAAGTGTGTGTTAGTTCTTAAACAAGACACTGTCCTTTGTGAAGCGCAGGTATGGTTCCTTGCAGCTCCAACTTACTCCTGAACATGCCAGCTAATAGGAACGCTATATTCCAGGATACATGCCAGATATAGGCCATGCCCATAGGGTCAAATAGCTGTCTCATGTGGGCAGCCAATACAACTTTAAGGCTCCATTGGTGGCAATCGCTTTGGTTGGATGCATGCGCAACAGGCCCCTCAAAGCGTTTCATTATCCTTGCACTGTACACTGGATGCCTGTTCTCGCTCCTGTTCCATCTAGAAATTGCAGCTAGGTGCACCTTTATAGATGAATGCAAGAGGCCTTCCTGTGCCAATTTAAGGCAGTAGATCCTGCACTAAAATTCCCACTGGGTCGTGATTTTGCTGTGCACACCAAGCACAGAACATCTCCAATCTTAGTACTGTAGATGTTGCTCTGGCCACATTCTGGATGTCCCTGCATGCCTATGGCATCACATGGCCAAATTCTATGTTATCAGGAGTCATGCACTGAGGTTCAGCGAGCCTGCATTGTGGAAGACCTGCCCCAAGCACTGCGAGAGTAGACCTGGTGCTGACCCCAGCAATATTGGGGGTTAGGGGAGCAGGTGGGGGGACATGGGTTGCCCGTTTTGGATGCAGAAGGTCCAAATACCACGCTTGCCTGGGCCACACAGGGGCTATGAGGATACTCTTGCAGTGCAACCATCTTCAGCCACAGCTTGGTGCCCTGCTGAGCCAGTCTGCTGTCTCTTTCTGGTTGCTGGGCAGGTAAAAGGTTTGCAGTGAGGTTTGCACAGAGCCTGTCCCTGGAGGCATAGCACAGAAGCTTTTTGCAGGCTGAAGTCACAAACCGGTCCACTGTTGGAGTGCCCCACTGAGAAAAGGTGGGGGCAAAAAAAAAAAAAAAAAAAAAAAACCATTTGCTGATCTCCCACTCATGGTTTGCCACAGACAGGCGGCTGAGGGAATCCGCTGCAATATTGTTCTGCCCTTAAGGTGCACTGCCTGTAGCCAGATATTTTTCGGCGCTCCCCGTTCCCAAATTTGGATGGCTAAATTCACAAGAGGGGGAGCCCTGGTGCCACCATGTTTGTTCACAAAGAACATAGCCCTTAACATTGCCAAAAGAGAGCACATCTCAGGCGCCAGGAAAGAGATCCACTGGCTCCCTGCTCGAGAGCAAATCATTTTCAAGACCCTTTCCATCACACACAGATGCCTCTCTGACTCAGCCCCACCCTACCTCTCCCAGAAGATCAGAGCTTAATCCGACAGACCACTCAGAGCGGCATACCCAAACAGGTTGCTTCTTCCTAAACTCAAAAAAATCCAGAGCAGGCAGGGCAAGCTTCCCTACCTTTTGAGATTGACATTGGACCACTCTTGCGCCATCTCTGAGCCAATCGTACTGGGTGTTGGAGAACACTGAAAACATTGCTCTTCAACTAACTTTGCGTTTAAGGGCCTCGCCCCTGCCTTACCGTATATTCCACCCACTTTCCCCCCCAAACCCCCTTATTCTGCATGTCCACTGAAGACTGAAGTGTAACTGGTTGTAACAGCGCCTTGATGCCCAGAGGTTTAGTGTGCTTTATAAATGTAAAAATAAAATAGCCACCGAAATGTGTGCGCGTATTCTCACAATCTTGACGACAATGGAACGCTGAAAAGATCAAGTCCAGAAAACTGCCAAGAGATTGAGGTAATTGATGAGCGACATCCTGTCCTGAGATGTCCATAGGTCGAAAACCTACAGATGGTTCAACGTAGCCCCCCAGCCCAGGAGAGAGGAGTTGATCATTGGGACTTGGGTGAAGGCTCCTGAAAGGAGGCTCCCACAGAGGTTGTGTGAGTTGACCACCATTGGAGATGCGCCAGAATAGATAACAGGATTGCCATCATTTGGGAGTCTGGGTCTGAAGCCTGAGACCAATTGTTCCGTAGCGTTCGTTGTGTGCACCTCATCTTTAGCCTCGCCAGAGGAAGAGCCAGAACACAAGGCCCAGAAGCCTTTGTAACCACCAGACTGACCTGTGGTACGAGTAGAGAAACAGACAGCAAGTCACTGACAAGTCTGTAATCCTGTCCTCTGTTATAAAGATCTTGGCTTTGATGGTAGCCCAGCAAAAACCTACGAAAATCCGGTCTTGAGAAACAAACGACTTGCCAGTTTACCGACAGTCCAAGTCGGAATAGTAGTTGGAGAAGGTACTGAAGATGGTTTGCTGTAGTCTGCCGACAGGGACTCCAAAGTTGACAGTTGTCCAAATATGGATTCCTTTGAGCCTGAAGAAAGCTGCAATGACGCCATCATTTTCGTAAAGACCTGTGGCTGCTGAACCGAGACCAAAGGGGAGGACTCGTTGCTCAGTAGGGGCGAACATTTCCTGTATCAACTGAGAAGCAAAGGAATTTGCGATGTTGAGGCCATATTGGATATGCATGCAGGCATCTGAGAGATCTACCATGCTGAGCCAATCGCCCTTCAGAAGAGGATCTGATTGGGAGTGGTGATCTGGAATTTCTCTTGGGGAAGAGAAAGGTTTAAGTTGGAAAGGTCTAGGATAGAGCGCAGGCCAGCATGGTTGGTTTGGGCACTGAACAGATGGGAATAAAATCACTCTCCACTGCCCTGAGGTCCAGGAGCTTCTGCACCTAGGCCCTGAGAGAAAAGACCAGGTCTGTTGTAAGGGGGGTGAGAAGGTGGAGTATCTGGAAGGGGTGGCCGACGGCCCACTGGAAACGGACAAAACCCACCGGTCTTCTGTAATGGTCCTCCACGCCTCCAGATGAGACTAAATCCGTCCTCCCACTGGAGACTCGTGGGACCGATGAAAAACATTTTGTAGATTTATCGGAGGCAAGGCTCCCTGTAGCTGAAGAGGCTGAGGGCCTGGAGACATGCAGGCCGCCTTGTCTCCTTTTGAGCAGAGGCCCACTGGAGGAACGATCTGCCTGCCGAGCTCTTTAGTCCTCAAACCCTCTGAAACCCAAACAGGATCTTGATCAGGATTCCGATTTCTGAGTATAGGACATTTTAGACGGGGCATGTTTTGCTAAAACTGACAGACCTGGCTGTCAGCGTACTCGCTTTTCTCTTGTTCAGTTTCTCATCAGTGGAGGAGTGGAAAAGATCTTTTCCCTCAAAGAGAAGGTTAAGCACCTTCTCTTGGCCCTCTCAAAAACTTTGTAGCGTGGAGCAACACCTGGCAGGAAACAGCGACTCCAATCATAGGGCCCTAGGTTTAAGTGTCCACATGATGGGCCACAGCCTGGAGCAGATCCTGAACCAAAACCCTGGCATTAGACGGGCTTTCTTTCAAATCCTCCCAGTTTGCCTTGAAGAATACAGTCTTGAAATTACAACTTCCATAACGTGAGGCTGGCTACTGCAAGTATGACATCCGCGTTTGCCTGCCATAGTGAAGCTCTGCATTGGCAAAAACTTACCCCCACCAACCCCCAGATACAGTTGAGGATCTCGTCTTCTTAGACAATACTTGTGAAGCGACAGTGCAGGAGGAAGGCGGCTTAGATTGAAGCGTAGCAACCGCCGCTACCGTAGAGGAAGTGAGTGGCCAAGAAACTAAAGGAATGTCTTCCGATGACTGGAACTTCAAGCAACCTGCAATATTTTTTATGTGATGTCCGGTATGTGGTTTGTACCATATTTTGCAGGATTCTGAGAGCATGTCTTTTTGAAGAAAAAGACGTGAGCGCTATTGTGACTTTAAAGTCATGGCTCCAAGAGAGTTCCATCCTTCAGGGCTGGGGAATCGAGTTGGAAATTCTAGCAACGCCATGGAAATCCAACACCTGATCATTAAATGCTCTGATAGAATGGGCCGGGTCCTCCTTATCTACGCCCACCTGCCCTTCGTCGTTTTTGGCGTAAATGAAGGCTGTTTCCGAAAGGCGTGGTGCATCAGGCCACTTTAGCTGCGGTGGATGCACAACAGGAGTTGGCAGCACCAGAGAAAGTGGAGGCAAGGGAGGCAGGGGAGGCCGGCCTGGAAGCAGAGGAGACAATCCAGGTGCCTGCTGAGGCAATGGAAGAGTGGGCTATGGCTCGGGAGGCTTAGGGTACATATCCTTGAAGAGATCCCTAAAATACGCCTTCATCGAGCAAGAGTGCATGAGGGCTTGGAATTTGCCAAAGAACGCATCCTCTGGGGAAGGACTAAAGTGGGTAATGGCCAATCCAACGGACTGTATCCCCACAACTCCATTGAGGTAGGCTGCCACGATGGTCCGTCCGTGGCTGGATTGACATAATGCAGAGGAGCGAATGTTGGGGGAGCTTAACTGTTTGCAGCAGAGGCAATCACGAGTGCCAGTCGACTGCCGGCCAAAAAGGATTTCTGCTATCCAGGCTGAGCAATGAAAAGGGCAGCTCGGCACCATCACAGGTCCCCCCCGACAGTCGTTAAAACAGTTGATTTGGAGGGACGCGACAAAATGGCTGCTTCCGACCGCATAGGTTGGGCCGCCATTTTGTCACTGATGGAGATCTGCGTCACAGGCTTATGCGAGGCCATTGCTATTGCCCGATCTCCATCACTCCTTTCCTGGGCAGCTGTCCATCGCCCAGCTTAACCTCAACACTGATTCTGTTGGATGTCTCCATGACCATCAGTCTGGTTTCAGATCAGCCAGAAGCACGGAAACCGCTCTCCAGATCATCCGTGAAGACCTGCCCTCCAACCTTGATCCTAATCACCCCTCTGTCCTCATCTTACTCGTTCTCTCTTCTGCCTTTGACACAGTTAGTCATGGCATCCTGCTCAACCGCCTCTGCGATAGCCTAGGTACCATTGGCTGACCTCTTTCCTCTCCAACCGACCCTCCCAGGCCCAACTTGGGTCCTTCCTTTCCTCTCACTCCCTACCTGTGGTGTTCCCCAGGGGTCTAACCGCTCTCCCTGGCTTTTCAACCAATACCTGGCACACTGCATTGCTGCTCTCTCAAGACTACGCTGATGAGACCCTGTTCGTTTTCAGGCTCCCCTCCGCCACCTCTTTTCCTTCATCTCTGTCTGCAATCCAGGAGTGGTGTGCCGCCAACAATCTCTGCCTTAATGCCAGTAAGACAGATCCTCGTGATAGGCACACCTGCACCTTCCTTTCCTGTCACTCTGGCCGGCCTCCCTTGGCCCTCTTCCTGCTCCCAACTGTGAGGCTAAGAACCTCAGGGTCACCTTAGACTCCACATGTTTCTCATCAGATCTCTGACAGCTCTAAGAAGTCAAACTACCAACTCCACCTCCTCAGAGGTATTCCCCCTTTCCTCACCTTCGCCCAGCAGCTCACTGTCTATAGCCCTGGTTCTCTCTAGGCTGTACTACTGCAACAGCCTCTTTCTAAATCTGCCTGCCTCTATACACTACCCTCTGCAACTCCTCCAAAAACAGGACGGCAAGACTTATCCTTTGCCTCAAGCCCAAGGATCGAATCTCTCCAGCCCTGAAATGTCTTTATTGGGTCTGTGTGCATTGTCCACAAGGACTTCTGGGGCCTGGGTCCAAAATAACCAACTCTCCCTTCGGAAATTACTTCTTTTTCTAGCTCTGCGCTCCTCCACCGCCAACTCCCTCAGGGTCAGTCGCTTCTCTAAGCAATGAGTTGGTGGTAGATCTTTTTTCGGCTGGGGCCTCCTGCTGGAACAGCCTCCCTGCAACTTGGAGAACCATGTTCGGTTCCGGAAGCACCTCCAGACCTTCCCCTTTGCTTCTGCCTCCTCTCTTCCTCTCCCCTACTGATCAATGTCTGTTACTGCACTGGGCACCTGGCTACCTTCTGAACCCGGGCCAAGAAGAGCCTTGCCCACCCAGTTGCATACCCGCACTGCCTCTTGGTTAAATTTAACAGATTATATATTTTTACAGCTAGTGATGTTGGGGGTGAAAAATCTCCAGTAGTGTTTTAAAGAGCTGAAGGCCTGGTAGTATTGTAAAATATAAAGTGGACATGGCCACCGACCGGAGACCATGGCTAGTGAGCAGGGAGTGATTAAATCCAATGGGCATGGCCAGAGGCCATGGCGACCATACTCACTGTCCAAGAAATGTTTTTATTCCAAATCCCCTCTACGTGTGTTAGGTAGATTTTTCCTTTCTATGCCAAATCTCCACCTGAGACCACCAGCACATTTTACTGCACTTCTATATTTTGTGATCTGTTCCAAGTGGGAAACTTTTTTCCCCACTCACTCAACTTTTGCTCTGGCTATGGGAACCCTGGAGTCATATTTTCCTCCATATTTTCTAAGGCATCTGCAATTTACTTTTGTAGCACACAGCACCTTTTGTGCAGTGATGGGAGCCCTTTGTGCTTCCCTTTGTATTGTATTTTATATTCCTTGTGTGAACTACAGTTCCCAAGAGTAGAGGGATACTTTGTATCCTTTTACATTTTACATTGTGAGATCAGCACAACTGACCTTATGTGGAGTTGGGGGGCGGTTACGCTGTATCCCCTTTCTCACTGCATTTCTGTTACAGTGACAAGCATACCTGAATGGCTTGTGGCACCAGACGTGTTCTACCAGCTTGTTATTTTTACCCGCTGAATGGTCACCATTGACCCAAAATAGTGGCTGTATTTTCTTTTTGCCATTTCTTGTCTGCTTATCCTTTCATGGTCCGTCTACCATCCGGGGGGGGAGGGGGGGGGGGAGTTCTGGTTTGACTTGTCTTCGGTGGGAATCCTTTGTGAAACCTGCCAAGACTCCAAAGGATGCAAGGGAGGAGTCCTAAACTCAGCAGTCCTTTGTCTTCTGGCCTGCCTGTCTGTAACCAGTTCCAACTGGGAGGCTGGCTGTCCTGAAAGGAGAGCCACCCCAAAGTTTGAATGTAGCACGAGTGCTGATTGGCTGGATTCCTCGAACAAATTGGATCCTGAGGCTCATGGAAAGTCGACCACTGGAAAAGAAGAACCAAAGACAACGACCAGAGATGCCTGCAGCCCCTTCCAGTAACCAGTGAAGCTACACTCACCAACCGTGAGACCCCCACCACCCCAGCATTTTTTGCTGTAATCCTAGATATTTTGGTCTGTTCTCCTGAATGAGTGGGAACCCCCCCCCCCCCCTCAATCATTCTTTTGCACCGACTATGGGAACCCTGGTTTCTTTAGGTTTTAACTTTATTTTATGGAGTCAGGGTTTCCTCTATTTTCTAAGGCATCTTAAGTTCACTTTTGCAGCAACAGCATCTTTTATGTGGTGTTGCTGGGAGCCCTTTGGGTTTTCCTCTTTATATTCTTTTATTTTCCTGGTGAGAACTAATGTTTCCAAGGATAAGGGAATATTTATCCTCAAGTTTTCTTTTGTGAGGTCAGCACACACCACCTTACGTGGAGTGCTGAGGGATTACACTGTATCCCATATCTCACTGCTCCAGTAACATTTGTTACAGTGACAAGCATATCTAAATGGCTGGTGGCAGTGGACATGTTCTACTGATTTGTAGAATTTTAATCTGCAGGCTGTCTTCACAGCTGTGTTAATGCACACAAGGGTCAGCATTGACCCAAACTGGCGTCTATCCCCCCCCCCCCCAACCCCCATTTCTTGTGTGCTTGTCCCCTCTTGGTCCTGCCATCCTGGGTGGGGAGGCCCTGGTTTGACTTTAGTCTTCAGCAGGAATCCTTTGTGAGGCCCACAGAGACCCCAGTGTCTCTGAGGACAGAAAGCAAGTGAAGAGTCCAAAACGTTGCTGTTTTGTCTTCTGGCATGCCTACCTAGAACCAGTTCCAACTGGGAGGCTGGCTGTCTAGAAAGCCACCTCCAAAAGTTTGAATGTAGCATGAGAGTTCATTGGCTGGGTTCTTGATGAAAGGAGAGGATCCAGAGGCTGAAGATAAGTCGACCACTGGAACTGAAGAACCGAAGAAGACCGACACCTGCAACACCTTCCAACGACCGTAGAAGCCTGCTGAAGTACCACTGCTGCACTGACCCAGTTTTCAAGTCAACGGGGAAGCTCCAAAGAGGATGACTTACTCCCTTGGGCTGGTGGCCATAATCAGTCCTAAAACGAACTTCAATTTGGGCCATCCCTCGACATGCTGCGACCTTTCTGGGCTGCAAATCGCCAATACCAGGGTACCCGTGACCACTGCAGTGCATCGCCTTGCCATAAAATAATGCTCACAAAACTCTGGGCAATTATAATAAAAGATCGCCGTCCTCAAAGTCCTCTTGCCAGAGAGCAGGACCGAGCAAGTGGGGAGAATCGATCAGATGAGAACCTTTCTACATTGGTGTCTGTGAGAAGGCACCCAGACCACAGATATACAGTGGAGCAGGAAGACTCCTTTGCTGGGGTCCCCTCTTTAGATTGCTGCTGCAACATCCCTTCAGGAGTCCCTCCTTTCGTCACCATGACCAAGGACCATGTAGGCAGGCTTCCAGCTGCTGCATCGTGAAGACATCCAGATTTATCCTTTTCACCACTCCTAAGGTGATGTGGGACTCTGTAAAACAGACATTGTGTCGCTCCTTTGTTCCTGGAGTGCGGATTCCAGTGTTTAGGTGTTCGCCCAGGCCTTACATTTGTGCGCATTCAGAGAGCCTTTCCAGAGGTCCCTGTGCCCTTTTTACCAACAAAAGCTTGCTATTTACTTGTACCTGAAGAATCATCTGGACCTTTGCCTTTTTACAACTGTGCCGTACCTGCTTTTCCCTCCAATCTGACTTTGAATAATCCTACCTTGATATGGATGGACTGCTAAAGCCATAAGGCTTCTGAAAAGTATTACAAGACTTAAAAAGTGCTTACCTGCTATTGTTGGTGCCGTTCGTCATTTTATTCCTCCAACAGAATATTTTGAGTGACCATTAACAGTGGTTACACTTTCCTTTGAATTGCTTTAATCAATCTTATGAGTTTAACATTGTGGTTTAATTACCTAAATGGTCCATTGAGTTTTTATTGCGTTTTAACTTTTAAATAGTACTTACCCATATGAAGATTTTTGCCTTGTGTATATATACACACAATAAATTAAGTTACTCACCGTAGTGACTAATGTACTCTTAATCCATAGTCCCCTTTCCTCTATACTTTATGGACGTCCCTTCCAAGGAAAGGGAGACAGAACCTATTTCACCAGAAAACCCTTTTTTCCCCCGTTTAAATTTAGAGGCGTGCAGGGGTGCGGCCAAGGGAGCATGCGCTGCCCTGACTCCACCCTCCGGCGCCACACCTCAGTCCCCATTGATGCATCAACAATAGATTTAACATTGCCTAATGACACCACAATTATTAGGGGGGAGGTTGGTGGGACGTATGGAGTAAAGGGGACTATGGACTAAGAGTATGTTAGTCACTACAGTGAGTAACTTATAATTACTCTTACGTCCCGTCCCCTTTCCTCCATATTGTATGGGCGATTACAACTGAATGTAGCCCCTGGGTGGAGAGGAGACCCTCCTTAAGCAAATAGGTTCCTGAGAACAGTGTCCGAAGGCCGCATCAGATCTAGATCTGGCATCCAAACCGTAATGCTTACAGAAAGCCGAGTGAGAGGCCTAAGTGGCCGCACTGCTTATGATTTGCCAAGGGACATAGCGCTGGAACACGATGGCCGTTGCCTTGGCCAGACTGCGTGCGCATGCATGTTGGCCAGAAGTGGCTTGTGCGGACCCTCGTACGTTTCCTTGATGGCAGAGACCATCCAGAGGTATATGTAAGCCTTTAGGCCTAATAGCCTGTCCTCAAGCCTCCGAAAGTGACAAACAGGGCGCCCGAATTGCGGAAGCCCTTGGTCCTGTCCAAGGAGAATTTTAGGGCATGCTTGACATCCAGGCTGTGCAGCATTCTGTGCTTCGTCCTTGGGATCGGGAAAGAACGTAGGAAGGACTATACTCGTTCAAGTGGAACGCAGATGGAACCTTGAGCAAAAATTCTGGGTACGTCCGCATGACAACCATGTGCTTGTGAAAGGTGGTATATGGTTCAGATACGACCAGCGCCTGGATCTCGCCGACTCTGCGAGCCGAGGTAAGACCTACTAGTAAGGCCGTCTTGATGGTGACCAGCGTGATGTGCATGGACGCCATTGGCTTGATGGTTTGTGCGCCCAAGACTATGTTATGGTCCCACACAGGGTGCGGTCTCTTGACTGGGGCGGCTAGAGCCTAGCGAGACCAGTCAGATGTTTGACTATAGGGTTGGGGGAGGAGAAAACGCCCTCGTCAGAGTTCTGTAAGTCCAAATGGCTGCAAGATATGTGCAGCAGGTGTCCACCTGCACGGCAGAATGAGCAAGGTGCACCGAAAAGGAGAGCACGTCGTCCAAAGTGCACGCCAAGGGGTCAAAGCCCTTGGAGTCTGCCCAGTGGCAGAATCTGGTCCATTTGCTTTTGCACTGGTGGCTTTGCTCCTGGCACCCTGTATGATCTCCAGACTGGCCTGTGAGAGGCAAAGGTGCCGAAGCGTTACCTGCTCAGGTACAACGCTGTGAGGGCTAGTTTCTCTGGTGCAGGGTGGATGACTTTGCCCCCCCCCCCCCCTGCTGTGCCAGAAGATGTGCTGGGCCCATCGGAAGGTGAATCAAGGCACCTCCGAGAGGCAGAGTAGCTCCAAAAACCATGGCCTGGCCGGCCACCATGCAGCCATCAGAATGATGAGGAGTCAGACTCCTTGATTTCGCAAATTACACTGTGGATCAGGGTAGTGGGCGGAAAGGCGTAGGCTTTCATGCCGGTCCACTGGAGGTGAAATGCGTCGCCCAGAGAGCCAGGACCCTGCCCATGCCAGGATGCGAACTGGGGACACTTCTTGTTGTGCCATGTGACAAAGATCCACGTGGGGGTGACCCCACGTGTTGAAGATCTCCTGTATAAAGAGGTTTAGCTGCCATTCGTAATTGTCCGTTCCCAGCCTGCTGAGCTTGTCCGCTTCCAGGTTGGATTCCCGTGGGAGGGACTTCCGTGAGGTAGATTTCGTTCTCCAGGGCCCACTTTCACATGCTGATAGTCTGCACAGAGGGGATCTGCTGCCTCCCTGCTTGTTGACGTAGTACATGCAGGTCCAGATGTCTGTCTGGATGAGGACAACCTTGCCCCTGAGAAGTGGTAGGAAGGCTCTGAGAGCTAGCCAGATGGTGTTCAGCTCCAACCAATTGATGTGGTATTCCTGCTCCTGTCGGGTCCAGGTGCCATGGACCGAGAGATCGTCCAGTGTGGCTCCCCAGCCCTCGAGCAAGGAATTTGTGGTGATGGTGGCCTGCAGAGAGGGCGGCTGAAAGGGCTTGCCTTTCCATAGGTTACAGTCCCTGGACCACCATGTTAGGTCCGGGTGGAGAGATGGAGGGACATTGATCGTCTCAGATTGCGAGCCCTGCTCCCGATTCCATGAGGCCGCGAAGTGCAGCTGAATCCTCCTTATCCTTAGTGTTGTTTGCGGCACAGCTAATAGGACCGCTGCCAGTATACCCAGATGATGTTGGTAACACCATGCCGAGGTCACCTCTCTGCTGAGGAAGTGGGCGGTGGCCCTCTTGATGGCCGAGATTTTGTCCTTCGACGGGAAGACCTTCTCGGAGCATGTGTCCCAGATGAGGCCCAGGAAGGTCCGAGTCTGCAGCTGTGACTTCTCGCTCAATCTCAAGAAGCCCAGATTGTGCAGTGCGTTCATAAAGGTATGGGAGAAGTGGTGAACCGCTTCCGGAGATGTACCCCGGCGAGACAGTCGTGGAGGTATGGGTAGATGTGGAGGCCCTGCGCTAGGAGGGCGGCCGCCACGGCATTCATGAGTCTGGTAAAGACCCTAGGAGCAGAGTTGAGGCCAAAAGGAAGGACCTTGTATTGAAAATGGAAGCCCATGATCCTGAACCATAGGAAAGAATGATGGGGCTGCCAAATCAGGACGTGCAGGTACGCATCCTTCAGGTCCAGGGAGCACATCCAGTCTCCCTTGTCCAATGTCTCCGCTATAAAAGCTGGCCTAACTATCTTGAATTTTTGCAGGGGTATGGAAGAGGTTGATGGTGGAAAGGTCCAGCACAACTCCCAGGGCCACCTGTTTCTTCTGAATGACGAACATCCTGGAGTAAAAACCAAAGCCTCGCTGGGAGGCTGGGACTTCCTCCACTGCCTGGCTTTCTATGAACGACCAGATCTCAGCCAAAAGAGTTGCTGTCCCAACCTGTGGGAGAGGAGGGAGGAGAGGCTGGTATAGGAAGGCAGTACCCTGTGGATACTACGGAGAGGATCCAGGGGTCTGCGAAATTCCGGTGCCAGAAATATACATGAGAGCAAGCCTGCGCCCCACCGGAGACACGTAGACCCAAAGGGGTGTGCGTGTCATGCTTTCTTTCCCTTGAAGGCTGGCGCTGAGGGGACTAAAAAAGCCCTTCCTCTTTCCCACCCTTTTTGTTGTTTGCGCCGGCTCCGAGACAGCGAGCAGTCCAGCTGCCTGGATCTGCGTTCATGGATGCCACAGAACCCTCCATATGTACAACCCCTTTCCAAGCGCTGCTGAAATTGGGTGTACGATTTGGGCATGGGCTTTGTAAGAATGGATAAAGACTTGCCGTTCATGAGCTTTTTTTTGTCCAGCTCCTCATCCCTAGAGGAGTGGAAGATGTGTCTACCAAATCCCCCCCCCCCCCACTCCTCTCGAACAGTAGATCTAGAATGTGCTCCTGGACACCCGGGTTGAATTTTTTTGCCCGGAGCCAGCATAGCATCAGCGTTGGCTTGACGTAGATGTAAAGAGGCATTGGAATAGAGTTTCTTGCCATATGCCTCCAAGATCCTCTCCTTGCCTAGCAGCGCCACAGAGGAAGAGGCCGACTACTGGGGCTTGGAGTATAGTGATGCCGCAGCAATCACCGAAGAGTGTGGCTGGAGATGGGCCGAAAGCAAGAGTGTATCCCCCTCCACCTGCCTGTACTTGGCGTCCAGGCATCGATTGACCGGCTGGGCCAAGTGGGGTTTGAGCCAGCCCTTCTTGGCCAGGACGACATTGGACTGCATAGGAATCCCCGATTTGGCAGAGGGGCTTCACGTGAGGACTTTAGCCAGAACGACCTCTGCCGGCTAGTCGACCTCGGGTGGGGGAGGGGGGTGGGGGGGGGGGCAGGTACTCTGTCAAACCAGCAAGACGTTTATGCAAAGCCTTGGCTGATGGTGTGTCCGGATCCTCATCAGTATCCTGCATATCTGGTGGATGAGGAGTAGTTGGTGCCGGAGGCTGGGGTACAGAGACAGCAGCCGAGCAGCCGGAGGCCGAGGGGGCGGCAGAGGTTGCGGAGCTGGCTCTGGAGCCGGAGGTGGCGGCTGCACCAGGGCCTGGGGGTCTGATGGAGGAGTCTGATGCTGCTAACATGGCAGGAATGATTTTTCTGATGGCGTCCTTGATGCCCCCATCTGAGGTGACTTCATGAGGCAGATTAACTTCTCGAAGAGCAGCTCCTCACTGGCCAAAGAGGTGGCAAGGGGTGCAAACGGGGTAGCGGGAACTGCTGGAGCCGCTGCATCCCCTGCCCATATGGATGCCACAGAAAGCCGTCCTGCGCAACTGAGATGTAGGCTGTAGGCCGCGTACCTGGTTGAGGCCAGTCCCACCATGACACTCATTCTTCGCCGAATTCCTGGAATGGCGTTAGACAGGTACCTCGTTCTGGCGCGGCGGCCATTTTGTCGAGCTACCTGCCACATGCTTGCGACGTGGTGCTCAGCCCAATGGGCCCGGCCTCATCCTAGACTTGCGTGTGGATCACGAGGCCTACCCTTCTCCTCGGGCCGGTAGGTGCGACACCTCGACCCTGGGGTCAGTAGAGCTGCGTTTAGGCACCCCCTCAGACGTGTTGTCGGTTATCGGGCATAGCCCCTCGGCCATGGTGCAGGTAAAAGGGTGGAGCCCCTTCGGGTGTAGACCCGGTAAAATAACCTTCCGGTTCTTCAACACTGCGTCCGGGAGTATCCAAGGATCCCTCGACCCGAAGGCCGGTAGCTGAAGCAGCCTCGGTGCACGTGCCGTTAGAAGGACCTGGCCGGTCCCTCCCACGTGGGAGAGTGCCTGGGAAGCAGTCTCCCTTGCGGGGTGCGCTGGAAAATATCAGCCCTACCTTGTGCTTGGTTCGATGCTTCAAAGTTCTTGAGATCCTCTGGAAGCGACTTCTGGAAGAGCTCCCTCCACTTGGCTAGTCTGTTCTTCAGCGCCTTCGAGGACAGCGAGTCACACGCCGAACATGATTACCAACCGTGGTCTGGGCCAAGGCAATGTAGGCAGAGGGCATGGGGGTCTGAAGTTGGGAAGAGCCCATTGCAGGAAGGACACCTGCTGAACGCTGTAGAAGTCGACATGCGCCGGGAAGGAGCATGACGCCCGAGTACCTGAATGGTAAGACAAAAAAGACAAAAGTATCTGCGCGTGGAATTACATGGCTGAAGCCAAACCCAGGAGGCGCTGGTGAATTCGGAACGTTCCAGTCGACGTGGAAAGGGGGGCTGAGGTGTGGCACCGGAGGACGGAGTCAGGGCAGCGCATGCTCCCTGGGCCACACCCCACGTGCCTCTAAATTTAAAGCAGAAGAAGGCTTTCTGGTGAAAAAAGTTCCGTCTCCCGTCCTATGGAAGGGACGACCATACAGTATGGAGGAAAGGGGACTTAAGAGTACTATTTTGATAAAACTCTGAAGGTGTAAGTGTTTCTTTGGGCCTATTTATATTCTTTGTACTCCTAAAATAAGCCTGGCTGCTCTGCCATACTACCACAACCTTGAGTGGTACAGGCCTATACTAGAATTTGGAACTCTGTATACCAAGGGGATAGTTTTATACAGTCCGACTACAGGTATACTCAAGAAAAACTCCCTAGCACCCACTGGCCCTGGCCAAAGGCACCCAAAAATACACAGTGGGCACAGGCAAAGGCTGTGGCCACTTGCGCAGAAAAATACAGTGGGCATGGAAAGAACCTATAGTATAACAAAACCCTTGAAATTCAAGGAAAGAAAATGTTTGAAGTGAAGTTAATGTGAGTAAAAACGCAACAAAATCCTTGAAATTCAGGGCATTGTGAAGACTCAGGACTGGCTTAATTTTGCGCGTTACTGTGGCAAAGCCCAAGAGCATATACATATTCTAAGAGAAGGAATTTACAATGCCATACAAAATGGGCGATATGGCATTATGGGGAGATCAATGGGAACATGTAGAGTTTAGCCGGTCTAGAGTTAAACAATGTGCTACATTTCAAGCGTTTTGTTGCGTCAAGTGTACTCACCTAAACTGCGATTTATGATATGATGGGTTATTTATAACGCGCTTAATACCCAAAGGTTCCTAAGTGTGGACCTAGGGATCGAACTGTCGTCTTGCTTCCAAGGCAAGCACGCTGACCCATCCCTCCAGTGACTAAAGTTTTATCCTTGAATAAGTAATAAATTAAACTATGTCAGTCTAGTCTCAAAAGTTGTTGAAAAATCATGTAAGCCAGCAAAATGTTAAGGGGGCACACAAATTTAAGCACCCAAACAACCGAGAATAAGAACCCGCAATGTACTTAGACTTCCAAACATTGGTTGTCTCATGTTTGAATGGGAACCACTGAAATATGCAGAAAAGTAGGAACCCCCAATAGCTACTAATGCAGTTCCTTTTGACTCTGATAAATGATTGGGATATATAAAGAGCTAATAATAAATAAGGATGGTCAAGCATGAAACATCTAGAGATATGGCCATTTTAAACAAAAGAGCTTCATGTCAGTAGACATAGTGCTAGAAGAGATCTACTTTTACACACTTGAACACACTCCTACAAGAATGAAATAGGAGTGATCCATTGTTTCCAATTCCGCATTGTTTGTCAAACCACTGACATCTGTGGAGTAAACTGGATGAGAATATAAAAAGCACCAAAGAATCAACAAATGAATGTGCCCATTAATTACAGAGACAACTATGAATTAAAAACAACCACCTTCACAAGGTGGCGGATCAACTAGCATAAGAAAAAAATAGAACCACACATTACGAGCCGAACATCGCGGTAATGTGACCGCAATGAGAGGTGACGCGGCTGGGTCACAGGAGATGTAAGCAATCGGACGGACTTCTGCCTCTGTTGCCGGATTGCTCTGTAACAAACGCGGGCAACGGTGGAAAGAAAAATCAGTAAATCTAGCATGGATAATCAAAATGTAAGTAAAATAACTAACGGGTTACAGACCACAAACGAGGTAACACATTAGGCTTTACACCAAGAACAGCCTCAGCATAATGTTCGAATTTGAAAATGATGTCAGGTTCATTTAACATGACATTATGAAATTTGGTAAATAAGCCAGCAGAAAAATGAAGAATAGATACATATGCTGCATATGTGTTAAGTACGATACAGGCGTCACCTATAGGATGCGTAAAACCCAATGGGGCCATATGAATGAGATTATCCAATAAACAGTGAAATTACAAACTTGTGGAGCTAGAGACTAATACCACTTGGTCTATTATAGAGACACCAATGCAAAATGACCATCGGGCGATTACAACCGACTAAGGCTAGTAATATATTCAATACTATGAAAACCGGTTTAGTGTAAAAAATTAAAACTACACAAATTTCAGATGTCACAGATAGGAAGAAAAAGACATCACCTTTGGGAACTAATTAAACCTGCAAATTGAACGAAGCAGTCCTCCACCATACGAAAGGAAGAAATCCACTTCCCCTGATATGAAAAAGCTTGAATCCGACTGAAAATATAGACCAGGTCAATCCTTCACAATACTGGGGCCATATGACCCGCAACAATGCCTTTCCAGTTTTTGTTTTTAAAATACAACTCATAATTTTTTATTGTAGTGACTGCCACGAGAACCAATGGGTTATTTGTGATTACTTCAGCTATTTCAAGAAATACACTTGTCCCGAAGACTGCCAGAACAAAAGGAAAAGACAATAGGGATAGTGTTGAATACATCCCCCTACTCGATACATGTGTAGACATCCTGTGGATATAAAATAATCCTAGTTTATGAGAGACAGTATTAGCTGTCCCTCTGTCTAATACCTGAAATAAAACAATTGACAAATACATAAGATTTTGAAAAATTAAAAAGTCAATTTGTGCACTAACCCGACCATTTGGCGAACTGTTGATGTAACAAGTCAGACAATTTATGTTTTACGTATATGTGCCTTGCGGAAAGTGCACGAGCAATCTTAAATGTTTATCATTTGTGACATTGATTTATGAATACACTGTTTCAAGGTGAAAAAACTGGCATGACATGGTGTTTTGACTAACGCAGCAAATAACACAAATGTGAAGGACTGTTCAGTCATATAGCGGATACAGAGAGGTAATCTGTCCTCATGAATAAAGAATACATAGCAGTACATACATACACGACCACAGGAGGTGGCAAGGCTCAACAGAAGCAATTGCTATAACCTCCTCATCAGGCTCATCTTCAAGCGAACAGGTTGCGCAGCTGTGCTTGGCAGACCATGGACTCCTCTTTGTAATCCTTGTCGACGCAGTAGAATCTTGTGAAGGTGTGTGTAGACCTTCACGTAGCAGCCCTGCCGAGGTCCAGCTGGGGCACACCAGACAGGAACGCCGTTATCGCAGCAATCACTCTGGTAGAATGGGCTCTCGGACGGCCAGGCAGCGGTCGGTTTGCCTACCGGTGACAATGAGCGATACAGTGGGAGAGCCACATGACGATGGAAGCCTTTGACAAGGCCTTCCCATGTTTCACAGGACCAAAGTTAAAAAAAAGCTGAGAAGTCTTCCGGAAAATCTTTGTGCAAGCTACATAGAACTTCAGAGCATGTGCCATATCCAGCGAGTGCAGAGGCCTTTCAGCCGGCAACAAAGGTGCCGGAAAAAACACAGGCAACACCAAAGGTTAGTTGAAATGGAATTCCGATGGAAACTACGGCATGCCCAGATGCGGCAGATTCCGAACTACTCCGTCTTCAAACGCGCCGTAAAAACCCATTTGTTCAATATGGAATAACTCCTTGACCTTTTCCTTCTCTGCTCTATTTAGGCTTCTCTATATGTATGTTTGTCCTGTTAAGTTTCTATGTGCGCCTTGAGGCCTACGGGCATGTTGGCGCTTTATAAGAATTAAAATAAATAAATATAAATAAATGAAGGAGGGGTGCGTCCATAGCACCACCCTTGTATCGTGGAAAGTCAAATAAGGCCGCTTGCAGGACAGGGCCTGGATCTCACCTACCCTCCTGGCAAAGGTGATAGCCACAAGGAAAGCAGTCTTCCAAGAAAGGTACAAGAGGGGCTTGATGCATCGGCTTGCAGGGAGCCTCCCTCACCCAATGAGCTGCGTCAACCACGCTGGGTTCCCACGCCAGGGTAGATGCCTTCACCGGCGGGAATGATCGGAACAGTCCTTTAAGGAACTCCTTTACCAGACGGTGTGACCAAAGCGAAGACCGTCCCAGAGACCTGGTGTAGCAGGAGATACCCGCCAGATGCTCTTTGATGGAGGCGTGAGCCAGTCCCGCCCTGGCCAAGGACAATCGGTATCGAAGGACCTGCGGTGCTGTGACCCTCAGTAGGTTGATATTCTATGTTCGGCAACACGTCGCGAAGCGCTGCCACTTGTGCCGTAGCACTTAGAGTCGACGACCAGGCCCTGGCAAGGACCAGTCTGCAGGAAGCTTTTACCTGCCAAAGTCTAATGCTGCAGGAGCAACGCCTTCAGGTTCAACGACCCTGGGTCGTGGTGTAGGATTGCGCCTCTCCTGGTGAGAAGGTCAATGACCAGTGGCAGCTTGACTGGTGGCGACGTAGACAGGCTGAGAAGGTCCAGGTACCAAATCTGCCTCGGCCACATCGGGGCAACGAGGATCATCTTGCACCGGCACTGTTCGAGTCGATTGATGACACGCAGTAGTAGGGGCAACTTAAGAAACATGTACAGTAACAGGCCTTCCCACGGGAAGGAGAACGCGTCCCCCATGCTCTTTGGCTGCTGGAGAACTTCTGGCACTTTGAAGCTATTGCAAATAGGTCGATCCGGGGCCTGCCCCACTTGAGGAAGAGACTGTCCACTTGTTCCTGCCGAAGCTCCCACTCTTGGCAAGCCCAGTTCCACAATTCCAGCGCCTCTCTGGAGAGCACCGGGGACCTGGTGCCCCCTGCTTCCGGATGTATAATATTGTGGTGGTATGGTCCGTGAAGACCCTCACCACCTTGCCCTTGAGGGACGGGAGGAACGACTTGAGGTCCTAGAACACTGCACGCAGCTGCAGGACATTGATGTGGAGGTACTTCTCTGATCGCCACAGGCCTCTGGCATTGAGACGTCCAGTGAGAGCTGCCCAGCCCTCCAGGGAAGCGTCTGTGGTGATAGTCTCCTGGCAAGAGGGGGAGGGGGGCTTCATCCTCCGGTGAGGTCGGAGCGCACGCCCCACCACCTTATCACTCAACAGAACACCTCATTGAGGACAATCTTTTTGGGGAAGCTTCTGGACACTTGGATCCAACGAGCATCTAGGAACTCCTGGAGGGGTCGCATCTGCAACCTGTAGAGTGATCAGGTAGCAATACGACTACATCATGCCGAGCAGCGACTGGATGGTTCTCACCGTGGCGACCTTGAGTGTCAGTCGTCGCACCTTGCCCAGGATGGATGCTAGCCTGTCTTCCAAGGGAGCCGCCAGGCAGGAGACTGTTGAGCCTGTGTCCCAGGAACAGAGCGTCTTGCGATGGAATCAAGTAGTACTTCGGATAGTTTACCGAGAACCCCAGATTCGTCAGCAGCTGGATGGTCCTCTCCATGTGATCGACTGCGATCTCCCTTGACTTTGCACAGATGAGCCAGTTGTTGAGGTATGGGTACACATGTATACCTTGCAGGTGCAGATGGGCTGCCAGACACTTCGGACTGAAGTCAACTCCCAGAGTCTTTACAAAGGGCAGGGCCTTGAACTGGTAGTGCTTCCCTTGTGCGACGAAGCACAGGAACTTGCAATGTTTTTTCGTGAATGGGGACGTGGAAGTATATGTCCTCTAGATCCAGCGACAACAGGAAGTCCCTCTCCTCCAGTTGGCCCAGCACGTGCTGCAATGTGACCATCCAGAATGTTTGGGACTTGATGTAGTTGAGTCGTCGTAGATTGAGAATGGGTTTCAAGCCCCATGTCTTCATTATTATTAAGTAGTATCTGGAATAAGCCCCGGAGCCGCTTTGGAACCTGCTCCATCGCCCCTTTTTTTAACATGGTTTGCACCTCCAGCCGCAGCTGAGGGATGTGTTCTTCCAGAGCCACCGGTGGCATCCACAGACACTTCGCTGAAACTCCAAAGTGTGGGTGAGAGGGTCCAGCACCCATCGGTCGGTGGAGATGTTTTCCCACATGATGACGGAGTTCACCAGTCGGCCTGCCAACGGGGTGCAGGGGAGGGGGCCAGACGACTTGGCCGGTTCAACCCTGCTTGGTGGTCTATGGGCCGCCTTGGGAGCTTTGACGGCAGCCACCTCCAAAGGCCTTGGAACTACCCCTGTAGGCCTCCTGTGTCGTGGAACGGGGGGGAGGGAGGGCTGGCGGTACGAGGACGATCATCCGCCGAAACCTTTCGATGATCTGCCAGACTTCTCTGCTCAGGAATGAAAGGACGGCCTGTGCTGTTGCAGCGTGCCCAGGGCACAGGCCGTCTGTGGCTGTCTTGATGGCCTGCAGTAATTCATCGACAGCCTTTCCAAACAGATTGTCCCCGAACGGCATGTCCAGGACCCTGGTCTGAACTTCATGCCTAAAGTTGGTGGTCTTCAGCCAGCCATGGCAACCGAGGCAGACCCCATTCCCCATTTGGCGGAACCCTGTGTCCGCAATGTCCTGGACCATGGTGATGGTGTGGTCCTACAGCACCTCGCCCTCCTGAAGAATCTCCAGAAAATGCTACACGTCGATGGCCTTTAAATATTTATGGACCATGTGAAACAAGGACAGGATTTGAAATGGACACGGAGGAGGGATACAAGTCTCTAAGAAATGAAGATTATAGACAATAATAAAAGGCAATTGGTATGTCAAAGTGAAATCTTATAACATTAGACCTACACATTTTAACTAGCCACTGGCGAGTGATAACAGACGTTTTGAGAGTAAGCAATGGTGTGCTGTGTGCATGTGGGTAATGGTGGGGGCGAGTGACTTCCTGTGTCTGCAGCATGAAATATGTACCTCAATTGCCAATTAAAACACTGGACAAAAAATAATCACTTCAAATTACTCAATAAAGAAGGCCTCTATGGACAATGCAAGAACAGAAAAATAGTCTTACGCAAAGGACCCCATGAACTGGAAGATGCACTCCTTCACCAACCCACACGGATAGTGATAGCTTTTCTTGCACCGAATCCCCACGCAGCCGATGGAAGCACCTTTCTTCTTGCAGAAGTTGCAAGTCTGAAAAATGAAAGAACACCAGCTGAGTTATATACAGGCAGGTCATCAAAGGACAGAACATAAGTAAGCAGTGTGCCTCACCACTTCAAACTTGACTGTTACAATGTGTAGGTTCATCATATGTTGCATCTTTCATGAGGTCACTAGTAGATGATTCGAAGAAATCACTCCACTGACCATCTTTTAGGCGACAGAATATGGAATAGCAAAAATGTATTTCTGCCTTTGGACTTTAGCAGGTGCAAAATGTGCTTAAATGCACAATCAAGGAATGGCTATGTGAGCGCTGCACAAAGCTCCACATAGACGGAACGAGTTAGATAACTGCAATCTTACAGGAACAAAGCAAAGTGTTCTCGCTCTGTGGCTGTGAATTTATTTTATGTTCAGTTTGAAATCTATTAATCCATCAAAATAAATGTCCTCAAACAGGTTGTCCCCATGCAAATTATAGGTTTTTGAGTATTCATTAGCACAACCTATGCAATTTGCTTGGCCTCTTGGCCATGTTAAAAAAGGTGGGTACAGACGATACCCGGTACTGAAACGTGTGGAGATAGCCAGATCATGGAGGGGAGGATGCACTGAAATGTGTG
The DNA here is from genome assembly GCF_040938575.1 of Ambystoma mexicanum. Lineage (NCBI taxonomy): Eukaryota > Metazoa > Chordata > Amphibia > Caudata > Ambystomatidae > Ambystoma > Ambystoma mexicanum. The sequence continues at coordinate 45,630,580 of NC_090940.1, forward strand.
GCGATCTATGCAGACTTCCTGTTTGTTTTTTTTTACTGAAATAATTTGTATGCGTTTGGTATATATTGTCTTGTAACATGTGCATATGCTTTTTAGGTTTATAATTGTCATGAATTTGTTGCTTTGAATTTACATTAATAAAATATTGTGATATGTGAGATAGGTTTGGACATACACCTTGTAATTTTTCTTGACGGTGACATTGTCCAGGTACTGACTTCTTCTGTTGGTATATACGAGTGTTTTGAATCTGACCTAGCCTCTAACACAAGTGTAGATTTGCTAACAGACGTGGCTGGCATCGAGCACATCCACTGACAGACTGGCCTGCCGCCTGCTCCAAAGGCAATACAGACTCTGCATCCACTCTAAGAAGCGGGCCCATATCCATGCTCGTATCTCTGGGGCAAAAACACCACAGCTGAACTGTTCAAAATCTGCATGGAACTTGCCAATCCTACTGCAGTCGCCACTTCTCTGCCATCCCAGACCCACTGCATTGGCTTCCCACTTCACAACCAAAACACAGGACATCTTGTCCTCACTCACCTCCACTCCATCACCCACTTTCAGACCCACCCTACCCCCCCTTCGCGCCTTCTCTCCTCCTTTGCGCCCCTAGCACCGGATTAGGTCTCTAAACAAGTTCCCTCTATGGAAGTCTCCTCTAAATAGGTGTGCTCCTGCTAATCCAGAACTATAAAGGACAACTTCCCTTGCTCCAGCCTTGGCTGATTTTTGCAAAACTCCCTTGCCACTGCCTTCTTCCCACTACCCTTCGAGCACTCCACTGGGCACCCTCTCCTTAAAAAACCTTCTGTTGTCCCTACCTGCCCGGCTAACTACCGCTCTATCTCCATCTCCCCCTTCTCCCAACTGATCCACCATACTGAATCTGTTGGTTGTCTCCACAACCAATATGACTTCAGAGCAGCCAGAGGCACCAAAAGGTGAAGACTTGCTCCCAAATCTTGATTCCAACTCTCCCGCCATTCTCAACCTTCTGGATCTTTTCTCTGCCTTTGATAGTCAATCATGTCACCTTGATAAATCGGCTCTGAGATACCCTTGGCATCACGGAAATGGCACTGGACTGGTTGACCTGCATAACTGGCCGCTCCTGCTCAGGTTCAGTTGGGCCCTCTCCTCCACCACACTCCACTTGCAGAATCCCTCTGGGTTCTATCCGCTCGCTGTGGCTCTTCAACATCTAACTTGCCCATCTGACCAACCTGATCACCTTCTCTCCTCACTTCCAGTGCTATGCAGACATGCAGCTCTCCTTCAAGCTTCCCTCTGCTTCCTCCTCTCACATCCCTGACTGTGCTATTCAGGCATGGTGCGCTGCTAATGATCTCTGCCTTAATGCCAATAAGACTGAGATCCTTTCTAATTGGAACACCTGCTCCCTCCTACTCTGGCCAACCTCCATGGGTCCCCTCACCCTCTTGTGATGCTAAAAACCTTGGTCTCCTCTCGCCTCACATTGCAGACCTTGCCAAGGCGGCCCAATTCAGCTCCACCTCCTCAGAGGCATTCTCCCTTTCCTCACCTTCCCCCCAGAAACTCCAGAGCTCTGGTCCTTTCTAAGCTGGACAACTGCAACAACCTCTTCCTCAATCTACCTTTATCCTCTCTTTGCCCCCTTCAACTAATCCAGAACAGGACTGCAAGACTCATCGCTGGACTCAAGTCCAGGGACTGCATCTCTCCAGCCCTAAAATCACTTCACTGGATCCCAGTGGCTACGAGGATCAAGTTCAAGACCATCTGCATCATCCACAGGGCTTTGGGGCCTGCGACCCTGCTATATCCAACTCTCTCCCCAAAGACCTCCCTGCGAGAACCCTTCAGTCTTCTAGCACCAACTCTCTCCAGATCATACTTCTCCAAGCAGAGTGAGGGGTAGATCTCTTCGGCAAGAGCCTCCCTCTGGAACAGCTTTTCTGCTTGCCTCCTCCCCCCCCCTTTCAGGCTTTAGCCAGGTCTCAAGTTCTGGAAGCTTCTCAAGACCTTCCTTTTCTCTTCTTCCTTCCCTGCTAATGCCACCCCTCTGCCGAATTGACTGGCTGCCTGGTCCCTTTTGTGTCCTACAGGGTACCAGGCCTTCCTCGCCCAGTCTACACCAGCACCCCAGCCTCCCTGATTCCCCCCCACCCCCAACATGCACTTGCCCTCTGGAGGCCCCCCCCTTCACCCAACTAGCTTGGCGGGGTGTGCATCCCTACCGAGCATGGTCCACCCCCGTTCTCGCACTTACTGTGTGGTCCTCAATCCCTGCATATCCTGGTACATGCCCACCTGGCCTCCCCTTAGCACTTGCCTAGGCCCAAGGGCCCTCTTCCCATCCTCCCCCTTGCACTAGTTTCCCACCACTCAGCCCTACCTTTTCCTCCCACCCTTGCATTATCCCTTCCACCCCTACTGACACCCCCGCTTCTACACTTGCACGATCCTAATGACAAGGCAAAGGATCACAGTTTTCTTCCCTCACCCCCCACCCCAAAGCAACTAGGTTTGTCTTGTGGCGCCTTGAAACACCATTTGATGTATAGCCGCTTTAAAAATAACCAATAAAATAAGTCTCCTTACGCTGCTATTCACACCTCCCGTTTAATTTCTTAAAAGCTGTTTTGGCATCCCCTCCTATTCTTTACAATCAGTCCTCCTTTTCTTACTTTGTCCACACGCTTCTTGTGCTGAAACACTTCAACTCATTTTCTCTTGCACTAAAATGTAGAAAGCTACAGCCTTCCTTTAGGTTGTCACCACTCTTGCTCTCCTCCATTCTTTACTGAAAGCTCATCTCCTTTATTACCTAGGACCTTGTTGACTCCTGTTAACAGTTACTTAACACAACCGTACAGCACTATGAAGTCAGATAAATACTATGATTGTGGATTCAGTTCAGAGGAAAAAGGTTGGTGCACCAACATAGGAAAAAGCCAAACGTTCAAAGTGATCACTACTGAGCCACAGTTCAAGACATTGGACCCGGCAATGACGTAGTGGAGTCAGGACCTTTTGACAAGGGAAGGAAGAGTCAGGGGCTCTTACAAATCAGATGTTTCCACTGGTATCAAGAATAGGAAATCAACTAATCCAAAAATTGCTATTGTTTTTAATTTAATTTATTTAACATTTATAAAGCGCTCACACAGCCCACAGGCATCGAGGCGCTGTTACAGGAATTGTTTGTTTTTTCTTAGTTGTGTTGTTTTTTTTTGTCTTAGTTACGTATTTATAACGCGCTTAAACACCCAGAGGTTTCTAAGCGCGGACGCGGGGATCGAATCTGTTGCTTCGTGTCGTCTTGCTTCCAAGACGCGCACGCTGCCGCTGAGCTATCCTCCCGGAGGATACTGACTGAGCCACTGCAGACTAGTGCATTGAAAGAAGAGCAGCCCGGGCCTGGATCAACGGAATGGTTCAAAAACTCTATACCAGCAGATGCGAGATATTAACAAGCCTGGATGCTTGAGCTGGATTGTAAAGGGTATAAGGCCCAAAATGGTAGGATTGTGATAGCCAACAAATGAGAAAAGGTGGTTACAAAAAATCTGTTGTAAAACGAAAAAGTGACTTAACATTGTGTTCTACAAAAGGGTGTACATCTTCAAAGTACAAATTGTCACCTAAGAAGGTTTCCCAGAAATAAAGCTTCATTACCTCTGGTCATGTTCTTTCTGATGGATGTTCCTCCAACAAGTCCTCATTTGTGACATTTCATCTCCAGTGAAGCTGCTCTTTGGAAACATTTCCACCACCAGGAAAGCTCAACACATCTATGCACTGGATAAGACAGCTGGCCCAGTACATAAAGGGGCACTGCGCCCTTAGTTGCACCATTCTGCAAGAGGGGCAGGCATGGCGATGAGAAATGCATGGGAGGAACATCCATCAGAAAGAACATTACCGAAAGGCAAATTATTTGTTCTTTTAATGGATTACTTCCCTCGCAGATGCCTCATCTATGATAAGACTACAATAGCAGTACATAGACCGGAAGAGGGCGGAGAGCAAGGACACCACCCCATAACCAAACCCTAAACCACAAAACTAGAGTCCTGCCCAGATTTGGAATCCAAGCAATGTTTGGCAAATGTGGTGAAGCCCATTAAGCAGCCTGGCAAATGCACAGAACTGGGAGCCCCCACCCGCGCAAGACAGAAGTGGAATGAGCCCCAACACCCTCAGGTACATGCCCCAGAGCCAGATCAAAGCATTCAAAGATGCAGGGGAGGATGCATCTTGACAGGGGTGGTTTGGTCAAAGTCCCAGCCAGCATGGGCACCAGCATAACCCACATAAAGATGGTAATCTAGCCAGGCCTCCCTCGTCTGAGCCCCGAAGTAGCTGAAGGCACACGGACAGAGCGGGGGGTGGGTGGAGGGGATTCGAAAAGAAATAAAAGGCAGGACGATCGAACTAAGAGGAAAATCTGAGACTATCTTGGGAAGAAAGGGCAGCCTCCCTTTAAAGGCCACCTCCTTGAGAAAAACAAATGGGTCTAACAGACAATGCCTGGAGCGCACTCACCAGCCTAGTGATGGCAAACAGGAATATCCAAGGCAGACAATATTTAGTGTTGCATAGCAATTTGCTATACAATTGTTGATTTGCTAATCAAGCGGACACTTCTATAGCACCGCTTGCCATTTAAATTACCCTGTTCAATGAAGGCACAGCTAACCCTGAAATCCTCTTGCCCTCAGGGGTCTCTCCACCCTCTTTTCCCTGTTCACTCCATGTTCAAACGGGCAAATGGGGAGAGAGGGGGCAACAGTAATAACCTCGTCCACTCTTTAAAGTGCCAAAGGCCATCAAAAAAGTATCAGTACCACAGATGGTGGCTCAGAGTATTAATGGTGATAAATACCACTTCATGGGTGTACAGGGCGTAAATTATGTGCTTGGGCCTACCTGGCTTGGTGTTGAGGTTATTAGAAGCCCTGCCATACCCCGAAAGTGGTATGTAATGCTATATTGAAAGTCAATGACAGGCAAGGGCCCTCTTGTCCATCTGAAGTTGACAATTAACCTGCCTGCTGCGACACGATACAGCATACTTAATCTCAGGCTATGACTTTCCTATATCATTGTGAACTTTTTGATTTGTGAAACATCTAAACTCCTTGCAGAGCAAATGATGGGTCAAGCATGTGGATCATACAATATGTGACACTGCCCTGTGTTTCACTGACTGGACCCAGCTGCAGAGAGCCTTGCACGGAAAACCTGTTTTCGGGGCCTTTTTCTATCTATTTTTGTCCATTCATGCAGCTAACCTTTGCATTTTACAGACCCTCATCTCACTAATGTCACTCAGCAGTACACAAAAATGCTGTTTTGTTGCCGATTATGTCTCAGGTACACATTACTTCTGGTGACATTAAAAATGTTAGTACAAAATTGTTAATCGAATTTGTTTCCTAATCAGGACATTTTTAATGATCAAACTGCTAACCAACTTTGAAAATGAATGTATGCCTTGCAATCAGCTTAAGAGTGCGTGATCTGAACAGAAATGCAGGGACTCAAACGGAGTGCCCATAGCAATATTTACATTCTAATCACATTTTGAAACCAAAATTCTGGCACGGGGAAACCGATTGCACAATTCCCACAAACAATTTTAGGACCCTGGGTATTGTGAAGAAAGTTTTTAAGGGTCCTTTTGAAAACAAGAGCGAGGTACCACTCCACATTGCCAGCTTCCAGGCCTGTCCTGGGCAAGAAAGTACAAGTGAACTCTGTACAAGTGGCCCCAAGACCTTCAACTGTGCCAGGACAAAGCACAGGGGGCCTCCCCATCGACTTCAGGAGCTGCCAATGTGGTGCCTGAGTAAATCTGAGTGCAAGGGATTACCAAGGATACCTTTTCCTATTGCCCACACCCACATACATACATACATACTGCATCGCTATAGGGTTCAACTGGCACAACATCCTTACACTACCTCTCCTTGCCAGACTACGATCGATCCATTATTCAGCTTTGATACATTAACTGCTGCCTGTTTTTGCCCACGCTTGTTCAGACTCAAACATAGGCTTCCCTTACATAGCTCCTAAGCTATGTAATGCGCTCCCTACAGCCCTCAGAGCCGAAACTTCTCTCCTTGCCTTCCGTAAAAATCTGAAAACTTACCACTTCAACTACCACCCCCCCTTCTCACACGTCCCGACTATCATTCCCCAATCCCTCTCTGCTCACCTCAATGTAAATTGTTTTTGTAAAAATGTATATCTGCTATCACCTGCAAGTAAGTTCTTTTCACCTTCTGTAACAAGCGCCATGATGCCCACGGACTGTTTGAGGTCTAACGAAATGATTGCCACACTACAAAGACAGTTTGTCTCTAGACCATGTCTTTCCCAGTTTACCAGAATAGGGTGGCCTCTCAATCTGTCCACATGGCCGATTGTAAAAAAAATCTTAAAAGATTGGGAAAGCCTTGAGCAGAACATCCATTTGACTGTCAGTACATCTCAAAAGCGCCTGGTCAAGACAATTCCCTATAGCAGAACTCCCGTCCTGTTCACACTGGAATGAAAAGGGCCAACTGAAAAGTCGTCCACCAGGACAAAATTATCCACAGCTTCCCGACAGAGCTACGATTCTCGGGAGGCCAAACTAAGACATCCACAATAACATTCTCCATCAAGCAAGGTGGTAGTTCTCCAAAGCACAGAAAAACAGTTGCATTGCTTTTCTGCATAGAGGCAAAGACACTACTCCACCTCACTTGTTTAGGTAGTGCATGGCTACTGTGTTGTCCATCAGGACCAGCACATTTGTGCGCTGTACTGCAGGAAAGCAACCATGGCCAGTCTGATCATTCTCAATTCTAGAAGATCGATGTGTTCCCGAGACCGATACTGACCAGAGGCGCTTTCCGTCTTGTAGGCGAGCGCCCAAGGATTGTGTGTGCATCTGCAGCTGCCCATTTTTAGCAAGGATGCTGAAGCAACACCCCTTTCAACAGGTTTACGCAGGGAATTCCCTGACCAGTCTTGGGAAACTCACTCAGAAGTGCAAAAGGTCTCAGTGCCCCTCAAACAGAGGCCACTGAAGCAATCTCAAGCGCAGAATGCACATGGCTATGAGAGCAAACACAGAAAGACAGATACTTGAACTTCCACCTGAAATTGGAGGATGTTAGCCGTCCTGAAGATGTTAGCTACTCAGTCCTCAGGTGGGAAAGCCCTGCCTAGACTAGTGTCCAAGACCACTCCAATAAATCAAAGCGATTCGGACGGTGAAACCCGAGACTTGAAGTTCAGAGAAATCCAAGCTGTGCAACAGGCTTGACGTACGTTACAGATGTCAAGAAGCATGGTCTGGAGAGTGAGCTCGACGAGCCAGTTGTTCATGACTATGCATGGATAGTGGCAATGGCCCACAAAGCTCGGGAACTTCATGTGCTTGATGGCGTAAATTGGTATGTAGAAGAACAAATTACTTACCCCTGGTAATATTCTTTAGATTGGATGTTTCTTCCATGGATTTGCCATCTTTCCTATATTCCATCCAGTGTCGGCTGCTTTGGAAACTTTCTCAGCAGAGGGGGCGGTGCGTCATCGACTCGATGCCCCTCGCAGGCTTTCATCCACTCTCGAGCATGGTGTCACAGATTGTACACGTACCACGCCCATTGGTTACATTTCTAGTTGTTCCACCCTCTCGTAAGCACAGATGTTCGTCAGGCCATTTGACAACCAGACATTGAAAGAGGGAGTAATGCACGGAAATTCTCTCCAAGGAAGAGGGGGCGATGAGGAATATGCGTGAGGAACATCCAATCGAAAGAACATTACCAGGGGTAACCAATTTGTTCTTAGAATGGATTGTGTCCTCCCATGTATTCCTCATCTTTGATTTACTCCAATAGCAGCATGATGCAGGAGGTGGGAACAGAAAAAGTATTTTTCAAGGACGCTGTACACACCAGCTTTCCCAAACCTGGCCTCCTGACCAGATGCAGAATCCAGGCAGCAATTTTTTGTGAAGGTATGACGACAGGACCAAGTTGCAGCACTGCAAATGTCCTGCATTGAAACCCCTCTTTGTAGACCCGATGATGTAGCTACACCTCCGGCCGAGTGCTTGTAAACTCAGAGGGTCGTCCTCACCCTCTAAATTGAAGCATTCAGATATGCAAAGGATAATCCATCGGTATAAGGTTTGCTTGCTTACAGCCAAACCTAGCTCGTGACCAGCATATCCAACAAACAGTTGGTAGTTTTGTCCAAGTTTTGCCAATTCTGTTGGTGTAGAAGCTCAAGGCCCTCTTCGATTAAGACTCTCCCTCAGGAGTGTGGTGGCAGATATACAAAAAGGTAGGAAGCACAATCTTTTGCATCAGATGAAAATCTGAAACTACTTTCGGAAGAAGGGAAGGGCAGACCCTCAACACAACATTCTTGTAAAAGGTGGTTAATGGAGGATTACAAGATAGCTTGTAAATCACCAACTCTCAGAGCCGAGGTAATGCCGATATGTTAGTCTTGAGGGTTAGCATCCTTAAAAGGGCACGAGTGAAGATGCTGAAATGGAGCACCCACGAGAAATGTTAGTACAAGGTTCAGATTCCAGCCAGGAACAATGAACAGGAGGCAAAATAGTTAATTGTAACGCTCACCTGATTCCCACGGAGGCGCAGGTCTGGCTTCGAGTGCTGGTGCTTCTTCAATGGTGAAATGCAGGACCCTGAAGATGGACAGGAAGGGCCCCTCTACTCTGGCTTGCAGGAATATTCCCCTGTGCGTGAAAAGGGAGTATTACCTACTGACTGAGTTATGCTCAAGCCTCCCACTCTCCTCCAGCCCTCCACGATACCCTTCCACGATTCCCCGTGAAGTCTCACCTTAGGGTCAAGAAGGATGAGCTCTCCATCCTGCTTCTCATGCAGGGGCGCGTTGAAACCCAGTTACTTAACTGGATTGAGGATTGATGGGAGTTCAGGTAAGCTTGACTATTCAGGTAAGGCGCTGTAAAAGTTCTGCTGCAAGTTCTAAAGTCCAAGCTTAAAAATAATGTTCATTGTCTTGTTGCAGAATGCCGGAGATATGGCGCCGACCCGAAGTGAAACGTGCAGTTCCAGTAAATGACAGGTAAGTTCCGGATGAGCGCTCGGGTAATGTCTTTGCATTCGCTCATTCAATGTCTTTGTCTTTTTTCCCCATAGGGGCCGGGGTCCGGAAAATGCCTGGAAGCGCCAAGACCCGAAATGAAATGGGAATGACCCAACAGAAGTCTTAGAAGGAAACTGAGCTTTTCCTATTCCTTTCCTTCTCTCACCTTGTTCTTGTCTTTTTCTCTCTAGGCTCTGGGAAGTGGCTGTGGATCCGGATGATCGCTGCTGAAGATGGAGGAGTCCAGGATAGGTGAGTGAAATGCAGCGCTGCAGCGATCGTAGCGAAATGCTTTTAAAATGATGTCTTCCTTTTCAGGATCGTCGGTGTGATGTCTCCGTGGTGCTGATTTAGCAGGTAAGGTCTTTTGTCTCCCTTTGCAGGTGACCCAGGATACTGACAGGCGTGGCTGAGGTCCAGATGCAGGAGCTGACACGGTGAGCTTCCAGCTGCGAGGAGCAGAACAACGCGAAGCGTGAGTTGCTGATCGGGTGTGGTTTAAATAGCTTTGGAAGAAGTTCCCAGTGTGTATCCTTCCACCGATCAGTTATGTATCCTTCCCCGACCACACCCGGGTGGAAAGTAGTCCCACAGGTAAAGTAGCTCCATTCAGGCCTCAAGAGGGCCTGGATGTAGCAGCATGGTCTGCATCAGGTAAGTGCACATTAAAACACTTGAACACATGTCTAGCTTTATGAGCCTGGCGCCTAAGGCGCCAGGACAGGGGTCCAACGTGAGCCTGGCGCCTAAGGCGCCAGGACTGCGTCCAAAGGGCCCCAGCTTGGGCCCGCTGGCACTCCCCTGGGGGAAATGATGCCTGCCTCTGGGGTTGCTGGGTCGGACCTGGCTCCCTGGAGGTAGGCATCATGACATTAATCACTTCAGAAATTGGATCAGAACAGGAATCTTAGAACATGCTCTGGTGAGCACAAAAAAACCCCCACATCACTGCCAGGTAACACTTGATGGGCTAAATTAAGCAAAAATGACTGCACCGGTGCACCTAGGATGGTGGCTTTGGTGTGCAGCTCCCGGGTGGTAGGGTCCAGAAGTGGTGAGAGCCACCACTTATTCACCCCCCTATGCTGAAAACTGCTTACCCCCCTGCAAATCTGAGGACATCCAGACCAAATATATGAAAAAAAGAGAATTGGCTCAGCGGGGATGTAGATATCGCCAAACGAACAGATGGTGGGAAAGTGAAAGTAACGCGCTGAGACTGGGGGCCCACGTCTGCTTCCACATGGGCCCATGAGTGCAGACGGGCATGAAAGGAGCTGCAGTGTCCCTGTGGGAGTGAGCAGAGTACAGTCTAGTGCGCCCAGACCCGGAGAGCTCTTGAGGAGGGGTGGGGGGCCGGGGGTGACAGGCTGTCGTTCTGTGTCTGGTCACGTCCTCCCTCACATATCGTGAGTCTACAGTGGTTGCTGTTTGCTGGAGGCTGTTAGTGAGATACGGCCATGCAGCCGGCGGGGATGCGGGCCTGGCCAGAGGTAGGTCTGAACTGGGAACACAGACATACGGTCGATAAGCAACTGGCTGGTGATAACGGCCTGTGTGGTGCGTCAGCCTCCAGAATGAAGGGTTCCCGAGATTATTTAAGAGATCTCTCACGAAGAAGCCCAAGACAAGAATGATCTGATGAAAGAATCTGTGCTCTGTGGTGGAGAAACAGGGTGTGGATCCCAGGCCAAAGCAAAGGCGTGTGCCCGGCTTTTTCCAAGTGCGCTCACTCAGGGGCAGAGAATGCAGGCGCGAGTGGTATCCTGACAACTGTGAGGGGCCCAGAGCAATTTGAGGGCCCCCAGGAGGGGAGTGCTTGGGCGTAAAGGTAAGGGAAGTACTTGTGATGGTGGCCATCTACTGGCGTGCGGGCCCCCTGGCTCTTGCTTGCGGTGTGTGCCCGCCTCCTGCTGTACAGTAGCTGGGGAGGACGGGAGGACCGGGCTGACGAAAGGCAGCTCTCTGCCCCTCAGAGGTGCTTTTTGGATCTGCTGAGCTTTGTGTTCTCTCTACGCCATGCCCACAGGGATCCATCACCACAGGGGGTGCCCAGCTGGTTTGCGGCAAGAAAGGTGCCCAGAACCTAGGGCCAAGCAGAAAGGTGTGGGCCCCTAGGTTGTAGCCACGGTGTGTTCCAGCCCATCATAGCAGGGCCTTGTGAAGGATTAGGGTTTTGGGCTGACGTCGGAGACTGAGGGTCGATAGTCAGGCCTGGATTGTTACACTGCACGAGGACCCGGGTGCCATGACTTGGGGAGTGGGGTCTTGTGGGGTCACCCACGTGAGAGCAGATGAAGTGCACGGGCACTTGCATCGAGCCCGCGCCCAGGAACTGAGGGCTGGAGCTACGGAAGGACAAGAAACTTAAACTGGTAGAGTTCTTTCGACTGGATGTTCCTCCAATGTATTCCTCAACTATGACATGTAATGTCCACAGCTGTGCTGCTTCGAAATTTTTTCGGCAGAGGGCGCCCTTGCTTCGATGGCATTGTGTCAATGTCCTTCGAGGTCTACCTGGAGGGTGACGTCATTGGATGTTTTAAGTAGCATGCACAGCGGCCATAGCCTTAGTTCATGTTTTTCCCCCCTCACGTGTGGCACACATGCCCAGAACACAGCAATGACTGCACTTAGCCTTGTGGGCCGCAAGCTGAAATGGCATGGGAATTCTTTAGAGAGGTAGGCTGAGAGGGCGATGAGGAATACGTTGGATGGTTATTCTTTCTGACACTCTCTCCATGACTAACCAAGAAGCGGCTGTGTGCCAAGCTGGCCACTATCAACTTAAGATCTTGAAGGTGGTCCTTCCTATGATACCTGAACCCCTTCGTCCTCCGGTTGTTGGAGCACTGGTCCCATCTCGTCTGGATTATTTTAACTCTGTACCTGGCCCTGCCAATCTGCCTGATACAATGGTTACAACGAATTCAGAACCTAGCGGCTAGGTTAGCCACAGGCACCCCATATAGAGCTCATATTTCCCGGTATTGCGTTCGCTTCACTGGCTGCAGGTAAACCAGCACATCCTTTTTAAGGCTATGTGCATTGTTCATAGGGATATTCACGCCCAAGGAGCTGAGTTTCTGCAGGCTAAATTTCTTCGTTACCACCACGCATGGGATATTCACGCCTCTTCCGCTGACGACCTGGTTTTCCTGAGGTTTCGGCGAACCAGGATAGGCGGTCGGGCCTTCTCCATAGTCGCAGCTAATCTATGGGACGGCCTGCCCTTCGATATGAGGAAAGTGTCTCATCACCTAGCTTTTAGAAAAGCTCTGAAAATGACCCTCTTAGGCTTTCGTATTGTGGCTCTGTTCTCCCTCTCTAGCACCATGCCGCCTTCGGGCGGCCGCACGCTGTATAAATGCATATAACATAACAGGAACATCCAGTCGAAAGAAAGTTACCAGTTTGGCAAGTAACTTGTTCTTCAAATGGATTGTGTCCTCCAATGTTTTCCTCATCTATGACAGACTCTCAAAGCAGTAATAATCTGAGGGAAAGAATTTAGACATACCCAATCAAATGGCAGAGTAGAGCACTGCCTTACCAAATGCAACATCCTGAGCATGGGCAGTATCCAGGGAGTAATGCTCAACAAACGTGTGAATAGAAGACCACGTTGCAGCGTCAGAATTTTTCACCGGCACACTACTCTGGACGGCTGTCGAAGTAGCAATGCCCTTGGTGGAAGGAGCCCGTAAACCCTCAGGAGGGTCCTTACCAGCCAACCGGTAGCATTGTGAAATAGTGAGGATAATCCACCTAGACAAGGTCTGCTTAGAAACAGCCTGTCCTAAACTGAGTCCAGCATATCACACAAAGAGCTGGTTGTCCACTCTGAGTTTGGCCATTCTGGAGAGAGAAAAGCTCTAGGCTCGTCTAGGATCCAACCCATATAGCCGTTCCTCTCCCTTACTAGGATGCAGAGGATAGAAAGCAGAGAGTACCACCTTCTGACTCAAATGAAATCCAGACACAACCATAGCAAGAAAGGATGGACGTACTCTGAATACAACCCTGTCCTTGTGGAAGTAAAAGGTGGTTTAGAAGAAAGTGCATGCAACTCGTTCACTCCTCTAGCAGATGTAACTAACTAATAAAACTGTTTTAAGCGTCAACAACTTTATAGTGCAAGAGTGCAATGGTTCAAAAGGAGCACCCATCAGAAACTTTAGAACAAATTAAGGTCCCAGACCGGTACCTGCAACTTCGGAAACACATTTGTGAGCCCTTTCAAAAAACAGAGTGATCAGTGGAATTTTACAATAAGCCCATTCCTCTGAAGAGCGCTTAAACATAGACAGCGCTGCCAAATAACCTTTAAGGGTGCCAAGCTGAAGACCCCTGTGGGTCAAAGAAAGCAAGAAGGAGATAACCTCCGGAATCGAACACTGAAAAGGATCCACATTCTTTCTTCTGTACCAGTCGCAAAACGTACGCCAACAGTACAGGGACTTTGTTGCAGACCACCTAGCCCAAAGCAACACCTCCATTACGTCATCCGGGAGGTCCCAATCCCTATATCTCAAACTCTCAGAAACCATGCGTGAAGGTTGATTCTCTTGATCTCTGGATGGACAACCCAACCTTCCTCTCGTGAGAGAAGATATTCCTTGGGGAAGACGCATTGGAGGATAGATTGACATGTCTAGAAGGTCCGGGTACCACGCTCTCCTGGCCCAATCTGGAGCAATGAGGATCATGCTGGTCCCGAACCATTGCAACCCCCTGAGAACTTGAGGGATGACTGGATCGGAGGAAACGCGTACAGAAGGGGGAAGTGCCACTCAACTACGAACGCGTCTCGTAGAGCTCCTCGGAGGAAATTCCCTTGAGCAGTAACTTTCGCACTTCCGGTTGGCACCAGTCGCGAACAGGTCCACCTGCGAGGTTCCCCAAAGGGCGAGGATCTCTTGAAGGACTTCCTCAACTAGCTCCCACTCGTGGGAGACTGCACTCTGCTTGCTCAGAGTGTCTGCCGTCATGTTCTCTGTGCCGGCCAGATCAACTGCTGAAAGGGACATGCCTTCGCCGATTGCCCAGATACAGAGCTGCATTGCCTCCCTGCACAGAGGTAGGGGTCCTACGCCTCTCTTGTTGAGGTAATGCATAGCCACTGTGTTGTCCATCATCAGGACATTCTTCCCCCGTACAGACGGCAGGAAAGCCTTCAGCGCTAGTCTGATGGCTCGCAGCTCAAGATTGATGTGAAGTCTGGACTCCGATGGAGACCAGCAACCGCTGATGGATAGATCGTCAGCATGAGCTCCCCACCCTGTCAGGGGAGCATCTGTCACTACCGTGACATCCGGCAACGACTGCCAAAAAGGCTCACTTTTCATGAGATTATTCTAGTCGGCCCACCACGGAAGGTCCTGTGCGACCGAGAATGGGACATGAAGGAGATCGGACATCTTGCCCGAAAAAATTGGGACCATTGAGTCCGTAGAGCCCACTGAAGGGATCTCATCCTCAAGCGTGCCTCTGGCACCAGATAAACACAGCATGCCATGAGGCCGGGCAACCTTAAGAATTCGAAAGCCAGAAGACTCTGGGTTTGTTGAAATTTTGTGACCATCTGAAGAATGTGATGAGCCCTCACCCTGGGTGGCGAGCACATCCCCAAGAAGTGTCCACCACAGCCCCCCCCCCCCCCCCCCCCCATGTACTGGAGCTGTTGGGATGGTGCCAAATGTGACTTCTTGAAGTTGAGGGAGAAGCCCAGCTTGTGAAGGGAGTGGCAGGTGATGCGGACCGAGGATGCAAGGCTTGTTTGGGAGAACAGGCCCCGATCAACCAATCGTTCATGTAGGGGTTAAACGTGAATCCCCTCTACCAAGATGCGCCGTCACCACCACCATGAGCTTGGTGAAGAACCTCAGGCGGAGGCAAGCCTAAAAGGCAGGACCCGAAACTGATAGTGGGTCCGCCCACTGCGAACCAGAGGTATTTTCTGTGCTTGGGATGGACCGGCACATGAAAATAAGCATTCTGCAGGTCCAATGACAAGCCAATCCTGAAACTGGAGGGCCTGAAGGATCTGAGAAAGTGTGACCATCTTGAACATGTCCTTCCTGAGGAACTTGCACAAGTATCGCAAGTCCAAGATGGGTCTCAATCCTCCATACTTCTTGGGTATAAAAAAATAAGGGGAATATCAACCCTTGTTCCACTCCGCCACAGGCACTGGTTCTATAGCGCCTTTCTCCAGCAGGGTTAAAATCTCCTGCAACAGGAGCAGATCTGGAACGTTCAGAGTGTGTCCCTGGTGGATTGTCGTGAGGCCACTGGAGAAGAGGGAGGCAATAACCGTGGGCGATTGTTTCCAGAGCCCATGCATCCAAAGTAATGGCTCGCCACTTCGACATGCTGCGACAACCTGCCCCCGATCAGAGAATGTATCACCCCTACCTCGTCCACCACGAATGCCTCTACGGAGGCCCCTTTGACTGGGCATCCCCTTCGCCTTTCCAAATGAGTAATAACAAAAAGGAACCACCCCTCCACTGTTGTCCCCTAGGACGAAAAGGCAGAGCTTGTCTGACAGCCGCACCCAAAGATTTGGCGGCTGCATTGGAGGTCTGCAACTTTTAAAGGCTCTCGTCAGCCTTGCTGCCAAAATGATGCGACCCGTCAAAGTGCATGTTGAGAAGACGGGCCTGCACATCTGTGCAAAACCGGACTTCAGCAAACACGCAAATCTGCGCATGGTGGTGCTCGTAGCCATGGACCTTGCGACAATCCGCAGTGTCCAACCCAGATTGGAGGGATTCACACATGACATCCTTGCCATCTTCTAGCTAGAAAGCCATCCCTTTCTTCCCCTTAGGGAATATGCTCAGCCGCAAGCGAAATACTGATTTCAGGGCCATACCCCCAGCAGCAAATACCTTGCGCATCCATCAATGCATTTATCATCCCTATCCAGAGGGATGGTAGGGTACGCTGCCTGCTTCGAGGTGGCTGTAGCCACCTGAACCACCAAACTCTCGGGAGTGGGGTGAGTGGACAGGTAGCCGGGGTCGCTACTGGATGGGCAGTATTTCTACGACAAAGACTTATTAAATGTCGGAATGGACTCCGGGGAAGTTAAAGTAGCAGCCACCCTTTTCTGTAAGGCCACAAGAAAAGGCAATACCGGGTCAGTGGACGAACCCTGATCCAAGATGTCCGTGAGATCATCCTGCTCAAACTGAACCCGAGGCCTGGACCATCCCAGGTACTCAGCAACTCTGAACATCAGTCTCCTATAGGAGGACTTGCATGCTCACCAGGCTCTGTTTTCCCAAACTCCATCTCAGGAGAGGTATCGAGGCCACTGGCATCATGTAAGGATGTCTCAGATGCTCAATCCGACTGTCCTCGTCAATGCAACATTCTGGAGCATTAGGCGTCCCGTAAGGCAGACCAAAAGGAAAAAATTCAGACCTCACCAACATCTTCCTCAAATATTTTTGAGAGACTGGAAAACTCCCTAGGGAGAGTAGTGCACCTCTTATCAGAAACAGGCTTCACAGATTTAGCAGGAGCCTTTCGTGGAGGTTCAACCGCCACAGGTGCTGCCAACGGCAAATTCTACCCAGCAGGTGCGATTGGCTCAGACGGCGTAGACGTTGAGAAAGGTGCTGAAGGTTTCGAAGGTCTGACCCCAAGTAAAGACCCAACAGATTCCCCCGGCGGACATGGTGCTGATGGCGTCGAGACCTTCGACAGCTCGTCAGGCTTCGATGGCTTCGTGGGAGACTGACCACGACCTCGAACAACTCTGGCGATTCCCTGAATCCTTGTCAGAACAGGACCTCGACGGCTCATGATGTTTATCGCGCCGACTGCCTCGGCCCGAGGGCACACGTGCACTGGACTGAGACTGTTCCTTGCCAGCTTCAACCGAAGGAACTGACGGAACTGTGCAGCGAGACTGAAAAATCAGTAACATTTGCTCCCGAAACACCCCCATTCCGCGGGGGTAGAGTATTTAGTGGGGCATGACATCTTTTACGGAGAGCCGTCATCTGACGAGGAAGGCAAATGGTGACGCCGCTTCCGGGACGGGCTCGACGAAGAGGACTAGTGGTGCGAACCACTCCAGGACCTAGACCGTCTGGATGTCTTCCGACAAGGAGACTCAACTCGTCTGTCGACATACCAGTCAATTTGGATTTACGGGGTTTAGAAACATGGCCTACCTTTAAAAACCCCTTATGCTCCCGCAAGGCCTTGGCAGTCAACAAATGGCACTTCAAGCAGTCTGTGGCGTGGTCCTCGCCCAGGCGCCACAAGCAGATACGATGGACATCTTGGACCTCAGTCCCGATATTTCTTAAAGCCAGACCACGGGGTTGTCAGGGTAGAAAACAATCGCACAATACAAAGTAGAAGAACTGGAAAGGCGTGAGGGGGAGATAACCATCAAGATGGCAGACTTAAAATGGCTTAATGAGATGGGCGTGCGCTACAGGTGGGGTTTCCCCTTCTCCATCTCGTTCGAGGTGGACGGATAAAACTACAAGCAGGTCATGGAAGACAACATATGCAGAGTTTTGAGAGAACTGACCGGAGTTGGGGGAAGGGGGAGTGGTGGGGCAGTGGTGGGGGGTGGAGGGGGTAGAGGGGGATTGCGCCTGAAGGTAACCAAGGAGCCTGAAGATAGACAGTGGTGTATAAGGACAAAATAGAGGCAAGATTCCGGGCTCCAGGAAGTTGAAAATCCCCTCCTCTCGTCCCCCCCAGCTGGTGAAACCTGACTGACCTCAGTTCTGGATCGAAGTTGGGGGTGGTGCTCACACTCTGAGGGAGATGTACAGAAATTAACGTCTTGCTGGGAGGGAGTTTAAGGAGAGCTTTGCAGTTTGCAGCCGTCAGCCTCTAGGTTGGCTAACAAGGAGGCGTGGGGGTTCCGGTGGCATTGTGGATACAAGGTATCGAGCAGTAGGGGTGATGGATGGGGGCTCTTAACCGGGTGGAGTAAATGGAAATGGCCTGGGGATTTGGGATTTATTGGTGGTTCAGTGCCCGTCCGGAGATAACTGGGGGGACAAATGGCCTTTGGTGGAACGGTGGCCGGGGTGGGGCAGGGGGTGGAGGGTGTCTGTTGGGGGACCTTTAGTTCAAGCTGTTATGACCCAGGGAGATAAGGTTGTGTCCAGGTGTTGGTTTGATGGGAGCTGCACGCTAAATGTGAAGGGGCTCAACTCGCCGACCAAAATGTCGGTGGTCGCTAGAGAGTTTGAGAATGAGAGTGGATGTTACCTTCCTACGGGAAACTAGATTTGAGGGGTAAGGAAAGGACGATCCCAAGTGGTCTCCTAGGACAGGTGTTCTGGGGGTCTGGGAGGCAAGAAAAGGGGGTGTTGGTATTCTGTTCCATGAAAGGCTTAAAGTGGAGGTGGGCCCTGCAGGGAGAGAATTGATGTTGGTGGGTGCCATAAGGGGAGTTCGATTCACCTTTATGACATTATACGTAACCAACCAAAGACCGTAACACTACCTGGAACCCATGCTGGCCAAAATTTTAAGCGAGGGGAGTTGACACCTGGTTGTGGGAGGAGATTTTGATATGTGGGTAAACAGTTGGACAGGAGGGCAACAGGGCTGAGCGGATAGGGGTCCACAGGGGGAAAGTTTAACAGAACTGTTTAGACCTACTTGGCCTTCGAGAGAGGTGGCGCCTCATCCGCAAGGGGAGGGATACACATTTTACTCTACTCCTCATGGGACCTATACTCGTATAGATTATCCTTGCATCTCGGGGGCGCTTCTGGAGAGGGTGATGGGTTCAGAGATACACCAGATAATCTGGACCAATCATGTGATGGTATCCCTAGATTTATTTTGGACGGATCTGGGCCCCAGTAAAACAATATGGAGAGGTAATGAATCCCTATGTAAAGATTGTGTTCCCTGAAGAGCTTGAGGGAGCAATACGGGACTATATGCGGATGAACAGGGGAGGTAGAACAGGGAACAGCGTGAGATGCGGGGAAGTCAACATGGCAGGGACTGTTTATCAGGGAGCGGGCACATAGGAAGAGAAGACCTTGTTGAAGTATAGGCTGCACTGAGGATAGAGGCCTTGGAGAAACACAAACAGGCACAGGAGGGGCTTGGGGAGTGGATAGAGGAGGTCGGGAGTATGACAGAAGAACTTAGAGGGTAAGATGGTCAGGAAGCTTCAGTTCCTCAAGCGAAAATACTAGGAAAAAGATAAGGGATGCTCTGCTGGTGGTGAGACTACGCTGACAGCAGTCAGACCGATTGACAGCATAAGTGGCGGGATCCGGAGGCATGCTGGAAACAGGGTGAGCGGGGGGTGGGGGAGAATAGTAGCGGCCTTCGCAGGCCTTTACGAAAGCGTATACAAGTGGGAAGACCGACAAGACCAGAAGGGGATAGGAAAATATCTGGCTGGGGTGCCCCTACCATCATTAACCTTAGCAGAAGCCAGTTAAATGGACACCCCCATTACCGGAGACAAGACTTTCTGTGCAATCCACAGGCTACATCTGGGAAGGGCCCCGGGGGAGGGTGGGTATACCGCTAATTTCTACAAGACCTTTTCAGGGGTCCTGGACCCGCATCTGGTCAAGTTATTTAATTACATATTAGAAAGAGGAAGAGCTCCAAAGAAATGTCTGTGTGCTCTCATCTCCGTGATACATAAGAATGACTCACCGTAATAGCATTTCTGAGGATTGTATCTGCTTAGATTCACATACTGTGCATATGGTCGGACATCCAGTGGTAACCGCAGAGTATTGCATCTTGTCTTTCGGGGAACGAAAGAGAACCTCGATATAGGTGTGTCTGTAACACTACCCCTATCGTGGTGTGTAGTACCCAAAATCCCTCACACGCCAAGGTCCCTCCGATTGTAATTCTTCTGCCATGAGAGAGCCTAAGGCTAAAGTGAGTGAGTGCATTAAGAGAGAAAGTAGTAAGACATCTATGTTCCTTCCACCCCGAGTGCAGAGGTAGGGAGGGCGCATGTGAATCTAAGCAGATACAATCATCAGAAATGCTATTACGGTGAGTAATGCTCGTCTTCTGATGCTTGTCAATCTGCTTAGAATCGCATGCTGTGCATAGACTAGCAAGCAGTACTCAGAGTTGGAGGTGGGTTGTGAGAAGGAACAGTAGATAACAGATGTCTTAGTACTGCTTGTCCCACCTGAAAATCAGACCTAGAAGGAGTGTCTAGGAAATCGTGTTTTGTAAAGGTGCGTACAGAACTCCAGGTGGCCGCTTTGCAAATGGACTCAAGAGGAACATTTGCAATGAATGCTATGGATGCCCCAGTGCCTCTAGTAGAGTGCTCTAGGCTTGAAGGGCAGTTCCCACTTACGAAGAGTAACAGTGTGATGCATTTGACAAGCCACCGTGAGATAGCTGATTTAGAGACAGGATCCCCTTCTCTACCAGCTGCCACTGAAACAAAGAATTGTTTAGTCTTCCTTAGTGCTTTAGTTCTTTCCAGATAAAACATGACTGCCCTGCGCACGTCTAGTGTGTGAAGGCTTCTTTCGGCCATGTTAGTAGGGTTCTGGAAGAAAGTGGGTAGTTCAATTGACTGGTTCACATGGAACTTCGAGATGGATTTAGGCACAAACCTGGGATGTGTGTCCAGAACTACCTTATCTTTGTGGACTGTCACAAAGGGGTCTAAAACAGAAAGCCTGTAGTTCGCTAACCCTTCTGATAGAAGTGATAGCCACTAGGAAGGCGGTCTTATAAATCAAGTCTTTCAGACTTGCTTTATGCATAGGCTCGATAGGAGCTCCCATGAGCCTGGTCAAAACCACATTCAGATCCCATCCAGGGGCTGGGTGAGAGATGGGAGGATAAATCCTCTTAACCCCTTCCATAAAGGCTTTAATCACCGGTATTTTCCACCACAATATCTTTTGCTGCGATGTGGTGTCGGATGACAGAGCAGCCAGATGAACCATTAGGGAATTGAAGACTAACCCAGAGTCCAACAGATGGGTTAGATATAACACAATGTGTGAAGGCGAACAATTGGTGGGATTGACGCCTTTGGAACTGCACCAAAATGACAAAACGTTTCCATTTGCTGGCATAGCAATAACGTGTATTAGGCTTCCTTGGTTTCCCAAGTATGTCCATGCATCTGAGGGAGTTGCAGGTGTCCAAACTCTATGATCTCAGGAGCCAGGCTTCTAAGTTCAGAATTTGTGGCCATGGGTGTAGGGTCTCCCCCTGTCCTGAGACATGTTGTACGGGCAGGGCAGCTTGACTGGTGCGGAGAGGGACATTTCCATCAGGTGAGCAAACCAGGGTTGGCGGGCCCACATGGGGACCACCAATATCATAGTAACTGGCTCCTGGTGCATCTTGTGCACTATCTTGTTGAGAAGGGGAGTTGGTGGGGGGGAGGGAGCGTAGACAAATTTCCCTGACCAAGTTATCCAGAGACCGTTCCCCTTGGATCGGTTCTGGCGGTACCTGGATGCAAAGTCTCGGCATTGGGCATTCTCCTGAGTAGCGAACAGGTCGATCTCCGGGAAACCCCATTCTGCGAAGACATTGGACACAATGTCTTCGTGCAGTCGCCATTCGTATACTTCGGGCTGAGGAAAATCTCTGCTGAGTACCTCTACCAGAAGATTGATTTCCCCTGGAACATGGTGGGACAACAAAAACCATCTTGTGTTTGAGAGCCCATATCCAAATGTTTTGGGACAGCTTGGATAGCCCTGGAGAGTGAGTGGTCCCCTGTTTGTTTCGGTAATACATTACTGTAGTACCGTAGGTTAGTATCAGCACTGTTTCCCTTGCAGTTGCACCTGAAAGGCTTTCAATGCTTTGAAAACCGCTAATAGCTCCAGTAAGTTTATATGGTTGGACGCTACTTGAAGGGACCACACTCCGTGTGCTGTCCGCTGAAGCAGGTGAGCCCCCCCCACCCTGTGAGAGATGCGTCTGTCGTGAGAGTGGCTTCCACTGAAGGGGTGGTGAAGGTCTTCCCCTTCAACAGGTTTTCTCTTGACCACCACTGCAGAGACACAACGAGGGCTGGCGAGACAACAGATCTTCCCATTGTCCGCTGGCCTGACACCACTGGCTGTTGAGCAACTCTTGCATGGAACGTATGCTCAGCTGCGCGTGGGGAACCAAGTATATACATGACGCCATCATCCCTAGCAAACGCATGGCTTTGTGTACAGTCACCTCCCAGCTGGCTACAAATTGAGGAATCTGAGAGAGCATGTTCTGAACCCTCTGGCTGGAGGGGAAGACTAGACAGTCTTCCGTCCGAATTAGCGCTCCCAGAAATTGTTTTACTTGGCTGGGGACTGAGCTGGATTTCTTTTCCTTGATTGAAAAACCCAGGCTGAAGGAAATCTACTGTTTTTTTGGGTGTTCGAAAAACAAGCGTTGAACGAGTCCCCCATAATGAGCCAGTCGTCGAGGTAAGGGTAAACTGGGACTGAATCTGCGCGGGTGTGCTGCTGCCACCGCCAGGACTTTGGTAAACACCCTTGGCGCCAAGGAGATGTCGAAGGGTAGTACCTTGAATTGGTAGTGTTTGTCCTGGATCATGAATCTTGGGTATTTTCTGTGCGCTGGCAACAATGAAATATGAATGTATGCATCTTTCATGTCCAATGTCGCTATGAAGTCCCACTGTTTCAGCAATGGGATCACCTCCTGCAGTGTTAGCATGCAAAACTTCTGGGGTTTTATTAACTTATTCGCTGGGCGCAGATCTAGAACAGGACGCATGGCGAGATCCTTTTTGGGTACAAGGAAGTACACTGAATAAATACCCTTGTTTACCTGAATAGGGAAGGCTTCTAGGGCGTCCTTTCCCAGCAGTGCTTCCACCTCTTGGATCAGGATCTCCAGATGGTCCGGTGAAAGGCGCCGCGATCCAGGGTGTTCACCACATTCTGGTTAACAAGTCTTCTCTCCGCGAGAAGCTTTGTCCTGGCGGGTTCAGGAACGTCCTGGAGGCCGCCTTGGAGCAAGTTCCATTGGGCATCAGCATAGCTTGCTAATAGCGTAGTATTAGCAACCCAAATGGTGTATGCAGCTGCTGATGTGGCACGTTTGCCCAGGACATACAACATTTTAGACTCCTTGTCCGGTGGCGATTCTCGCATGCAAGGGGTAGCCCTGCCCTCTTTCGAGTGGTAGTCACTACCAGTGAGTCTGGGATGGCGTGCCCTTTGATGTACAAGTGTCGGAGGGAGAAGGCCGAAATAATTTTTCGACTCTCGGGTTCACAGCCCATGTGAGCAGGTGTGACCAATGAGGGAGCTACCCGTCGCTTAACAGAGTTAAGGAGAGGGATGGATTAACTCGCCGGAGGTTTTTCCTTAATGTCCTGCACGAAATCCTGCTCAGGTACCGCCTCTTGAGTGGCAATTTTGAAGTATTCTTGAAAATGTGGGGAGCCTTTTTTATTGGGTACCTCCTAAGTGGACCTCAGCGCCCTTTTGATAATAGTTTATGATTCACCAATTCCGGTCGCATGCCTGGGTAACAACGGAGTCTTCCTGGCCCCCTTGCTCCGTTCGAAAATATGTATGGGAGTTGTGTTACTCTTACTAATATCATGCGCCCTTGTCGTAACGTTATAAGAAAAGATCAATCAATGCTTCTTATACTCCAAGTCAAGTTATTGATCTTTTATTTCTCCATTAGTTCTTAGAAAAATGCCCTATATGATTACACGTGTTTCGACATACTATGTCTTTTTCAAATCAGGGCTAGTCACACAATACATAACAAGAATAACATTTTTTTAAAAAATTCAAAAATGCACCCAATCAAAAATAAACATCATTGATGAATGGCCATTTTGAGGGAGGGGGGGGTAGGGTGGGATTGTTAGGAATGAGAAAAAAGTTTTCAAAAAAAACCAGAAAAATATGACAAAACACAATGAGAGAAATTTTTTTTATTAGATATTGATTAGTAAAAGATAGCTTCGTGATTGTTTTATATGTACATCATTGAATGTATCGCTCACTTTTATTTCTTACCTAATCTGTTTCTTTCAAAATTCATAAGTTGAATGCTTAACTTGAATAGTCATGGGTTAAATCCCTAAAATATGAACATCATAAGACTCATTAGTAAGTTTATCTACCCCGCGATATGTCAAATCACTGCAGGTAATATGTGGAACTGTCCCTTCCGTTAGTTTAAAGGTGGAGAACGTGAATGTCCATGCCATTATCCGTATTAAGCTTTGTTAACCTTCGCATTGCCTCTTAGCATATCTCACGATTATAACTATGTCCAAAAAGTATCACCACGTGTTCCCCACGTGTAGTTGGACCGTATAAACAAGACCCCCATGTTAGAGCTCCTTCAGCACGTTTACCTGCTCCCAACGAGCATGTTCCGTTTCTAAGAGTCCCCGTGCTTTCAGCATCTAGGTACTATTATTGTTGTGGGCTAAGTTACTGTACGGCTTAATCCTACTACTTTGTTTACTGGTTTCGTCCTATTTCTTACACATTACGATCAAAAAGTCATTTGATATTTTGACGCAAGCTAAAATATTTCTTTTATGTATGTCAATTTTAATTTCCTAATGCAAAACAGAATTTTAACCGAAAAAATGTTGCTCGATAATTTACCAATAAATTACATTTTCTGATAGTCCCTTGTCAAAAACTGATTTAGATTTAACATTAAGGTCAATTTGTCTCTTAGGTAAAAAATACACAACTAAGCTTCAATCGAAGCACTGTTCCGATGGAATCCCTGACAGTCCCTTTTCTGTTTTTAAACTCGCGGCCATATTTTGGGAAGATTTCAATTTTAACTTATGGAAATCACGTTCTCCTTAATTGTTACGCTTAATATTACGTTAATTTCTGTCCTTAAACATCGGTAGGCTTATTTAAAGTTTGTTGTGTACAGTGAGAAGTTACATAAGTGTAACATTGTAAATGGCAAACTGATTCCGGAAAGCTAGGTTTTTAGACAGAGCTGTCCCAATTTCTTAACATGCCATTCCAGCATTGCCCTCTGGTTGTTAATTGAAGTTTCAAAACCTGGTGTACAAAATATTATTTATGCTTAATCGACCCTTTCCAAATAGTGTTATCCTGAAGGAAGAAATATAAAATGTTATGTATACATAAACAAGTACTGGATACAACTGTTTTTGATCACATTATGTTAAGCTTGGTTAACCATTATTTTCCATATTTAGAGAAATGAGGACATCTCATGTTCTGAATTCAAGCCTCTTTCCACTGAACGAAATTTACAAATTAATTTTGCTTCCTCTTGCCTCAATTTTATTTCAAGATTTCCTCCTCTTGGTCCCATAGTCACTCTTTTGAGTCCAATGAATTTTAAATGTTTCTTATCAATTAATTGATGTTTTTGTTGCCAATGTTGAGCTAAGGGTAAGTTGGTATCCTGGCTACCAATACTTGAGATGTGTTCCCTTATTCTTATCCTAAGTTCCCTAAGAGTGCTCCCAAACGGATAACAATTCAAATTGAAGAGGTTAAGAAGGAAATACAAGAAGCGAAAGCACCAGAAGCGACTAAAGAGAAAAATTACCAAAAAATGTTCGAAATTTTGAAGGAATATCAAGATGAAATTAAAGAAAAATGAGAAAATTTTTCGAGATAATAGGGATTATGAAGAGGATAAGGTGTACACTTTCCAAGACAAATACAAACAATTAAGTAAACCTAGCTCAAAAGGGAGCACACCCAATACTTCCCCAGGTAGTTCGGATGCAGATTCAGAAGGAGACCAGGAAAGGGACGCAACGAATACCACGGAGATCCAAGAAAAACAAGGATTTTTGAATCAAATAAGGAGATATAAGAAGGGAAATAGGCTTACCTACCAGAATCAAAAACAAGTATGTTTTTTATTACCACAACAGGCAACCGAAAAACAACCGCCTATAAGAGGAGGGGGAAACGTGGCAGTAGTAGACACAGGAAATCCAGAGGGGTTAGAAGATTACAGGAGATTAACAAGAGCAAGTGCCAGAGAAGCACTGAAAAGGAACAAGTGAAAGACCTGGTGTTAAATATATCCAAACATCAACTTAAGCCAGAAGAGGCATCATTACTTAAGGATTTACGTTTGCACCAACCACAAACTTCAACAATGCAGAAGTTCACATAGATTTATTCAAATTTGTGAGAAAGTTGAAATTAAAAAAATACTTTGACACACAAATTAAGGTGCATCAACCTAAGGAATCACGGATACAGGAAAGTGAGATAACTATTGAAGAATTGGTCAATATAAACTTATTGAGATCTCTACAAGAAACTGAAGAAAGACCGATTCATGAGACACTACATGAACTTCAGATACAACAAACCACCCTTTCCACTAGGGCATTTAAACCTAAATCCAAGTTTTCGCCACAGTTCATGCCAGAAAACTTAGTGGATACTTTCTATAAAACAGTTAAAGGATTTAAATGATTACAATGATGCTCAAATTTCAAACAGATCCAAATTGAAATACCAATTTGATAATTTGACAAAGATGGAAAGAAAAGCACTATACCGACTCAAAAAAGATCATGATCTGGTCATCAAAGGTGCCGATAAAGGAGGGAAAATAGTGGTCATGAACAGAGAAGACTATGTGGAGATGGCAATGACACATTTGAATACACCTAATTGTTACACCAAACTGAACTCAAATCCTAGATTGGAGATACTTACGGAAATACAAGATGCAATCAAAACGTGGCACAGACAAGGATTAGTCACAGATGACGAAAAGTATTTTTTGGAAATAAAACAACCAATACTACCAACAATATACTGTTTACCGAAAATACACAAAGAATACATCAGAATTCCAGAAGGAAGACCCATCCTTAGTGGAATAGGTTGGCTATCGTTTGGCAACTTGGGACGTACGGTCCTTATATACATCAATTAGACATGATACCGCCATAGAAACCATAGACTATACATTTTCAAAGGAAACTGCATCTAATTATCAAGCAGTAAATATGTTGAAAGAAATGCTCCTACTGACACTACAGAATAACATATTCATCTTCAATGGCCAACTTTTCAAACAAACACAAGGAGTGGCAATGGGCATTAAATACGCACCTGCCCTTGCCAACTAAACCATGGCGATGTACGAAGATAAACATATCTACACGGACAAAGAATATGAAGTAAATGTTATACTTTGGACACGGTACATAGATGAGGTACTTATTATCTGGAAAGGGCAGGAGGGATCCCTGGAAGATTTCAGAAAAAGAGCGAATGAGAACACTATGGGGATAGAATTTACAGGAACTGACAGTACTAAGGAAATCAACTTTTTAGACCTGAACATTTATGTAGAAGACGACCATCTTAAAACCAAAACTTTCAGGAAAAATACTGAAGCAAACTCCACCTTATTCTCCACCAGTTGTCATGCTAACTCTGTGATAAAAAATATACCTAAGGGAGAATTTATTAGGCCGAGGAGGAATTGTTCTGAACAGAAGAATTTTGAAGAAGAGTGTAAATTACTCACAATGAGATTCCAATCAAGAGGATACAGGAACAACACCATAGCTCAAGCTAAAGAAAAGGCTTTCAAAATTGATAGAGCAAGTACCTTAAAAACAACAAAAACTACTCAAGATGATCGACAAGAGATAAGTTTTATCACGAACTACTGTGCAAATAATAAAATATTGAGAAAGATCTTAAGGAAGAATTGGCATCTTCTGCAACTTGATGAAAATGTTCGGAAATACATCAATGTCACACCTACGTTGACGTACAGACGGGCCAAAAGTATTAAAAACATTTTAAGCCCTTCACTCCTTCCAGAAAAGAAAGAAACCTCATTGACGTGGCTTCCGCCACCTACAACAGGATTTCGGAAATGTGGAACATGCACAATGTGCAAACATACTCAAAACAACACAGTGATTTTCAAGGACAAATATGGTATATCACATAAGATTTTTGATCAAATTAATTGCAGAAGTAAGTTTGTGGTTTACGCTATTATTTGTCAATGTGAAAACATATACATAGGGAGCACTATTAGGGAACTTAGGATAAGAATAAGGAACACATCTCAAGTATTGGTAGCCAGGATACCAACTTACCCCTTAGCTCAACATTGGCAACAAAAACATCAATTAATTGATAAGAAACATTTAAAATTCATTGGACTCAAAAGAGTGACTATGGGACCAAGAGGAGGAAATCTTGAAATAAAATTGAGGCAAGAGGAAGCAAAACTAATTTGTAAATTTCGTTCAGTGGAAAGATGCTTGAATTCAGAACATGAGATGTCCTCATTTCTCTAAATATGGAAAATAATGGTTAACCAAGCTTAACATAATGTGATCAAAAACAGTTGTATCCAGTACTTGTTTATGTATACATCACATTTTATATTTTTTCCTTCAGGATAACACTATTTGGAAAGGGTCGATTAAGCATAAAGAATATTTTGTACACCAGGTTTTGAAACTTCAATTAACAACCAGAGGGCAATGCTGGAATGGCATGTTAAGAAATTGGGACAGCTCTGTCTAAAAACCTAGCTTTCCGGAATCAGTTTGCCATTTACAATGTTACTTATGTAACTTCTCACTGTACACAACAAACTTTAAATAAGCCTACCGATGTTTAAGGACAGAAATTAACGTAATATTAAGCGTAACAATTAAGGAGAACGTGATTTCCATAAGTTAAAATTGAAAACTTCCCAAAATATGGCCGCGAGTTTAAAAACAGAAAAGGGACTGTCAAGGATTCCATCGGAACAGTGCTTAGATTGAAGCTTAGTTGTGTATTTTTTACCTAAGAGACAAATTGACCTTAATGTTAAATCTAAATCAGTGTATGACAAGGGACTATCAGAAAATGTAATTTATTGGTAAATTATCGAGCAACATTTTTTCGGTTAAAATTCTGTTTTGCATTAGGAAATTAAAATTGACTTACATAAAAGAAATATTTTAGCTTGCGTCAAAATATCAAATGACTTTTTGATCGTAATGTGTAAGAAATAAGACGAAACCAGTAAACACAGTAGTAGGACTAAGCCGTACAGTAACTTAGCCCACAACAATAATAGTACCTAGATGCTGAAAGCACGGGGACTCTTAGAAACGGAACATGCTCGTTGGGAGCAGGTAAGCGTGCTGAAGGAGCTCTAACATGGGGGTCTTGTTTATACGGTCCAACTACACGTGGGGAACATGTGGTGATACTTTTTGGACATAGTTATAATCGTGAGATATGCTAAGAGGCAATGCAAAGGTTAACAAAGCTTAATACGGATAATGGCACGGACATTCACATTCTCCACCTTTAAACTAACGGAAGGGACAGTTCCACATATTACCTGCAGTGATTTGACATATCGCGGGGTAGATAAACTTACTAATGAGTCTTATGATGTTTATATTTTAGGGATTTAACCCATGACTATTCAAGTTAAGCATTCAACTTATGAATTTTGAAAGAAACAGATTAGGTAAGAAATAAAAGTGAGCGATACATTCAATGATGTACATATAAAACAATCACGAAGCTATCTTTTACTAATCAATATCTAACAAAAATTTTTTCTCTCATTGTGTTTTGTCATATTTTTCTGGTTTTTTTTTAAAAAACTTTTTTCTCATTCCTAACAATCCCACCCTACCCCCCCCTCAAAATGGCCATTCATCAATGATGTTTATTTTTGATTGGGTGCATTTTTGAATTTTTAAAAAAAATATGTTATTCTTGTTATGTATTGTGTGACTAGCCCTGATTTGAAAAAGACATAGAATGTCGAAACACGTGTAATCATATAGGGCATTTTTCTAAGAACTAATGGAGAAATAAAAGATCAATAACTTGACTTGGAGTATAAGAAGCATTGATTGATCTTTTCTTATAACGTTACGACAAGGGCGCATGATATTAGTAAGAGTAACTCAATTTTGAAGTATTCAGCTGCTTTTTTCAACATGGAGTTGAAAGCCATTTGGTCGGACGGAGGAGAGTCTAGGCACAAAATATCAGAGTCCTGATCTTGCTGTGTCCAAGGATCTTGACCTTCCTGCTGGGTTTCCTCCAAGGTGTCAGTCGTATCCTGTTGATCTTCATAGTTTGAGAAAAGAAGCTTCTTCATTATAGATGTCTGTGTCCATATGGACCACGTCTTGTTGGAAAACCTGAGACTGAACTTCTTGAATTTGGAGGTTAGGGTCTACCCGAGCCCTTTTCGGGGGAGGATGATCAGAAGAACTGATAATCTGCTCCAGCCGATCCATATAACCCTCAAATTTTTCTTTAGTCCATTTAGAGGACCCAAACGGGCCCAAGCGAGGAGAAAGGACGTTCTCCGCAGTGGCATCGAAAGGAACCTCTCAGGTTGTCAGAGGCTCTTGGCAATCTACGCAAGTGTCATCGGAATAGAGGACCAAATCTGCTGAAATCTTTTCTGCGGCTTGGCCCATAACTTTAGGCGGAACCAGAGTAAGGCCCACCACTGCTGCGATTGTTCAGATGCTACTTTGGATAGTTACCGAATCGTCGTGAAACGAAGGCTCCAATGATTTGTCGGCAGTAGATATACCGTCTGCGGCACAAGGAGGCCTAGCGGTCGGTTTTCCGGGTAGAGGCCTAGCCGTAGTTTTCGGGCCTACTGAGGCCTTGGAAATCGTCTAAGCGTCGGCCTCCCGAACTTCGACGCGTGTAGTGAGTAGCACCCTTGGTTTGTTTTGATTGTCCAGTCGCAATACGCTGCTGCGGATGCAGGGAAGGATTTGGATCTGAACGATCCGAGGGAACCGGCAAAGTTTTCGGCAGCCCTGTTGGTGCTTTTGGCTTTTTTGACAAAGGCCCCAAAATTGGCATAGGGGTTGTGTGCTTAGTTCGATGCGCTTGTACGCCCCTGTCACCGGGTGTAGTCCCTGTAGCAAGACCAGAGTCGAGCCTGGAAGGGTCAGGGACGGGAATGGCAGACCTAGAAGTGTCCGGCACAAGGTCTATAACATCCGCATTTGACGTTTGGTCACCTGAAGTATCCCCCCCACCTGTCACTTCCGGCTGGCGTGGTGGTGAGGGCGGGTGGGGGGGGAGCACCACGCGTGACATGCCGTACGCGCTGCTCCTTAAGGGTCTTGGGTCGAAGGAGTTTGCACGCCGCTTCTCGTCGTGCTCTAGGGGGAGATGGGCGTTACACGTCCTGTGTTCGTCCTTCCAAGGATATCTGACCCTACACTTCGGGCAGAATCTAAAACGAGTGCTTTTCCATAGCAAAAGGTAAGGATGACCAGAACGAAAGGGAAAAGAGGGGAAAGGAGGAAAGGCACACTAAACAATATGGCCACCCCGACCCCACTCTCCCTACTGTATAGGTCGGCCAGAGGGCCCGACCATGTGGAAAATCCGGCCACCGGATCTTGGGCACCGAAATCCACAGCCGTAGACTATTCCCCTGTAGTCTTCGTCGAAGATGTTCTTATTGACGAAGTGACTTAACGGGGAATAAACCGACAATTCGGTAAGAAACAATGTCTCTAGTAAGAGCTCTGCTATAGGCGACCAGCAATCTGGGCGGGAAAAAACAATCTGAGGGACCTCGGCGCATGAGGGATTTTGGGTAGTACACACGTCACGATAGGGATAGTGTTACAGACACGCCTATGCCGACGTCCCCTTTCGGTCCCCGAAAGACAAGATGCAATACTCCGCGGTTACTACTGGATGTCGGACCATAAGCACAGCATGCGATTCTAAGCAGATTAACAAGCATCAGAAATCTACATATAAGGTGGCGCAACTTCAAGTCCTGATCCCACATCTGAGGTAGATTGGGGACTGTCCGTGGGTGGAGCGGGACAACCTACACTTTCGACCAGTGACGGAGGAATGGCTGTGGGTCCCACGGGATCGGCTTCCTAGAAAGATTAGGGATCATCCCATTTTAGGGGTCAAAGGAGCACTGACATGGAGGGGCGTTAAGACTGAACCCTCCCTCTTAAGTCACTTGTGGGCATTGGGAGAAAGGGCCAGGAACGAGAATTTGGATAGGTTTCAAACTTGGCTTGAGGCAGGTCTTGTGAGGGTTGGAAAGCTGTAGCGGGATGGCCAGTTCATCTCACTTCGGTAATTAGATGTGAACCTAAGAACAAGACAATTGTCTGTTCTCATACCTGCAGTTGAAGGGTGTACGCTCTGCCAAATCATGGAAGGACCAAATACAGCAAAGATTGACCCCCATGGAGAAGGTTTTGGACTCCTGTGGGGGCGCTGAAGGGGCTGATTTCATTGCTATACAGGGCACTGGTGGAAGTCGGTAAGAGTATGGATAAGCTTCAGAGCAGTTGCCAAGGGGAGTTTGGTCTCGAACTGGATGAGGTAGTATGGCATAGAATGTGTAGCAGGGCGTACAATGTCTTGATCGCCTGCCAGTACAAACATCACACAAACTATTTCATAGATGGCAGTATGACTCGGTGCGCCACTCCAAGATGTTTCCGGAGGTGAGCCCACTTTGCTGGCATGAATATGGGGGAGACGGCTGATTACTGGCATATCTGGTGGGGCTGCAAGAAGGTTCAGGTTTATTGGGATGAGGTTCTTGAGTGGATTAAGGTGTTGAAGGGGGTCCCTAGAACGAAGACGCTGCCATTGATTCTCTTCAGTTTCCAAGGTGTAGAAAGGAAATATAGGAGCCTTTGCACCTGCCACACACTGTTGCTAGAGGGGAGGGACCGTTTAGCGAGGTATTGGAAGATATTGTTGTTCCTGGGCAAAGGGGAATGGATAAGTAAGGGAAACATGTGACTGAGCGGCTCACGACAGCTATACATGGAAGAGGGGCTGGCCTTGAGGCGGAGTGGGTGGGTTTTCAGTCCAGGTATACGATTTGAGGCCTAAATAGTGTTGGAAGGGCTTCTTAGGAATGTGAGAATATGGAGGACAGGAGCCGTGGAGGGAACTCAAGTTCAGGCGTGCACAGCCGGGCATTCAATTGCAGAGGGGATTGAGGCTGCATCAGAGGTTTTTGAGCTACTGGGGGTGGGGGGGAGGGGATTGCAGGAGGAACAGACCTGAACACTTTTGCTTACCCAGGGTCAAGAGATAATATAAGCATATGTTGGGGGGTGGTGAGGCAGGATATTGGAGACATTGTTTCTCTTTAGGGGCCAGGGTTAAAGTAGATTCATTGCATGTTTGTGTTAATTTAACCTGTTCGTTTTGTGATTTGTAATACTGAGATGCCAATAAACTTGAAATTCATCTTTTTTATTTTTTAAACCCAGACCGCACCAACAGTGTGTCACAGGAAAAGGGTCAGTATTCTGAGCTCAGCCCCACCTGCAAAACCTCTTACAACAGCAGTGGTACAGAGACTTGGTTGCTGGTCTTCCAGCCAAAAGCAACACCTCCATTATGTCTTCTGGGAGATTTCAATCTTTGCATCTCCTCTCAGAAACCAGGCATGGAGGTTCAGAGTCCTGATCTCTGGGTGAAGAACATGACCTCCCTCTTGCAAGAGCAGATCCTCATTGAGGAAGACTAACTGGAGGGCAGACTGAAATTCTCAGAAGGTCTGGGTACCACACCCTCCTGGCCACATCTGGAGCAATGAGTATCATTGTCTTCTCTAACTTCCTCAGCCTCCCGATGACGTGGGGAATGACGGGGACTGGAGGAAACTAACGATCATAGGAAATTCCTGGGAGCAGAACAGGTTACACTTCCTGCTGACACTGGACGCAAATAGATCCACTTGATGGGTTCCCCGAAGGGTGAAGATCTCTAGGACTTCCTGAGCTAGCTCCCATGTGTGAGAACATGCCCTGCCTACTTACACCGTCCGCCGGCAAGTTCTCCTCTCTGGCTAGGTGAATGGCCGAGAGAAAGATTCCTTCCTCTAGTGCCATGAACCAAAGCTGCATTGCCTCTCTGAACAGTGTTAGTGACCCTACACTGTGTTTGTTTAGGTAATGCATGGCCACTGTGTTGTCAGTCATTATCAGGACGTTCTTCCCCATACAGAAGGCAGAAAGGCCATCAGCACTAGTCTGATTCCCATCAGCTCCAAAAGGTTCATGTGTAGTTTGTACTCTGATGGAGACCAACAGCAGATTGTCAGATTATTGGTATAGGCTCCCCAAACTGTGAGCGAAGTGTCCATAACTACAGTCATTTCTGGCCATGTTTGTCAAATAAGTTCTCCTTTCACCATGTTCTTCTCACAGGCCAGCACAGGAGATCTTGTGCGACCCCGTTTGGGACCGGAAGAAGGTCCATCATTTTGCCAGAGAACTGAGACCACTGGGAGCAGAGGGCCGGTTGATAAGACCTCATTCTCATCCAGGCCTCTGACACCAGAAAAATGCAGGATGTCATGATCCCAAGCAACCTCAGAAAATCAAAGGCTGATGGGACATTGGGCTTTTTGAAACCTCATGACCATCTAACCAATGTATTGAGCCCTCACCCAGGTTAGTGAGGCTTTTCCCAAGTACGCATCTAGAATAGCTCCAATGAACTGAATCTTCTGAGAAGGTACCATGTGGGACTTCTTGAATTTCAGGGCGAAGCCCTGTCATTAGAGAGACGGGCAGGTGATGCAGAGATGTTCCAGGACCTCTTCAGGGGAAAGGGCCCAGATCAGACAATCGCCCAGTAAGGGGGTAAATGTGAATCCTTCCCCTCCTGAGACTTGCTGCCACTACTGTCATTAACTTGGTGAAGACCCATGGGACAGAGGCGAGCCCAAATGGCAGAACCCAAAACTGAAAAGGAGAACTGCCAATGGTGAACCGCAGGTACTTCCTGTGCTTGTGATGGATGAGAACATGAAAGTAAGCATCCTGAAGGTCCACTGACATCATCCAATTCTGAGGGCCTGGAGGATTTTAGTGTGACCATCTTGAACTTGTCCTTCCTGAGAAACTTGTTCACGTATCGCAAGTCCAAGATGGGTCTCAATCCTCAGTCCTTCTTGAGAATTAAAAAAATAAGGGGAGCACAACCTCCAGTAACTCTGCCACAGGTACTGATCTATAGAACCTTTCTACAGCAGGATGGAGAACTCCGGCAGAAGCAGAAGATCTGGAACCTTGAGGTAGTGGGTTCCCGGTGGACAATTAGGAGGCCTTTTTGAGAATGGAAGGCAGTAACCCTGGTCTACTGTTTGGAAAGGTCCAAGCATAGGAAATAATGCCCAGTCAATCTTCCAAATGACTGCCCTACCTCCCACCCCCACCATGTTCCTGTGGACCAAGGCCTCAGAGCGGTTTTGGTGTAGCTATGGGAGCAGCTGATGGCAAGGAGGTTGCAGCAGCTTGGGTTGCTTTACCACATCGTCCACCATGAGGAAATCTCCTCTGGCCACTTTGAGGCCTGACCCATTGTCCCTCCGTCTGATGAGCAATATCAAAAGGACCAGACATGTGAACCTTGAGGAGCTAAGTAGCAGCTACCGGACTGCTGCGCCCAGCAAGTTACTTGCATTTGATGACTGCAGTTTTCCAAGCTCTCAACAGCTTTGCTGCCAAACAAATGGGTGCCATCAAAAGGCATAATTAACAATCTTGCCAGTACATCAGGGACAAGAAGTCGAAACCAGGTGTCAAACCTATTATCATCCCTCTCAGTGGGAATAGTAGGGTAGGAAGCAGCCCTCGAAGGTGTGGCAGCCTAGTACTACAAGGCTTTCAGGAGTCTGATGTTTGGACAAAGATTCGATCTACACAAGAGGGTTTATATTTCTCATGAGCTGCATCAGGATTTGTATCCGGAGCCTCCCAGTGTTAGCAATCCCATTACTCTTCAGAGCAGAATGAAATGGAAGACTGAGATTGTTCGTGTTGGGATTGGGACCCCCGGCTTTCTCTTTCCCACTTTCACTCTGGCTGGCCTCCCTTGGCCCTGTGCCAGCACCAACCGGCAAGGCTTAAAACCTTGGGGTCATCTTCGTCCCTTTCTCCTTCTCACATTTCGGACATCTCTAAAAAGTCTATCAGCTACACCTCCTCAGAAGTACTCTACCTTTTCTCACTTTTCCCCCAGCGGCTCGCTGTCTCCAGAGCCCTGGTTCACTGTAGGCTGGACAACTGCAACAGCCTCTTCCTCAACCTCCCTGCTTATGCCCTGCGCCATCTGCAACTCATCCAGAACAGAACTGCAAGACTTATCCTTGGACTCAAGCACTGGGACCGATCACTCTGGCTCTGAAATCCCTTCACTGGCTCCCTGTGGCTGCAAGGATCACGTTCAAGACCGTCTGGATTGTCCACAAGGCTTTGTGGGTCCTGGGTCCTCCCCAACTGCCTGCAACGTGGCCTACCTAAATACTGTCCTTCAAAAGCCCTCCGCTCATCTACCTCCAACCTTCTGCGAGTGAGCCGGTTCTACAAGCAGAGATTTGGCAGGAGATCCTTTTCCTCAGCAGGTGTCTACCTCTGAAATAGCCTCCCTCTGTCTCAAGCCTGATCTTAAGTTCGAGAAACTCTTCAACACTTTCCTCTTCTCTTCCTTCTCTCTCCCCTGCTAACCCAGCTCTGCTCTTTCCCCTGGCGTCGTACTCTCCCTTACAGCTTGCTGACTGGCCACCTGGTGCACCTCAGTCTCACAGGTCCCGGGCATCCCCGCCAGTCCTCTTGCACTTGCCGCAGGGCCCTGCACCCCTTCCACCCTCATTGAACTTGTGAAATACCCTATAGAGTGGCTCTCTGCACTTACCCCAGTCTCTGCCGACTGGGTGCACTTGGAGGTCCCCCTCCCTGAGACCTTCGGTGCACTGGCATGATCCAAATGCACCTTGCCTGAAGATGGTCTGTCAGTTTTCCCTTGCCTTCAGCCCTTAATTGCACTTGGTAAAAGTGCTGAATCTTCAGGCCTATTTGCTGTGTCTCAACTGTTAAATGCATTATATGCACTTACTATACCGGTGCAGACTAGGATCGTCTCAATTTCAAGGGCTCCAAGCTACTTGCTCCCCCCCCCCCAATGTTCCACCTTCCTTGAGTGCTTTGAAACACTTGCCCGTGTATAGGCGCTTTATAAATAAACATTACCATTACCAAGAATAGGGTCTTTAGGAGGGTCCATGTCTAGAATATCCAAGGTCATCCTGCTCACAAGTTGGAGCAGGCCTCCAAAAACGCAAATATTCAGTTACCCCACTGAAATGTGCTCTTTAAGAAGCATCTGCATGGGCTAAAGTTTCTGGACTGGCAATATCTATCTCAGGAGAGGTATCAAGCCCACTTGAATCCCTCAAGTAGTCCAGACTCTTCTGAAATAAAAGCCTCAGGAACATTTGGTGACCCAGACTCCAGGCTAAAAGGAGGGGGTGTCCTTTTCTGAAACCTCCTCACAAATGGAGGATAAAGTATTTTCTTGGTTGAGGCTTATAAACCTTCAAAGATTCTGTCGGTGATTTTGACCAAGACCTTGTTGTGAAAGTACCCGACTAATTCCATTGAAGGAGTTGATGGTTGAGGCCTAGGCTTCCGCTTATATCAAGGCTTCAAGCTTGCAAGGGGTTGAACCTTTGAGGGATGTACTGACAACCTCAGCCTTACGAGACTAGACAGGGTCACAAGCTTTCTTCAGCTCTGTCAAAGGGGCAGGAGCAGCCGCATTCTCTAATATTTTGAACTTTTGGAGGCGAAAATCCTCCTATTTGGCTTTGGAAGCAGACTTATCTGGGCAATGATTGACCGGGCGAGGAGTCTGAGGACGAATAACTATCGATGACATCTTCTTGGCCTCCTTCTGAGGGGCCCAAGATGAAGAGACCCACTCCTGGATTGAAAATGCTTTGTAGAGTGCTTCCGAGGCGGCGACTCACACCTTGAACATTTCTCATCCGAACATCTTCTGGAAGGAGTTGTCGATGGGAATTTTGACGGAGGGGCGGTGGGTCTACCCACTGCGAGCTTCCCTCCCTCAACTCGAGGCCTTTATGGTCATGGACTGACAGGAACCACACTGACAGGAACAGCAGTCAATTTTGTGCTCAATTCCGAGGCACCAGAGGCAGATATGGTGTGGGTCTGATTGACAGCTTCGACCCACAATCCGCACACCCCTTAAAGTCAGTTCTTGGAGTTGACATAAATGCAAAGAACCGCCCTGAGCAGCGGAAAAATCAACTCTACCAACTGGCGCAGTGCATGCTATATATATATATATGCCAATACGATTGTCACGCCCACAACCTGCAAGGTGCGCACTCATGGCTCCAGCTTCCCCACCCAGGCAGCCATGCACTGGAACGTGCTGCCACCCCATTTAAGATAGATCGAGTCACACCAAGCTTTTCGCAAAGCCATCAAAACCAGGCTCTTTGTTTAAATTGCCTCTCGCTCCACTATGAATATAGTTCCTGCATCTGTGCTTGTTCCTGTGCAACTATGAGACCTTCGGTCACCTGTCTGTAAATCATAAGTCCTTCATATTCTGTAACAGCACCTCGATGCCTTATGGGCTGCAAGCGCGCTTTACAAATGCAAATAAATAAAAAGTTGGTGACATGCTAAAGAGCAGGCAGAGGTCGTCGAGGGACATCAAGTCGAGGCACCCCCGGCTGAGAAAAAATGTTCCAAAGCAGCTGAGGCTGGATGAATATATCAATGAGTAATACATGGGAGGAGATGATCCGTTCAAAGTAGGCAAACTGAAGACCCAGTGATACTAGCTAGCCTCTAGATCTGGGCTAGAGTAACCATATTGAAATTGTCCTTACACAGGTATAGATTCAAGAGCCGCAGAGCAAGATCTGGAGGCAAGCCCCAGTCCTTTTTGTAACAATATACCAGCCCCTGTCTGACTCAGAGCGCTGGCATTCGTTTTATAACGCCTTTCACCAGAAACAGTCATAACTTTCCAATAGGGGGAGAGCCCGAAGGCAAGGGAGATGGGATGTTCTGCAGTGAATTGAGCAAAGGGGAAAACCCTGATGAACGACCTACAAGGTCCAGGTGTCAGGTGGTGATACGCCATTCTGGACAGTACAGGGAAGTCCCCTGGCCAGCCACAGGTGAATAGTGGTGGCAATAGTCTTTAAAGGGCTTTACATCTTGGGCTATAGAGGGCACTATTGAGGCATAAATATGTATGGCCTCTGACCCCCGACTGCCTTATGTGGCTGCTGCTTGCTTGGGGTCACCTGCCTATGCGCCCCTGTGGGGAGAGGAGGTGAAGCGTAAAATGACCTCTGATAGAGGTTGCAGGGTGCTGCATCGCTATGCCCAGGGACTTAGTCATTGCTTTTGAGGATTGGAAACTCTGGAGGGAATCTGCTTTAGCCCTGCAATAATACTGCCCAAATGGCATTCCCCAGGAGCTTCGCCTGAACACCCTAGGCAAACGCAGAGGTCCTCAACAACGAATGCCCCGTCGACATTGCCCCCGTCATACAGCTGGCTGTGTCAAGGCTAGAATTAATCTGGCGAAATGCTTTGTTACCACCCCCAAAGCCCTCATCCCCGACTGGCAGATGTTCGGCATTTCCCCAATATCGCCAACCAGAGACCAAAGGAGAATTAAGCTAAAGCACTGGAGGCATTCATTGCCCTCAGGGCTAAACCGCAAGAGGCAATAATCCTCCTGCAAGCATGCAGCCAGCCTCTTGCTCAGTCAGGGGGGGTGGGGGGGGGGGCGTTAGGGAGTTTTCCACAAGTTGCTGTCTGTGACAGAACTTGGAAACTCCAACCTTAGTTGAACGGGATGACATTTCTTAGTTTAGGCCAGCACCACACAACAAGTGTTAGAATGGCTAGCAGCCAAGCTCATTCCAAGTAGGGAAGAAGGCTGTAGGGAAGTACACAAAAAAGAAAACTCTGAGCATACACTTAGTCCAAAAAAACACTAAATAGACATTATATACACTAAGGCAGAAGTGATAATTCACAAGTCCACTAAGTACTTTAAAACAGCAGATTATAAGATCACTTTGTAACACTCTTTGGATAATAAACTACAGTTGTAGACAATGCTGTTCTTAGGTTACTACAAGTTGTAGTAACCTCAGAACAGCATCGGTAGTAAATCAATTCGTAAAACCATCTGAAACATACATGAAAACTGATCCAAACTATTATAACTTTTAATAATTATATTCGTAATGAGTCCGACCCTATCTTATGGGAGTGGCCAGGGGTGGAGCAGGAAAGGCAGCAAAGCAGGGCAAAAGGTTCAATATGGCAGAGTTCAAAATGAGTTTCTTCAGGTAAATGAAGTTAGTTTTACACAGGCAAGCGAATCAGGGAGTTTCCTTGTGGTTTGCCCCAAGGACCATTGTCCTAAGGCAGGGTTATGTTAGGTTCACAACATTTATAAAGCGCCACCTACACCAGCTGGGGCATCATGGCACTGAAGGGAGAGAGCAGAGGTCAAAGAATAATAACAGGAGAAAAGCTCAAACTGAGAACAGAAAAGTGTTCAAAGCATGACTGAACAAAAGGTTGTCAACAATAATCCATAAAGAAAGGGGAAGACTTCCATAAAAGAGCCATTGTCACTGAAAAGTAGCGAAATCCGACTCTAACGTGCGAATCGGGGGAACAAGAATCCGTAAGGCAGATGAGTAACAAAGAGCAGGAGGGAACAATGTATGAATTTCGCCTGCAGATATTCCGGCAGAGTTTTATAGAAGGACCGGTGTACCAAGCAGAGGGCTTTAAACTTCACTAATTTGCAGATAATTTGCAATCTTCTATCTAACATTGTTATCCTTGAAAAAAAAAGGATAAAGAATTAAAAAGGGTCTGAGATGGAATCACCGGATTGAACGAAGATATGACAAGGACTGAGCCAATTTAAATAGGTCTTTTGGGGAGATAACAGCCACTTCGACCCGAATCTGCCAGTAATGCTCTTCTGGTCTACGAGATAAACTAAGACTGCCTATATCAGCAGAAAAACAGGGTTTAGGACGACCCCGGGGTTGTGCGGCTTTAAGAGGGGCCAGGTGATCAGCAGCCATAAGCATAGCAGCCACCGGGTCACAGTATCCACTGGGACAGCATTAGCGATACCCGAGAGGTTACAGTACAATGGGTGGTCCACCCCAATATAACTATGGGAAACATAGGGGTGCGAGATACATCTGCAGCCCCCAGGATCAAGCAAACCACAGGTAAATTGTACTAGGTGTAGGACAGTACCTTCAGCTGAAGAAACGGTTGCTGCAGGAACTTCCAGCCGAGAGGCGACAGACCCGGTCACTGGTTTCTCGGTCTTGACGACAGAAAACAGGGACTTCAGTGGATGGGGAGACAGCTCAGGCAGACGGAGGCAAAGGATCTTCTTGCTTCCGGCTAGTTGGTGCCTTTTTCAGACTCGGATGAAGGACAGTTGTCATGGCAGGAGGCTCTTCTCGGTCCAAGTCTCCAGTAAGGGGACTTGTGGGCGCTGGTTCTAGTCACTGCAGGCTTCAAAAAACGCCAGCAAAGTTTCAGGCAAAATCACACTTTAGGAGACTATGCAGAGCGATACAACAGAGCTCCCAGGGAATTGGTGAGTTGCAGCTCTTCAAGGGATGGCGCAGTTAGTCTTGGGACTGGTTAGGCCCACCAGTCCAAGGGAGGAATTCGGCATTTTAGGATCTTCCCCGTCGCTTAGAAGTTGAGGTCAGGCCAGCAGTGGTTACTCAGCAGGCGCTGGACGTTGCTGCGTCGCCCTTCATTAGTTTTTGGATTCGTCTGTTCCAGTGGTCAAATGGGATTCAGCGCCAGGATCTCTGGATTTATGCAGGAAACCTGGCTGAGTCCACCAATCATATCCCATGTACCATTCAAACTTGGAGAGGGCTGTCCAAGACTGAACTGGTTTCTCAAGCACATTGCAGGGAAAATAATGTTTGGCTAACCTCCCCCACTTCCTGTCCTGCCAGCCACTCAAAGGGTCCTTGCAGGCTTTCTTAGGGAAGCACTGCAAAGACAGGAATGAGAGGATGCTCCCCACCTAGCAGGGCAGAAGACAAGAAAAGAAAGACCATCTTGTTTAGAGCTTTAAAAAGTACAGCCACCATTTTGGAAAAACAGTGTGCCTGATGTGCCCTATTGCAAGTGCTAAAACAGCCTGGGATGAAAGTTCTCAAAAAGCTGTG
This sequence comes from Ambystoma mexicanum, assembly GCF_040938575.1. Lineage (NCBI taxonomy): Eukaryota > Metazoa > Chordata > Amphibia > Caudata > Ambystomatidae > Ambystoma > Ambystoma mexicanum. Next base: position 45,672,799 of record NC_090940.1, read on the forward strand.
CAAAAATGACACTGCCACCAGCCTAAACAGATAGATCTGTCACAGTAACCGAAGAGTTACAGGAGAGTCAAGAAAATGGATACACTCGATTGCCTCAGCACTCCAGATAAAGTGGGGTGTGCTGATCACGCAAAATAAAATACAGGTAGGATAAAAAGTATGCCCCTGCCATGGTAACTTTAAGAGTTAGCCAAGTAAAGTAAAAATAAATGGGAAGGCTCTAGGTGCCTCGAGCAACACTGCACAGAAAGTTCTGTGTACTGTTTTAGTAAATTGTGGATGCCTTTAAAATTGGATGAAAGCATGACTCCACAAAGAAATGCCAAATAGCTACAAAGGGGTTCACATGATCAGAGTAAAAGAACAAGTCTGTGGAAAGGTTCCCACTCAGGAGAATCAGTCAAGAATTCAGTAAAAATTGTTGGGGGTCTTGCAGGTGGAGAGAATTTTGTACAAAAATGGCAATCTACTCTAACAAGGGCAATGTGAGAAAGGGAGCTGTTTAAAAGCTTGCTGCGGCAGCCTGAACCACTAGGCTCTCTGGATAAGCATGAGGGAACAAAAAGGATGGGTTAGACTGCACCGGCCTGTGCTTCTTGAGCCAGGTCCTGATCAACTGCTGGAACGGAAGAAGGCTTCTACCAGACATCCACCAGTGGGGCCTGCATTGCCAGGTTGGTGGGCAGTAAGCCTCCCTCTGAGGACCTTAATCAAAAATATCCATAGCTCTGAGCCTCGAGTAGGGGTGGTGTGGACCACCCCAGAGTCTCTACTATCATTTGGTGGATGAAGCAAGCCTGTAGTTTCCTGAGGGTGTGTTGGTAACATGTTCTGCTGCAAGATGTCCAAATCACTGGCCTCCTTCAAGATGAAAGCTAGGTACAACAGTTTATCATCTTCCCCACAAAACCCAGGAAATCACTCACTTCCCTAGGGCATGGTGGTTCCAGCCCAAAAGGAATGGGATCTTTGCATCTAAAGTGGCCTCCTATCGGCACAGTTCTTCTAAACAACCCTGGATCTATGACTCTTTGTAAGAAGGATGGTGCAGAGAAGAGCTCCTGGGTTAGCAGGATCTCTTGAGGTGTTTCTCTGCCTCCTTTCGGGTCTTCCATTCCACAGACTGCAAGCTCCAATGGTCCGTCTTTCTGTAAGGGAAAAAGGTTAACAGTTTAGCAGCACGCTCCTGGAGAGCCTTCAAGTGCCCAAGAGTGGGATGACCCGCAGTCCTAGGGGTCTGTTTCTTTCAACAAACAGCAAAGATATATCCTGCGAGTCCCTGGAAAGGACATCGGAAGCCAGGTGTGTGTACAACGTTTGAAGCGGAGGTCAATAAAGCAGTGTCCCTGAAGCGAGCAGACTGCATGAGAAAACAAATGCCCCAATATATATACTGCCCAGACTTTATCAAGCATGGGGTGCACAGAGTAGTAGAGTGGAGCTACACTGTGACCCCCCCCCCCGGCGGCGGAAAAGTGTCAGAAGAGCAGCAGCACAAGAGATCGAATATTATAGAAGAGGAATCCATTAAAAAGAACTTTAAGGGGTTTGACTCTGGTTGCGCCATCTGCTGCCAACTTCAATAGAATGTTAAAGAGATTGTTAAACATCCATCTGGTGAGCCTGAGGTATAAAAAAAATAAAAGTAAAAGAAAATCTACTCAAAGGGTACAACATAGTTCCAACCAAAAGCAATCCTCAAGGCTGAGTAGCGGTGGTAGAGCATTTAGAAAGAGGAGGAACATGGTAGACTGGTACAGTTTGTCCCAATTCACAACCCAAGAGAATGCAGTACAGATCTTCTGAAATATATATTACAGAATTATGCTTAAAGTTAACTTTCAGTTGAAATAAGTAGTTTGTTAGGCACAGCAAAACCATATGTATTAAAATAAGTGGGCCTGAAGTAAGTGTTACCCACTCCTTTTAATATGAAGTGTATTCCTGCCGTTAGACTAAAATTACAATGGTAAAGGATGGGATGAAAAGTGATTCCCAAGTAGACAGGTACATGCACACATCCGGGAATGACATGCCAGTACATGGGTCGCACAATCATTCCTAACAACTGGCATACAAAAGAAAAGGTGTCGTACAGATTAATTCTTCAAACTGAGGGAGCAAAAGGATTGAACAAAGACAACAATGAGTGAAACCACATAACATGTACTGGGCCAATCTAGGGATCATGCCACCCCTAGTTCTAATCAATCAGGAGCACACATTCTAAGTGTCCAATGATATACAGGAAATATAACTCACCAATAAATCATTACTTCCTAAAGTCAGATTTTCAGAGAACTCCAAGGACACAATTTGTTCCCAGGAAAAAGCCAAAGTCCATGTAAGAACACATTTTCACTAGTTCATAAAAGGTCAATTGTTTTAATGGAAAAAAAAGAAATCAATGGACAAACTTAAGCAAGGCACAAAGTCCAAGCTAGGCAAGTACTAGTTCCACTTTATCGGTGCAGCTAAAGAAACAACCAACCCCAGGGAATAAAAGTAAACTGCCTCGTAGAGCTCAATCTTTAGGTCCAAGAGAGTCATCCAGAAAAGAATGGAAGCAAGACACTTTTCAGGACAATCTAAGCCACTTGCGATTCACAATTGACACAGCCTGCAAAACCACACTAATTACTGGCAGTAGACTACAAATTACAATGCTAAGGAATAGAGTGAAAAGTGACCCCCACTAATGCCAGACCCAAATGACACCTGTAAATAACTGCATAATATCAAGAACCCAGCTACAAGCACTTACAGTGCCAGTTACTGAAGACTTGTTTTGGCGATGGCAGAAGAGACTAATATGTATAGGGCTGGGACAATGATCGGATACCCAGGGATTTAAACCCAGCACTAGCAATGATGTAGAAAGATTAAAGGAACTGTTCCTAGGATGGTGACCCACCAGTCAGAAGCAGCAACAGGGGAGGCCCCAGGAAGACTGAGGAACCTGCCCAGAGAGATCTGAGCAGCTTCAGAGTGGGGGCCAAGACTGGGCAACCAAATATCAAAGAACAATCCCATGATGGGAGCAATGGATGAGGCAACCCAGGGTGTTCCAAGAGTTGAGATTAAGTAGTTGCGAGACACTACTCTTGTAGGCATAAGGAGGCTACCTAAGTAAGGTTTTGGAACAGGAGGAATAAGCAGTGGCAGCACAAAACATTTCTGAGAAACTGGCACAGCGCAGGACAACCAGTCAAACTTTCAAAGACGGGGAAAAGCAAACTAAGGAATTCCAGCTGTCAAAAGAAACCAGGATCAAGGATATAGGAGCCAAGATTCAGCCAGTATGACCAAGCCTGGTCATTGTTGGATGGAAGTTCATCCTGTGTCAATTCCCCAGCAATTCAACCCAAGCACAGCAAGCCCCACACACAACTTTGCAATGCAGCATCACCTGCTTACATACCTTATGCTCCGCACCAGATACTACTTCAACACAACTCTTCTTATAGCATCACATTTTTGGGTCAATGCATCCTAAGCAGAGGAAGGCCCTGCTGTTCCTGCTCGGGACTCAATGCACCTTATTGTTACTGTGTAAAGTGTGGACTTAGTGTGGGCGCAGCACAGTGCTATACAGGGTATGGGCATTCAGCGTATGGGCTGGCCAACTTAACACTAATTGGTTATTTGTACAGCGTTTATACAAAAGTGAAGTGCTTCAAAGCGCTTCAAGGCATGAAGGGAGCATGGGAATACAGTAGTCATTCTTAGGCCTTCAGGTTTCCGAATGATCCAACTAAAAAGTAACTGGCGCACTAGGCTGGACGGCATTTCTTAGTGCAAGTGCATGAAGTGTTTCAGGCGCAACCAAATTAGGGAGGGAAGACAAAGGGGGGACAAGACAGAACTTACTAGACCTAGAAAATTCAGATCATGCACGTGTACAGACGGAAGTGCAAGGGAGGGGGGGGGGAGAACACGTGTGCCCAGTCCAGAAGGGCCCTGGGTTAAGTGCAGAGAGGTTACCACCATCATGGAATGGATGCTGAAAGTGCAGTAGTGTTGAGCATAGTGCAGAGGCCAGAAGGCAAGTGCAAAGACTGGTGGGGGCGCATGGGACATGTGAGGATCTGGATGTGAGCCAGGCGACCAGTCAGCAAAAGCTGAATAGAGTGAGGCGGGGAGAAAGAGTAGGTTAGCAGGGGAGAGAACGAGGAAGAGAAGAGGAAGGTCTTGATGTAGAAGTAATGCAGCATTGGAAGTTGGGATGTACATCTCGAGGAGCCCAGAATGAGACACGAACACAGATTTAGGATTGTGGTCAAACATTTATTTGAAATAATAGAGGGTTGGAAAATGGCTCACAATCCCTAATCTAGAAGGTATTTCCAAAACCTCAACCAAAACAAATTTATCTGTCCTTCAAAATGTCCAAAGCAAAAATATTTCCCATGTCAGAAATCCTATTCTGGCCCTCACACAAGGTGCAAAAGATATTGTTTGTGGATTTCAAGGTGCGTAAATGTTCAAATCCAAAACAGAGGTAAATCCACCCAAAAAATTCCAAGTGGACAAATGTTCACAGTCCAGGAAATGGCTCCCGTCCCGGGATTAAACTACAACAAAAGTTCCAACAAAGAATAATCCAGCCCCTTCTCAGTTCTGGTGAATGACTCCTTTCCCCAGGTTCCCTCAACATTGCAGCTAGTGTAAAAGCCTAAGGGCATGATACTTCCTACGGATTCTCTTCTTTACTGTAGCACTTCACAATCCCAAAGGCAAGTGCCTTCTTGGAGATCATCTTTCCTTCTGTTCCTCTTTCCTTGTGTACACACTTCAGCATTTACACACGTGACTGGTATACTCTCCTGCCAGGACTCACAAAGTTACTTGTAAACAGTTCTATTAACCTGGTGTACTCTCCTGGTAGGACAGTTACTTTCCCTTTTTTTCATGAAATATTAGCCCAAAGTTGCTCTATCGGTCCTTGATTGACAATGTTCGTTTCAATAGCTTTCATGCAATGGGCTTTTGCACGTTTTGCGAAACTATTCGCATTCATTTGACTAACTTTCTCAATTCGGTCTCTCTTGGGATATGGGCTCAAGGACCAGTTCATGGCACAATGTTCCTGTGTTGCTTCTATGAAGCGGTGCACACTTTTAGGCAACCATGTAACCTGTCAAGAAAAGGCATGTAGTTGGTGGCACAATCAAAGCTAAGCCTCAGTGTGATAAAGAAAAAGGCTAAAGTCAGTTATACACAAAGGCTCATTTGTTTTTACTCTAGAATGAGGCTTGGTAGCAAGAGAATCTCTCCCAGACTACATTTCCCAGAAGGCCCGTGTGGGAACGAGCCTCCCAGCACTGCCAGACACATCCTGGAACACATGCTTTGCTCACGCTACGATCTTCCAAGCAAGACAGCCTTGTTTCAGTGGAGCACCTGCAGGCAAGCTACCGCGGGGCCAGATCCCACCTGTAACTGCTGCAGGCTCTGCTCCAAGCAACAGATAAGTGAACGCTTACATGTTTATGCGCTCCAGTGCTTCTGATTTTGTTATAGAACACAAATATGCGTACAGCAGCCCAACCCTTGAGGAAACATTACGGCTGCATTATAAACCAGGGCATCATTACGGCCGCATAGCATGAGCAAGGGCACAGGGAATCACCATAACAGCCGCATTTTTTGAATGACAAGCAGAAAGCGGCTCTACCGCTTGTAAAAAGTTAGGGACAGCTTATGCTGCACACTCATTGATTCCAGACTTTGTTTTCTAGCTGAATTCTCCACGCTGGAGACAGACTACCAGACAGTAGCAGACAGTGGAGAAAACGACCTGCAGCTAAGTGGTGCTCTATTTATAATTGAATACCGTTCTGAGGTGTTGAAAGATCGGCGTAAAGATCGGCGTACACGGCTGGAGGAGTAGTTGCCTGCCCAGGCATCTGCACCGGGTGTTTCCCAAGAGCATGCCTCTCCCGGATCCAGGAAAGCTGATCGGGCTTCTAAGTCCTTTGTGGGCGCTGCCCCCATTGGGGGTCTAACAAAAGGCCAAGCACTGCGAGTCTGCTACTGTCGGTAGCATCACTGCAGAGGGCTCCTCAGCGGCCAGGCTGAGTTCGACATCCCCAGCTACATCGGTCTCCAGTCAACGCTCTGGATCCTTTCTGATTACCCGGGCAAGCTGAAGGTGGCCCCGGAGATGACCAAGGAGAAGGCCAAACAGGGTACGGCGTCCGGCCTTCCCGCTGACGGGGGAACCGCCATCCAAGAAGAGGAAGAGGCACAAATTCTGCACATGAACCTAGGCTAGCATGAGGCAATGCTTAATCTGTTAAATGCTGAATACTGAAGTGTGTAAAACTATTGATTTACTATAAGCAAGTTGGTATGAAGTAACACCAATGTTGATGGCACATACTGTTTGCACACTAGGCCTATTCAGGGTGTTTTAAGAACAGTTTCTGGCTGGGAAGGCCGGGGGGGGTTCTCAGTTTAGGTGTCCATAAATGGTATGAAGGGGCAGAAATATACCTCAGGAGGGGAGAGCGGAGCAGAGGAGCCTAGTTTTCCCTAAATCCCCTTACCCATCCACAACCTCTCCCTAGCAATCTTCTTGGTTACCCTCATCGTCCTACCTATCCACTCAACGGACCCTAAACCTCTTTCCCCAGAGGGTTGCGATGGCCTGTGGCAACTTAAATACCCAAGTGCCAAGACCTAACAGTGAGGCAAGTGTTCGTGCTGCCTCCCCACCAAAGACTGGTCAAGGATCTGACATAACCCTTCCACCTTCCCTATGCTTACCAAGTGCTTGCAGTGCCACTCTCACTTCTAAGCCATGTCCTTCTCTGCAGTTTCTTCTCTGCCTTGCGGTCTCAGGCAGAGCAGACTGCTTTCTGGTTTCCTTTTCAGCAGTTTGGATCAGCCCCGACAGTGTCCTCTTCCACAGCGTACTGATTGGTATCAGTGCAAGTCGCCGTGCAGCCCATTGTCTGCAGCTTTCTCTGCTGGCTGTCAGTGGCAATGATTTTAATCTTCCCAGCAGGATTGAATAATATCCAAAGACTAGACCGCTGTATGGGTTTACCAGTTTCAGTGATATTCATTATTCTGTCCCTCTCCCTCATCTCAGTGGTTACCCTATCATTCTTTATACGCTATTGAGGAAACTGGAATGAGATCTTATTGGGAGTGATCATTACTGATCCCTGCCTCTTCCTTTTCTGAGTAACTGATACACTGACCTTTGTCAGGTTGGGGAACACGAAGTGTGGATCTAGCAAGAGAGGGAGAGTGTTGTGTAAGCCATTAAAGCAGGAGGCATGGAGGAAAATCTACACAAGGGAATGGGAGGTATGCGATTTCCCCCCCGTCATGTCATCCCCCCCCCCCCCAAGGTGGTCCTCCCTCATATCACAGGCCTCAGGATCAGGTAGCAGCTAAAGTCCCCTAGCCACATAGGCAGAGGCTACATCAAGGAGAGGAGTAATGACATCTGATTCATCACAACATCCATTGGAATCAGTCCTTTATCAGGGTGTTGAAAAAGCCAGGTTTTCAGAAATTGGAACATTGTCGGGGCATTCGGAGTCGATACCCGGATCAAGCTTGAAAGGGTAGATGTGTGACAAGAGGATTGTTTGCACTTGAGCCATGATTCAAGTCAGTTGGTGCCACCAGATATGTGGCGCTTGCCACCAGGTAAGCTGCTGTGCTACTCGCGACTGCTTTGTAGATAGTCGTTAATAGTATTCTGGCACGGAAAGGAAGCAGATATAATGTGTGTAGGACAGGGGTGATTCGGTCAAATCATCATGCAACTCAGACAATGTTTATGCATTTGGAGACGACTACGGCGGTGAGCTGGCGTGCAATATAAAAGAAAATGCAAGGTCCACTAGATCCGACTAGCCCTAAAAAAATGCCAAACATTATGGTCCACCCACATAGGAGGTATTGGGCCAGTTTATACTCCACAGAAAAAAAGAATGCCCCAAAAGCAAATGGCTTTGAGCAGGGCTTAAATGCATTAGTACACAAAGCTGCCATACAGGTACATTGGTTTACTGCTGTAAAGGACTATCCATGGTGAAGCAAAAAAAGAAATTCCAGCTCCCACCAACCCACTTTCAGGGTGATGCAAGGAGCCTGGAATCAAAATGTGGTGCTTCGAAAGCACCCCTGTCGTGGTAGCAATACAGACTATGAAGAATCGTATGGATGGATCACTCACTGAAACCCTGCCTAAAGTCTCCTCCCAGGTGTCCAGGGAAAGGTAGACTGTTCCTGATCCTGACCATTGGGATGGTGTACTGTGGGAGGATCACCTGTGGGGAGGCAGAGCCTAGGGTGGTGAGGAGATCACATATGGTGAGACATGGTATGTGTCTTTTGAAAGGGAATCTCTCTCCAAATTGCCAAAAGAGGTAATGGTGTATTGTCATTATGATGTCTCTAAATCACAAAATCTGTGACTCTGGGCACAAATGCCATAAAACCTAAACAAGCCTTACGCACAGAAATACCCTTCAAAGTATTTCAGGATTAACACCCTTCTTCCCAAAGGTATAATGGACAGGAAATTAGAATTGCCTTAAATAGGCTGTCCTCCTCCAACTACAGATCTTTCAACGTGCGTTTCGAGAGTGCATGGCAAAACACAATCTTCGTCCTTGTGCGTTGGGTCCAGGCATTACAGGAACTGGGAATGTCTGTCGTCCATGTAAGCATTCGGCAAACCGCAGTGGGAGCAAAGCTTGAAAAGAGAAGGGGAATCCCTCTCGTCCGACATGATCCATGCAGTGTAGGCCTTGAAGAATCTTCTGGAAGCTTTCACAAAGCAACTACGAAATCTGCCCTTGAGGGGCGCAGAAGAAATCCAAAAAACAGGTCCCGTTAATTGGAATGATCGATGGAGCACAAGGCTCAACTGACCGAAAAAACTCTTCCAAAAAGCGAAAAACGGATTAAAAGCTTGAGAGCCAAGAACGAGGACTCCCAACACTTGAATGTGCGGTAAAAATCTGAAGGCTGCCAGAGGAGGGGCTTAGGTAGAGGGCGGTCATTGGCTGGGGCAGTATGATCCAGAGCCCAGTGATTGGTTGTTAGAAGAAAGACATGAAATTTTCAGAAATGAAACAAACTGATTTTTCTATTACCAAGGATTCCCAGCCCGACGATGGGTGACTGAATGTTTATGTTATTTGAATTGCCATATATTTTGTGTATTTGTTTAGTGTGAGGGCCTGATAGCCTGTCATTGAGTGTTTCCCCTTTAGCTTTGGGTAGGCAGGGAAATCCTCAGCAGAGTAGGGATCATGAGTCATTTCTATTTTCTTTGATCTATAATAAAACTGCCATGTTTGATCAAACAGTTGTCCACCTCGCATTGCTGACCGCTCACAAATACCACAAGACCGCACATTAATAGGAGTTGCAGTGACAGGGGAACTTCACTAGACGTTCCTCTGTGCACAGAATAAGAAAGCCAGAAAACAAACAGAAAAATGCAAAAAAAATTGCATCATTCCAAAAAATGACAAAAAAGCCAGAAAATCGAATTATTGTTAAAACAGTCCAAGGATCAAGGTTTCGAACCTTTAAGGTGGATTCACATTTGGAGCACACCACTCTTACAGGAGGTTATTTACTACAGTCAGTCGAATGGTCCTATGCACCACTATGGGAGGGAAAGGAAAATGATGTCGACAACACAGGGTTTTTGTCCCGATTGCTTAAGAGTCAGTGGGTTGATTTGCAAAGCGTGCACTGCCCAAGATGTTTGTCTGGAATTACACTCTGAGAAACCTAGAGTGCATCAGGGTAGAGGCCCATATTAGACAGGGCTATAGAGTCTGAGCTCTGCATGCACAAAGGCTAGGAAAGGGGCACAACCTATGATGGAACTGCTTTGTCCAGACCCAAAGGCATAGAAGAACTGGTTGGATAATTCCAGAGATGAGGGGCGGAGTCAGGTATTGCCGTGCAAGCACCCCACATTCATAAATCAAGATAAAGATGTAGCACGGTATGCTCCGGTGCCCTCTTAAATATGAAGGAAATGAGACAGGAAGTAGGAGTACCATATAAAATCTAACATGACTATTCAAGTCCAAATGGATTCTTCAGTAGGCATGCATTCAACTGATCTCTCAATATCAATGCACCTAATGCTAGGATGCAGCTACCATCAGGCAATCTCATCAGCTGCTCACATATTGAGTGCACCCAAGCACCCTACTCTCGACTGACCTGGACTGCAGTCCCCAAGGGCGTTCAACCCACAAGCGCTTTGAGATCATACCAACGATATATAGAGCGCTATATAAATGTCAAATAACCACGAATGAGCAAAAACTGGAATTGGGACTGAGGGCAAGAAGTTAATGTTTAAAGTGTCAAAACTAGCATCAATACAGCAATGAGATTGTGCTGCATTTACATCTGGGCCGTTCTGAAATTGCAAAAGTGGGACAATGGGTGCAGGAGAATAAAAGAAAGCTAATTCCCACCAAGTATTTGCACGCTGCGCCTAAGCAAATCAAGGATCCAAAGATATTCATTCTACTTAATGGGGGCAGGGGCAGGGGGGGTGGAGGGAATATATTAAGTATTCAAAATATTTTTTCAGATCAGGCACAAAGGGGATATGCAATGGAAAACACTCATCCAAGTAGACTGAATACTAGAAAGGAAAAATAATATCAGCCAAAGCTACTTTTTTGGACCTTTAAAAGTATTGCTTCATACTTCAAATATAATATCCCCACCACAAATGTAACGTTATCGTAGGGCGGGTGATCTATCTATTTTAAAAGTCTATATAGGATGAGACAATGTCGTTAACATCGAGATATATATTACATATTTTACAATTTTGTATTTACATTTTGAAATTTACACAGTTGTGTTCTCTCAACCAGGAACAACCACCCTGTATTTGTACTGTTAGATCAATGTCTTCTAAAGGTGTCTGACATCTCGCATGTAGTCGGTGGCTTGCAACTGAGCATTTAACCCACAAACACTAGAGATATACCAGAGGCAGGTGAGTGCGGCCGCATCCAGAGAGCCCCCTGGGCCCATAGTATTTTACTTTCTTTGCCCATTCTAGTGCTACAGCGCCGTTGCTTCTCACACACACACAAGAAATACGATACTCAGCTGACCTGCTGGCCGTGGACCCCCTCATCCACTATACAGGTCTTCAAAATTTAGCAGGGTTTCTGTTCCCAAATAGTATTGTATGATATTCAGATTGCATTTATAGGCCCCTCTCCAACTATACGGTCTCCCAAATTTAGAAGGGGTTCTGCTCCCAAAATTTGCATTGCAAGGATTACAACACTCCTTAGAGTACCTCCTACCATACAAGACTCTAGAACATATACTTAGCTTAACCACCTTAACATTCTCCTAGTATCCTAGTAAAGACCAGACTGATAGTATAATTCTACCGCCCTCACCTTTCTGACAGATCTACATAGACAGCACTGATCTTTGAACTACACCCCCGACAACTGTACGCCCAGCACCACAACCCCACCAGACAGGGCTCCAAGGATACACAAAGCAACTCACCCAAAGAACAGACAGCAAAAAAAAAACACCCAAGCCTACCAACACAAGAAGAAATACCAGCACTCCCATCACAAGACACAGCAGCCAAACACTCAACCGGCACCTCCGCACTGAGCACCAAAATGCCCCAGACCAGAAATGGACGCCGAGAAAGGGCACAAGACAAGGCCACACTGGACACAGACAAATCCAACCTACCACCGAAGCAACAACCGCAAATAGAGGCAACAATGACAAAAACCAAAACGACCAGAACAAAATTCCAAAAGGGAAAATTCCTTATATCTCATACCATACCTCGCAACAACCCCAGAACCAGGATACCCCAATGACACACATCAAGACACAAAGAATAGGCCGAGACAACCAGGAAAAAGACAGGAGCACCCAAGAAGAATGTGGCTAGAGTCTGACCCCATCACTCCATACATCACAAGAACAGAAGGACACCCTCAACACCTGCGCCATACCGGACATAACGAAGATCTTATATCCAACAACCCAAACATGAACCTAACTGAAATTCAACGAAGAAGAAGCCTTCACGGACCTTCACCTAACCAACACAAACAGAGCAGCAACACCACTGAACAGCCTAGCTTTCAATCTAGCAGACCGCTTCAATAAAGAAGCAGCCTTCGCTGATCCTCATACGCCATCCTACAATCAAGATGCAGCCTTTGCTGACCCTCATCCACCTAAAATCAACGCCAACAACCATGCACCACAACCAAACCACCACAAACCAAAACAAGGAACCACCAACAAGCAAAACCACACCAAAAAGATCAACTGCAAGCTCATCAATGCAATGTCAATGTCCAAACATGCCACCAAGATATACAATCTGCTCTGCGACGGAGGGATCGACATCCTGTTTGTAATAGAAACTTGGCTAGACAACTACAAGATCACCCTCAACTGCCTGCCTGAATACTTCAAATGCGTCCAAGCAAACAGAAAAACCAAGAGGGGGAGGGCTCGCAATCATTCACAAGGGAGACCTAGATATCAAATTGGAAAGATCCACTAAACATGGATAATGCAAATCCCTAATCCCAAGTCTAGCAGTAAGCCCCATAACAAACCTGAAATTCATAGTAATATATAGACACCAACCTACGAAGCAACCTTCGTAGATGCTGTCACAGGAGCAATCACCGTTCTAGCCATCAAACACAATCACTCGATAGTCCTTGGAGACTTCAACATCTGGTTCGAAAGAGAAACCAGGACCATACAAAAAAATAAATAAATAATCACCAGCCAACTAGCAGCAATTAACCTACAACAACTAGTGAAAGGAGCAACCCACTCGGCAGAGTATACACTTGACGCAATCTTCGCCAACAAACTACTCCTTACCAAGCCACCCCCAATTCAAATACCCTGGAGCGACCACATCATCATCATCCCCTTCGTAATCAAAATGACCACTCCAACAGTCAACCGGACAAAACAACGAACACCATGAAAAGAAATTGGAGAAGCACCAAAAACTCCAACCTGAATGAACTCCTGGAGCTAAGCAAACCACACCCAACATTCATGGAAGATGACCTGGACAAAAAGGTAACCCTGCTGCATTCCTGGATTATAACTACTATAGACAACATCGCCAAAGAAAAACCCTTCGCTTCTTCTAATAAACAGTCAATGGCAAAATGGTTCTCCCCATTACTAAGCACCATGAAAAGGAAAAAGCGAAGACTAGAACTTGATTGGAGAAAACAAAACGATGCAGCAAACAAACTGAAACTCCTACAACACAAGCCAGCATACAAAAAGGAAATACAAAAAGCAAAGAGGAAACACTACGACGACCGAATCTTCGAAGCACCAAACACCCAAAATGAACTCTTCAAAATCATAAACGAAATAAACAACCCTCCGGTATGTAACACACCAACTCCGTCCACGAAACTTTGCAATGACCTTGCAGACCACTTCAAAAACAAAATCACCAACATCCAACAAAGCAGACAGTCTGATCTGACCACAACCAGACCTACACACAGGAGGAGCACCCAAACAAACTACAAAGGTTACCACAAATATCGGTGGAGACATTCGTCAAACTGGTGAATGAAAGCAATAACTTGGGGTCCCCCGAACACCCCTGCCCAGAAGACATACAAATCAATTGAAATAAGGAACGCCCATGGAATATCACAGGAACGTCCTCAACCATTCCATCACAACTGGGAAAGTGCCAAAAGCCTGTTGCCTTGATACTCCTAGACCCATCGGCAGCATTCGACACAGTCGACTATGACACTCTCATAACGAGATTAAAAGTACTTGGAATAACAGACACCGCCCTACTATGGATCAAATCTTTCCTAACAGAACGGAAACCGTATGGATGAAATCCTTCAAATCCAGCCCGAGAGATTCTACCTGTGGAGTACCACAAGGATCATCCTTCTCCTCGCTACTATTCAACATCTGCCTGTATCTACTTATCAGAATCAAAAGCCACAGCCTCATCTGCTACAACTACACTGACGATACACAAATCTTCAAAATACAAGACAACCCGGAAATAAACTCAACGCTAGAAAACTACTTCTGCAATTAATTATTCTGGATGAACTCCAACTCCCTCAAAATCAACCCAGGCAAAAATGAAATGATAGTCACAAAAAAAATGGAGGAGAAAACCTGTTCATCCCTTGGCCAAGGGAACTCGGGACAACCCCAGCACCCTCGCCGATTGTAAAAAACCTGGGGGTTCAGATGGATAATAATCTCACACTAAAGCCACAAGTAAATGCGCTCCTCAAGACAGGCTTCTTACTCCTGCGAGCAGCAAAGAGGATCTTACCGTTCGCCAACAAAACTACCATCATCGCCCTAGTCATGTCCAAAGTAGACTATAAAACAATGCGCATTACGCACAGAGCAGTACACAACGAAGGCACCGAGTTCCTAAGAGACAAACTGCGCCTACATCAACCAACAAGAACGCTCAGAAGAAAACTTCGAGGATCCTCCTTCTCTAACCAAGCCCCAAAAACCTGGAACGACCTTCCAAAGTATATACGTAACACAAGAAACCACCTATTCAGGAAATTACTCAAAACCTGGCTCTTCATGTCATGTTATGTTATTGTAACTTATAAAGCGCGCGGTCGCCCTGAGGCATCATGGCGCTGGAAAGAAAGGCTGCACAGGCGAGGAAACCGATGAAAGGCTAAAAATTAAAACAGGTAGGTTTTGAGAGCTGTTCTAAAGCCGAAATGGTCATCAATGGCTTGCAGTGACGGAGGAAGGCTATTCCACAGTTTGGGGGCGGCAATAGAAAATGCTCTGCCGCCAAGCCTCTCCCGATTGGCTATAGGAACGGTCAGACGATTGGAGGTCATGGAGCGACGGTCCCGACCTGGAATATATCTGCTAAATTTGGACTAAGAATTCGGCGCCCAGGGCATGAATAGCCCGATGGACGATGCACAGGGATTTGCAGTGATTTCGTTTCTTCACCAGCAGCCAGTAAAGTTTGCGCAGCACTGGTGTAATGTGAGCCCCAAAGGGGGAGCCAGTGGCTAACCTGGCTGTGAGGTTCTGCATACGTTGGAGGCGATGGATAAGACCAACTGGTTGTGCCAGGTACAGTGAATTACAGTAATCCAACTGTGAGATCACCAGCGCAGCCACCACGGGGGGGGGGGGGGCGGAGGGCTTCAGGAATCATAGACATGACCCTCTTGAGGACCCGGATCTGGTGACGAGTGGACTGACAGACGGCTGTAACCTGATTCGCCATAGACAGAGAAACCGAGAGGATGACCCCCCCCCCCCAAGTTCTTTGCTTTACTGACTGGGCTAGGTAGAAGGCCCAATGAAAGAGGCCAAAAAGCTGGGGTCCATAATAGAGGGTTCGGAGGACACCCTACCAATAGTACCTCCGTCTTCTCCCCATTCATGCGTCATAACTAGAAAGACCGGCCACAGGGGCGCACACACACACAAACACAACTAAATCATCATTGCACGCAGAGAGACAAGGATACACACTGATCAATGGGGGAAAAGCCAAGTTAAATATCCCACGATACACAAAACGACCAAACGGGAGACAGCCGCAATACGACCAAAGACTGTAAACATCGCAAGACAAACACTAGGACGAATCAGGAGGACCATGACCTTAATTATAACCATCCCCAACAGCCCTAAGGACAAAATATTGAGAGGGAAATAAAGCACTGCACCACGAGCCCCAATCCAGTGGGTGAGAAACACAATATTTCATCACTACACACTGTCCACCAATACACAGCAGGGAGCACAATGCCCCACCTCACAAAAATTACAACTAAACATTAGCTCCAAGGATGTTCACCCCACGGAAACCAAAGAACCTGTCAGGACAGAAGGAAACGAACGACAGGCTCACCAAGACGGATGCACTACACCACCACATCAACACGACTCAGACCCTGACCCATTCAAAGCCTCAACCGACCAGGGTCACACTAGATAACCTGAGAATAGATATTACCTACCCAGTCCCACACCTGATTAGGCTCAGACGCACCTACTAATCCAAACAATACTCAATATGATACAGCTGGATCAGTGCAGCACCACCAAAGCGAGTCGGCCCACGAGGAACTAGCCACAACCCAACCCACAGGCATACAACTCTAACTGAACCATAAGTACCTGAATCAGGATACAGACCCCACTAACCCAACACTCAATCTTCTGCATACTTAAACCCACACAAAGCCACAACCACCTCTCGCCCAGCAATCCGCACGCACTTTACCACACCGCAACACAAACTTTACCCACAGCACTCGAGGCCTCGCGGGATCCGATACTAGCACCAATGCCCAGCACTTTATGTATACTGAGCTGAAGCTGCCAACAGCACACCACTTCTCCCAGTCTCCTTCTCCCCTCCTCCCGACTAACCCTACCGGTCCTTCCTGTTTACAGATCCACCAGAGCGCCTGGGGACCAATTTCGTTGGTGCGGTGCGCTATACAAGTACCTTTAACATAACATATCGTAAATAGCCATTCAGCCCAAAAATATTGAGATATGACTTTGTCCATATAACCAAGCCCAAAGTTATCGTACAATGTATATGGTGTGTGGGTTTGTTGAGAACCACTACTTGTCTAGGGCTCTGTGTGAAGCCAACCCTTGTGGACCTGCAAAGTTGAACACCAAAGTTTGACCCAAATCACTTCATAGGGACTGGCTGAATAGCACAGAAAAAGATCAGGCGCTTGGTTTGACAAATGGTTAAATTGCACAAGAAATTGCCAATTGTCAAGGTGGTAGTTAGCAACAATATTTATACTCTAGGGACCAAAGTTTCAAAACCACTATGATCGGTGCAAATTTGGCGCGCCTAGCTCAGTCTCAACTTGTCCTTATTTCGCTCCATGAAACTCTACCATTACAGTCAGTTTGATATTGGCCCCAAATTGGCATCTATGCATTCATAACCCATGATAAAGTCTACCATACTCACAAATGGCAGTAGAAAACATTACTAAGCATTCTACATTGGAATGATTGATTCAATTAAATCCCTTTATAATAAAAGGGCACAAAAGGATAGGGAGAACTTTTCTTGAAATCGCAAATAATTAAAGTTGCTCAATCATTTTGAAAATAATCCAAAATTCACTTTGCATTATTTAACAAATGGAAAGTTAGCCAATAAGGTTACCAATATTTGAAAACCATGTACCGATCAGAGATGGTCAATATTTGAAAACCATGTACCGATCAGAGATAGTTTGAATTACAAAGGCTTGACCTTTATATGGGCTTTTCCCCCTAAAACAAAAAATGACATTACCAGACCAAAAGAAATTATAATTTCTACAGGCCACAAACTTTGCACTAGCCATTGGCTAGCGAGCATCGTCTCTTCGCTAGCAAGAAATGGTGTAGTGTGTATGTACAGAACTGAGGCGCAAAGTGGCTTTTCCTGGCTAGTAGCTTGGAACTTGAATTCTTAACCAGATTTTTGTGTCTAAACTGTTTGGTGAGAATATCAAGACCGAGCACATACAACATCCACTCACAGGCCAAAAATTAAGATATTTGCTTAGTGAAATTGGTTGTTTATGCAGTGAAGGAGCCATGTGGTGGGCTAGGTAGGGAACAATAAATAGTTAATAATTATCAGGCAGAAATCCGTGCTCAAATTCAAAATCGGGTTTCGTAAACTAGGCAATCTATAAACCAACTGATATTTTGGGTTATTCAACAGATTGACACGTTAGATGTGATGGACTGCAAATTAAAATTACGAGAAATGTGATTAATTTAACACCATAACCCCATTTTGCCATGACAAAAAAAGTTTTTTTTATATATTTTACAGCATAGGGAAGGTCAATTAGCATGCAATTAATTCTACAGTCAATTATGTAATCACTGAAATTTAGATCCTCAAATTATTCATGTCCAAATGGCGAATTCCATATACCATGTTTTATTCATGTGTTGTGAACTTACATTTATCCATGTGTCACATCCATATTTTAATGCTGGTTTTAATTAATTTAAATAAACATTTAACAGATCATTGTTATTAATTTAATAGATGAAAATCATTTAAGTGTTTTTTAATTAGGTTGAAAAAGCATAGAACAATGGTGTAGTCTTCACGTTTATTACATGAGGTGACATAATCGGCTTCCTGGAACCACCCCTGGGCTTGGGGACGGTCAACCCACATGGGAGACAGCCGCCCAAGGCCAGGGATGCCGCCCAAGGCAAGAGAT
This sequence comes from Ambystoma mexicanum, assembly GCF_040938575.1. Taxonomy (NCBI): domain Eukaryota; kingdom Metazoa; phylum Chordata; class Amphibia; order Caudata; family Ambystomatidae; genus Ambystoma; species Ambystoma mexicanum. The sequence goes on from NC_090940.1 coordinate 45,691,107, forward strand.
ATCACCCCCCTCCCCCCCCACATGGGAGACGGCTGCCCAAGCCCGGGGACATCACCCCCAACCATCCTGGCGCTCTGGCTGGGCTGCGTTACAGAATTTCCATTGAGGAACAGATGGGGACCCTGCCGGGGCTCCCTGGGACTGCCGTTGGACTTGTGGATGGTCAACACTTTCTTTTGCGCCCAGGTAAGTGCACCCACACGTGAGGTACTGTTTTCAACCGGACATCTGTGGGAAGGTAGGACATGTGTTGTTGGCTGCGTGTTTTGATGGTTTGGAGGTGGGAAATGTCTGAAAATTGTGTTTGCCCGCCCCCCCCCCCCTCTAAATTTCAGACTTTGCTGGGGCTTGTGGGTAATACATTCTGGGCCGATTCGCACAAGTCAGACTTCTGTGGATTCCCACAGTTGTCTTTTCGGAAATGCATGGGGATCCCGGTTTTCCTTGGTGCCTGCGACACCCCAGGCCCAAATCTGTAGGTTGTCCACAAGAGCAAATTCCTGCATAATCTGCTCTCCAAAACACTTGGGGGTACCAGTGGTTTAGCCTTTTCCCCTTGCTCCGAGGTAGGTGCACCCACACATGCGAGGTACCGTTTTCATCAGGACACCTGTGGGAAGGTAGGACATGTGTTATTGGCGGCATGTTTTGATGGTTTGGAGGTGGGAAACGTCTCAAAATTGTTTTTTCCCTAAATTTCAGACTTTGCAGGGGCTTGTGGGTAATACATTCTGGGGCGATTTGCACAAGTCAGACCTCTGGATTCCCACAGGTGTCTTTTTTCGGAAATGGATGGGGTCCCCCATTTTCCTTGATGGCTGCAACAGCCCAAGCCCAAATCTGTGTGTTGTCCACAAAGCCAAATCCATTCTTCCCCAGGGCATTTGATGTACCAGCGATTTGGCCTTCTCCCCTTGCCCCCAGGTAGGTGCACCCCCACATGTGAGGCACTGTTTTCGTCGTGAAACCTGTGGGAATGTGGGAAGGTAGGGCATTTGTTTTCTATTTGTTTTCATAACGTTTTCATACATTTGCTGCTGCACTTTGTTACACAAACCTTTCATTTGCCAAATGTGACTTACCTTTAGTCGCTCCCTTAGGCACTGTACGCTTTTGGAACCTGCACAAGTCACCCACCCTTCAAAAAGGTCTGCCTGTGCTCGCCATTCCTCACCACATATGTTTTCCTTATTTATACAAGCCAAGTACGTCTGTTTAGGCCAACACCATACAAATCTGGTGTACCATGCCTCAGTTTTTGCCTTGTGGTATTGCTTATTTTGTGAAACATTACGAACAACGTGTGATTTCATAACTGGAAGCGTCGGGGGAATGTAACGGGGCATTTCTTTTCTCAATGTTCACAGAAGCCATTACCATATAGGCCCAACCATGTCCAGCACATAGCTCTGTCATTTTTCCCTCAACTATGGGAATTTTTCCTACATAGTTGCCTGGCCTGCGCAAATCGCCCCTTCCTAAAATTGAACTGTCTCCTTCTCAAAAATGTATGCCTTTCTGTGCTCCCATTCAGCTTTCCCACCCTGCTCTTCCATTCTGTCCACGCATGTCCTATTGGAAAAAGGGTAAAATCGCCTCACAAAACTGATGGTATCCATATAGAAATATTTTTTGCTTTCCACTCAACCTGTTCTTGAAAGCCTGGAAAATGGCGAATTCAGCACAGCAAACCATTTGTTCATAGCTCTTAAAAGGAAAACACCACAGGCTTTTTATTTAAAAGTTGTTTTTAGTTGTACAAAATCGTCAACTTTAACAAGACACATTAATACAAAAATCAATTATTTTGTTATATGAAGCGACACTATGAAGATGCAATTAAACGTTTGCAACATGTGATTTTGTAAAAACACTTCCCTATGAGATATCAGTTCATTAAGCTTGAATACAACTTTTCGTTACTTAGTAATATTAATTGATGGATTATCTTTCATGTAGTTTTACTCTCTAGGTGAGGAGACATTGCAGCACCCTTTACAATGGCACTTTAATTACAACTCAACACTTCAACTACAATTTAACCATGTCGACGAAAAATAGGTAGTTATATAACCATCTATACTTCGACATTGGAGCACCGTTCACAGTGGCACTTTAGTTACAGCTAAATCAACACTTAAACTACAAATAAGCCATGTCGACGGAATGATAGGTAGTTCTATGAAGCTCTATACTTGGTGTGACTTTTAGGCTACATGAGATTTTTTTCTGTAAGGGTTTGTTCAATCCTAAATAGGAGTCGAGATAGGGCGACTATAAAAGAGATGCTATTACCAACTAAACATCTTTACGAAAAGAAGAATCTAGCAATTTCAGATGCCCGAGGATAATGAATACCCAGTAACTTTGACCTTTTTTCTTCGAAGCAAGAACAATAAACCACAAGATATTTTAACGTTTCTTGTTGACCAGAATTTACACGAAAACGACATTGCATGTTGTCCAGATGTACAGAACTCTTGTGCCAGTTAGAAGTAAGATCCAAAGTTTTAAACTGGTTCAACTTAAAACGCATGTAAATAGTTCTTATTTTATTACAAGGACATAGGGTCAAGTAAGGAGTGTGCAACTCACTTTTTTGTAAATGATGCATATTCAGCATATAGTTTATAGGTTCTATTAATATCTAGAGTATTTGACCAATCCAAATTGTACAAGTTACGCTTAACTTTGGGTAAGCCCAGCTGTAGCTCTTCGTAAGAGGAGTTGATGCCTTTTAGAATTTTGTCCATCTGGTCTTTAAATTTCTCCATGGATGGTAGGGAACCATCCCTCAGAATGATATTTAAATCAGAATAGTGTGAGTTGCGTGGCGGGAACAACATTTTTGCATATCTTTCTAATTTTCGCCATCTCCACCTCACAGACAACGAAGGTATGCCCATTTCTTGGCATACTAATGAGTTAGGAACTGATATAGCTAAGCCCAAGGTCTTCTTCCAAAGGATACCCTGAATCCTGTTTAGAATAGAGTCCACATCCAACAAACAGATATCCAACCCATACAATAATATCGGTTCCACCTCGAGAGTATAAAATTCTATAAGAGGAAGCACTGAGAATTTACAATATTTCCTGAGAATTACCATCATCATTGATGACAAGGATCTTACTTTTGTTTTTAACCACATTTCCCAGGATTTCAGAGTATCTACCTCTCCTAGATGACCAAGATAGCGAATGCTTCTGGCACGCTCTATTTTATCACCCGCAATCTTCCAGATATAGGGTTTTATAAGTTTATTTTTGTGAAATATAATTTGGGACTTCATAGAATTGGCCACCAAGTTTTTTTCCCTCGCATATTCGAAGAATGCATTTAGTTTACTTTGTAACCCATACGGGGTTCTATCAAAGAGGATGATATAGTCTGCAAAACATAACCAAAGTATCTTTAAACCAGCTAATTTGGCAGGGTACATCTTGGGCTCGTCCCATATTCGATCCTTATCACAAAGATATAGATTGAATAGGGTTGCTGCAAGATTGCATCCCTGTTTGACCCCCGTCATGGTAGAAATTGGAGTAGTAAGTGCGCCCGCTTTAGTGATTATTAACTGAAAGGTAGTGTCAGAGCGCAGCAGCGCAAGCAACTGCACCATTTTTGCAGGGATCCCAATGCTTAACATTTTCATCCATACCACTTCTCTAATTATTGAATCAAAAGCACTTGTCAAGTCTAGAGCTGCAACATAGATCGGGCCAATGTTGGTCATTCTATATTTGGCAGAAATATGCGCTATTATAATAGCGTTCAGTGAGGTCCCCATCTCTTTTCGAAAACTGGTTTGATATTTTGAAACGATGTCGTGTTCTTTAATATGTTCTAGAATGTGCTTTAGTAATAAGATTGCAAATACTTTCGCTAAAGAGTCCATTATAGCTATAGGCCGAAAATTGGCTGGGTTATTAGAATCCCCTTTTTTATATATGGGTATAATTATCGCATTGAGCCATGATTTTGGTATCATATTTGTTGATAACATTTGCAAATTTTGTATATAGGATTGCAGCCCAAAAATTGGGGTCATCCTTTAGAATACAGGCCGGGAGACCATCCAGTCCAGCAGCTCTCGAAATTTTAAGCACCTCGATCGCCTGTATAATAACATCTAATGAAAAGGACATTTTATCTACACATCTCAATCCAAGGATTCCTGAATTGAATTCCTGAAAGATAACCGGTAATTTAAACTTGACAATGAAGGTTTCCCAAACCTCCGCAGAAATTGACGTTCCCATCTGTGACTGTTCTAGGTGATCATCATTTAATAAAGACCATATATTGCGGTTGTGTCTCAATTAGTAATCCAAGCATCCTTTGATTTTCCATCAAGTTATAACTGTACCGAATACATTGTCAGGTTTCTGAATTGTAAACAGATCTTGGATTTCATATTTTTATACTCATTTGGCGAAACATTTAGTCTCGTAAGAGCTCTCAAAGCGTGATTTCTTTCCTGTTTATTAGCAATTTTTGAAATTAAAAGTAGATATTTTTGTATTGTCTCGGGGCACGGAACGCTTTAGTAGTGTGAGAATAAGTTTCCTTAACATAGCGTTCCACTCCTCTGTTTTGCCTCTAGTCCAATTGTACATACGCCATCTGTTCGCCATACATCCCTCTGCACCAAGCAAGTCAACTCTCTGCATGTCTTCGGATGCCATCTAATTGAGATGTACATACGATCCACTTCTATCAACGTTAAAACGGGGTCAATACAAAGAGGATCAATCTTCCGTCATAGGGTCATCAGGATAGGTGTATGATCACTAAAGGTTGTATCCATAATAATCGACCGTATCCATTTTTCCCCAAAAACATTGTTGAGACAAAAAATTAATCAATGTAAGAGGTTGCATTTCTTCTGGCCCATGTTCCAGAGTGCCTACCGTTTTTGTATTCTACTCGTTGAATATTCCAGTAGTTAAGATACTCATTCGAAGTACATCCCCTCAGTTACGTTTTCGATAGTCTATTTTTTCCAATAAGCACGCCTATTTGGTCTATACATTGTGAATTAAAATCTCCCCCTATGATAAATAAATTTTCAGGGTTGTTTAGCAAGGTTTCTTCAAGGATCTCGTCCAATAGGTCAAAAAACATTTCCAGCGTGGACTCAGCAGGACTGAAATATAAATTTACCAATATGTAAGAATAAAACAATTTGGTATCGGGTTTATATTCAATTATCAGAAGACCACTAGCAGCTTGAATTGTGCGCCTCGTGGTTGTGGGCATTACTAGAGTGGCAAGCCCACCTGCTGGGCGGCCAGCTAAACCCTGCACCGCAGGCACACAACAGCTCGAGTAACCTTCAACCACCACATTTCTCATACACATGGTTTCCTGCAGAAAATATATATTTCAGTAGTTCTTGCTATATCAGGCTCTGTGAACCAACCTTTAAAAATGTTAATCCCACAACAGTTCCATGACACCAGAGTGCAATCCTTCTGGCTAGGACAGTTTAGTTTTGGATTGCAGTTCTAATATCGAGGTCATCAATGGTGCCAACTACGTAACCTTTGAGGCAGCCCCCACTAAAGCTGAAATTTGATTAATAAATTCAGCAGTCTGCATTGGCATCGGTTGGATATTCGGATCAATTGTCGCCTTCACCTCTGGGTGCTGTAACTGTTAATCAACAAATTGATCTGCCCCCTCAAGAGACCTAAACATTTCCAATGTCAGTACCCGTAATTCAAAATCCTGCCTATGGTCCCATAGCAGTTTTAATATAACCGATTGGGGTGCACATATGTAAATTATGATTTGCCAGTCGTATCCAATCTACGTCATCTGAGTGTAGTGTCCTCAGTTGTGGGCTACCTTTAAACACATTAAACAAGAAAGATCGATTTATTTATATAGCGTGCAAGATGCCCAAGGGCATCGAGGTGCTGTTACTTGCAAAAAAACAGTTACACAGGTACAGGCATAGCGGCGGTCGTTGATACATTGTGAATACGACAGAACATCATACTGTTACAGCCATTGCAATTGGTTCTTGTGTTACAACTTATGCATTGGGTCATGTGGTGAGTATTCATGCTAATGTGCGAGGCCTTATGTGAGTAGGATGGTTTTCATAGCTTTGCGGAAGGTGGTGAATGAGGCCTCACCTCGGATCGTGGGGGTTAGGGCAGTCCAGTGAATGGGTGCAAGATAGGGGAAACTTGATCCGCCCACTCAGGCTTTTTTTTTACAAGTGGCACAGAGAGCATGTTGGTATACAATCATCTAGTTGGCCTGGTAGTGGAGACGGGGTGGATTCTTTTTGAGAAGTAGGCAGGTGCAGTGAGGTGAATGCATTTGTGGGTCAGTGTCAGAGCTTTAAAAAGACGATGCTTTCCTTTATTGGGAGCCAGTGGGCTATTTTCCTGGCCTTAGAAATGTGTTCTCTTTTGGCAATGCCTTGGGCTACCCAGAGAGCATTGTTTTGTATGACTTGTAGTCTCTCTAGGTTTTTATTGGAGGTTCCTAGAAAGTACATTGCAATAGTTTAGCCTAGAGCCTGTGATGGCTCTGGCTATGTTGGTGCAGTTCTCTTTGGAAAGAAAGTGTCTGACTGCGTTGTTAAGTTTAGCATGTTATGCAGCTGCGGAGGCTATTGCATTGACTTGTCTGTCCATGGATAGGCTGGAATCCAGGTAGACTCCAAGAGTTTTGACAGAATCTGAGACAGGGATTTTGATGGTGAAGTGGCTGAATTGAGAGTCTAGGTTTTTTAGCATGTCGGGGGACCCTACCAGGAGAAGTCCAGTCTTGTCGGAGTTGAGGCATAGTCCATTGTCTGCCATCCAGGCTTGGATGGTGTTGTAGAGGTTGTTGAGGGTCAGGGAGTCGGTGTCATAGTTACCAGTGAGGGTTAGGAGGATCTGTGTTTCGTCGGCGTAGTTGGTGTAGGAGATGCCCATAGCGAGGTCCTGTAAAAATGTTGTAGAGGGTGGGGGCGAGGCAAGAGCCTTGGGGCACACCACAGAGTATGATGGTTGGTGAGGCAGAGGCTAAGTCAGAGAATACTTGCATGGTTCTGTCTTGTAAGGAGGTGATCCATGCTGCGGCCTCTGGGGAAAATTTGGCAGTGGCGGAAAGGTAGTGGCATAGGACGTCATGATCTACGAGGTCGAAGGCTGCGGATAAGTCAAGGCGTAGGAGAAGTGCTGGTTTACCTGTGTCTCTAGCATCGTCCATCTGGTTTTTTCAGGTCAAGAAGGGTGGTTTCAGTTCCGTGTCTGGGGCGGAAACCAGATTGGCGGAGTCCAAGGAGTTTGTTTTCTTCAATGAAGTGTTCAACCTGCAAGTAGGCTGCTTTGTCCAGTATTTTGAGGAGGAACGGGACAGTGGTGATAGGTCTATAGTTGTTGGGGGAGGGTGGGGTAGAGTTTTTTTTTTTTTTTTTTTTTTTTTTTTTTAAGGAGAGGGCGAACCCAGGCTTCCTTGAGGGAGGTGGGAATTTTCCCTGTGGTAAAGGAGGCATTAACTAAAGCTGTCAGGAAGGGCGCTAGCGCTTCAGTGCAGTCTTTGATAATGGGGGCCGGGCATGTATCCCCTTTGCAGTTCGAGGGTTTGATGTTCCTCATTATGTTGACAATGTCTTTTTCCTGAATGGGTTTGAAGGAGAAAGGTTCGGGGGGAGGTGGGGGGGGTCCAGGGCAGGTGGTGGGACAGGGATTTAGTCTGTTGCCCATTTATCTTGGGATCACTGCGCCACCCCAGAAAGTATTGTGTATCCCTTGAGAATGAGCAGTCTGTCTAATTCGGTAGCTCTACTCAGAATGTGCCTCATCCTTTATAAACATGAATGTCCAAAGTGCAGGCTTCTTTGTACATAATTATATTGGCATTTTCTGAACAAAAAAAAAACACAAAATGGCCTCCTTTTTGGTTATTTTCGCTCACCCCCAAACAGCAAGCTAGGATTCCTTGGTGGCGTTATGACCGCCTACATGTGGGAAGAAAAGGGGACAAATTTGGCGGAGATATCACATGTAACAAAAAGGTTACAAGGGATTGAATGGCGACATACTGAAAAAAACAAAAAAGGGCTTGGCACTGGGGGGGAGCGCGGGTCATCCATTGGCAGTTAAGGGGTTAAAATCACTGCAAAAAAATTAAGATAAACAAGTGCTTTATAAACAAAAGCTGGAGCACTAGGGATTTGGACAATGGAGATTTCCAGAGTAGCTGCTCCCCTGCTGTGAAAATTATAAGTTACTCACCGTAGTGACGAACGTATTCTTCGTCCATAGTGCCCTTTCCTCCATACTGCATGGGCGTCCCTTGAGGGGACGGGAGACTGAACCCTTTTCACAAGAAAAATGTTCTTCCCCTCTAAATTTAGAGGCGCACGGAGAATGCGCTGCCCCGACTACGCCGCCACACCTCAGTCCACAAAGACGCGTCGACAACAGTTTTTAGGTGTGAGGATGGTGGGACATATGGAGGAAAGGGGACTATGGACCAAGTACGTTAGTCACTACGGTGAGTAACTTATAATTACTCTTACGTCCCGTCCCCTTTCCTCCATACTGCATGGGTGTTTACAACTGAATGTAGCCCCAGGGCGGAGTGGAGACCCTCCTTAAGCAAACAGGTTCCGGTGAACCGCCTGTCCGAAAGCCGCATCTGCTCTGGAGCCGGCATCCAGACAGTAATGCTTGCAGATAGCCGATGGAGTGGCCCATGTGGCTGCCCTGCTTATGACCTGCCAAGGGACATGGCGCTGAAAGGCGATGGCCGTGGCCTTTACCGCGTGGGCATGCATGTTAGACGGAAGGGATCTATGCTGGCCCTCGTATGCTTCCTTGATGGCCGAGACCATCAAGTGGGAGATGGAGGCTTTGGAGGCCCGATAGCCAGACCTGGCACCTCCAAAGGTGATGAATAGGGCATCTGACTTGCGGAAGCCCTTGGTCTTGTCCAGGAGGAATTTCAGGACACGCCTGACATCCAGGCAGTGCAGAACCCTGAGGCTCGTCCTTCGGGTCCGCAAAGAATGTAGGAAGGACGATCTCCTCGTTTAAGTGAAAGGCTGATGGCCCTTTAGGTAGCAATGCTGGATGGGTCCGCAGGAGCACCTTATCCTTGTGAAAGGATATGTACGGCTCCGAAGCGACTAGGGCCTGGATCTCGCTAACCCTGCACGCCGATGTGAGGCAGACTAGAAGGGCCGTCTTGATGGTGACCAGCCTGATGTTTCTCGGACAACATAGGCTCAAATGGCTGGTGTACGAGGGCGCCCAAGAATAGGTACAAATCCCACACGGGGTGTGGCTTCCTGAGGGCAGATAGAATCTAGCGAATCTGGCCAAATGACTCCGGACGATCGGTAGGGCCCGATGGCCGAGAGATGTGCGGCAGGTGTCCACCTGCACGCCAGAGTTGGCGAGGTGCGCTAAGAATGACAGCACGTCATCCAATGAACAAGCCAGCGGGTCAATATCCTTGGAATGCGCTTAGTGGCAGAATCTGGTTCATTTACTCTTATACTGGGCGCTGGTAGCCTTGCTCATAGACCCTGGTGTGATTTCCAGATTGGCTTGAGATTGAGGTGGCCGAGTGTCACCTCCTCAGGAACCATGCTGTGAGGGCCAGCTTCTGAGGGGTGGGGTGGTCAACCCTATCCCCCTGCTATGTCAGGTGATGCGCTGGGCCCTTCGGGATGTGGATTGGAGGGACCGCCGAGAACCATGGCCTGGCTGGCCACCACAGAGCTATCACAATGAGGTTCAGCTGGTGAGACTCCTTGAACTTGCAAAGCAATCTTAATCAGTGGAGTGGGCGGGAAAGCTTATGCTGATATGCCTTTCCACTGGATCCATAAGGCGTCACCCAGGGAGCCTAGGCCCTGCCCCTGCCACTTGGTGACCTGGGAGCACTTCTTGTTATGCCTGGTGGCAAAGAGATCCACCTGGGGGAGGCCCCATCTGTGGAAGATCTCGTTGCACAGGAGGTCGTTCAGCTGCCCCTCAGTTGTCTGCTCACAACCTTTTGAGCCTGTCCGCTTCCAGGTTGGATTCCCCTGGAAGGTACACTGCTGTGAGGAAAATCACGTTCTCCAAGGCCCACTCCCACATGTTGATTGCCAGTCTGCACTGGGAAGAGGACCTGGTCTCCCCTTACTCTTTAATGTAGTACATACTGGTCGAGTTGTCTGTCTGGATGAGGACAACCCTTCCCGTGAGACGTGGGAGGAAGGCTCTGAGCGCCAACAAGATGGCGTTCAGTTCCAGCCAATTGATGTAGTATTCTTGTTCTTGACGAGTCCACGTGCCATGGACCGAGAGGTCCTCCAGGGTGGCTCCCCAGCCCTTTAGGGAGGAGTCTGTGGTAATAGTCACCTGTGGGACGGGGGGCCTGAAGGGCTTGCCCGTCCGCAGGTTGCAGTCCCTGTGAAGTCTGGGTGGAGAGAGAGATGGGATCTTGATCATTTCGGCCTGAGAGCCCCTGTCCTGGTTCCATGACGCTGCGAAGTGGAGCTGAATGCTCCTCATCATGAGTCTTGTGGGGAGGGGAGGGGGGGGGGGGGGCAACAGTACCGCTGCAAAAAAGGCCCAGTAGATGCTGGTACAACCAAGCCGAAGTAGCTTTTCGGCTGAGAAATCGGGACGGGGCACTCCTGATGGCCGCGATCTTGTCCTCCAAGGGAAAGACCCTCTTGGAGCACGTGTCCCAGATGAGGCCCAGGAAGGTCAACAACTGCGTGGGTAGCAGCTGTTACTTCTTGAGATTAGGCAAAAAGCCCAGGTTGTGTAGCGTGTTCATCAGTGCATGGGAGGAGTGGTGAACTGCTTCTTGAGATGTAGCCCTGACGAGCCAGATGTCTAGGTAGGGGTATATATATGGAGGCCCTGAGCCCGAAGGAGGGCTGCCACCGCATTCATGAATCTGGTAAAGACCCTGGGGGCCAAGTGGAGGCCAAAAGGGAGGACCTTGTACTGAAAATAGCAGCCCATGATCCTGAACCGGAAGAACGAACGATGGGTTGCCAAATCGGGACGTGCAGATAGGCGTCCTTCAGATCCAGGGAGCACATCCAGTCTCCCCTGCATAATTTCTCCACAATAAAAGCTGGCCTCACCATCTTGAATCTCTGAAGAGATAAGGAGAGGTTGAGGGTGGACATGTCCAGTACAACTCTCATCCCAGCCTAGTTCTTTTTCTGAATGGTGAAGATCCTGGAGTAAAAGCCTGATCCTCGCTAGGAGGCTGGGACTTCCTCCACGGCCTGGCTCAGGACGAGCAACCGAATCTCCGCCAAAAGAGTTGTTGTCCCAACTTGTGGGAGAGGAGGGAGGAGAGGCAGGAATAGGTAGACGGTACCCCGAAGAGACCGACAGGATCCAGGGGTCTGCAAAGTTCAGTCGCCAAAGGTGTGCATGAAGAGCAAGCCTGCCCCCCACTGGCGACACGTGGACCTGTAGGGGTTTGTCATGACTTCTTACCCTCTGAGGCAGAGGAGGGGGACTGGAAAAAATCCCTTGCCCCCCCACCCTTTTTTTGTTGCTTGCGCTGACTTGGGGTCGGCAAGCGTTCAAGCTGCCTAGACCTCCGTTCCTGGAAGCCGCAGAAGCCTCCAAATGAGCAACCCTTATCCAAGCGTTGCTGAGACTGGGAGTACGCTTTGGGCGTGGTCTTGTCAGAATGGATAAAGACTTCGCCATCTGAGAGCTATTCTTCTTGTCCAGCTCCTTGCCTGTGCTGGAGTGAAAGAGGTCACTACCCTCGAAGGGAAGGTCTAGAATACGTTCCTGGACATCCGGGTTGAACTTGGTTGCCTGGAGCCAGGCCATTCATCTCATGTCTGTGGCAATACAGATGGCACGTCCAGAGGTATCAATGTGTGCCAGAGTGGACTCCATGATATCCCGAGACGCTAGCTAAGCTTCAGCTAGCCCTGCCTTAAAACGCGATTGGCTGTGGGCGGGTAGTTCCGGGAGGAAGTGAGCAATTTCCCACCATAATCTCTGGTTAGCGGCTGCCACCATGGCGTCTGCGTTGGCCTGTCGCAAGTGCAAGGATGCATTGGAATACAACTTCTTACAGTATGCCTCCAAGGTTCTCTCCTTGCCCAACAGCGCCGTAGATGACGAAGACTAGGACGACTGAATCTTGGAGTACAGTAATGCCGCAGCGATCACAGAGGAGTGTGTATGAGGATGAGAGGAGAGCAAGAGTATCTCTCTTCCCCCCTCCGTCTGCCTGTACTAGGCTTCCAGGCGGCGGTTGATGGCTGGACAGAGTGGGGTTTGAGACAACCCTTGGCGAGGGACACCACGTCGGTCTGTAGTGGAATTCCCGTTCTGGCAGAAGGGTGCCTCGTGAGGACTTCAGCAAGGCCGCCCTCCGCCGGCTGTTCTACCTGGGGCTGGGGGAGGCCCAGGTATTCCGCCAGGCCCGAGAGACGTTCGTGGAAGGCCCTGGCTGATGGTGTGTCAGGATCCTCCTCCACATCAGTAGCCGAAGGCTCGGGGGGGATCCTGTGGAGGAATATCTGGAGCATGTGGCATTGAGGCCGAGGAAGAGGAGGCAGCTGGTATGGACCCGCCTGCGGAGTATGCTGAGGAGCCGGAGGATGCGGCCGCGCACAGAGGTGTCGGCAGAGGAGTCTGTGTTGCCGCTAGCATAGCGGAAAGGACGTCCCCTGACTGCGTCCTTAATGATAGCCCCCATATCTGGAAACTTCATGAGGCGGAGGAACCTTTCGAAGATCTGGTCCTTGCTGGCCGAAGAGGAGGAGGCATACGCTCACCTGGTATCCACGGGGACGCCACCCAGCCCTGGTTGGATGATTTCCACTCTCAAACCCTCTCCCGGTCTCTTGGTAAAGCCTCTGGTTAAAGATGGGTCTGCAATATAGGAGAGCTGGATTCAATTCCAGATTGTCTTTATGTTTTCCCACCTCCCTTGATCTCAACGCCTTCTCCTGACCTTAATATTGTAAAAGTTGGATTCTCCGTCTCTGTAGGTTTGCTGCTTTACAGTCTTTATATGCAGTTCTTATGTTCCACTTAGTTTGAATAATGTCTTGCTCCTTTCCTTTTAGGTATGGAAAGGTATTTTGGTGTTGGGCAGTTTGAAGATGAGCATGGGCCAGTAGGCGAAAGAGTGGAGTGCGCGATGCTATCCGGTGAGTAATGCGCGATGCACGGTGCTGTTTCGCCTTTGATATTGCTAACCTGCCTTCTCTCCTTGGAGGTCGCGATGTTCCTCGCCGAACGCCGTGATGTTCCAGCTATGATACTGATCAGGAGAGGACTACCCAGGTAAGAATTGTGTGGCTTTCTTTGTTCGGGAGGAAACGTGAGTAAATGCTTATTGATGCTGTCTTTCTTCCTCCTCCTCTTTCCAGGTTATGGTATGCCAGGATGCATGCGGTGCCGGATGATGGAGTTCGTTCCTTCAGGTGAGTGGAACTGAAGTCAGCGATGAATTGAAGACAGGATACTATGCCAGGTAAGTTTCGTAGTGTTCTTTCTCTCTCTGCAGGTCCTTGGTTTCAGGTAAGCTGGCATCAAAGAACTGGACACGGTGAGCGTTGCGCTGCCCACAGCAGAATAACACAAAGCGTGTTCTGCTGTTTGGGTATGGTTTAAATAGTCTCAGGTAAAGTAGTTCAGGTAAAGTAGTCCAGGTAAAGTAGTCCCAGGCCTGCCACACCCAAAAGACTAGACCGCATAGCTCAGTTGCTTGTAAATGAGCTATGTGTGTGCCTCCATGTTGGCTGAACCCCCCCCCCTCCCAAGTTAAAAAGTCCCAAGTAAATAGTCCCATTCTAATGTTGGTCTTCATGATGGTTATGAGCCTGGCGCCAAAGGCGCCAGGACTGACTCCAAGAGCGTCTTGGATAAGGTTTTAAGGCTTTTGACCTGGCCCTAACTGAAAAGCTGACTTGCCAGTGAGAGCCAGGGGCAAGGGTCATGACAGCAGGAGGGCACTGACGGGGTAGCTAGAGGCAGCAGAGGCCGTTGCCGACCCTGTACATATGGACGCAAGGGAAAACAGTCTTGCGCATAAGAAGGGTAGACTGTAGGCCACGTACCTGGTTGATGCCAGTCCCACCTCGATACTCGTTATTCTCCGAAGTCCTGCAGAGGCGTTGAACGGGTGTCCTTTTCTGGCACGTCGGCCATTTAGTTCAGCTGCCTACCACGTGGCTGCGATGTGTTGCCCGGCTTGCTAGGGCCAGCCTCTACCAAGTCTGATGTGTGAGGCATGTGACTTGGCCTGCTCCTCGGGCACGTGCCCGGTAGGTGTACCAACACCGACCCAGGGTTCGTTAGAGCTGCGTTCAGGCTCCCCCTTGGACGTACTGCCGATAACAGGGCGTAGCCCCTCGGCCATGATGTCGGCACAAGGGTGGAGGCCTCCACCTGGCTAGTCTGTTCTTCAGCGCTTTTGAGGACAGCGGGCCGCACGCCCAACAGGTTTGCCAACCGTGGTCTGAGCCAAGGCAACGTAGGCAGATGGCGTGGGGGTCTGAAGTTGGGAAGAGCCCGTTGCTGGATGGGCACCTGCTGAATCCCGTTAAAGTCGACATGCGCCAGGGTGGAGCTGTGGCGTCTGAGGACCCAGTATCTATTGAAAAAAGACAAAACAAGAAATAGAGGAAGAATCTGTGCGTGGAATTACATGGCTGAAGCCAAACCCAGGAGCGCTGGAAAATTCGGCCTGTTCCCGTCGACGCGGAAAAGGGGACTGAGGTGTGGCGCCGGAGGGTGGAGTCAGGGCAGCGCATGCTCCCAGGGCCGCGACTCCGCACGCCTCTAAATTTAGAGGGGAAGAAGATTTTTCTGGTGAAAAAGGTTCCGTCTACTGTCCCTCGCGAGGGACGCCCATGCTGTATGGAGAAAAGGGGACGGACGTAAAAGTACAATTGGAAATGGATGTCCAGGCTTCGGACCAGTGCAATGGTATTTTGGATCAGAAAACCCCTACTTTCATACATGACTGGGGCTGGAACTGAAATGCAGATAAAATCACAGTTGCAAGGAGACGGAGCTGAAAACAGAGCAGTGACAGTCATAGGGGATGGGGTGATGCCATCAAACCATCCATATGTAACTATCAACTCTTAATTTTGTTTTGACTTCCTTCGTTAATGTATTTGCGTTGTTAACAGAAGTTCAATCTCACTCGAGAATTTTATTAGAATTGACAAGAGATGGAAAATGGCCCAAAATGTCGCCCTCAATTGCGACGGCCGAAAGACACCTTTTACACCACATATATGAGGGGGGTATGGGATATTATAGTAATATGAGGGGTGGAGGGGCTCACTCCCAAATATCTATGTGGTGTAAAGGGGGTTTAATTAAAAAAAAAACACATTTTAAAAAAGTCGTCACTTTCGGCCATCGCAATTATAGGTAGTCGCAGTGATCACAGATCCAGAAATTGTGAACCTGAAGTTGTGGGTTAAGGTTGGCCATCAATAATAAATTAAACAAAATAAAAGTAGTAAAGGGGGGCGGGGGGGACTTTAAACCAGGAATTGAAAAATTAGAAATTGTAGCAAACAATGGCAGACTAATTTACACACATGGAACATCTCCTAAAGGGGTGAAAGCACTTTAGAGAATCAAAATCATTTTGAGTGCACAAGTAAGGGTGGCCAACAGTTCTTGGTTGGATGATGGCACCAATGAACCCTTTGATGATGCACCGCTTTCCGACTGAGTTGGAGCAATTTATGAGATTGACAACCATGGCAGAGAATCTGGATGTGACTTGCAAACAACTGGCTCAGCCCATAAAATGATGTGTAATACATGAATTGGCGGAACCTCTTCCAATTCAACTGAAATGTAAAGGGAAGAAGAAATGCAGGAGGAATCTAAATGTAGATCTAGTGGCCAATCCTCCTATTGTCCAACAGATGGAATCAAAATAAAAAAACAGAAAGGGGCAAAAGAACTTCATAAAAGCAACGTTTGTATGGTCCTTAAGTCCTCCAAACTTGGAGAATGATTCTTACAAAAAACAGACTCGGAACAAAATGAAACGTGTGCAAAGAGATCTGGATCAAGTAACCTCGGTTTCCCTGATCAAAGATTTGGCGGGAAATAAAGGTGTAAGCGATGTAAACATACTCGTAGGTCCTCCGACGAAGACCTCAACTGGTTCAAACAATACTGCAGTCAACGGGTAAACCATTGGAACCCATAATTTACAGACGTAAAAAGTATCAGTACTCAGGAAGCTATCAATGAATAAGATCAGGAAGCCTGCTGTGGGGTGTACTAGCTCTGAGTCCCAGAAAATTGATCTATCAAACAGTCCTGACGTTGGAGAACAAACAGGTGGGGGAGTCCATTTTCAACCAGATTAGAAAACCTGCCATGGAACAGGCTCATCGGAAAATCAGGAAGTCTGTGGCTCTGCCTATGAGTAACAACCTGGGACTGGACATAGAAAAAAGTTTCTTTGGAAAAGCCTGTAGCATCTGGTTGTTAGCCACCAATTGGTGAGGGAAGGTGGGACGAAGGTAATGGGGGAGCACGACGTTGAAAGTGCAGAGAAAAGAAAGGTATTCCTGTCCTCATTGCCACCTTTTGCAATTCCGAGAGCATGGTTGCACAATTTAGAAGGGGGAAGGATTTCGAAGCACTCAAAAGGAGTGGTATCCTAAAAGTTACAAGGCAGATTCCGGACTTGTATCTGTTTTCTTCAAGAGATATGGAGTTGGTTTCCAGCAACACAACTGTGCCCACATTGCTGAGCTGGGCCTCAAAACTAACTTGTGCAGAAGCCTTGCTGTCAACAATCCAGTCTGTAATATAACTCAGTTGTGTTTACATAACAGCAAAAATTGAGTCAAAAAACATTAACAAAATGGCAGGACTCTGAATAAGAAATGGCTGGGAGTTCTTGCGGATATTGCATCAGAGGTGATCGATTGTATAAACCAGATTGTTTCATGCTTTATGGGCAACTGATCAACCTAGTACCAGGAATTCAGGGGTGTCAAAAAAACATGTACATGTTTAGTTTATTATTTGATAATGCGCTCAAAGCCCTGGGGTAGCCGGGCGCAGCAGTAACAAGAGTACTTAAGCTTGGTTACATACAGTGGATGCATTACATATTTTAGCAATATTTACAGTACGAATCAAGATAGTCAAAAAAATGCAGATTTCAAGATAGTACAAGTTTCAGGATATTTACATAAAGAAATCCAGAGTCAAGAGTAAGGGAACAGTTTAGCAGGTGTCATAGGTCCAAAGCCAGTATTTCACTTTTCTGAAGCTAGAGTAGTGCTGATAGTTTCTTAAAGCAGACGGGATTACATTCCAGGCACGCGCAGCTCTAACAAGGAAGCTTGCTCCCCCCGATTTAGTGAGTTTGAATCTGGGTGTTTCTAGTAGAAGGTGGTCAGAAGCTCTGGTGTGGTGCCTGGGGGATTTTGTAACAAGTCTCGCCGAAATATATGGTGGTGCTGTGTTGTTCAATCCTTTGTGATAGTGTCTTGAAGAATTCTGTCACTATTTTTTAACCAGTGGTGGTCTTTCCTGATATTGGAAATGTGCTCTCTACGGGGTACGTCTAAGGCTGCTCCAAGGGCATTGTTCTGTAGTATTCGTAATTTATTTATGACAGTTTTATTAGCACCTGCATATGGAACAAGTTACTTACCTGTAACTGTTGTTCTCCATGAATTCACATGCTCATGAATATTCCACGTCAGGCTGGGAATCCTCGGTAAAGAAAAAATCAGTATCAGTTTCGTTTCTGATCTGTCTTTCGTAGTAGTAACAGATCTCTGCATCATACTGACCACAGCCAATGACTGCCCTCTACCTAAGCCCCGCCTCTGGCAGCCATCTTCAGATTTGGTAGCACGTGAAGTGGCAGTATGACCAAGTGAAGAGCCGCAGAGGTGTAGGCGGGAGGGTTCGCATGTGAATCCATGCCAGACCCATGCTGGAGAACAACAGTTACAGGTAAGTAACTTGTTCCTTCTCCAGCATGGGGTCTGGCATGGATTCACATGCTCATGAATAAAGAATACATAGCAGTACACACATGCACAACCACGGGAGGTGGCAAAGGCTCAACATTAAGCATTACATCAAACTCAACATTAAGCAATTCTTACCTCCTCACCAGGCTCACCTTAGGCGAACAGATTGCGCAGCACTGCTTGGCCGACCCTGGACTCCTCCCTGGAATCCCGATCGACGCAGTAGAATTTCGTGAAGGTGTGCGTCGACCTCCACGTAGCAGCCCTGCAGATGTCCAGCAAGGGCACACCAGATAGGAACGCCGTGGTAGCTGCGATCGCTCTGGTGGAATGGGCTCTCGGACGGCCTGGCAGCGGTCGGTTTGCCAACCGATAACAGTACATGATACAGCCGGAGAGCCATCTGGAAATGGAGGCCTTTGAGAGAGCCTTCCCCCGATTGACAGGTCCAAAGTTCACAAAAAGTTGTGACGTCTTCCGAAAACACTTCGTGCGGTCCACGTAAAACTTCAGCGCTCTAGCCACATCCAGCGAGTGCAAAGTCCTTTCGGCTGGCGACGAAGGAGACGGGAAGAAAACAGGCAACAACAAGGGATCGTTGAGGTGGAAGACCGACGGCACCTTGGGCATGAAGGAGGGGTGCGTCCTGAGCACTACCCTTATGTCGTGAAAAGTCAAGTACGGGGACTTGCAGAAAAGGGCCTGGATCTCTCCCACCCTTCGTGCGGAGGTGATGGCCACAAGAAACGCTGTTTTCCACAACAAGAACTTCAACGGAGCTGAGTGCAGAGGCTCGAACGGAGGTCCCATGAGCTTGGTCAGCACCACATTGAGCTCCCACACCGGGGCCGGAGCCTTCACCGGCGAGACCGATCTGAACAGTCCCTTCATGAATTCTTTCACCAGACTATGAGACCACAAAGACGTCCGCCCCGTGGTTCTGGTGTATCGGGAGATCGCAGCAAGATGAATCTTGATGGATGCGTGCGCCAGTCCAGCGTCAGAAGGTACGGCAGTACCTGGGGAGCCGTAATCCATAGAGGGTTAATCTGTGCGTGGCATCAGACAGAGAACCTCTTCCATTTGTGTCCATAGCATTTAAGAGTTGAGGACGCCCTGGCCTTTGCAAGAAGCTCTCTGCAGTCGGCCGGTATGTCGTATCCTCCAAACTCTAACGCTGCAGGAGCCAGGCCTGCAAGTTCAGCGACTTCGGGTCGTGATGGAGGATGGCGCCTCCTTCACTGGAGAGAAGATCTGCGTCCACTGGCAGCTTGATTGATGGGGACGCTGACAAGTCCAGAAGGTCCGGGAACCATATCTGCCTCGGCCACGCAGGTGCGACGAGGATCATCCTGCACCGTGACCTCTTGAGCTGGTTGATGAGCCGGATCAGCAATGGCAATGGAGGGAACGCGTATAGAAACAGGCCCTCCCAGGGGAACGAGAAAGCATCGCCCATGCTCCTCGGCTGGGGAAACCTGCTGGCGAACCTCCGGCACTTGGAGTTCGTCGCCGTCGCGAACAGATCGATCTGGGGTGTGCCCCACCGTCGGAAGAGGCGGTCCACTAGATCCTGTCGTAGTTCCCACTCGTGGCACGAGCGCAGCTCTCTGCTGAGCGTGTCGGCGATTGTGTTTTTTTATCCCTGCCAGATGAAACGGCACCAGAAACATCCCTTGGGCGACGGCCCAATGCCACAGATCCTGCGCCTCCTTGGACAGGGCTGGGGATCTGGTACCGCCCTGCTTCCTGATGTAGAAAATGGTGGCGGTGTTGTCTGAAGATCCTCACCACCTTGCCCTTGAGGGACGGAAGAAAGGACCTGAGGGCCCAAAACACTGCACGGAGGTCCAGGACGTTGATATGGAGGGACTTCTCCGTCGGAAGCCAAAGGCCTCTCGCGTGCAGATTTTCGGTGTGCGCTCCCCAACCTTCCAGGGAGGCATCCGTGGTCACTGTCTCCTGGTGGCCGGGGGTCTGGAAGTCCATGCCCGCCGTCAGATGCGCGCGGGTGCCCCACCACCGGATCGCTCGTCGGAAACTCTCGTTGAGTGTGATCCTCTCCTCGAAGCCGCCCGTCTGGATCCAGCGCGCGTCCATGAACTCCTGCAAAGGGCGCATCCGGAGCCTGCACAGGCGGATGAGATAAATGCAAGAAGACATCATTCCGAGGAGGGACTTGATGGACCTCACCCTGGCCGCGTCCGCAACCAGCATCCGCTGCACCTTGCCCAAGATGGCCCTCGTCGATTCCTCCGACGGAGAGGCCAGAAGCGACACTGTCGAGCTTCGCTCCCAGAAACAGTGCGTCTTGCGCGGGCACCAGGTGGGACTTGGCGTAGTTTATGGAGAATCCCAGGTCCGTGAGCAGTTGGACGGTCCTTGCCGTGTGCTCCACGGCGAGCTCCTTCGTCTTTGCTCGGATGAGCCAGTCGTCCAGGTAGGGGTAGACGTGGATCCCCTCTTGGCGCAGCTGCGCCGCCACCGGTGCGAGGCACTTGGTGACCACCCTGGGTGCCGACCTCAATCCGAAGGGAAGGGCTCTGAACTGGTAGTGACGCCCTTGGACCACGAACCTGAGAAACCTTCGGTGTCCTTTTAGGATGGGAATATGGAAGTATGCATCCTCCAAATCCAACGACAGGAAATCGCCCTCCTCCAGTTTACCCAGGACGTGTTGGAGGGTGACCATCCGGAACTTCTGTGCCTTGATGAATTTGTTCAGTCGTCGTAGGTCCAGGATGGGACGCCATCCTCCTGTCTTCTTCACGAGGAAGTATCTTGAGTAAACTCTGGAGCCCCGAAGCCTCTTTGGGACGAGCTCGATGGCGCCCTTCTTGAGCATCGCCTTAACCTCCAAGAGAAGTTGAGGAACGTGATGATCTTTCCTGGCCACTGGGGGGACGTGCGGGCACCTCTTTAGAAACTCGAGCGCGTGACCCTGAGCCAGGGCGTCCAGCACCCAACGGTCGGTAGAGATGGACTCCCACACGCTGACGAAGCTCGCCAGCCGGCCTCCCACCGGGGTGCTTCGGTGGGGGCCCGACCCCACAGCCGGCTCAGTCCTGCTTCGACGAGGCTTTGCTGACTTGTCCTCCTTGGCGACGACGGTGGGGTCCGCCTGACTTGCCTCGTCCCCTGTAAGCTTCCTGTGACAACGAACGGGCCGCTTGACGGTAGGTGGAAAATCCACCGCTGGAACCTTTGGAGGCACCCTGTTTGCCTCTGCTGCTCCGAAAGGGCGGCCGCCGTTGCTGGAGAACCCCAAGAGCCCGGGCCGTCTCCGTGTCCGCCTTGATGGCTTGAAGGGAATCGTCCACTGTTTTCCCAAACAGGTTGTTTCCGTCGAACGGCATGTCCAAGACTCTGGTCTGCACGTCCTGACGGAAGTCAGTAGCCTTGAGCCATCAACGCCGCCTAAGGCACACGCCGTTGCCCAACTGGCGAAATCCAGTGTCAGCGATGTCCGTCGCAATCGTAATGGCGTGGTCCGACGCCACCTCTCCTTCCTGCAAGATCTCTAG
Organism: Ambystoma mexicanum; assembly: GCF_040938575.1. Classification (NCBI taxonomy): domain Eukaryota; kingdom Metazoa; phylum Chordata; class Amphibia; order Caudata; family Ambystomatidae; genus Ambystoma; species Ambystoma mexicanum. The sequence continues at coordinate 45,712,621 of NC_090940.1, forward strand.
GGCTTCCGCCCTCTTGTCTGGTAGGAAGTCCAGCAGGGGGCCCAGTTTGTACCACAACTCCCTGTCGTAGCGGGCTACGATAGCCAAGGCGTTGGCCGCCTTAATCATCGTCGCTGCCGACGAGGTGACTGCGTCCCATCGTGTCTAATTTTTTCCCTCGCCGTCCGGCGGGGAGGTTGACGTAGAGGCCGCGCCCCCCCCCCGCTTTCTTCCTGGCCGCCGCGGAGACGACCGAGTCCGGGGTCGGCTGTGCCCGAAGGCACAAGGGGGCCGCGTCCGGGACCCGGTACTTCTTCTCGTACCGATCCCTTCTAGCCAGCGTCGTGGATGGGTTCTTGAGGGCGAGGCCCTCATCCCAAATATTGTCTAGTAGAGATGCAGCGAGGACCGTCTTCCTCTTGGTCTCGCGCCGTTGATAAAGGAAACCTTCCTTCTCTTCCAGGCAGAGCTGGAAAAGCTCGGATGCCCTAGCGATCATGGAGTGAAACGATCCAATCTAGTCGGGCGGGGAAGCCCGGGTGGGAGGTGACGACAGGAGATCCTCGTCGTAAACCTCGTCGTCTGTACCTGTCGCGGCCGTGTCAGTCCCCATATCCTCCCCACGTGTCGTGGACGGGGAGGAGGGCTGAACAGGGCGCGATAGCTGAAAAGGAGGTGGAGGATGAATCCTTCTCTTAGGGGGAGGGCTCCCAGAAGGGCCTGGCTCCGGGTCCCCCGTCGGGAGCGGTTCCTCCGTTGGTGGTAACGGCAGTCTCGTCCTCATCTCCGAGCATAAGGACTGTATAGCCAACAAAATGGCCGCCGAGTTGTCTTGCGGCACTGGTTGAGGGAGATCCGACGGGCGATCAGGAGCCCCGTCGGCATCCTCGACGCCCTCGTCTTCCACGTCGGGGTCCCTCCCGACAGGATGGCCTTCCACGCCAGAGCCGTGGCCTAAGACTTCGATCAGCTCCTCCTCAGAGGTCGAGGCCGAGTCCACGACGACCTCCTGCCCCCCCTTTTTCTTCTCCGTCGGAGGTTTCACGGGGGTCCTGTCGGTGGGCATGAAAGGACTCCCTCCGCGGTGGCAGGGAGATTCTGGGCCCCGGGGTCGCCACCACTGGTGTAGCCTCCACAGGCTGAGCCAGGGCCGCCGCGACTGTCTCGATAGAGGCCTTGGCCGGATGGATCAAGGCTTTCACCACCTTAGGTGCGCTCACCGCCTTCTCCTTGGGGGGAGGGTCACCACCTCGCTCCCCCTCCGATGGGGCCTTAGGGCAAGACCGGGGTCTTTCCAAGAGTTTCGCCGGGTGCTCGGCCTTCCTCTTACCCGAGCCAGAGCGTTGGCTCGTGGTTGATGGCGCCAGGGAGGATGCGCCCTGCCTGGCGCCTGTAGAGCCCGACCGTTCGGCGCTCCCGGTGCCAGCGGACTCGCGGTGCTTGGCCTTCTGTTGGACCCCGGTCGCCAGGGCGCCCTCAAAGGTCTTAGAAGACCGCTCAGACTTCTTCTTCTCGCCCGACGGGCTCTTCCCTTCCAGCCAGTTGCCGAGACGTTGATGGCGGTCCTTCATGGTCCGCTCCGACATATTGCCGCAAAACGCACAGTCCTTCTCTCCACATGCGTCTTGTCCTCATGTAGGCAGTAAAGGCAAAGGGAGTGTTCGTCCTCCTTGAAGACATTCTGAAGCTGGCATCCAGGGCAGACCCTGAACAGCTTTCCGGGCGTCTAGCTTCCCTTCTCCTGGGCCATGTCCGAGATGGGCCTGAGAAACTTCTGGAGTCCTCCAAAAGCGTGGCTCGACGAAATCTTCACCCTTGAGGGGCGTAGACGAATCCGACACGGGTCCCCGTTGATCGGATGATGAAACAGTTGAGCTTGAGGCTCTTTTGACCGAAAAAAAAAGTTTTTCTGAGAAACATGAAAAATAGCACTAACGCTCGAGAGCAATAGCACAAGGATCCCAACACTTGAACGTGCGGTAAAAATCTGAAGATGGCTGCCAGAGGCGGGGCTTAGGTAGAGGGCAGTCATTGGCTGTGGTCAGTATGACGCAGAGATCAGTGATTGGTTACTACTACGAAAGACAGATCAGAAATGAAACTGATTCTGATTTTCTCTTTACCGAGGATTCCCAGCCTGACGGGGAATATTCATAAGCATGTGAATCCATGCCAGACCCCATGTTGGAGAAAGGGCGTTACAGTAATCTAGTTTAGACATCATTAATGCGCTGGCTAGTGTTTTGGAGAGATAGGGTCTGCAGGCCCTGATTAGTTTGCAGGTATAGGCTGTAGATGAAGCCATGGAGTTGACTTGTTTTTTGAGAGATGGTGTGGAATCAAGGTAAAAACCTAGTGTTTTAATCTCAGTTACCACTTTGATTATATTGCCATCTATGTTAAAGGCCGTGTAGCTAGGGCTAAGTTTTGAGGTTAGAGTGGGAGCCCAAAATCAGTATCTCGGTTTTGTCGTCATTCAGGCCGAGGCCATGAGAGGCCATCCATGCCTGAATGAGGAGGTAAATCTTATTTACACCACATGAAGCATCGTGGCTCAATAAGAACTGAGAAAAGCCAGAGATCTTAAATATGCTGACAAGACCAAGGAATCTCAGCTACTAGAACTGAAAGCTCAAAAGAATGGGTAAAATAACTTGGTCAAGGGTGCATAGACATTTGCACTCCCAAAAAGACATGGCTTTGAAGTTAAATATCTTGGTATCGAAAAGTCTTGTATTTTTGGGAAATTACTGAATCATCTGAATTGCTCACAGATTAAATATAAAATGTATGTTATTGCTGATATCACCTGGTGTAATAACTTTAGTGCAACCTTTGTCAGGTGGGAAATGTAAGCTTTAACAACCACTAGTAACATGGCAACTGACCTTGGATAAGGATTTGGTTGATTAGGAAATAGTCTGCTTCAAGGGCAATGGGCCCAAAAGGCCTAACAAATGTAATCTTAAAAGCCAACACTGGCCTGTGGGGAACAAATTTGTCTTCAAGGAGTCTAAGATGCAAGACTACCTGCCTCCTGGAAGACCACAATTGTCATTCCTATAGACAAGGGCGGTCGGGAGGATCCATCGAATTACCACCCGATCGCAGTTTTAGATGGAAAAATCTTTGTATCGGTTGTGTTAAGAAATGTGGAGGATTGGATTAAGAGAGAAAAGACATTGGGAAAATTCCAAACTGGCTTTCGTAAGGGTCTTTCGACTTCCCTTAAAGGGCTGGTAATGTCAGTGATCTCTAGACAGTTAAAAAAAAAAAAAAAAAAAAAGAAAAAAAGAGGGCCGACCACTTTATGGAGCTTGCCTGGATTTGTCCAGAGCGTTTGATAATGTTAGGAGTATGGGATGGATGAGATGGAAGAGGTGTCAGGGACTCAGGAGAACTTAGAAAACTGTATACCAGTAATGAACTACAGTTCCCAGCAGTCCTTGGGACATTTGGTAGTTCTTGCCGTGTGGCCCGCTGACACTAATTAGTAACAGCTTATCAAGGGCCAACGGCGCACGGCAGGTGTGGCTTATTTTGCTTTTGGGACAAAGCCATGCCGGAGGATTCAGGAAGACTGCTCGCGCCTGTATGTATTCTTTTCTAGGCAGGCAACGTGAACTGGCAAAAGCGACAGGACGACACATGGTTTTTTTGCCGGTGTTTATTTTCTATGAGCAGGCACATTAAACGTGCAGTGGCGGAAGGAGGACACGCGCGGCTGCCATGAGCTACACAAGATTACATCCGGGAAGGCTTCTGAGCTTCCCAGACGAAAGATAAGTGCGGGATGGGTTTTTGAACTCTCATTGTTACATGGGCAAACGCTGGATGTTCATTGTATTTTCCATAAGGAGAGGGCAATGACTTTTGATGGGCATTGTTAGTGGGCTCAGAATACATCAGTTACCAGCAATTGTGCTCTGAGAGAAAATGTTGCTCTTGCCACATGGTTTTCAGAGTATTGCTTCTTCAATGCATGTGGCACTCACACTGGGAAGCAGCACAGGTTTCACTCTAGTATCAGTGCTGTAATTAGAGTCAGGTGGTGTTCAGGAAAACAGCACAATGGTTAGGTCTGTTCCATGTCCATGTCACTTTATGTTTTATGTTTGTAAGTGTGCTAATGCTTGCCCATAGGGCCATGTGTTATGTTCTTCATGCTGGGAAAACCTCCCATGTGTATTTTTCATGTTTGCTTGCATCCATGTGATCCCTGAAATTGTATGAAAACCTGTGCCTGTATCAAGGGGTACTAGGGTATAAGTGATCTAGGGAGGTGCATCAGGGACCCGTATTAAGGGGTTCTGTTAGCCATTGAATTGGTGTTGATGGTTTATGGTATTTTTGAAGGTATTAGATATAGTGTAGAGTTTTTTTTTCCCTGTTTCTTCACCGGTCCTATCCAAACTAGGTATTCCCCAACCCTTTATCCGGTGTTCCTAACATTCCCCTCCCCATCCACAACCTCTCCCTAACCCTCTCCCCCCACCCCTATGGCTGCCAGGTGGTATCTTTTTTTTGCATATAAGGTACCTGTGCCAACCATGGGTGGAGGGTCAACTTAATTTGGCTTCTGTGGTTCGGGGGAGGGTGTCGACACATCTCACCCCATTGTGTACTTGATTTCAACAGATACTGCCAACAGAGAACATCTCTGGGCAAAACTGGACTCCTGGGGAATCCTTAAAAGCCTCTTGGTGATCTTGATGAGCTTATAGGAGGGTTCAACTATGCTGTCAGCTTGAAAGCATAGGGAGCTTTATCTGAAGAGATACTTGGATAGAGGTGTGAGACAGGGGTGCATTTTGGCCTTGCTGCTGCCTTAGTATGGCATTCACTGGCAAGCCCGAAGATCGGCGCACTGTCTCTCCAGTGGATCGCTTATGCAAATGACATCGTCCTGCTGAACTATACGCCTAAAGGACTGCAGCAATTACTGAATGCTTTTGGGAAGTATGCCGAGGTAAATTATTCAGTGGGAACCCGGCTAAATCACAATATTTTTAAGAAATATTGCTCACGTAAGAGCAGCTATAAGTGGTCAATGCAGAACCAGGCAGTTCCGTTGGTGACCGAACATATCTGGGCACCAAAGTAAAATGAGCACATTCGAAGGGTGCTCAAGAAGCAGACAGAGCTCAAACTTATCCCACTGATATCACAGATGATAAAAATAAACGCAACAAAGTCCATTATTGAAATTTTGTAAGTCAAGGGCTGTCCCATCATTGCTTTATGGATTTGATCCTATTCCCAACTCCCAGCTGATCAAAACTGGGCGCGCCTGGAGGGCAAAATATAGAAACAGGTTCTCCATTTACCCAATAGTTATCTGATGGATAGCCTCAGATACAAACTGGGGCTAGCCTGCTTGAGAATGAGCTTAGACTGGAAAATGTTAACTACATTTAGATGCATACACATTTCTGACGATTCCTTATATGGAGACATCCAACTAGAATTTAATAGAGGCCGTAATATGTTCTTGGTGCAATTGAAAACTTGTGCGATAGGTATGTGAGGGTTGTGATCGTACGATAGCCGAGTTAATTGAGAATCCAGTGAGTGTTAAGTTAGCTGTATCGAGCAGACTGGGTTACGACTATTACACAAATGAGAGGCTGTAATGTATTTAAATCGTTCAATTTGACAAACCTAAACATTTTGTCCCAAATTACTATAATGGCTTCCAGATCCTAAATTAAGGATGGAAATGTTTAGGGTGCGTCAAAATCTAGTGTAAACTGCAAAGGCTCAGTGTGCTTAAGAGGGGACTTCAGCATTAGTCGAGTGCACTCTTTGTGGTGAATTTAGAGTACAGTCTTTATATCATTCTGATATCTTGTAGTGGGACCAGGCAGCTCCGTGAATCTCGACTGGAGTTTGGTGGAGCACTTGCACTGGAAATGTACAGGCTCATTTTGGGAACGTTTGATAACGGGTCATGAAAGAGCTCCAACTATTGAAATTGTAAAGATTAAGTGTATTAGGATTTATCGTATTGAAATGATTTTTTCTTCAAGTTGTTTCTTTTTTAAATATTTTGAATACTGTATGGGTGGTATTTGTGAAAAGTCTTCAAGTCGGCTGTTACACAATACACATTTATAAAAAAAAATACTGTGAAAGCCATCTTTACACACAAATGTGCAGGTTGTACGACCAGGAAACTACTGGCACATTTAATCAGACTAAAACAAATTGTCAAACATTCTAGCCACCCAGTAAGCCCAGAGACACATAACTAACCAAAAGGAGATGAATGCCACATTAAGAGTATTATAAGTCTTGTGCAACACTGAAGGTTAGATGGACAAGTGTGCTATGGAATGCTAGACTACTGATGAAGCAAATAAAATGAGCCGATCACAGAGGAAGTGAAGGTAGGTTCCAAGAATCTGAAATTTAAAACCCCCAGGTCAAGACAGATTTCCCTGTCCATTTCAAATGAAACATAAAATTACTGTTAACCATTCCCACTAGACCAGTGGTATTCAAACCTTTTCATACCGAGCCCCCCCCCCTTCAGTAAAAATATAACTTCTGTCCCCCTGCCCTAACCCCACCCAATGGTGCCCAAAGGCTCTTTAAAATATAAGCAGAGGTATTGGCCTGCCGTCTCAAAGGGATCCTCTCCAGAAACGGGGGCAATTGCAAGGATGGGGTTATTGCATACAGATGCCTTAAGCTATTTTGGAATTAAATTAGAGAACTCAAAGCTATTGTATAAGAATTGAGAACATTTGGGAAGTTACATACCACACTCAAAAAGCAAAAGATATTGCTTTCATTTATGGGAAGGGCATGTCTGGTTAACAAAATGGTCATAATGCTGCATATAAACCATTTGTTTGATCGATTGTGCCCCCTTATTACAATTGACATGTTGGATTTTAAAATAATCCAAAAGTGGAAACTCATGTGACTGGACAGTAAACATACAATGATGTCCGTGTGTCGCTCTGTTCCCTGCCATCCTCTTTACGTGCCTGGTCTTGGGCACTTTAAATATAACCATCACATCACTACGCTTAATCTCTACTATACACCATCATTCAAATAGAACACAGCTATACCCCCAATTTATTTGGCCTAGCTGTTCACATACGAATACAACACCACGAACATCTCATCCCCCTAATAAAAACGCAGCTAGCCGAGCACATTCGGCCTAGTTGCTCACATATGCGTCCTTCAGGCCTAACGCAGCCACTGCCCAGACTGGGTGTCCACCCACCAGACTGCACACATCCAACTGATATCTCCAGCACCACACCCAACGCTAGGATGCAGCTACCACCCGGCAATTACATCAGCTGTGCACATCTTGTGCACCCACGCACCCTACAACACTATGTTAATGTTAAAGGACATCTGTACCGCGCACCTGGCGGCTCTGAGAGATGAAGGGGGGGGAGCTGGAAAAGTGCAAGAGAGCAGTGATGTGCTGTTGGGGGCCTCAGCCTGGTGGGTCCGTTGGCTGGGCCTGGGGTGTTTGCAGCCGGTAGTCATTGTGTACTGTTGAGTCGGTTTGTTTTGTCGTTGCCATGTAGTGAAATTTGTGCGGTTTGTTGTGCTGTAGGTTTGTGGGCGTTTGGTGTTTGAGAGATGTATGCAAAGGGGGAAATCTGTTAGTGCAATTGGTTAGTTGGCATCTCTATCCTGGCTTGAGGCGGTGGGCATCTGTAATCTCCCAAGATGGGTTTCGGTAGCACCCCTACGGCTGTCCTGACCTGGGTCTCTCTGGCCTTCAAGGTCCCCTTTACATCTGGCCCCCTCCTCCCCCAGCCCGCCCCGCATCCCCACCCATCCTCCCCTCCCACTCATACGGGCCGTGCATTCGCCAACGTCCACAGCTCAACCACTGTGGCGACTGGCAATTTCCCGATAGTTCCATAACACTGTGGTGCCTGGTGGCAACTAAGGGGCGAGTGGGGATGTTGAGTGGGTTTGTTGATTGTCTCCATGGGTGTCGCCTGTGTTGCACTCTACCCAGCGTCACTCATCCAGGAGTTGTGGGAGCTTACCAGTCGGTTCTGGGAGTTGTCCGTGTCTAGTCTAGTTCGGTCATCCCTTTTCCTTTAAGTTTGAGTCTGTGGTGTTGAACAGCCAGGTTTCTAGTAATTTCCTACATTCTAGGTGATCTTTGGTGTTTATTTCTTCTGGGGTGTTGTTCCAGGTTTTTACAGCTAAGTGGTAGAAGGAGGTGCCTCCCAGTTTTTTCTTGAGGTATGGTTTTGGTTCCAGGCGGATTTTGTTGCTTGACCTGAGGAGTCTTGTTGGCTTGTATATTATTTTCTTTTGTAGGAATTCTGCTCCTTGTCCACAGATTGCCCTGTGTGTTATGCACATTGTTTTGAAGGTGATGCAATGTTTTACTGGGAGCCAGTGTAGTGTTTTAAGAGCAGGAGTGATGTGTTCTCTTCTTGATAGTTTGAGGCGTAGTCTGGCTGCTGTATTTTTGGATCTGTTGTAGTTTCTTCAGGTGGTGTTCTGGTATTCTGAGGTAGAGGCTGTTTGCATAGTCAATTTTGACACGAGGGTGACGATCGTGAGTGTTTTGTGCCTGAAGGAAAGGGAAGGTAGGATTCTTCTTGTGTGGAGGAGGAAAAAAAACATTTGACTGTTGCATTTATTTATGGTTCTAAAGTTAGGGTGTTGTCCATCAGGACTCCAAGATTTTTTACTACCTTAGATGGTGATGGTGCGATTCCCTTTTCCATTTCCCATGGGATGGCGGCTTCGTTCTCTTGGTCTTTGGATATGATCATGATTTCTGTCTTTCCTGGGTTGATTTTCAGGTTGTTTACAGTCATCCAGTTGAAGACTTCTTTTAGACACTCGATTAGGGTTGCGCCATCAGCTTGGGTGTCTGATTTTGTAGATGATTTGAGTATCATCTGCGTAGTTGTAGCATGTAATGTTGTACTTTTTGAAGCTTCTGATAACCAGTGTCTGGTAGATGTTAAAGTACAGTGGTGATAGTGAGGATCCTTGTGGCACTCCAGTCGTTAACTCTTGGAGTGGATTTGAATGGCTTGATCCATATGGTTTCTGTTCTGTTAGGAATGATATAGTCCAGAGTAGTGTTGTGTCTATTATGCCTATGTTATGCCTATGTCTTCTAGTCTTTTGGTTAGGGTGGCATGACTGTCGAAGGCAGCGGAGAGGTCGAGTAGGATAAGGGCTGAGGTTGTGTTGGAGTCTGCGTTAGTTTTAAGGTCGTCCCAGATGGATAGTGTGGTTTCCGTTCCTCCTGCAGGTCTGAAACCGTCTTGAGCTTGGTCTAGCAGGTGGTGTTTTTCTACGTGTTCTTGGGTTAATTTCTATACGTAGGTTTCCAGGAGTTTTGCCGGGTCCGGAATGTTTGAGATCGGCCTGTAGTTGGAGAAGTCTTCTACATCGCCACTTGTGTTTTTTTAGAAGTGGTTTGATATATGCTGATTTGAAGGTCCTCGGTACAATTTCTGTTGCTAGTGATCGATTCAAAAGGTTTCTATAGTATTCTGCTGGCGTTCCTCGTGTGAGGATTGATTTGTAGATGTCCGGGGGACAGGGATCCATGGGTGAGCCAGCTTTCTTGCTCTGTTTTACCAGCATTGCGAATGCCTCTGCTGATATTTCGGGGAGTTTGTGCTGAGGTTCTGAGATAGTGCTAATGCATTGTGCCTGCATGCATTGATACCTGCCTGCATTGTGGTATCGATACCTGCCTGCATTGTGCTAATATCTGAGGAGGAGCTGGAGCCCCTCCACACTGCAGGAGCAGTGTTTCCACTGAGGAGGAGAACGGGGACATCACCGGACGAAAGGTAGGCCCCAGGCCCCACTTCAGCCACATCCCTGCATAGGATTCTACTTCTGATGAGATCGCCTTTATAGCCGGATTATTTATCCAGAATTCATACGAAATCCAACTATCCAGCCCCTGCCTCTTTTCTACTGCGAAATCCACCTTTAAACCACCTTTTGAATGCTAGCCGCCTTTGTTTGCCACAAAGTCTAGTCATTCAAAGATGATGGCTCGCCAAATCTCCATGGCCCCCCTGGCCCAATTCAACTTCAGGTGCACTCCTTGCGACCCGTGATGCCCATCTGCTCTTCAACAGCCTATCCGACGCCAGCAGGCGAATGCAGGCACACCCACAAAGGCACACACATTAAGGCTCGGCTCCTGTCTTGAGCCTGTCCCGAGTCATATGGGACGAGGGCCCCGCCGTGCTGTTCCTCCAACCCCAAGACCTCCACGCTTGACTTCGCCCCCGGGTAAGCGAACTGTACTACCTCCTGAACTGTAAGCCCACTACACCTACCATAAACCGAACTGCCACAAATTTAGCCCATGCGACGTCCGCGCATCTCCTGCACCGCCCTGCTAATCAAGCACTGCATGTATTCTAATTACTCGGACCTGTCAGCCACCTGCTTAGCTACTATACCAGATAGAAGTCTACTAAAATAAGTAACTATGTCCAACTACTTCACTATTGTCCAATGCTATTCCTATAACTGCATATATTGTCGTTTGCCTAATGCTGCCCTCTATGTTTGCACACATTGCCCTCGCCTAATGTTGCCATCTATGATTGCATAGATTGCCTTTGCTAATGCTGCCCCGGTGCCGCCTTCTTTGATTCCATACATCGCCCTTGCCCAATGTTGCCTCAAGGTTGCCATCTATGATTGCATATATTGCCTTTGCTAATGCTGCCATCTATGATGCCACACTCATGTTGTCAGTAAATATTAGATATCAGATAGGCATCTCGTGCATACTTCACGCACATGCGCTGGCACCCGGTATTAGAAGCACTATACCTCCCGACTGCCAAGCTCCATCCACTCATTAACTTTACCCCGTTATCCCCCACAAGCAATCATCCCACTAGACCATAGCCTCCACTTTCTGCCACTACCCAGGAGCGCAGCCTCCCTTGATAGCCACCCTAAGAGGAGCCACACTGACCATGGCCACGCTTCTCCCCTTACTCCACAATATCTCACCACAGAACTACACCAACATGACTATCCCACTCGTCCCAGAACCACCATCACCTATAGAATGGATAAACAGATTTGCTTGCCCACCTACACATCTTCTACCATGCCCTATACTTCTCAGTAACACAAGTCTAGGCTCTCGCCTCACTCTACCTACTACCCTCAACCTGAATGCAGCGCCACCCACCAAGTCCAGAAACGCCAGACTCAGCTACCACACTAGCCTGAGCCACAAATCCATTAGAATGACCACCAACCAGACCAGGAACCATATGCAGCAGACACTGTACACCGATTCCACATTTAGCCAAACTACCCTACACTCCGCCACCCACAAAAGTTACCCCCACTTCCATTCCCATTAAGGGGGCTCTCATCAATGCCTGCTCCTTGGTAGCCCACGCCACCGATGTTGCAGCCCTCATCACGGCAAACCACCTTGACTTCATCGCAATCACTGAAATGTGGCTCCATCTAGCAGCTGGTCCTACCTTAGCCATCCCTGTTAAATAGATCATCCGTGCTGACAGAAAAACTGGAATAGGAGGGGGCATGGCCATTATTGCTAAATCCAACTTAAACATCAGAGCAGAAACTAACACAACCCTACAATCAGCCGAACTCCTATCCATCAAACTTCCATTATCCAACACCCAAGCCATTCTCCTACACATTCTATACAGACCGCCTGGAGCCCTGTCCACCTTTGAAGAGGATTTCACTCTCTTACTCACCACTAACACCAAACCTAAAGTCACAAATTATCATGGGTGATTTCAACCTGGGTCTCAATGACCTCAACAGTCACGCCACCTCTCTCAACGACACACTCACTCACTTAGGCCTTACTCAACACATCAACAAACCTACACATACTAAAGGAAGATGCTTAGATTGGCTAGCAGACGCCAACTGTAACCTCTCACTGACAGACATCACACCTTGTGCTTGGACCAACCATCATCTTATCACATTGTCACTACCGAGAACAGTACCCAAAACAGCACTGCCTTCCAGGACACCACAAATAAGTTCCAGAAACAATCATAACATCACTATATAAACACCTTAGACCACTCTTTATGCCCATCACTAAAGCCAACCTTCCCACTCAGAATGACAACCCGTCCACCCTGGTAGATCTTTACACCACCATATTGGAAATAGCCCTCAACCAGATAGCTCCACTCAAACAACGAAAAGCTAAACCCATTGCCTACACCAACAAATGGTTCTCAGCAGAACTAGAGGCTCTCTGCAATATCAAAAGAGCTGCGGAAACCAGCTGGAGAAAAGCCCCATCTCTCTACTAAAGACAAAATCTCATCAGCTGCCTCAACCTACAAATCTGCTATCTTAAACGCCAAAAAGAGATTGATAACATGAGAATACACAACGCCAAATCTGGCACGAAAGAATTATTCTCTATACTAAGAACTTGAATCACCATTGCCAACAACAGAGGACTGCACTAAGGACAAGGCCTGGTGCAACAATATCCAACTGCCCTCTCAAACAAAACTGCCCTCTTATAAGCTAAGATTGAAGCCAAAAAAAAGCCAACCTCGCCACCAAAGACAACAATAGTAAAAAAGACCTTACCATTCCCAACTGCCCCCCATTCCACTTCTCCCCAGTCACTGATGAGGAAGTAGTTAAGATAATCGCTAGCCTCAAACCATCCAATTGTAAAGGTGACTTGTGCCCCGCTTCTGTCATCAAGGGCAGAGCCAAAGATCTAGCTCCTCCTCACCTCATTTGTCAATTCTTCTTTCAAGAACTCATTGGTCCCCAACAACCTCAAAGCAGCGTGGGTCCTCCCCCTTCTCAAAAACACTCTAGACCCCAACATCCCCCATAAATTATAGACCCATCACAATGGTACCTTTTCTCCTCAAAATAATTTACAGAAAAGACTACCTCCAAATACAACAACATTTGGAAGGTCACCTCCTAGGCCTGCGACAATCCGGCTTTAGACCCAGGCATGGGACCGAAACCGCCCTCCTGGATCTAAAAATGCACATGGACGAAGCCAAAGACAATGGCAATCTGGCCAGGTTGCTTTTGTTGGATCTCGCTGCTGCCTTCGATCTGGTTGACCACCAGATCCTCACACAACACCTCTTCAGCTGCTGCATTCTCTCAGAATGCCACCAATTGGATTCAGTCATTTTTGTCTGACAGGTCGACTAGGGTCTTCGCCCTTCAGCAGCTGCTGACCCTATCCCAATCAAATGTGGAGTTCCCCAAGGTTCCTGCATCTCACCCACACTTTACATCTTTACTAAGCTTCTCTTTGACCTTCTGGACGATCTGGGTGTCAGCTACACTAATTACGCAGACGACACCTAGGTCCTCATCACACTCAACTGTTGCTATGAAGATGATGTTGCAAAGCTCAACGAAATCTACCTAGAAATTCAAGCCTGGATGGCCACACAGCCTTTGTCTTAACGACGATAAGACGGAACTGCTTATCGTAGGCTCCCAGGCCTGCCTCAATAAGCTGGATGCCTTCACTATTGATGGCAAAATCATAAAAGTTTCCAAAGAGGTCAAAACATTAGGTGTGTATCTTGACTCCATCCTGTCGCTGAAAAAAAACAAATAAATGCCACCATCTCATCTACCACCTACACTTACAAACTTATCAATGCCTGCAGACCCTTTTTATCCACCTCCAGCTGCCTCACCTTACCCAGAGCGCTGATATTGTCTAAATTAGACTACTGTAACACTATTCCTGGGCACCACGAAAAAAAATCTGAAAAGACTCCAGATTCTACAAAACGATGCGCTCAACCTACTGCGCAAGGCTCACATCTCCACAGCCAGCAAAGAAGTCCAATGGTTCCCCATCCGAGACAGAATTAAGCTAAGAACACTGGTCATTACACACAAGTGCCTGTCACCGACTGCCCCACACTACCCATCTGACAAATTCTCTAGACACAGCACCACCAGAACTACTAGAACACCCTATCTGCACCAACTAAAGATTCCCAAATATTCAATCTAAAAACAGCAGGAGGTACCAGTTTCCCGGTTCTCGCAGCTCAATGCTGGAATACACTCCCTCTAGCAATCAGATCGGAATCTTCCTTCTGGCCTTACAGAGCCATGGTGAAATCCTGGCTCTCTGCCTGACATTATGCTACTTACCTATGCACCAACCATGTATCTACACTCTGCTAATTAGTACCATATGACGCAACCCATATTTTGAACTGGACCACCTTGTAACCCGGTCCATCATTGTCTATTGCATCATGTCACCCTCTGTACCCCTCTTTTGTACTACTGAAAGTATGTACTTTTATTCTCACGCAACGTTATGTAACTATGTTGTACACAAATGTATGCACCCAGCTAGCTGAGGGTTTGGTCGTGCTCCATAAATACAAAAAATAAATTAATAGGATTGCTTGATAGTATGTTATGGTCGGTTGGTATGTTTTGTATGGTTTGTCAGATGTCATTGATTTTTTTTTTTTAAGTGGTCTGCCAGGTCGTTGCATAGTTTCCCTGAGGGGGTTGGGGTGTTGTCACAGCCTGGTGGGTTTCTCATCTCTTTAATTATGTTAAACATTTCTTTTTGTGTGTTGGTGGTATTTGTGATTCTGTCATCATGCCTTTTGTCTTTTGAATTTCCTTCTTGTATGCGCAGATTTGTCTCTGGAACAGTTTTTTTGTCTAGGTTGTATTCTTTCCTCCATTCTAGTTACTTTTGTTTTCCTTTTTCATGGTGCTTAATAGTGGGGTGAACCATTTGCCATTGCTTTTTTTGATGGGGTGAAAGGTTTTTCTGGGGGGGGGGATCTGGTCGATTGTGTCTGCAATCCATTTGTGTAGTAGCTTCGCTTTCCCTTCTAGTTCAGCTAGCTCTAGTTCTGTAGTTTAGGGTTTGGTTAACTCCAGTTGTTCGAATAGGTTGCTTTCTTTGACGCGTTTCCAGTTTCTTTTTGTGATGGTTGTGAATTTAGGAGGTTGGATGTAGACTTGAGTGGGCTGAGTGATCACGAATGGGATGAGGAGATGGTCGCTCCAGAGTATTTGCATCGGCGGTGCCATGGTGATGAATATTTCCTTGGCGAAAATTGCAACGAGGATGTGTCCCGCCGAGTGTGTTGCCCCTTTGACTAGTTGTCAGTTTCATGGCAGTGAGTTGTTCAATCAGTGAGTTTTGGTAGTTGGCATGACTGTCTTCAAACCAGATGTTGAAGTCCCCCAGGATGATTTGGTGTTTGTGGTTGATGGCTATGTTGGTGATGGCTTCTATGAAGTTGACGAAGGTTGTATCATATGTCGATGCTCTGTACACCAGGATGAATGGAACGTTGGTTTTTGGGCTTGTTGGGTGTATTAACATGGTTTCGCAGTTGAGTATGTTGAGCGGGTCATCTGTTTTTATTTTCAGGTGTCCTTTGAATGCCATTGCGATTCCTCCTCTTGTTTTTCCTGTTTATTTGGAGGCATTTGAAGTCATTTGGAAGGCAGCTGTGGAGTGTGATTTTGTAGTGCTCGTCCAGCCATGTCTGATTAACAGGATGTCGATGCCGTTGTCAGTAGGTCGAAGATCTATGTTGAGCGTTTTGACATGGATGGAACAAGTTACTTACCTGTAACTGTTGTTCTCCAGCATGGGTCTGGCATGGATTCACATGCTCATGAATATTCCCCGTCAGGCTGGGAATCCTCGGTAAAGAAAAAACCAGTATCAGTTTCGTTTCTGATCTGTCTTTCGTAGTAATAGCCAATCACTGGTCTCTGCGTCATACTGACCACAGCCAATGACTGCCCTCTACCTAAGCACCGCCTCTGGCAGCCATCTTCAGATTTGGAAGCACGTGAAGTGGCAGTATGACCAAGTGAAGAGCCGCAGAGGTGTAGGCGGGAGGGTTCGCATGTGAATCCATGCCAGACCCATGCTGGAGAACAACAGTTACAGGTAAGTAACTTGTTCCTTCTCCAGCATGGGGTCTGGCATGGATTCACATGCTCATGAATAAAGAATACATAGTAGTACACACATGCACAACCACGTGAGGTGGCAAAGGCTCAACATTAAGCATTACATCAGGCTCAACATTAAGCATCTTACCTCCTCACCAGGCTCACCTCAGGCGAACAGGTTGCGCAGCACTGCTTGGCCGACCCTGGACTCCTGGTCGACGCAGTAGAACTTCGTGAAGGTGTGCGTCGACCTCCACGTAGCAGCCCTACATATGTCCAGCAGGGGCACACCAGATAGGAACGCCGTGGTAGCTGCGATCGCTCTGGTGGAATGGGCTCTCGGACGGCCAGGCAGCGGTCGGTTTGCCAACCGATGACAGTACATGATACAGCCGGAGAGCCATCTGGAAATGGAAGCCTTCGAGAGAGCCTTCCCCTGATTGACAGGTCCAAAGTTCACAAAGAGTTGTGATGTCTTCCGAAAACACTTCGTGCGGTCCACGTAGAACTTCAGCGCTCTAGCCACATCCAGCGAGTGCAAAGTTCTCTCAGCAGGCGACGAAGGCGACGGGAAGAATACAGGCAACACCAAGGGTTCGTTGAGGTGGAAGTCCGACGGTACCTTGGGCATGAAGGAGGGGTGCGTCCTGAGCACTACCCTCGTGTCGTGAAAAGACAAGTACGGGGCCTTGCAGGAAAGGGCCTGGATCTCTCCCACCCGTCGTGCGGAGGTGATGGCCACAAGAAACGCTGTTTTCCACGACAGAAACTTCAACGGGGCCGAGTGCAGAGACTCGAACGGAGGTCCCATGAGCTTGGTCAGCACCACGTTGAGCTCCCACGCCGGGGCCGGAGCCTTCACCGGCAGGAACGATCTGAACAGTCCCTTCATGAACTCTTTCACCAGACGATGAGACCACAAGGACGTCCGCCCCGTGGTTCTGGTGTTTCGGGAGATCGCAGCAAGATGAATCTTGATGGACGCGTGTGCCAGTCCAGCTTTGGCCAGCGTCAGCAGGTACGGCAGTACTTGGGGAGCCGTAATCCGTAGAGGGTTAATCTTCTGTGCGTGGCACCAGACAGAGAACCTCTTCCATTTGTGTCCGTAGCATTTAAGAGTCGAGGACGCCCTGGCCTTTGCAAGAACCTCTCTGCAGTCGGCCGGTATGTCGTATCCTCCAAACTCTAGCGCTGCAGGAGCCAGGCCTGCAAGTTCAGCGATTTCGGGTCGTGGTGGAGGATGGCGCCTCCTTCCCTGGAGAGCAGATCCGCGTCCACCGGCAGCTTGATTGGCGGGGACGCTGACAAGTCCAGAAGGTCCGGGAACCATATCTGCCTCGGCCACGCAGGTGCGACGAGGATCATCCTGCACCGTGACCTCTTGAGCTGGTTGACGAGCCGGATTAGCAGTGGCAAAGGAGGGAACGCGCAGAGGAACAGGCCCTCCCAGGGGAACGAGAAAGCATCGCCCATGCTCCTTGCCTGGGGAAACCTGCTGGCGAACCTCCGGCACTTGGAGTTCGTCGCCGTCGCTAACAGGACGATCTGGGGTGTGCCCCACCGTCGGAAGAGGCGATCCACTAGATCCTGCCGTAGTTCCCACTCGTGGCACGAGCGCAGCTCCCTGCTGAGTGAGTCGGCGATGGTGTTTTTTATCCCTGCCAGATAAAACGGCACCAGAAACATCCCTTGGGCGACTGCCCAATGCCACAGGTCCTGCGCCTCCTTGGACAGTGCTGGGGACCTGGTTCCGCCCTGTTTCCTGATGTAAAACATGGTGGTGGTGTTGTCGGTGAAGATCCTCACCACCTTGCCCTTGAGGGACGGAAGGAAGGACCTGAGGGCCCAAAACACTGCACGGAGCTCCAGGACGTTGATATGTAAGGATTTCTCCGTCGGGAGCCAAAGGCCTCTTGCGTGCAGATTTTCGGTGTGCGCTCCCCACCCTTCCAGGGAGGCATCCGTGGTCACTGTCTCCTGGTGGGCTGGGGTCTGGAAGTCCATGCCCGCCGTCAGATGCGCGCGGGTGCCCCACCACCGGATCGCTCGTCGGAAACTCTCGTCGAGTGTGATCCTTTCCTCGAAGCTGCCTGTCGTTTGGATCCAGCGCGCGTCCAGGAACTCCTGCAACGGGCGCATCCGGAGCCTGCACATGGGAATGAGGTAGATGCAGGAAGACATCATTCCGAGGAGGGACTTGATGGACCTCACCTTGGCCGCGTCGGCCACCAACATCCGCTGCACCTTGCCCAGGATGGTCCTGGTCCTCTCCTCCGACGGGGAGGCCAGAAGGAACACTGTGTTGAGCCTCGCTCCCAGAAACAGAGCGTCTTGCGAGGGTACCAGGTGGGATTTGGCGTAGTTCACGGAGAATCCCAGGTCCGTGAGAAGTTGGACGGTCCTTGCCGTGTGAACCACGGCGAGCTCCCTTGTCTTGGCTCGGATGAGCCAGTCGTCCAGGTAGGGGTAGACGTGGATCCCTTCGCGGCGCAGCTGCGCCGCCACCGGTGCGAGGCACTTGGTGAACACCCTGGGTGCCGTCCGTAGTCCGAAGGGGAGGGCTTTGAACTGGTAATGACGCCCTTGGACCACAAACCTGAGGAATTTTCGGTGCCCCTTCAGGATGGGAATATGGAAGTAGGCATCCTCCAAATCCAATGACGACAGGAAGTCTCCTTCCTCCAGCTGACCCAGGACGTGCTGGAGGGTGACCATCCGGAACTTTTGCGCCTTGATGAACTTGTTCAGACGTCGCAGGTCCAGGATGGGGCGCCATCCCCCCGTCTTCTTCTTCACGAGGAAGTATCTCGAGTAAACTCCGGAGCCCCGAAGCCTCTTTGGGACGAGTTCGATGGCGCCCTTCCTGAGCATCGCCTTTACCTCCAGGAGAAGTTGAGGGATGTGAAGTTCTTTCCTGGCCACGGGGGGGACGCGCGGTCACTTTCTTTGAAACTCGAGCGCGTGGCCCCGGGCCAAGGCGTCCAGCACCCAACGGTCGGTGGAGATGGACTCCCACACGCTGACGAAGCTCGCCAGCCGGCCTCCCACCGGGGTGCTTCGGTGGGGGCCCGACCCCACGGCCGGTTCAATCCTGCTTCGACGAGGCTTTGCCGCCTTGTCCTTGGCGACGACGGCGGGGTCCGCCAGACTTGCCTCGTCCTCTGTAGGCCTCCTGAGACGACGAGCGGGCCGCTTGACGGTAGGAGAAACCGCCGCCGGAACCTTTGGAGGCGCCCTTGCCTCCGCTGCTCCGAAAGGGCGTCCGTCGTTGTTGCAGAACTCCAAGGGCCCGGGCCGTCTCGGTGTCCGCTTTAATGGCCTGAAGGGAATCGTCCACTGTTTTCCCAAACAGGTTGTTCCCATCGAAGGACATGTCCAGGACTCTGGTCTGAACGTCTTGACGGAAGTCCGTAGCCTTGAGCCATTCACGCCGCCTAAGGCAAACGCTGTTGCCCAACTGGCGGAACCCAGTGTCGGCGATGTCCGTCGCAACGGTAATGGCGTGGTCCGAAGCCACCTCACCTTCCTGCAGGATCTCCAGGGCCTCTGCCCTCTTGTCGTCCGGCAAGAAGTCCAGCAGGGGAGCCAGTTTGTACCAGAGCTCCCTGTCGTATCGGGCCACGATAGCCAAGGCGTTGGCAGCTTTAATCGTAGTCTCTGCAGACGAGATGACTCTGCGTCCCATAGCGTCCAATTTCTTTCCCTCGCCGTCCTGTGGGGAAGTCGATGTGGAGGCCGCACCCCCCCCCCCGCTTTTTTCCTGGCCGCCACGGAGACGACGGAGTCCGGGGTAGGCTGCGCCCGGAGGCACAGGGGGGCCGTGTCCGGGACCCGGTACTTTTTCTCGTACCGGTCTCTTCTAGCTGGCGTCGTGGAAGGGTTCTTGAGGAGGGCGAGGCCCTCATCCCAAATGTCGTCCAATAGAGGCACTGCGAGGACCGTCTTCCTCTTGGCCTCGCGCCGCGTATAAAGGAAACCTTCCTTCTTCTCCTCAGTGCGGTAAAAATCTGAAGATGGCTGCCAGAGGCGGTGCTTAGGTAGAGGGCAGTCATTGGCTGTGGTCAGTATGACGCAGAGACCAGTGATTGGTTATTACTACGAAAGACAGTTCAGAAACGAAACTGATACTGTTTTTTTCTTTACCGAGGATTCCCAGCCTGACGACGGGGAATGTTCATGAGCATGTGAATCCATGCCAGACCCCATGCTGGCGAACTTGCGTTTATAAGGTTGCAGTGGAGTTTGAAGGTGTTTGGTTTGGACTTTCTTGCTGAGGTCGTCTTCTGATCGGTGTTGGGGTTTCTTTCCTGGTCCATCTCTTGTTGAGGTGTAGGTTTTGGGGTGTCAGCGCCTTCGAAAAGTTCTTCTAGGTCCTGTTTTGGGTTTGTTTTCATCGGGTTCGTCTTCCATGAGTTGAGGTTGTCTGTTGGAAGTTCTTTGTGCTTTGGTGATGTAAGGTGTTATCGCATTGGTCGTGTGTTTGTGTTGTTCATCCTTCTGCACGTTTGTGTTGGATAGTTTGATGTTGCTGCTTCTAGCATTGGGTTGGTTTGCTCTGGCGACCAGTTGTCAGCGAGGTAAGGAGTTAGGTAGAGGGATTTGTCTCTTCTCTCAGTGTTGGTTCGATTCTTGTTCTTGACTGCGGCGGTGCGTTCTGTAGTTGTGCTATGTTGCTGTTCTGGAGTGTTTGTTCTTTCTTCTCTTTTCCTTTCCCTTGGAATGGATCATTTGCGCTGCATTATAAGATAGAGTTGTTTGGTCTTTATTCGTTTGCTGATGTCCGGTTGATTCTGCTTTGGTCTGGTTGTCTTGTGGTGTAGTAAAGGGTGTGGAGGGCTGTCTGCTAACAGTTAGGGCTCTGTCTGTAGGTGGTATTTCCGGCCATTGTAGCAGACTCGTTCAGTCACTGTCTTGGGGTAGGGGAGGTGGTTAGGGGTTATATAGTTGGGTTTTATCGGTGGCTCTCTTTAGTCTCCGTCAGCCTATAGGTGGTCCACTGCAGTGAACAAGCACTGTGGGTTTAAGAAGAATATCTACTTGTTGAGGGTGATTTTGAGGGGCGCAGCTAGAACTTAAGCCTAAAGAGGTGTGAGGTGTCACTTAACAGTAAATCACTGGTGGGTTCTGTCTCACTTCAGGAGTGTTGGTCAGCGGGATTTGGGAGACCCGTCTAGAGGTCCATCTATGAGATCTGAATATCGTACTGTGCAGCCCGGAAATAGAACCTCTGCTAAACTTGAGACCTATTTAGTGGGAGAGGGGCCTATCAATGCAATCTAAGTATCACAGTGCAATATGGAGGCAGAACCCCCATTACATTTGAGAGACTTGTACAGTGGGAGAGAAGTCTCTCAATGAAATCTGAATCTCACACAATGCAGTTTGGAAGCAGAACCCCTACCAAATTTGAGAGACCTGTATAGTGGGGGAGAGGCCTATCAATGCAATCCCAAAATGCAATATGGACCCAGAACCCCTATAAAAATTTCAGAGATCTGTATAGTGGGAGAGAGGCCTATCAATGCAATGTAAATATCACACAATGCAATATAGTCACGAAACCCTGCTAAACTCGAGAGACCTGTATAGATGGTGAAAGGTCTAATCACCCTGTGTAACGTTGGTTTGCTAAGTGGCTAGAATACTGGGGTAGAGTTGTGGCTCTCCCCTAAACCAGGCCACTCCTACCTTTACTGGTCCTTGTAGTTGATGGTAGACAGCTGGTCACTGGCTTCCCTGGCGGACATTGGCTGACAGTTCCAGGAGCCACCTCTGTTGGAGCCAAAGGGCTCGGGGCCCTTAGCCGATGGGCCGCACGGGCAGAGGGCTGCCCTGGGGGGTTTCTTTGAGACAGGGGAGGAACCAATCACTGGAGGGCTAGGGAGGCAGGGATAAAGAAGTTAGCGTGGGGAAGGGGGAGCGGATTACACTGGCTGGGGGGGCACAGAGGGAGAAATAAAGTAAAAGGCCCAGAGGGTCTCGAAGGGGCCTGCACTCACCTGCCTTGCACAATCTAAGTGCAGGCAGGGAGAGCGACATGGCCGTAGGGACTAGGAGGCTCAGAGAAGCAGGGGTCGGGAGGGCAGGAGCTTCAAAGGGCCTTAGGGCCTACTAGGTAGCAGGAAGAGAGGCTCACCTGGAGGGCCAAGCGTTCACCAGGCTCCACTGGCAATGGAGCTGGCGATTCCTCACGCCGATGCTAGGCTGCCCACAGCAGGTCCAACGGACCAATGAGGGCAGGTGGGGAAGGAAGAGGGCGCGGGGCAGGGGCGGGCTGCTGAGGGCTTCACAGGGCCTTGGGGCCTTCTACGTAGCAGAAAGAGGCTCACATGGAGGGCCAAGCATTCACCAGGCTCCACTGGCAATAGCATTTCTGATTTTATCTGCTTAAATTCACATGCTGTACATATGGTCCGACATCCAGTGGTAACCGCAGAGTATTGCATCTTGTCTTTCGGGGACCGAAAGGGGACGTCAGCATAGGTGTGTCTGTAACACTATCCCCATCGTGACGCTTGGTGTACCCAAAATCCCTCACGCGCCAATGTCCCTCTGATTGTATTGTTTCTGCCATGAGGGAGCCCAAGGCAATTTTGAGTGAGTACATAAAGCAAGAAAGTAGTAAGACATCTATGTTCCTTGCACCCCGAGCGGCGAGGGCGCATGTGAATCTAAGCAGAGCCAATCATCAGAAACGCTATTACGGTGAGTAATGCAGGTCTTCTGATGTTTGTTAATCTGCTTAGAATCACATGCTGTGCATAGACTAGCGAGCAGTACCTGGAGTTGGAAGTGGGTTGTGAAAAGGGACAGTAGTGAAAAGATGTCTTAATACTGCTTGTCCCATCTGGGAATCAGATCTACAATGAGTGTCTAGGCAATAGTGTTTTGGAAAGGTGTGTACAGAACTCCAGGTTGCCGCTCTGCAAATGGACTCAAGGGGAACATTTGCAATGAATGCTATGGAAGCCCTCGTGCCCAGCGTAGTGTGCTCTAGGCTTGAAGGGCAAGAGTAGAACAGTGTGATGCATTTGACAATCCACCTTGAGATAGCTCATTTAGAGACAGGATCCCCTCCTCTACCAGCTCCCACTTAAAACGAAAAGTTTGTCTTCCTCAGCGGTTTTGTTCTTTCCAGGTAAAACATGACTGCCCTACACATCTAGTGTTGGTAGGCTTCTTTCGGCCATGCTAGTCAGATTCTGGAAGAAAGTGGGTAGTTCAATTGATTGGTTCGCATGGAACTTTGAAATGTATTAGGCACAAATCTAGGATGAGTGCGCAGAACCACTTTATCTCTGTGGACTGTAACAAAAGGGTCTGGAACTGAAAGGGCCTGTAGCTCGCTAACCCTTCTGATAGAAGTGATAGCCACTAGGAAGGCAGTTTTGTAAGTAATGTCTTTTAGACTTGCTTTATGCATTGGCTCAAAGGGAGATTCCCATGAGTCTGGTTAAAACCACATTTAGATCCCATCCGGGAGCTGGGTCAGAAACAGGGGATGGATTCTCTTAACCCCTTCCATAAAAGCCTTATTAACTGGTATTTTTCAACACGACACACTGTTGTGAGGTAGTGTAGGCCGAGAGAGCAGCTAGATGAACCTTTAGGGAATTGAAGACCAGTCCTGAGTCTAACAAATGGGTTAGGTATAGCACAATGTGTGTAGGCGAGCAATCGATGGGATCAACGCCCTTGGTATTACACCAGATGACAAAGCGTTTCAATTTATTGGAATAGCAGTAGCGCGTGTTATGTTTCCTAGCCTCCCAGAGTATGTCCATGCATCTGAGGGAGTTGAAGGTGTCCAAACTCTACGACCTCAGGAGCCAGGCCACTAAGTTCAGAGTTTGCGGGCATGGGAGTAGTGTCTGCCCCCTGTCCTGAGACATTTTGTACGGGCAGGGTAGTTTCACATGGGGGCGGGGAGTGAGGGACTTCTCCATTAGATGAGCGAACCAGGGTTGGCGGGCCACCAGCATCATGGTAACTTGTTCCTGGGGGCGTAGACAAATTTCCCTGAACATGCTATCCAGAGTCCGTTCCCCTTGAAGCAGTTCTGGGGATACCTGGAGGCGTAATCTTGGCGTTGGGCGTTCTCCTGAGTAGCAAACAGGTCTATCTCTGGGAAGCCCCATTCTGCAAAGACGTTGAAGACTAGGTCGACGTCTAGGCGCCATTCGTATTTTAAGGGCAGTGGGAAATCTCTGCCGAGCACGTCTGCCAGAAGATTGAGTTCCCCCGGCATGTGTTGGGACAACAGGAACATCTTGTGTTTGAGAGCCCACATTCAAATGTTTTGGGACAGCTTGGATAGTCCTGGAGAGTGTGCCCGTTTGTTTAGGTAGTACATGGCTGTGGTGCTGTCAGGACCAGAACTGTCTTCCCCTGTAGTTGTGTCTGAAAGTCCTTTAGAGCCTTGAATACTGCTAATGGCTCCAGCAGATTTATATGGTTGGATGCTACTTGTGAGGAACACACTCCATGCGCTGTCTGCTGAAGTAGGTGAGGGGGGCCCCCCCAACCCGTGAGAGATGCGTCTGTCGTGAGTGGCTTCCACTGCGGGGGTGGTGAAGGTTTTCTGAAGAGGTTTTTTCCCCCCTCGACCACCACTGCAGAGCGAGGGCTGGATAGACCACTACCAGATCTTGCCATTGTCCGCTGGCCTGACACCACTGGCTGTTGAGCCACTCTTGCATGGGACTCATGCGCAACCGCACGTGGGGAACTAAATAAATGCATGATGCGATCATACCTAGCAAGCACATTGCCTTGCGTACCGTCACTTCCCGACTAGCTACATATTGAGGGATCTGAGAATGCATTTTCTGAACCCTCTCCTTGGAGGGGAAGACGAGACCCTCGTTTGTCTGAATCAGAGCACCTGGGAATTGTTTGGCTTGACTTGGGTCTAAGTTGGATTTCTTCTCGATGGAGAATCCCAGACTGAAAGGTCTATTTTCTGTGCATTTCCTAGGCATGTCTCGTAAGAGTCCCCTGTTATGAGCCAGTCAAAGTAAGGGTAGACAGGGACGGATAGTCTGCGCAGGTGTGCTGTTGCCACTGCCAGGACTTTCGTAAACACCCTTGGCGCCGAGGAAATGCCGAAGGGGAGTACTTTGAACTGATAGTGCTTGTCCTCTAGCATGAATCTTCGGTATTTTCTGTGCGCTGGCAACATTGAAATATGAAAGTATGCATGTTTCATGTCCAATGTTGCCATGTAAGCCCCCTGTTTCAACAGTGGAATTACTTCCTGCAGCGTTACCAACCAAAACTTTTGCGGTTTGACTTCAAGAATGTCCTCCAAGAAATCTTGTTCAGGTATGGCTTCTTGGGTGGCGATCTGAAAGTAAATGGCTGCCTTCCTTAAAATGGCATTAAAAGCCATCTGATAGTCTATTAGTGAAGCCTGGCAGGCCGGGGTGGAAGGAGGGGAGTCCACACACAGGACATCCATGTCCTGATTGCGAGTAGAGTGCTCATGGCTCCGTCTCAGTTTGATGAGTGTCCTAGTTGTCTGTGGCATCCGCCTGGTCATTTGCAGTGTAGTCCTGTAGGAAACTGGAATCTTCACCATAGATGTCTTGATGTGTCCATTTGAATTTCATCTTCATGGTGGATAGAAGTGAAATGGTCCCGAGAAGATTCTACATTTCCAGGAACCCTTAAGGTTGACACAGAAAGAGGATCCTCCCGAGGCCTTTTGGGTGTAGGTTGCTCTGAAAGCGATGGAATCCTTTCCAGGCGGTCCATGACCCCTTCAAATTTTTCCCTGGTCCACTTGGACGAACCAGAAGGTGCAAAAGGTGGAAAATCTTCATTTTCCTGCCTTTGGTCCGGAAAGTATTACAAATCTTGCTAGACAAAGCCTCCTCACTGTCTTCAGTCTTCGCGAACATCGGGGTGCTGTTGTGCGTCTTTAGACTTGTCCGTGGCACGTTCTGTGCGTGTCTTCGAATCATTAGGCATCAGGCCCACCTCCAAAGTAATCCTCGCGATGCTTTTGGCGATGTCCAGCGAATCGGGGCCTGCCGTACGACTAGGCGGCCTTGCGGTAGATTTTTGTCCTACTGGGGCCTTAGGGGCCGTCGGAGCGTCAGTTGAGCGTGCTTCGCTGGCCAAATGCGTTTGGGGTACCGCCCTTAATTTTTGAAGGCCCAGTCGCAAGCCGTTGCTGCAGATGCGGGGAAGGCTGTTGGTCTTCAAGATCAGAGGATTCCGTCGAAATCTTTGTTAGGGAGAATTCTCTGTAAAGGCTAATTTCCCAAACCTAGTGAGTCCCCCAGCAGCTTTGCTGGATTTTTTGGGTTTATTCTTTTCTCCTGCTAAGAGTGAGACTCTTTTACTCCCACTCTTAGACATGATTTGAGGTGTTCCTTTGTCTTTCCATGTGTTTTATGGGCTATGGGGTCTTTTATCCCATAGGGTCTCATGTGTTTGATGTGGGTAACACAGCACCCTCCCTGCCGTAACCCAGGGGTGTCGTAGCGACCCCCAAACAGACTCCATACCCTGGGATTGACTATCTCCCAGGGCATGTAAAGTCACCATTGGCTTTACTAGTCCCAAATTATGAACAGAAACCAGTACAAACCATCATATTGTGGACGTACTGGTCAGGGCAATTCGATTGGCCCGGGGTCTGTTGTTCGAGGGGGCACGTCTCCGTACCCCCTGATCGAGTTTTGGCTGGTGGCAGTGGATACTACTTTTTATATTCGACCGCGAATATATCCCTATGGGATATTCCCATTGTTCGAGGCTACCAACATTATATAATTCCTATAGCCTCGAACATACCGCTGGTTTATTTATTTAATATTAATTCACTGGTTGGTATTGTCAGGTTTTCACATTCTGTACCTCACATTAGCAAGGTTCCTAGGAGAATAGGATATTGCAAACACTATTTCAGGTGGTTAAAATATTAAATAAATTCTGTTTAGAAACTAGAACATGTTCTGTTTTAGTTGGTTCATTTTTTCTTGTTCCTTAACTAACTTTCATTAGAAAGATGAAATGTCCCCAAGCCATGATGGAGGAACACTATCCCAATAGTGATAGGTTTAGTTTGCAGCAGGCAGTATTGTGATGTCACTTAGAATGTTCCTTACAAATCTAAACTGCCTTTCATTAAAGTATTCATCAGAGTAGGTCATACATTTTTTAGCTCCAGTTAAAATAAAACTATATAGTGTACTTTCACTAGGTTTAGAATCTTTTGTTTTAGTTCAATTTCTACCTTACTAATCTCAGTCAAGAAAGAAGTTACTGAAATCTACTATAAGAATATTCCAGTTGAACCAGTTGTTTGAACAGAGGAACCCAATTGAAGAACAAGGACTAAGCTAAGTGCAATTCCGTTGTTTAATGTAGAAAGCTATTAGATATTGCTCAAAAGAAATTTTTACTTAAAAAGTACCATGAATTAACTTGTAAAGTCTTAAGTCAAGTAATTTTTATTTATATTTGGTCAAACAAGAGTAGTTGAAGATTCAAGAAAAAGAATTACATTTTCAATTTTAGATTTTTAAAACCAATACAACTAGGCGTGCAGATCGTTTTCGCTGCGTGTCTAATCTCTATTAACCTTATTTAACCTTTCTAACGTTTAGTAATTTTGTTTCGAGCATTCGTATGGAGCCGCAGCGTATAATTGAATCCTACGTGCGCGGTTAGAGAAAAGGACCCTACAACTTTGCACGTGCGTCGCGGCCATTTTGAGATGAATCATTTTTTCTCTGTGTCTCGCTTCGTAACGGACTCAAAGAAATAAGACACTTGTTTGGACAAATCGCTTCGGATTCAAGGCTAGTCAGTTCTTTTTATGAACAAGAGTTTTGAACTAAAGCCTTTTTCGAAGGAGAAGCTTTAAAGAAAATACACTTTGTAATATTTTCGAAAATCCAGTACTGGCCAGCGGAATTTTAGAATTTCTTCAGGAAGTTATCCAAGGTATTTATATTTAATAAATATACTTGCTTAGAAAATACACTAAAGGAAATATTCAAAGGCTGAGTAACAACTACATAAATGGGTATCACTATTTATTTGTTTTAGAGAGTGATAAGCTGTATGTAGAGAGAAAAGAAAGAAAAAACTTCATATACCGCATCAAAAGCAGCAACATTTCTTACTGAAGCAGCCTAAGGGCAATTCAAGTTTAGGCAACAGGTAATTGGAGACATATTATAGTAATATAGAATAGTCAAAACATAAGTTTAAATATATTTTACTTAAGGCTGTGTTTTCTTTTAGGAACACCACTGATCCAAAAAAACCCTTCCAGCGAAGACAGTGAAGTACCTGCAGTGGGAGTTCTTGTCTTTGTTTTGTTATCCATTCCCCTTGGGTTTGCCTGGCCAATAGTTTTATAGTATCAGAATTGTTGATCAGGCAGGCTTTGGGGGCTAGGTGGGCTAGCTTCACTCCTGCAGGATCCAACTACTTCAGTACCTTGACAGGTATTTTTTGCCAGAACTCGATTCTAAAATGGCGTTTGTGTTCTCTTCTGACACTCCAACCCAAGCCAAGCCCTTTGTTCCACTTTTTGGTGGGCTTCTACACAGAAGCCTCCAAAAGTGGTGCCACTATGTCTGGGTACCACAGGGGGGTGTGGGAGGGGATTTAGGCACCCTGGACTGAGTTGCCTTGGCAACTCAAGTCGCACTCTTGTGTGATTGGCCCACCACTTAGCATGTTTGATTGACAGCTAGGCTGAGTGAATGTGGGTATGCTGCATAACAGCAGGGTTTTGGGGACTGGAACTTGAGAATTCGCCACAGGACCTAAGAATCCGAGGAGGGAGAAGCTGAGCCGACCTGCAGTGACACCACCTGTGGAGCCCTGCTGAACCGTCTCACCACTTTTCCCGACAGAGGAGATCTCCAGTCCGGAGAGTCTTCTTCCTATGACTGGTGGGGATAACCAGTTTTGCCTTCTTTTCACCTTCCTGGATCATCTCGTGGCTGCCTTGCCCGTGCCAAGCACCCCGGCAACCGGAATACCACAGCTTACCACTACCGCGAAGAGAAGGGTATTACCTTTTAACCGAAGAACTCCGCGGCTGGTATCTTCCCTGGCAGTGCAACGACCTTCATCTTTCCTCCACGGCGAGACAACCTCTTCCTCTGGACAAAACACCGACTTGCACCCGCTGCCAGGAACAACTGTCCCCGCTGGAGCTTCCTTCACACTTAAGCTACTGTGTCCCGCCTGGCTTCCCTTGCAACAGATCGTTCGGGGTGACAGTAAAGCCTCAACTTTCTAACCTGGGCTGGCCTGGGACAATCTAGCTAAGTTTTCCTGACTTTAATTTAATTCTTTGTGTGCGAACTATCTACAAGACTCTTTGGGCATAACCTCACTGTGTGAACCTGGACCCCTTCTGCTTGCTCTCTCCAAGAGTGGGCCTTGCAATTGACTTCCTTGCTCTCCAGTAGAACTCTGCCTATCCTGCCTTACTGCGATTCTTTTAAAAGTATTGAAATTTGTGCGCTTCCATAACTCTGCCTTGTTCCCTCCCTTTCTAATAACTTATTAGAGTGCCATCTTATGTTAAATGCTCACCTCTGTCTGAAAATAAGTGGTGTTTCTCATTAAGACTTGTCTAATAAGTAATTAGGGTTGTGTATATATATAATAGTGACTGTGTACTGAATTTAGTTACCTCTTTGTTGCTAGTGTAATTTACAAGTGTGTCTTTAAATAAATAATTATATACTTTTACACCAAAGCTCTGGTCAGTGTTTGCTTGTGCTACTGTATCTCTGTACCTATTGTGTATACTCTACATACTGCCTAACTCTTCTTGAGGGAAGTCTGACTGCTCAGCCACCGCTACCAAGTGAATCTGTGTGGTACAGACTGCTACCAAGTGGGTTTACTGCCAAACACCTGTAGTCTTAAATCTTTTGCAGTGGTCCCCGAGGGAACTGCACAGGTTTCTGCCTAACAATCTTCAGGAGTCCTGTTGGCGCTTTCACCCTTTAACAAAACTATCGAAACCGGGGATGGGGTTGTGTGTTTAGTGTGTGTTTTTTGTACGCCCCCGTCACTGGGTGTTGTCCCCGTAGCGTGACTTCCATCAGGCCTAGGGGGGTCAGGGACAGGCGTGGTGGACCTAGAAGTGTCTGTCGTAAGGTCGATACGGATGCTTGGTCATTAGTGCCCCCGTCACTTTCGGCGGGTGTGGCATGGGGGGCCTATCCATCCCGCGACATGCCGTAGGCGGCCCACCGCTTAACACGGCGCTCCTTAAGTGTTTTAGGTCGAAGGAGTCTACAAGCCGAGCACCACTCTTCGTCGTGGTAAAGGGGCAGACAATTATTGCACTTACCATGCTCATCCTTCCACGGGTATCTGACCCTGCAAGAGGGGCAAAACCTAAATGGTGTCCTTTCCATAGCGAAAGGTAATAACAATGATGACCAGACCTAGAGGGTAAAGAGGTGGAAAAAGCAGAAACATAGCAAAAGATATGACCACCCCGACCCAACTCTCCCTACTGTGTAGGCCGGCAAGAGGGCTCGGCCACGTGGATGACACTGCCACCGGATCTTCGGCGTTGTGGTCCACCGCCGTCAAAAGTTACTGTTGTCTTCGTCGTAGTATCTGAAGCACTGTTGAAGTGACTTTAGAGGAAATAACCTACAAAGTCGGTAAACAAGGATAAACAGTGTCTCTTATGAAGAGCTACGCAATGGTGCAACCAGTTATCTGGGCGGAAAAAAACAATCTGAGGGACCTCGGCACGCAAGGGATTTTGGGTACACTACACGTCACAATAGCAATAGTGTTAGACACGCCTATGCAGACGTCCCCTTTCGGTCCCCGAAAGGCAAGATGCAATACTCTGCAGTTACCACTGGATGTCAGACCATATGCACAGCATGTGATTCTAAGCAGATTAACAAGCATCATAAACAAAATTATTGAATAAATAGCAAAACAATGCAAGGTTTTCTTCATCTGCCACATGACAAACATTGCTCAACGTAATCTTATTTCTGGTGCTTGTATCTGCTTAGATTGACATGCTGTGCATCTAGTCCAACATCTAGTGGTAAAAGTGTTGAATTTTTTTTTTTCGAAGAGGGACATCGACATGGGCATGTAACACTATCCCTAACTTGAAGTGTAGTGTACTCAAGATCCTTCACGCGTCGATGTCCCCCTGGTTGTTTATTTCGGCCATGAGGGAGCCTGGAAAGAAAGAGTACAAAAGAGGAGTAAGACGTCTATATTCCTTCAAATCCAAGAGGGGTTGCGAGGGAGCATGTGAATCTAAGCAGATACAAGCATCAGAAATAAGATTACAGTGAGTAATGTATGTCTTCTAATTGTTGTGAACCTTCTTAGAATCACATGCTGTGCCTAGACTAGTGAGCAGTACCAGGAGATGGTGGTGGGATTTGTGCAGGAACGGTAGCAAAGAGATGTCTTAACACTGCCTGACCCACCGGAGAATCAGTCTTCGAGTGCGTGTCTAAGCAGTAATTGAGTGAAAGTGTGACCAAAACTCAAGGTAGCTGCTTTGCAAATAGAATCAAGAGTAACATTTGCAATAAAGGCTTTAGTAGCTCCACTGACCCAACTAGAATGTGCTCTAGACGTAAAGGGTACATCTTTCAGCCAGAGAGTAACCCATTTGGATGCATTGAACAATCCATCTAGAGTCAGGGTCTTATTTCTACCAGTAGTAGATACAAAGAATTGGTCTGTTTTTCTTAGTAGTTTTGTCTCGTCAAGGTAATACACCACTGCGCTCCTAAAAACGTGTATGGAGGCTTCTTTCAGCTGCGTTAGTGGGGTTCTGAAAGAAAATTTGAAGTTCCATGGATTAGTTCACATGGAACTTAGCAATGAATTTAGGCGCAAAGCGTGGGTGTGTGCGCAAAACCACTTTGTACTTCTGAATAGTAACAAATGGGTCTTTAACAGAGCCTGCAGTTCACCTACTCTCCAAATAGAGGTTTGTTTTATTTAGTATAGCGCTCCAGACCCAGTGGTAAATGGGCGCTTAAGGACAGGTTACATAGTTACAGTACATAAGCAGCTATACAATTGTGAGGTTAATATGCCATATATAATATGTACAGGCAGGAAGGAACAAGATACTTACCTGTAACTGTTCTCCAGCATGGGTCTGACATGGATTCACATGCTCATGAATATTCCCCGTCAGGCCGGGAATCCTCGGTATAGAAAAAAAAAAATCAGTATCAGTTTCGTTTCTGATCTGTCTTTCTCAGTAGTAACCAATCACTGGTCTCTGGGTCATACTGCCCCCAGCCAATGACTGCCCTCTCCCTAAGCCCCGACCCTGGCAGCCATCCTCAGATTTGGTAGCACGTGAAGTGGCAGTATGACCAAGTGAAGAGCCGCAGAGGGGTAGGCGGGAGGGTTCATGTGAATCCATGCCAGACCCATGCTGGAGAACAACAGTTACAGGTAAGTAACTTGTTCCTTCTCCAGCATGGTGTCTGGCATGGATTCACATGCTCATGAATATAAGAATACATAGCAGTATAAACATGCACAACCACGGGAGGTGGCAAAAAGCTCAATATCAAGCAATACAACAACTTAACATTAAGCAACTCTTATCTCCTCATCGGGCTCACCTTAGGCGAACAGGTTGCGCAGCACTGCCTGGCCGACTCTGGACTCCTCCCTGGAATCCCGGTCCACGCAGTAGAAACTCGTGAAGGTGTGCGTCGACCTCCACATAGCAGCCCTGCAGATGTCGAGCAGGGGCACACCAGACAGGAACGCCGTAGTAGCAGCGATCGCTCTGGTCGAATGGGCCCTCGGACGGCCTGGCAACGGTCGGTTTGCCAACCGGTGACAGTGCATGATGCAGCCGGAGAGCCATCTGGAAATGGAAGTCTTCGAGAGAGCCTTCCCTTGATTCACGGGTCCAAAGTTCACAAACAGCTGTGATGTCTTCCGAAAACTCTTTGTGCAGTCCACGTAGAACTTCAGCGATCTAGCTACATCCAGCGAGTGCATAGTCCTCTCAGCCGGCGACAAAGGCGACAGGAAGAAAACTGGCAACACCAAGGGCTCGTTGAGGTGGAAATCCGACGGCACCTTGGGCATGAAGGAGGGGTGCGTCCTCAGCACCACCCTCGTGTCGTGAAAAGTCAAGTATGGAGGCTTGCAAGACAGGGCCTGGATCTCTCCCACTCGTCGTGCAGAGGCGATGGCCACGGGGAATGCCGTCTTCCACAACCGAAACCTCAACAGCACTGAATGCATAGGCTCGAAGGGGGACCCCCATGAGCCTGGTCAGCACCACGTTGAGCTCCCACGCCGGGGCAGGGGCCTTCACCGGCGGGAATGATCGGGACAGTCATTTCATAAATTCCTTCACCAGTCAATAAGACCACAAGGACGCCCGTCCTGTAGTTCTGGTGTAACGTGAGACGGCAGACAGATGTACCTTGATGGAAGCGTGAGACAGGCCAGCTTTGGCCAAGGACAATAGGTACGGCAATACTTGAGGGTCCGTAATCCGCAGAGGGTTAATCTTCTGTGCACGGCACCAGACAGAGAACCTCTTCCATTTCTGTCCGTAGCACTTGAGGATGCCCTGGCCTTCGCATGAACCTCTCTGCAGTCGGCCGGGATGTCATATCCTCCAAACTCTAGTGCTACAGGAGCCAGGCCTGCAAGTTCAGCGACTCTGGCTCGTGATGAAGAATGGCGCCTCCTTCTCTGTAGAGAAGATCCGCGTCCGTCGGCAGCTTGACTGGTGTGGATGCTGACAAGTCCAGAAAGTCCAGGAACCAGGTCTGCCTCGGCCACGCCAGTGCGACGAGGATCATCCTGCACCGGGACCTCTTGAGCTGGTTGACGAGCCGAAGTAGCAACGGCAGGAATGCATAAAGGAACAGGCCGTCCTAAGGGAACGAAAAAGCATCGCCCATGCTCCTCGGTTGGGGAAACCTGCTGGCGAACCTCCGCAACTTGGAGTCCACCGCCGCCGAAGAGATCGATCTGGGGTTCGCCCCATCGTCGGAAGAGTCGGTCCACTTGATCCTGGCGCAGTTCCCACTCGTGGCACGAGCGCAGCTCCCTGCTGAGTGAGTCGGCGATGGTGTTTTTAATCCCTGCCAGATAAAAGGGTACCAGAAACATCCCTTGGGCGATGGCCCAATGACAGATCCTGGGCTTCCTTGGATAGGGCAGGGGATCTGGTTCCACCCTGATTCCGAATGTAAAACATCGTGGTGGTGTTGTCGGTGAAGATCCTCACCACCTTGCCCTTGAGGGGCGGAAGGAAGGACCTGAGGGCCCAGAACACTGCACGGAGCTCCAAGATGTTGATGTGGAGAGTCTTCTCCTCCGGGAGCCAAAGGCCTCTCACGTGGAGACCCCGGTGTGCGCTCCCCAACCTTCCAGGGAGGCATCCGTCGTCACCGTCACCTGGTGGGCCGGGTCTAGAAAACCTGTTCCAGCCGTCAGATGAGAGCAGACACCCCACCATCGAGCGGGATCCTGTCCTCGAAGCTGCCTGTCTGGATCCAGTGGGCATCGAGGAATTCTTGCAAGGGCCGCATCCAAAGTCTGCAGTGGCGCACCAGATAAATGCAGGACGACATCATTCCGAGGAGGGACTTGATAGATCTCACTCTGGCCACGTCCGTGGCCAGCAGACGTTGCACCTTTCCCAGGATGGTCCTTATCCTTTCCTCCGACAGTGAGGCCCGCAGCGCCACTGTTGAGCTGTGCTCCCAGAAACAGGGCGACCCAGCACGTGCTGGAGGGTGACCATCCGGAACTTCTGTGCCTTGATGTATTTGTTCAGTCGTCGCAGGTCCATGATGGGACGCCATCCTCCTGTCTTCTTTAAGAGGAAGTATCTTGAGTAAACTCCGGAGACCCGAAGCCTCTTTGGAACAAGATTGATGGCACCTTTCCTGAGCATCGCCCTTACTTCCAACAGCAGTTGAGGGACGTGATTTTCCTTCCTGGCCACGGGAGAAATGCCGCGTCCCCTGTTGGCCTCTGGATACGAAGATCTTGCCGCTTGACGGTACGTAGAGGAGCTGCTGCCGGCTCCCTTGGAGGCACCCTGTCTGCCTCCGGAGCTCCGAAAGGACGGCCGTCGCTGTTGGAGCACACCCAGTGCACGGGCTGTCTCCGTGTCAGTCTTGATCGCCTGAAGGGACTCATCAACCGCTTTGCCAAAAAGGTTGTTCCCATCGAAGGGCATGTCCAAAACCTTGGTCTGTACGTCCTGGCGGAAATCCGTCGCCTTGAGCCATCCTCGTCTCAGGCAAACGCTGTTGCCCAACTGACGGAAACTGGTGTCGGCGATGTCCGTAGCCACCGTAATGGCATGGTCCGAGGCAATCTCACCTTCCTGTAAGTTTTCCAGGGCCTCAGTCCTCTTGGCGTGCGGAAGGAAGTCCAACAGAGGGGCGATCTTGAACCATAACTCCGTCGTAGCGGGCTACGATGGCCAGGGCGTTGGCCGCCTTGATGATCGTCGCTGCAGATGAGATGACCCGTCGTCCCATCGCATCCAGCTTCCTACCCTCGCCGTACGGCGGGGAGGTTGAAGTAGAGGCCGATGCCCCCCCTGCTTTCTTCTTGGCCGCTGCCGAAACGACCGAGGTAGGTTGCGCCCTAAGGCACAAGGGGGCAGCGTCAGGGATCCAGTACTTCCTCTCGTATCGGTCCCTCTTCGCAGGAGCCGTGGCAGGGTTCTTGAGGGCGAGCCCCTCATCCCAGATGTCATCAAGAAGCGGTACGGCGAGGACCGTCTTCTTTTTAGCCTCGCACCGTTGGTAAAGGAATCCTTCCTTCTTTTCTTCGGGGCAGAGCTGGAAGAGCTCGGATGCCCTGGAAATCATAGCATGGAAGGATCCAATCTCGTTGGGTGGGGATGCCCGGGCAGGGGGCGACGGGGGACACGTCCAGTCGGCGCCTCAGTCGTCATCCGTACTCGCCGTAGTCGTATCCATGCCTGTATCATCCCCATGGGTAGTGGACCGGGGGGAAGGCAGAGAAGGCCGCAGAGGCGGGAGAGGAGGCCTAGGATGCGTCCTCCTCTTAAGTGGTGGGCTCCCCAAAGGTCCTGGCTCCGGATCCCCCGTCGGGTCTGGCTCAGATACCTCCATCTGGGGAAGGGGCAACCTAGTCCTCATCTCCGAGCATAAGGACTGGATGGCTGACAAAATGGCCGCCGAAGTGTCCTGCGGCGCCGGAAACGATGGGAGCGAGGGCTCTTGAGGAGCCTCATCTGCGTCGTCGCCCTCATCGGGATCCCTCCCAATGGGCTGAGCCTCCTCCACGACTTGGATGAGCTCCTCTTCAGAGGTAGTGTCCGTTTCCACGACGGCCACCAACCCCTCCCCCA
The DNA here is from genome assembly GCF_040938575.1 of Ambystoma mexicanum. Taxonomy (NCBI): domain Eukaryota; kingdom Metazoa; phylum Chordata; class Amphibia; order Caudata; family Ambystomatidae; genus Ambystoma; species Ambystoma mexicanum. Next base: position 45,748,937 of record NC_090940.1, read on the forward strand.
CCCTTTCCAACGAGGACTTCGTGGGGGTCTTCTCGATGGGCCTGAAAGAAGACTCCCTCCGCGGTGGCAGGGAGACTGGTACCTGAGGGCACCTCCACTGGTGTAGCCTCCACAGGCTGAGCCAGGGCCGCGGCGACATCCTCAATCGAGGTCTTAGCAGGGTGAATTAAGGCCAACGTCACCTTCTGTAGGCCTGGGGCCTTCACCTTGAGGGGAGGGTCCGAGCCTCGCTCCCCCTCTGCCGGAATCTTCGAGATCGACCGGGGCCTCTCCAGAAGCTTTGCCGGGTTCTCGGACTTCCTCTTACCCGAGCCAGAGCAATGGCTCGTGGTCGATGGCGCCGGGGAGGATGCGCCCTGCCTGGCAGCCAAGGAGCATGACCGTTTGGCGCTCCCGGACTCGCGGTGCTTAGCCTTTTGTTGGGCCCCCGTCGCCGGAGCACCCTCACAGGACTTAGAAGACCGCTCGGACTTCTTTTTCTTCTTCTCGCATGGCGGGCTCTTACCTTCCAGCCAGTTGGCAAGACGGAGGTGGCGATCCTTCATGGTCCGCTCCGACATGTTCCCACAAAACGCGCAGTCCTTTTCCTTGTGCGTCTTGTCCTCATGGAGACAGACATAACGAATGCTCGTCCTCCTTGAAAACGTTCTGAAGCTGGCATCCAGGGCAGGTCCTGAACAGCTTTCCCGGCGTCGAGCTCCTTTTCTCCTGGGCCATGTCCGGGGTAGGCCTCGGAACTTCTGGAATCCTCCAAATGCGTAACTCGACGAAATCTTCACCCTTAAGGGGCGTAGAAACTCCGAAACGGTTCCCCATTGATCGGAAGTAGAAACGGTGGAGCTTGAGGCTCTATTTAACCGATAAAATGAGAAAATCTCCTGAAAAAGGCGCGAAAACGCAGCAAAAGCTCGAGAGCTACAGCACAAGGACTCCCAACACTTGAACGTGCGGTAAAAATCTGAGGATGGCTGCCAGGGGCGGGGCTTAGGGAGAGGGCAATCATTGGCTGGGGCAGTATGACCCAGAGACCAGTGATTAGTTACTACTGAGAAAGATCAGACACGAAATTGAAACTGATTTTTTCTATACCGAGGATTCCCGGCCTGACGGGGAATATTCATGAGCATGTGAATCCATGCCAGACCCCATGCTGGAGAAGTAGGAAACATTTCAGAGTCTGTACAATATATACAGTTGGTACTGACCTTAGTCTGAGGATTGCCTTCTCCAGAAGCCAACTAGGGACTAGTCTTCTGAACAATTGGAAGGATTTGGTCAGTTTAATACTCAGTGGCAGGGAGTTCCAGAGTTGAGGGGCGAGGACAGTAAAGCTCGAGCCCACCGCTCTTTTGGCAGAGAATCTAGGCACGGTGAGGCAAAGCGTATCGGATGATCTGGTGATTCTTGTGTTTGGCTTAAGGGAGAGTTTGTTGGTGAGGTACTGGGGGGCTAGGTGGTTTAAGGCTTTATAGGTGAGGCAGAGGGTTTTCAGATCGATTTTTTGTTGAATAGATAACCATTTGCAAGATATTCTTATATGGGAGATGTGCTCTCTCGTGGGAATATTTAATGCTGCTCTCAGCGCATTATTATTCTGGAGGATCTGAAGTTTCTTGATTATAGCTTGGTTGGCACCAAGGTAGAGGCTGTTGCAATAGTGAAGCTTCGATTGCATGAGGGCCCTCGCCAGAATGAGGCTGCTGTTTGTAGATAGAAAAGGTCTACAAGCCCCGATTCATTTTCCCGTGTAGGAGGTAGCTGAGGCGGTCATTAACTTGTTTGGAAAGGTTGGTATTGGCGTCAAGGTAGAAGCCTAGGGTTTTCACATTATTCACAACTGGAATGATGTTGCCATCTATGATGAAGTTGGAATAATCAGGGCTGAGTTTCTGTAGGTTATTGGGGGACCCGACCAGGAGGAGCTCGGTCTTCTCATCATTCAGGCAGAGGCCGTGTGTGGCCATCCATGCCTGAATGATGGCGAAGATTTCGTTAATCCTGGTGGCGTCAGTGTTGTGGTTGCCAGTGATGGTGAGGAGTATCTGGGTGTCATCTAAAGAGTTGGTGTAGGTGACACCCAGATGGTCCAGTTTGTCAAAGAGAGGCTTTGTAAAGATGTTACAGGGTAGGGGAGACGCAGGACCCTTGTGGGACACCGCATGTGATGGGGTCTGCTGCAGTCACAGAGGAGAAAACCCTCATGGTTCTGTTGGCTAGGAAGGATTGTATCCACGTGACAGCAGAAGCTGAGAAGTGGGCAGCAGAAGAGAGGTGGTTGCAGAGTATTTTGTGGTCAACCAGGTCAAAAGCTGCTGAGAGGTCTAGGAGGAGTAGGATAGCTGTTTTGTTTTTGTCCTTGATGTCATCAATCTGACTTTTGAGGTCAACAAGGGCAGTTTGTGTTCCGTGTTGAGGACGAATGCTAGATTGACGCAGGCCTAACAGATGATTGGTCTCCAAGTAATCTTGGATTTGCAGATAGGCAACTGTCGAGGATTTTTAGCAGGAAGGGGACCGTGGTGATAGGCCTGTAGTTGGTGGGAATGGCCGGGTCAAGAGATTGTTTTTTAGGAGGGGGAGAACCCAGGACTGTTTGTTTGTTGGGTACAGAATTGGTCGAGAAAGATAGGTTTACTAGTTTGGAGATGAAGGGGGCTAGGTCTCGTGCAGCATCTTTGATGATCTGGGCGGGGCAGCTGTCCCCTTTACCCGAAATCCAAAAAATCATAGCATCCCTTAAACCTTCTAATTGTATAGTGACCGGTTTGAATGTGAAGCCGGATGTGTTGCTGGTTGGGGTGGGTGTGCTAGGTATCAAGGCGTTGCTATTTGAGAGTTTTAATCTTTTGGCGTCAATTTTGTTTTGGAGACCAGTAATTTTGTTGGCCAGGGCATTTTGGATGCTGGTGCACCATGGCGTGTCCTTCACGCAGGTATCGGTTGGAGGGTTCGGGTTTTCTAATTCCTTCAGGAAGGTGAAGAGTTCTTTAGCAGAAGATTAAATAATGGCCAATCTAGTATTGTAGGCTTTTTTTAGTGCAGATTATCTTTCTTATACAAGGAAGAAATGGTTTTGAGATTGGATTTATTTTCTGCAGAGGGGTTGGTTTTCCATAGGGTTTCCATCTTAGCTTTCTTTTTTCTTAGAATTTTGAGTTCCGGTGTGTACCAAGGGTTCAAGTGAGCTATGGGTTTGCCTTTGCGTTTCTTTAGGGTTGTAACGGCATCAATGGCGCTGGTTAGGGCATCATTGTAGGTGTTGACTAGAAGGTTAAGGTCGGCGGTGGCTGGGAGTGTGTTTAGAAGGGGGAGGATCAGAGGTGTGAGGGTCTCCGCAGTGATGTTGCGCTTGTTTCTAGTCAGGCAGGCGCATAGGGGCGCTGCTTGGGGTTAGGATTATTTTGGTTGATGTCGAATAATATGAGGGAGTGGTCAGTCCATACAAGAGGTTGTGGGGCTTTGCAGGTGATATTGCAGTTGTGGGCTGCGACCCAGTCAATGGTTCTACCTTTCTGGTGGGTAGGTAGTGTAACGACTTGAGTGAAGTCGTGCTCAGATAAGGCGTTAGCCAAGGAAGGCAGCTGGAGTCTCGTTAGGGTCATTAAATCCTATGTTAAAGTCTCCTAGAATAATATTTTGGGAGTGGGGCTTGGAATTCTCTGCTATAAGAGTGGTAATGTCTTCCTCGAAGGAGCCAGTGGGGCCTATATATTAGTTGCAAAGTAATGCTACTCTTAGGGGTGGTTTGTACTTTGATGGTGAGGTGCTCGCAGGACTTTATCGGGGGGAGGTGATTAGTCTGAGGTCGAGTGAGGATTTGAAAATGATAGCTACACCTCCGCAAGCATTGGGTCTATCTGCTCTGAGGATAGAGTAGTTGTCGGGGATGGAAAGCGTGAGGTAGGGTCCTGCTGCTTCATGTAACCAAGTTTCTGTAGTAGCAAGGAAGTCGAGGTCTCCTGAGAGGATAATGTCGGCAATTTCGGTAGGGTGGGCTACTAGAGATCTAACATTGAGCAGTGCACCTTTTAGAGAAGTTGCGTTGGTGGCCTTAGCGCTGTCCTTAGTGTTTGTGGACGTGGTCCCAGGTGTGGTAGGCAACTTACTAGATGTGGTAGGGAGTCTAGCGCCGAGTTTGTTATTGCGGTCCTGGAGAGTGGGGTTGATTGTGGGGCAGTGAACTAATGGATTTGGAAGGTGACGGTTGGAGGCAATGTGGTCAACTTTAGTTAAGTTGGTACTGTTAGGTAGGATATTGGCTGGTGTGGCCTTACTTTTAGCAGTGAATTGTTGGTGAGTGGTGTGTGAAAGGTGAAAGGGAGCGGAGGAAGGGTGTGGGGCAGGGGATGGGGTGGTGTCTAGGGCAGCCTAGTTTAGCTAGACCATTGTTGTATGGTACGTAGCTGTTATTGCTACATGGAGTGTTTGTGATGCAAAAAGGGAACAGGGTAAGCATGAGCCAAAGGAACATAGTTGGAATTAAGCAGAGTGGGCAATTTGTTTGTTAGCACAGCAGGGTGGGCAGGAACTAGGTTCGAACTAGCTAATGTGGTAAGGAGGAGGGCAACTTCAATTAGAGTACAGCCTTGGTTACAGATTGAAATTGCTGTTATAGTGCAAGAAGGGCAGTTTCAATAATACAGCAGCAGGTAGGCACAGGCTAAATTCGAAATTGCTGCTAAGGTGCAAAAAGGGCAGTTCTAGTGATACAACAGCGGGTAGGCAGAGGCTAAATTTGAAATTACTTCTAAGGTGCAAAAAGGGCAGTTCTAGTGATACAACAGCAAGTAGGCATAGGCTAAAAATCGAGAATAGCTAATGAGGCAGCAGAAAGGTAGCCCTGCCAGATGAGCGGCATCTGAACCAGGTGATTACAGTTGTGCAACAGTTTCATTTGATCTGCAGTGAGGCAGTTGCATTTATGCAGAGTTCAAGGTTGCTGAAATGGGATGAGGGAGTGCTGGATGCTTCTACTAATGCGGAGCGGGATCCGAGCTCGGTGGGTAATGATAACGGTGCTGGGTCTGGGTAGTGCAAGGTTACGTGTGTGCAAGTTGAGGCGGCATATATTCATGCTAGATACTAAACAGCGGTACAGCGGGGACCTCAAGGGTGATGAACTTAGTTGCTACTTGCAAATAGGTCCGTCGTAGTAGGGGTGCATGCCAGTCCATTGAAAGCACTTTCTTAGAGAGTGCTGTAGAGGAAGAGCGGTGTTCTTACCCTGTGGAATGAGGGCCGGACCGGAGGGCTAGGGGTCGCAGAGGTAATAGCCACCAAAAAAAAGCATTCTTATAGTTGAGCCGTAAGGCTAGCTTTGTGCTTAAAAGGAGGTCCCATAAGTTTAGTAAGGAACAAGTTACTTACCTGTAACTGTTGTTCTCCAGGATGGGTCTGGCATGGATTCACATGCTCATGAATATTCCCCGTCAGGCCGGGAATCCTCGGTAAAGAAAGAAATCAGTATCAGTTTCGTTTCTGATCTGTCTTTCTTAGTAGTAACCAATCACTGATCTCTAGGTCAAACTGCCCCCAGCCAATGACTGCCCTCTCCCTAAGCCCCTCCCCTGGCAGCCATCCTCAGATTTGGTAGCACGTAAAGTGGCAGGATGACCAAGTGAAGAGCCGGAGAGGGGTAGGAGGGAGGGTTTGCATGTGAATACATGCCAGACCCATGCTGGAGAACAAAAGTTACAGGTAAGTAACTTGTTCCTTTTCCAGGATGGGGTCTGGCATGGATTCACATGCTCATGAATATAATACATATCAGTACACACATGTACAACCACGGGAGGTGGCAAAGGCTCAACATTAAGCACTCTTACCTCCTCACCAGGCCAACCTTCAGGCAAACAGGTTGCGCAGCACTGCTTGGCCGACTCTGGACTCCTCCCTGGAATCCCAGTCGACGCAGTAGAATCTTGTGAAGGTGTGCGTCGACTTCCATGTAGCAGCCCTGCAGAGGTCCAGCAGGGGCACACAAGAAAACTGTGGTAGCAGCGATTGCTCTGGTCGAATGGGCTCTCGGACGGCCGGGCAGCGGTCGGTTTGCCAACCGGTGACAGTGCGTGATGCAGTCGGAGAGCCATCTGGAAATGGAAGCCTTCGAGAGAGCCTTCCCTTGGTTCACAGGTCCAAAAGTTCACAAATAGCTGTGACTTCTTCCGAAAACTCTTTGTGCGGTCCACGTAGAAATTCAGTGCTCTAGCCACATCCAGCGAGTGCGAAGTCCTGTCGGCCGGCGACGAAGGTGACGGGAAGAAAACTGGTAACACCAAGGGCTCGTTGAGGTGGAAGTCCGACGGCACCTTCGGCATAAAGGAGGGCTGTCTCCTCAGCACCACCCTTGTGTCGTGAAAAGTCAAGTATGGAGGCTTGCAGGATAGGGCCTGGATCTCTCCCACTCGTGGTGCGGAGTTGATGGCCACAAGAAATGCTGTCTTCTACGACAGGAACTTCAACGGCGCCGAATGCAGAGGCTCGAATGGCGCACCCATGAGCCTAGACAGCACCATGTTGAGTTACCACGCTGGGGCAGGAGCCTTCACCGGCGGGACCGATCGGAACAGTCCCTTCATAAATTCCTTCACCAGGCGATGAGACCACAAGGACACCCGTCCCGTAGTTCTAGTGTATCAGGAGATCGCAGCCAGATGTACCTTGATGGAAGAGTGAGCTAATCCAGCCTTAGCCAGCGACAGTAGGTACGGCAGTACTTGAGGGGCCGTAATCCGCAGAGGGTTAATCTTCTGTGCACGGCACCAGACGGAGAACCTCTTCCACTTATGTCCGTAGCACTTGAGAGTTGAGGACGCCCTGGTCTTTGCAAGAGCCTCTCTGAAGTCAGCTGGGATATCGTACCCTCCAAACTCGTGCTGCAGGAGCCAGGCCTGCAATTTCAGCGACTCCGGGTCGTGATGAAGGATGGCGCCTCCTTTTCTGGAGAGAAGATCTGCGTCCATCGACAGCTTGACTGGTGGGGACGCTGAAAGTCCAGAAGGTCCGGGAACCAGATCTGTCTCAGTCACGCAGGTGCGACGAGGATCATTCTGCACCGGGACCTCTTGAGCTGGTTGAGAGTCGGAGCAGCAATGGCAACGGAGGAATCGCATATAGGAACAGGCCGTCCCAGGGGAACGAGAAAGCATCGCCCATGCTCCTCGGTTGGGGAAACCTGCTGGCGAACCTCGGGCACTTGGAGTTTGTCGCCGTCGCGAACAGTTCGATCTGGGGTTTGCCCCATCGCTGAAAGAGTCGGTCCACTTGTGTCACGAGTGGGAACTACGCCAGGATCGAGCGCAGCTCTCCGCTGAGTGAATCGGCAATGGTGTTTTTTATCCCTGCCAGATGAAACGGCACCAGAAACATCCCTTAAGCAACGGCCCAATGCCACAGGTCCTGGCCTTCCTTGGATAGGGCCGGGGATCTGGTTCCGCCCTGCTTCCGGATGTAGAACATCGTGGTGGTGTTGTCGGTGAAGATCCTCACCACCTTGCCCTTGAGGGACGGAAGAAAGGACCCGAGGGCCCAGAACCCTGCCCGGAGCTCCAGGATGTTGATGTGGAGCGGTTTCTCCAGGAGCCAAAGGCCTCTCGCGTGAAGATCTCCGGTGTGGGCTCCCCACCCCTCCAGGGAGGCGTCCGCCGTCACTTTCGCCTGGTGGGCCGGGGTCTGAAAGTGTCGTTGAGAGGGATCCTGTACTCAAAGCTGCCTGTCGCTTGAATCCAGCGGGCGTCGAGGAACTCCTGTAGAGGGCGCATCCAAAGCCTGCACAGGCGCATGAGAAATGCAAGAGGACATCATCCCAAGGAGGGACTTGATGGACCTCACTCTGGCCACGTCCATGGCCAGCAGACGCTGCACCTTGCCTAGGATGGCCTTTGTCCTTTCCTCCGACGGCGATGCCAGACACGCCACTGTGTCGAGCTTGGCTCCCAGAAACAGTGCCACTTGAGGGGACCAGGTGGGACTTGGGGAAGATGGAGAACCCCAGGTCCGTGAGCAGCTGGACTGTCTTCGCTGCGTGTTCTACGGCGAGCTCCCTTGTCCTTGCGCGGATGAGCCCATCGTCCAGATAGGCGTAGACGTGGATCCCCTGCAGGCGCAGCCGCGCCGCCACTGGAGCGAGGCACTTGGTGAAAACCCTGGGTGCCGACTTCAATCCGAACGGGAGGGCCTTGAACTAGTATTGCCGCCCTTGGACCACAAACCTGAGGAACTTCCGGTGCCCTTTTAGAATGGCAATGTGAAAGTATGCATCCTCAAAATCCAACGACGACGACAGGAAATCGCCCTCCTCCAGCTGTCCCAGCACGTGCTGGAGGATGACCGTCCGGAACCTCTGTGCCTTGATGTACTTGTTCAGTCGTCGCAGGTCTAGGATGGGTCGCCACCCTCCTGTCTTTCACGAGGAAGTGCCTCGAGTATACCCCAGAGCCTCTTTGGGACGAGCTCGATGACACTCTTGAGCATCGCCCTTACCTCCAACAGCAGTTAAGGGACGTGGTTTTCTTTCCTGGCCACGGGAGTAATGCAGGGGCACTTTTAGAAATTCGAGGGCATGCCCCTGAGCCAGGGCATCCAGCAGCCAACGGTCGGTGGAGATGGACTCCCACACGCTGACGAACTTCGCCAGCTGGCCTCCCACCGGGGTGCTTCGGTGGGGGCCCAACGCCACGGTCGGTTCAATCTTGCTTGGAGGACACCTTGCCGCCTTGGCCTCCCTGGCAATGACGGCGGGATCCACCTGAATTGCCTCGTCCTCTATAGGCTTCCTGCGATGAGGAGCAGGCTGCTTGGCGGTACGTAGAGGAGCCACCACCGAATCCCTTGGAGGCACCCTGCTTGCCTCCAGAGCTCCGAAAGGATGGCCTTCATTGCTGGAGAACTCCCAGGGCCTCAGCTGTCTGTCCGCCTTGATGGCTTGCAGGGACTCGGACTGTTTTCCCAAACAAGTTGTTCCCGTCAAACGGCATGTCCAAAACCTTGGCTTGTACGTCCTGGCGGAAATCCATCACCTTGAGCCACCCTCGTCTGAGGCAAACGCCGTTGCCTAGCTGGCGGAAACTGGTGTCAGCAATGTCCGTTGCCATCGTTACGGCTTGGTCCGACGCCACCTCACCTTCTTGCAAGATTCTCCAGGGCCTCCGCCCTCTTGTTGTCCGGTAGGAAGTTCAACAGGGGGGCAATCTTGTACCATAAGTCCCTGTCGTAGCGGGCCGCAAGGGCCTTGGCTGCCTTAATCGTTGTTGCCGCCGACGAGATAACTAGTCGTCCCATTGCATCCAGCTGCTTTCCTTTGCTGTCCGGCGGCAAAGTTGAAGTCGAGGCTGATGGGGGGCCCCTCTCCCCCCTTGCTTTCTTCTTGGCCAACGCTGAGTCGAAAGAGTCAGGGGTCGGTTGCACCCTAAGGCACAAAGGTGCAGCGTCGAGGACCCGGTAATTCTCGTACTGATCCCTCTTGGCAGGGATCATAGACTGGTTCTTGAGAAGGGCGAGACCCTCGTCCCAGATGTCATCCAGCAGAGGCACGGCGAGGACAGTCTTCCTCTTGGCCTCGCGCCGTTGGTAAAGGAAACCTTCCTTCTTTTCGGGGCAGAGCTGAAAAAGCTCAGATGCCCTGGCGATCAGAGTGGAAAGACCCAATCTCGTCGGGCGGGGATGCCCGGGCTAGAGGTGATGGGAGCTCCGTCCCGTCGTCGCCGCCGTCATCCGTACCTGGCGTGGCCGTGTCTGTTACTGTGTCATCCCCAGGTACGGGGACGTGGGCAAAGGCTGAGCAGGCCGTGAGGGCTGGAAAAGGAGGGGCCGCATGGGTCCGTCTTTTGTTTGGGGGACTTTGACGGGCCTGGCTCTGGCTCCTCCGTCGGGCCGGGTTCCGGCTCCTCCGACGGTGGTAGGGGCAATCTCCTCCTTATCTCCTAACATAAGGATTGTGTTGCCAACAAAATGGCCGCAGAGTTGTCCTGCGGCTCCGGAAGCGACAGTTGACTAGGAACCTAGCCGGCACCGCCGTTGCGCTCGTCGTCCCCTTCGTTGGGATCCCTCCCGTGGGACCGGGCCTCTTCGACGCCCTCGTCGAGGTCCTCCAAGACTTCAACCAGTTCCTCCTCAGAGGCTGTGTCCGTGTCCACAATGGCCACCGGCTCCCCCCCCCCTTTTTCCGCCGGGGTCTTCACGGGGGTCCTCGATGGGCCTGAAAGAGGCTTCCCTCCGCGGTGGCAGGGAGACTCTGGGCCCTGAGGTCGCCTCCACTGGTGTAGCCTCCTCAGGCTACGCCAGGGCCGCCGCGACTTCCTCGCTAGAGGCCTTGGCCGGGTGAATCAAGGCCTTCACCACCTTCTGTGGGCCTGGGGCCTTTACCTGGGAGGGGGGGGGGGGTGGTAGGGGGTCACCACCTCGGTCCCCCACGGCTGGATCCTTCGAGATCGACCGGTCCTCTCCAGAAGCTTCGCCGTGTTCTCTGCCTTCCTCTTCCCTGAGCCAGAGCGTTGGCTCGTGGTTGATGGCGCTGGAGAAGATGCGCCCGGCCTGGCAGCCGAGGAGCCTGACCGTTCGGTGCTCCCGGTGCCCGCCGGCTCGCGGTGCTTTGCCTTCTGTTGGGCCCCCGTCGCCAGGGCACCCTCACAGGACTTCGAAGACCGCTCTGACTTCTTCCCACCTGACGGGATCTTTCCTTCCAGCCAGTTGGAGAGACGAAGGTGTCGGTCCCTGATGGTCCATTCCGACATGTTCCCGCAAAACGCACAGTCCTTCTCCACGTGCGTTTTGTCCTCATGAAGGCAGTAGACACATTTTGAGTGCTCGTCCTCCTTGAACACATTCTGCAGTTGGCATCCAGGGCAAACTCTGAACAGCTTTCCGGGCGTTGAGCTTCCTTTCTCCTGGGCCATGTCCGGGTAGGCCGCAGAAACTTCTGGACTCCTCCAAGAAGCGCAACTCGACGAAAACCTCACCCTTGAGGGGCGTAGAAAATCGAAACGGATCCCCGTTGATCAGATGACCGAAAAATGAGAAAATCTTTGAAAAAGCACGAAAACGCAGCAAAAAGCTCGAGAGCTAAACAAGAGGACTCCCAACACTTGAGCGTGCGGTAAAAATCTGAGGATGGCTGCCAGGGGAGGGGCTTAGGGAGAGGGCAGTCATTGGCTGGGGGCAGTATGACCCAAAGATCAGTGATTGGTTACTAAGAAAGAGATCAGAAACGAAACCGATACTGATTTCTTCTTTACCGAGGATTCCCGGCCTGACGGGGAATATTCATGAGCATGTGAATCCATGCCAGACCCCATGCTGGAGAAGGAGAACATTCAAGTCTCACACAGGGTTCGGATTAGAAATAGGAGGATGAAGTAGTTTTACCCCTTCCATGAAAGCCTTACACACTTTCCACCAGGAAACCTTGCTTGAGATGTAGAGTAAGCAGAAAGGGCAGCAAGGTGGACCTTTAGTGAATTAAAAACTAGTCCGGAGTGTAAGAGGTGAGTTAGATAAAAAGGAGTGCAAGAAGTCATTTGGGTTAATGTTACGAGTATTGCAGCAAATGACAAAGCATTTTCATTTACTGGAATAACAGTGTCTAGTATTAGGTTTCTATGCTGCTTTAAGAATGTCCATACACCCTTGGGGTAGCTGGAGATGCCCCAATTCTATGGCCTCAGGAGCCAAGCTGCTAAGTTGAGCATTTGAAGGCAGGGGTGTAGTGTGGTCACCTGGTCCTAGGAAAAGCATGTTGAACGGGCAAGGCAGCTTCACCGGAGGGTACGTGACATTCTCATGAGATGAGAATCGCAGCTGGCAAGGCCAAACTGGTGCCATCAGGATTAGTGTAACTTGTTCCGGGTGTATCTTGAACTATCCTGTCGAGGGGGACTGGGGGAAAAGCTAGGAAAATTGCCCTGACCATGTTAGCCAGAGACCCTTTCTCTTGGACCGTCTTTGTGGATACCTGGAGGCTTAGTCTGGGCATTGTGCGCTCTCCAGATGTCTGGTTGACCCCATTCTGTAAAGACGCTGTGTAAAATGTTTGTGCAAGCACCAATCTTGCTCTACGGGGAGCTGCTTAACATGTCTTCCAGAAAATTGTGTACCCCTTGAACATGTGACTTTAGGAACAGTGTTTGAGGGCCCATTTCCAAATGCTCTGACAGTTTGGACAGCCCTGGAGAGCGAGTACCCCCCGACCCCCCCAGTTGTTCAAGAAATACATGGCTGTTGTGTTGTCTTTAAGGACAAGAATGGTCTTCCTTACAGCTGTTTGTGAAAGGCGTTTAGGGCTTTGAAAACAGCAAGTAGCTCCAACAGGTTGGAGTCTGTTCGCTACGGATTGTGACCATGTGCCTGGTGTAGAAGGTGTGCTTCCCATCCTGACAGGGATGTGTCCTAGTGAGAGTGGCTTTTAATGCGGTGGTGGTGAAGGATTTTCTATTTAGAAGGTTCTACTTCAACCACCACTGCAGAGACTGAATGAGGGTTGGTGAGACAACCACTAGATTGTCCCATTGGCCGCTTGCTGACACGATTGGCTCGAGATTGGCTGCATTGGGCGCATGCGCAGATGAGCTTGTGGAACAAGTAATATTCGGGATGCCATCATCTCCAATAGGCGCATGGTTTTACATACGGTTACCAGACTGGCTACATCCTGAGGGATCTGTAAACATGTTTTGAAACATCTTGTTGGAGGGGGAAGACGAGTCGTCTGTCAGAATTAAGGCCCCTAATTCTGGCTCCCAGAAATTGTCGGACTTGGCTGGGGACAAGAACATTCTCGTTGAACAACCCCAGGCTGAAAAGGTGGTCTATAGTCTTTTGGGTGTTCTCCAGGCAGGCCTGGTGCAAGTCTCCAGTTATGAGCCAGTCGTCGAGATAAGGGTACACTGGAAAGTATTGTCTGCACAGGTGAGCTACCGCCACTGCCAGTAACTTTGTAAACACCCTTTGAACTGATATTGAATGTTCTCCATCTTGAACCTTAGGTACTCTGTGCGCTGGCAACACTGAAATATGAAAGTATGCATCTTTCATATCCAATGTGGGCATGTAATCTCATTGCTTCAGCAATGGGATTACTTCCTGCAGAGTTTTCATGCTGAACTTTTGAGGCTTGACATACCAATAGAGGGTGCATGTTAGATCCTTTTTGGGTACAAGGAAGTATATTGAATACCCTGGTTTACCTGAAGATCTAGGACATGCTCGATCGCTTTCTTTTCCAGCAGGGTCTCTACTTCCTCCAACAGGATCAGGAGATGTTCGAGTCACTCTTCTGTTCTTTGGCAGGTGGCATCGAGGTGGATGAAGAAACACAATACAATAACCGTCGCCTACAGTCTTGTGCACCCACTGGTCTTAGGTTATTCCCTCCCATGCGTGATTGAAGCCTGTTAACCATCCTCCTACTGGAGAGACAGGGGAGGGAACCAGAATCAAAAGTAATTCGCTGGTAGGGACTGGGGAGCATCTGGCTGCTACATTTCTCCTACTTTTGCCCTGCCGAAATCCCAGTTGAGGGGTTTGATAGGAGCCAGATGTTCCTTGGCCAGAATGCCCCTGTCCCATAGACACTGACCTGTGCGTGGAAAGGACTATCCGTGAAAGGACCGACAGGTAATGAAGACCCTGAATTGTACATATGCCTTGGCAGAGATCTGATTGAGATTAATGTCTCGTGCTTCGTCGTGGTCAAGGGGCAGACAATTCTTGCACTTAGGGTGCGTGTCCTTCCACGGGTATCTGACCCTGCAAGAGGGGCAAAACCTAAATGGTGTTCTTTCCATAGCGAAAGGTAATAATATTGATGACCAGACCTAGAGGGTAAAGAGGGGGAAGAGGAGAGACATAGCGAAAGATGTGACCAACCTGACCCCACTCTCCCCCTACTGTGTAGGTTGGCCAGAGGGCCCGGCCACGTGGATGACTGCCATCGGATCTTAGGCGTCAAGGTCCACCGCTGTCGAAAGTTCCCACAGTCTTCGTCGTAGTATTTGAAGCACCGAAGTGAATTAGGTGAAATAACCGACAAAGTCGGCAAACAAGGATAAACAATGTCTCTTATGAAGAGGTATGCAATGGGGCGACCAGTTATGTGAGCAGGAAAAAAATGTCACGATAGGGATAGTGTTACAGACACGCCTATGCAGACGTTCCCTTTCGGTCCCCAAAAGACAAGATGCAATACTCTGCGGTTACCACTGGATGTCGGCCCATATGCATAGCATGTGCTTCTGAGCAGATTAACAAGCATCAGAAATATAATTACAAAATACAGCAAAGCTGTAACAGTATCTTGTTCCTGGGACCCAGTACTGATAATCATGGAAGGAGGTTCACAAGTAATAACATTTAAGTTCTCCTTTCAGAGAGGGAAACTTCATTAAATATTATTGCGTTCAATAGTAAGTGAAACTTATGAGATCTTTCAAAATGGTTTTACACCTTGTGTATGCTTCCAGATTTTTGTCTTCAGTTATTTACCTCAAACAGCGCTGGATGTGTTAGAAAATTTTTACTATGAATAGGTTTTAGACCAGTTGTCGGCGACCTCGTTAAAGTACAGTTATCCATTTATAGGATTATCAGAAGGCTAAGGGATGGATTAGGAACAAGTTACTTACCTGTAACTGTTGTTCTCCAGCATGGGTCTGGCATGGATTCACATGCTCATGAATATTCCCCGTCAGGCTGGGAATCCTCGGTAAAGAAAAAACCAGTATCAGTTTCGTTTCTGATCTGTCTTTCGTAGTAATAACCAATCACTGGTCTCTGCGTCATACTGACCACAGCCAATGACTGCCCTCTACCTAAGCACCGCCTCTGGCAGCCATCTTCAGATTTGGAAGCACGTGAAGTGGCAGTATGACCAAGTGAAGAGCCGCAGAGGGGTAGGCGGGAGGGTTCGCATGTGAATCCATGCCAGACCCATGCTGGAGAACAACAGTTACAGGTAAGTAACTTGTTCCTTCTCCAGCATGGGGTCTGGCATGGATTCACATGCTCATGAATAAAGAATACATAGCAGTACACACATGCACAACCACGGGAGGTGGCAAAGGTTCAACATTAAGCATCACATCAACTCAACATTAAGCATCTTACCTCCTCACCAGGCTCACCTCAGGCGAACAGGTTGCGCAGCACTGCTTGGCCGACCCTGGACTCCTCCCTGGAATCCCGGTCGACGCAGTAGAATTTCGTGAAGGTGTGCGTCGACCTCCACGTAGCAGCCCTGCATATGTCCAGCAGGGGCACACCAGATAGGAATGCCGTGGTAGCTGCGATCGCTCTGGTGGAATGGGCTCTCGGACGGCCAGGCAGCGGTCGGTTTGCCAACCGGTGACAGCACATGATACAGCCGGAGAGCCATCTGGAGATGGAAGCCTTCGAGAGAGCCTTCCCCTGATTGACAGGTCCAAAGTTCACAAAGAGTTGTGACGTCTTCCGAAAACCCTTCGTGCGGTCCACGTAGAACTTAAGCGCTCTAGCTACATCCAGCGAGTGCAAAGTCCTCTCAGCCGGCGACGAAGGCGACGGGAAGAACACAGGTAACACCAAGGGTTCGTTGAGATGGAAGTCCGACGGTACCTTGGGCATGAAGGAGGGGTGCGTCCTGAGCACTACCCTCGTGTCGTGGAAAGTCAAGTACGGGGCCTTGCAGGAAAGGGCCTGGATCTCTCCCACTCGTCGTGCGGAGGTGATGGCCACAAGAAAAGCTGTTTTCCACGATAGAAACTTCAACGGGGCCGAGTGCAGAGGCTCGAACGGAGGTCCCATGAGCTTGGTCAGCACCACGTTGAGCTCCCACGCCGGGGCCGGAGCCTTCACCGGCGGGAACGATCTGAACAGTCCCTTCATGAACTCTTTCACCAGACGATGAGACCACAAGGACGTCCGCCCCGTGGTTCTGGTGTATCGGGAGATCGCAGCAAGATGAATCTTGATGGACGCGTGTGCCAGACCAGCTTTGGCCAGCGTCAGCAGGTACGGCAGTACTTGGGGAGCCGTAATCCGTAGAGGGTTAATCTTCTGTGCGTGGCACCAGACAGAGAACCTCTTCCATTTGTGTCCGTAGCATTTAAGAGTCGAGGACGCCCTGGCCTTTGCAAGAACCTCTCTGCAATCGGCCGGTATGTCGTATCCTCCAAACTCTAGCGCTGCAGGAGCCAGGCCTGCAAGTTCAGCGACTTCGGGTCGTGGTGGAGGATGGCGCCTCCTTCCCTGGAGAGTAGATCCGCGTCCGCCGGCAGCTTGATCGGCGGGGACGCTGACAAGTCCAGAAGGTCCGGGAACCATATCTGCCTCGGCCACGCAGGTGCGACGAGGATCATCCTGCACCGTGACCTCTTGAGCTGGTTGACGAGCCGGATTAGCAGAGGCAAGGGAGGGAACGCGTAGAGGAACAGGCCCTCCCAGGGGAACGAGAAAGCATCGCCCATGCTCCTCGTCTGGGGAAACCTGCTGGCGAACCTCCGGCACTTGGTGTTCGTCGCCGTCGCGAACAGGTCGATCTGGGGTGTGCCCCACCGTCGGAAGAGGCGATCCACCAGATCCTGCCGTAGTTCCCACTCGTGGCACGAGCGCAGCTCCCTGCTGAGTGAGTCGGCGATGGTGTTTTTTATCCCTGCCAGATGAAACGGCACCAGAAAAATCCCTTGGGCGACGGCCCAATGCCACAGGTCCTGCGCCTCCTTGGACAGCGCTGGGGACCTGGTTCCGCCCTGTTTCCTGATGTAAAACATGGTGGTGGTGTTGTCGGTGAAGATCCTCACCACCTTGCCCTTGAGGGACGGAAGGAAGGACCTGAGGGCCCAAAACACTGCACGGAGCTCCAGGACGTTGATATGCAGGGACTTCTCCGTCGGGAGCCAGAGTCCCCTTGCGTGCAGATTTTCGGTGTGCGCTCCCCACCCTTCCAGGGAGGCATCCGTGGTCACAGTCTCCTGGTGGGCTGGGGTCTGGAAGTCCATGCCCGCCGTCAGATGCGCGCGGGTGCCCCACCACCGTATCGCTCGTCGGAAACTCTCGTCGAGCTTGATCCTTTCCTCGAAGCTGCCCGTCGTCTGGATCCAGCGCGCATCCAGGAATTCTTGCAACGGGCGCATCCGGAGCCTGCACATGGGAATGAGGTAGATGCAGGAAGACATCATCCCGAGGAGGGACTTGATGGACCTCACCTTGGCCGCGTCGGCCACCAACATCCGTTGCACCTTGCCCAAGATGGTCCTGGTCCTCTCCTCCGACGGGGAGGCCAGAAGGGACACTGTGTCGAGCCTCGCTCCCAGAAACAGTGCGACTTGCGCGGGCACCAGGTGGGATTTGGTGTAGTTCACGGAGAATCCCAGGTCCGTGAGGAGTTGGACGGTCCTTGCCGTGTGGACCACGGCGAGCTCCCTCGTCTTGGCGCGGATGAGCCAGTCGTCCAGGTAGGGGTAGACGTGAATCCCCTCGCGGCGCAGCTGCGCCGCCACCGGTGCGAGGCACTTGGTGAATACCCTGGGTGCCGACCGTAGTCCGAAGGGAAGGGCTTTGAACTGGTAATGACGCCCTTGGACCACGAATCTGAGGAATTTTCGGTGCCCCTTTAGGATGGGAATGTGGAAGTAGGCATCCTCCAAATCCAACGACGATAGGAAGTCTCCTTCCTCCAGCTGACCCAGGACGTGCTGGAGGGTGACCATCCGGAACTTCTGCGCCTTGATGAACTTGTTCAGACGTCGCAGGTCTAGGATGGGGCGCCATCCTCCCGTCTTCTTCTTCACGAGGAAGTATCGCGAGTAGACTCCGGAGCCCCGAAGCCTCTTTGGGACGAGTTCGATGGCGCCCTTTCTGAGCATCGCCTTTACCTCCAGGAGAAGTTGAGGGACGTGAAGTTCTTTCCTGGCCACGGGGGGGACGCGCGGGCACCTTCTTAGAAACTCGAGCGCGTGGCCCCGGGCCAGGGCGTCCAGCACCCAACGGTCGGTGGAGATGGACTCCCACACGCTGACGAAGCCCGCCAGCCGGCCTCCCACCGGGGTGCTTCGGTGGGGGCCCGACCCCACGGCCGGTTCAATCCTGCTTGGACGCGGCCTTGCCGCCTTGACCTCCTTGGCGACGACGGCGGGGTCCGCTAGACTTGCCTCGTCCTCTGTAGGCCTCTTGCGACGACGAGCGGGCCGCTTGACGGTAGGAAGCGAAACCGCCGCCGGAACCTTTGGAGGCGCCCTTGCCTCCGCCGCTCCGAAAGGGCGTTCGTCGTTGCTGCAGGACTCCAAGGGCCCTGGCCGTCTCAGTATCCGCCTTGATGGCCTGAAGGGAATCGTCCACTGTCTTCCCAAACAGGTTGTTCCCGTCGAAGGGCATGTCCAGGACTCTGGTCTGGACGTCCTGCCGAAAGTCCGTAGCTTTGAGCCATCCACGACGTCGAAGGCAAACGCCGTTGCCCAGCTGGCGGAACCCAGTGTCGGCGATGTCCGTCACCACGGTGATGGCGTGGTCCGACGCCACCTCACCTTCCTGCAGGATCTCAAGGGCCTCCGCCCTCTTGTCGTCCGGCAGAAAATCCAGCAGGGGAGCTATCTTGTACCAGAGCTCCCTGTCGTAGCGGGCCACGATAGCCAAGGCGTTGGCCGCTTTAATCGTCGTCGCTGCCGACGAGATGACTCTACGTCCCATAGCATCCAATTTCTTTCCCTCGCCGTCCGGCGGGGAAGTCGATGTGGAGGCCGCACCCCCCCCCGCTTTCTTCCTGGCTGCCGCGGAGACGACGGAGTCCGGGGTAGGCTGCGCCCGGAGGCATAGGGGGGCCGTGTCCGGGACCCGGTACTTTTTCTCGTACCGGTCTCTTCTAGCTGGCGTCGTGGAAGGGTTCTTGAGGAGGGAAAGGCCCTCATCCCAAATGTCGTCCAACAGAGGCACTGCGAGGACCGTCTTCCTCTTGGCCTCGCGCCGTTGATAAAGGAAACCTTCCTTTTTCTTCTCCTCAGGGCAGAGTTGGAAAAGCTCGGACGCCCTGGAGATCATGGAGTGGAAAGATCCGATCTCGTCGGGCGGAGAAGCCCTGGTGGGAGGCGACGACGGAAAATCCTCGTCGTATGCCTCGTCGTCCGTACCCGTCGCTGCCGTGTCAGTCCCCGTATCATCCCCTCGGGTGGACGGGGAGGAGGGCTGGACGGGGCGCGACGGTTGAAAAGGAGGTGGTGGATGGATCCTTCTTTTCTTGGTAGGGGGAACAGCAGAAGGTCCCGGTTCTGGATCCCCCGACGGGAGAGGTTCCTCCGTCGGTAACGGTAGCCTCGTCCTTATCTCGGAGCATAAGGACTGTATGGCCAACAAAATGGCCGCCGAGTTGTCTTGCGGCGCTGGCAGAGGGGAATCCGACGGGCGAGCAGGGGCCCCGTCGGTATCCTCGACGATGTCGTCGTCGTCACCTGCGTCGGGGTCCATTCCGACGGGCTGGCCTTCTTCCACGCCTAGGCCGTGGCTTAAGACCTCGATCAGCTCCTCTTCTGAGGTTGAGGCCGAATCTACGACGACGCCCTGCCCCCCCTTCTTCCCCACGGAGGGTTTCACGGGGGTCCTATCGATGGGCACAAAGGAAGACTCCCTCCGAGGAGGCAGGGAGATCCTGGGCCCTGAGGTCGCCACCACTGGTGCAGCCACCACAGGCTGAGCCAGGGCCGCCGCGACCGTTTCGATAGAGGGCTTGGTCGGATGGATCAAGGCCTTCACCACCTTAGGTGCGCTCACCGCCTTATCCTTGAGGGAGGGGGCACTGCCACGCTCCTCCTCTGCCTTAGAGCTCGACCGGGGCCTCTCCAGGAGCTTCGCCGGGTGCTCGGCCTTCCTCTTACCCGACCCAGAGCGTTGGCTCGTGGTTGATGGTGCCGGGGAGGGTGCGCCCTGCCTGGCGCCCGTAGAGCCCGACCGTTCGGCGCTCCCGGTGCCAGCGGACTCGCGGTGCTTGGCCTTATGTTGGGCCCCCGTCGCCGGGGCGCCCTCAAAGGTCTTAGAAGACCGCTCGGATTTCTTCTTCTTCTCGCCAGACGGGCTCTTACCCTCCAGCCAGTTGGCGAGACGTTGATGGCGGTCCTTCATGGTCCGTTCCGACATGTCGCCGCAAAACGCACAGTCCTTTTCCACGTGCGTCTTGTCCTCATGAAGGCAGTAAAGGCAGAAAGAGTGTTCGTCCTCCTTGAAGACGTTCTGCAGCTGGCATCCAGGGCAGACCCTGAACAGCTTTCCGGGCGTCGAGCTTCCCTTCTCCTGGGCCATCTCCGAGACCGGGCCTGAGAAGCTTCTGGAGTCCTCCGAAGCGTAGCTCGACGAAATCTTCACCCTTGAGGGGCACAGATGAATCCGACACGGGTCCCCGTTGATCGGATGTAGGATCGGTGGAGCTTGAGGCTCTTTTGACCGAAAGAATCAAAGTTTTTTTGTGAAAAAGCGCGAAAAAAAAGCACTAACGCTCGAGAGCAATAGCACGAGGATCCCAACACATGAACGTGCGGTAAAAATCTGAAGATGGCTGCCAGAGGCGGTGCTTAGGTAGAGGGCAGTCATTGGCTGTGGTCAGTATGACGCAGAGACCAGTGATTGGTTATTACTACGAAAGACAGATCAGAAACGAAACTGATACTGGTTTTTTCTTTACCGAGGATTCCCAGCCTGACGACGGGGAATATTCATGAGCATGTGAATCCATGCCAGACCCCATGCTGGAGAACATCTAAAACCCTGACACACCAATACTCAGAGGGACCAGGCGAAAATTACCAAAAGAGAAGGAAACAAATCAGTAAAGCTAAACCTTGCGGGAGGAGAGGGGTGTAAAATAGGGTACTCCAGCTATTAGAGCAGTAGAACACACAAACATACCAATCTCTTGGATCGGGTCAGTTCTTTCCGAATATCTTCAACCAGGAATCCATAAATACCCTCGTCTTCTTCTCCCCGCTGATAGATTCCACTGGAGAGCAACTAGAGAAATAAAAATGCACTTCAGTTGAGTAAATACATATGGATATTTGGTGACCTAAAAGAAGCAAAGTGTAGCCCCTTGCTGGGGGCTCAAGAGCAGGGCGACCATGGTGAAGCAGCAGGTCCTTGATGACATTACCAGAAACAATGAGACAGAGCAGGCCTGCAGTAACTAATGAACAAGTCCATGCAGTATGTAATCTCCTCCCCCTGCCCCACACCCTTGCCAACCCCCCCCGACCCCTCCTTCCCTCTTCTCAGCCTACAATGCCAGGATTTCTGCACCTTTTATACACTAGTTTCAACCATTGACTTTTGGCATTCACCACTTCTAATAGGAGGATAACTTTCTGCAAGTACAAACATTTACAATCCTCCGTCCACTCACCTCTGGCCTTCCGCCTAGATTAGGCACCAAAGAATTCAAGTGTCTGGCTCATAATCCAGAGTCCCCTGTGTTTTCAGTCTGTGCACATTTAAATATATTAAGATTCAGTCGTTTCAATTTTCAAAACGAGAAGTCATCCCATTGGACAGTATTACATCATGGCTATACTGAAGGAATTGCAGTGCTCACGTCTTCCAGCGCCAGGTTTCTTTAAACGCGTTGCTTTATCTATGAAATGGTTTTAATTTCTAGCACCCTCTAAATTCCTGGATTACTTACAAACTACAATGCATTGAATGCTACCTTTATGAAAGAAATGTTTGTTACAGGTTAGTCCCAAATTCATTGTGCAAAATATGAAAAAATTACCTTCATGGTGATTCAGGTTCTTAGTCCAGGCACTCCCTCCTTCACAACTGGTTGGGTATGCCTGCATCTGCATGCTGGCTGGACAAAACTGGCAAAAAAAAGATAGCTACCCCTTTAAGAAACTTGACGTTGGTGAGACTACTTTGTATATGCATCCCTCTGAACACCAGACCCACACCTCAACCCGACATCACCAACTGCCCACACCCAGTGAACGATTCTGTCACTGGAGGTTGAATTAAAGTATATGCTTAAATGGGGATAGAGGGCTGGGAGTTCTGAAGGAGGGAGTGCCTGGACTGAACCTGAATCATCATGGACATTTTTTCAATTTCTTACACATCCTGGCTCTCCCTCCTTACTAACTGGTTGGGACCAGACTAAAAAGTCTGGCATGAGCAAGGGTGGAGAATACAGCATGTACGCAACTCAAACAAGTTGTGGAGCACCGCTTGTCGAAATTTGGCATCTTTCCGGGAGGATGCATCCATAGCGTAGTGCTTGCAAAAAACGAGTGGAGTAGTCAAAGTAGCAGCTCTACACATTTCTGCAATGGGGACGTGCGTAATAAAGGCTACCGATTCCACCTTAGTTCTTGTGGAATGAGCCCAAAGTTTCGGCAGAAGCACAAGCCCCTTCAGGTCATAAGCCTTTGCAATACAAGAAACAACCCAGAAGCTTTAGCAGCCTTATTACCAGGGGAAGGACCACCATAAGTATCTGAATGGTTTAAGTTCTAACCAACACAAA
Organism: Ambystoma mexicanum; assembly: GCF_040938575.1. NCBI lineage: Eukaryota > Metazoa > Chordata > Amphibia > Caudata > Ambystomatidae > Ambystoma > Ambystoma mexicanum. Next base: position 45,771,399 of record NC_090940.1, read on the forward strand.
AATAATATACAAGTTCTTGATACATCCAGATTATGCAAGATTCTCAGCCACGGAAGCATGCGGTCTGGGAGGAAAAACAGGAAGAAAGATTTCTTGATTTGGATGGAAAATCGGAAACCATCTTTGGTTAAAACAAATAAAATAAATTTTAAAAAAAGTACTGTATGATGGACTGCCATTTCTTTGCGAAAAATCAAATAAGGTTACTTTGAGAGTTTGTGAATCCTCCTAGCAGATGTAATGGCCATTAAAATGGCGGTCTTCCATGTCAAAAGCTCCAATTTGCAGGATGCCATTGGCTCAAAAGGTTTGTGCATTAGAGCAGAAAGGACTATATTTAGCTCCCACCAAGGTGGTGGTTCGCGAAAGGGTGGATGCAAACCTCCTTCAAAGTGCCACAGAAAAGCTTCATTTGACAGAAAATTATGGTTTTCTTGTAGAAGATTTCCTAGAAGCCGTCAATCTTCCGATTCTGTTCTGTTAAATGAAGATGGGCAAAGGTCAGTTCTTCAGGAACCAAGCTTTCAAGGTCCAGCATTTGAGGGGAGGGGTGAAGCACCTGCCCCTTCTCTTGAGTTTTTTAGATCCTCGGAGATCAGTAGATCCAACTTTGATGCCCTTGCTAGTTCCAGATCATCTGGGAACCAAATCTGACGTGTCCAGGACGGGCCTTCAAGTATCGCTGTCAGATTCTGAGATATAGGGAAGTGGAGGGAATGCATTAAGTGTTTTGTTCCACCAGTCCAGCTGTAGGACGTCTCCCAAGGAATGAAGACCCAGGGCCTCCCTTGAAGCAAACAGAGGACAAAAGGCATTGTACTGTGTGGCAAAGAGGTCCACTGCTGGATGGTCCCACTTTTGAAATCTTTGCGACTGACATTTATAGTTCCCATTCGTGTGGAACAAATTTTAGCCTGCTGAGCTTATACACCAAGACCTTCTTTCCCTCCAAATGAGAAGCCAGCAGGAAACTGTGGTTCTCCATGGTCCAATACCATACTTTCTCTGTGAGAACACAGGAAGCGAACATGTCCCCCCCCTAAACCCCCAGCCCCCAGTTTGTTGACATAAAACATTGCAGTGGCATTGTCCGCAAGAACATTGACCACCTTTTCCCTCAAGGGCGAGAAGGAATTTACACCGTTAAGAAATAAAACCGGCCTCAGTTCAGCGAGGAGTCAGAAATGAGAGGAGGACACAAAGTGGTAATGTGCTCAACATCAGACAACTTTATTAAAAGAAAAGGGTTGGATCAAGGCCTCCATCACTATCCTATAGAGATTCCCTACCAAGGAAACTACAACTAAAGATCAGTCTGTATCTTGTCATCTAAAGTAAACTGTCCTTGTGTCCAAATATATCTGACCGTCACACTAGAAACAAAACAATTAAGAAGTGTAAGGTAAATTGTCGCCGATCTAGATTTACCCCCATAAAAACAAAAGTGTACAAAAGTAAAACAAATGGGTAAATCCAACAAAATGATTTCCCCCAAGGATAAGTGCTTGGATCCAAAGGAAGTTCCACTCCCGTGGATTACCCTCAGAAAGGATGGTCAAAGTGTTGATGGTGAAAGGGTCTTTCCCAAATAATGTTCTCTTAAGAATAGAAGGAATATTTCAGGTAGGATGGAGACTCTTTTCCAAACAATGTTCCCTCAAGGAGGGTAAGAATGTCTTTTCCATATAACTTCTCAAAGCTGACAGTGTCTTTTATACAGGAAACATTTCAAAGATGACAAAAAGTGTATTTTATATAACAGCTTCTCAAGGTTGGCAAAATGTCTTTTATACAATAAATGCTTCAATGACCTAGTATAGACCTTTGCCAGGAATCCTTCAGCAGATTCTTTAGATCCCCTGGTATACTCTCCTGCCAGATATCTCTTCCACAAAGGCTCACTGCCTGAGGTATTTGGTTTACCAGGAATTCTACCAATGTTCTCCCAATCTTTCAGCACAGCACAGAAGTACTCTTGCACAAGCTATACTTCATTGGCTCTAGATACTGCTTGTTCCAATTTTCCCCACATTGGGGGAAATCTAGGGAGACTTATACAAAAACTTTTTTTTAACTTCATTAACATGTATCTGCTTGTAATCTTTACTACAATTTCCCCATCTTGGCATTTCATGCATGAGGATTTATGCAAATTCAGTCTGCTTTACTTGGGCAGTATTCAAAATTAACTTTCAATTGTTTGTGTGCCTGTCGGTACACCCCGGGGTTCCCACTATCACTGGGACAACTCAAAGGTATTTTCCAACCCGTGGCATACTGCTGCGTCAAAGTCTTTAATCGTGAATGGCTTTGCACGCTTTGTAAACCCGGTTTCAGCTTCCTGATTTGCTCTGCGTTCACTTGCCAGTGAAGTGGTTTTCTGGCATGATCACTCTCTGGACAGCATTGCCGCTGCTGCCGGCTCTGGACCGTCTCTTCCCTGGTGCCCGCCACGCTTCCAAGGGTCTCCCGCCACGCTTCCCTGAGTCTCCCGCCACGCTTCCCTGAGTCTCCCGCCACGCTTCCCTGAGTCTCCCGCCACGCTTCCCTGAGTCTCCCGCCACGCTTCCCTGAGTCTCCCGCCACGCTTCCCTGAGTCTCCCGCCACGCTTCCCTGAGTCTCCCGCCACGCTTCCCTGAGTCTCCCGCCACGCTTCCCTGAGTCTCCCGCCACGCTTCCCTGAGTCTCCCGCCACGCTTCCCTGAGTCTCCCGCCACTCCAGTAAGGAAGGCTGACAAGTGGCAGCTTGAAATCCTCTGCTTTCCGCTGCAGGATTCGTTCCTGTGGACCTGCCTTCACTCTTGGTTCTGCTTCCCCTGTTCAGCTCATCACCGCCGACTTCAGAGTGCAAACAATCTTTAATTTCCGATACAGATGAACTCCACTATAACTAGCCCGTGTATTTGACGAGGTTTCTTTCAATCCCTACCAACTCCTCTGTCTCAGTACTTGAGGCATTGTGGGAGATGTAGTCCATAGGATTGTCAAGAACAAAAAGTTACAAGATGTTAAATGGGTATTTGAGGTGTGACCGTTATTCTGCTCATAGTTATGAGGGGGTCTTAAGGTTTTAGATTTAGAGGGATTTTTATAGTGAAGCAGGCCATCAGGAATTTAGGAATTATAGTGTCTTCCTCTTCTGTAAGGAAGAGAATGGGGTCATCACATCTCTCAGGCAGCCATCTCCTCCCATGTGATCCACCCCATACCACCACACCCTGGGTCAGTATCAGGTAGCAGCAGCTGTCCCCTGGCCACATATGAGATCTTTGACTGGGGCTCTGTGGGAACCCCACAGGACTCAAAGTTCCAAGACATTTATGATATCTCTTTTCTTGGACTGACCATGAGTGTCAGATCCTAACAGTGGGCTCCCCACCTGTAGTCAGTCTGTTGTAAGCACCATCTGATGAGGCGATTTAAAGGGAAACCCGATCAACAGCTCCTCCGGAGTGTTCCACTATATCAGAGAATACAGAATGTGTCTGGGGATTGGAATTTTTATATTCTGAGAATTCAATAGCTGGTTCCAGTTCAAGTTGCTGGTGAGGTGCCACTGAATGGTCTCATTTGAAGCCTTGCGTGGGGGACTAGAATGATGCAAGAAGCCATCTGCCCAAAAAGTCTTTGTAACATCCATGTGTTAGGCAGAAACCTGTGCAGTTCCCTTGGGGAACACTGCAAAAGATTTAAGACTACAGGTAGAGCAGTAAACCCCTTTGGTAGCAGTCTGTACCACCCAGATTTACCTGGTAGCTGTGGCTGAGCAGTCAGACTTCTCTCAAGAAGAGTTAGGCAGTATGTAAAGTATACACAATATGTACCAAAACACAATAGCACAAGCAAACACTGACCAGAGCTTGGTTTCAAAAGTATATAGTTATTTATTTAAAATACACATAAAGTAAAAACACTCTAGCAAAAATATAGTAAAAGCACTTCAACACAGTTATACTGAAAGTAAATTCAATCCTTTCTCTTATCTAGACAACTCTAGGTTAACACCACTTAATTAAAACAGAGGTGAGTGCTTAACGTTAGATGACACTCTAGTAGTTTCCAAGAAAGGGAGAGAAAAAGCAGAAATAGGTTAGACACACCACTCTAAGGTCCAGAACACTTGCAATAGGCTTAAAGAAGAATAAAGTCACAGGTGAGCAAAAAGTCACTGGCAGGGCCCACTCTTAGAGTAGCCGGAGCGAAAATGTGCCCAAGATCACACTGTTAGTTAGAGATTCAAAGTCTTGCAAAGAGTCGAAAAGAGTTTAGAGTGGCTCAGAAAGTTTAGCCAAAGTGTCCCAGGCACTCCCAGGTTCGAAAGCCGGGGACTAAATCTACCCCGTACAGTCGGTAGCAAGGGAAGCCAGGCGGAACACAGTACCTTAAGCGGAAAGGATCCTCCAGCGGGGGCAGTTGTTCCAGGCAGCGACAGCAAGGCTCGACGTCGGTCAGGGGAGAAGAATATCTCGCTGAAGAGCAGAAGAGAAAGGTCGTAGCACTGCCCGGGAAGAAACCAGCCGCGGAGTCCTCCGGTTAAAGGGTTGGTACCGACTTTCGCGGTATGGGGGTAAAGTGTGGTATTCCGGATGCCGGGGTGCTTGGCACAGGCAAGGCGGCCACGAGATACCTCAAAAGAACGGAAAGAAGGCGAAAACTGGTTGTCCCCACCAGTCAAGGGAAGGAGCCACTCCGTTAAGAGTTCTCCTCGGTCGTCGGGAAAAAAAGTGGTGAGACGGTTCAGCAGGGCTCCACCGGGTGGTGTCGTCGAAGCAGGTCGGCTCAGCTCTTCCCTCGTCGGATTCTTGGTCCTGTGGCGACTTCTGAAGTCCCAGTCCCCAAAGCCCTGCTTTTATGCAGCAAACCCCCATTCACCCAGCCTAGCTGTCACTCAAACATGCTAAGTGGTGAGCCGGCCGGCTCACCACTTGGGCCAATCAGGACGGAGTGCGACTTGAGTTACCAAGGTAACTCAGTCCAGGGTGCCTAAATCCCCCTCCACCCCTCCTAAGTACCCCAGACAGAGTGGCACCACTTTGGAGGGCTTCTGTGGAGAAGCCCGCCAAAAGTGGAACAAAGGGCTCCACTTTGGGTCAGAGTTACAGAGGCGAACACCAACGCCATTTTAGAATCAAGTTTTGGCAAAAAGTCCCAACCGGAGTTATAAAAATAAATATATAAACCGGCGGTATGTTTAAGGCTACCGTAAATAAATAATTAAATGTGTTAGCCTAAAACAATGGGAAATCCCATAGGGAAATATTCGCGGTCGAATATAAAAAGTAGTTTCCACTGCCACCAGCCAAAACTCGATCAGGGGGGACGGAGACGTGCCCCCTCGACTAACAGACCCTGGGGCAATCGAATTGCCCCAGCCAGTACGTCCACAATATGATGGTTTGTACTGGTTCTGTTCAGGATTCAAGACTAGCAAAGTCTTTGGTGACTTTACATGCCCTGGGAGACAGTAGTCAGTCCCAGGGTATGGAGTCTATGTTGGGGAGTCCCTAGGACACCCCTGGGTCACGGCACAGAGGGTGCTGTGTGACCCACATCACAAAAATACATGAGGCCCTATGGAGTAAAAGACCCCATAGCCCATTCAACACAAGGTTTAACCAAGAAAACACACTTCAACATGTCCAAGAGTGAGGGTAAAAGAGTCTCACTCTTGGCAGGAGAAAAAAATTAAACCCCAGAAATCCAGCAAAGCTGCTGGGGGACTCACTAGGTAGGGAAATTCAGCCTAAACAGAGAATTCTCCCTAACACTCGCCCCCCCCAGACTAAGGGACAGGAGGATTTAATCCACTCCTGGATGAACCTCATACCTCTAGTCGATGATATACATCCTAGAGAGTCCATCAGCATTTTGATGGTGACACCCTGACCTGTGCTCAATGGTGAAATCAAACCCTTGCAGGCAGATTGACCATCTCAATAGTTTTGGATTTTCCCCTTTCATTTGCATTAACCATCTCAAGGGTTGGTGGTCAGTCTGAATAACAAAAGTAGAACCATACAAGTATGGCCTAAACTTCTTCAGTGCCCACACAATAGCAAAGCATTCTCTTTCGATAGTTGCCCACCTTGTCTCAGGATCCTTCAGTTTCCTACTGATGAAGCAAATGGGGTGCTCCCTACCCTTCTCATCCAGTTGGCTTAGAACTGCACCTATACCTACATTGGAAGCATCAGTTTGTACAATGAAAGGTTGGTGGTAGTCAGGAGCTCTCAATACTGGAGCCTGGCAAAGAGCTCTCTTCAGTTTTTCAAAGGCCTGATTGCACTCCTCATTCCATTTTACCTTCTTAGGGAATTTGGGAGAGGAGATTACATTCAGTGGAGAAGCTATGGTCCCATAGTTCTCAATGAAATTCCTGTAATACCCAGTGAGGCCTAGAAAAGCTCTCACTTGGGTTTGAGTAGTTGGTGTTGTCCAATTTTGCACAGCTTCAATCTTGCTGGGCAAAGGCCTTATTTCTCCACCTCCTACCTCATGTCCAAGGTAGACCACTTTACTTTGACCAATCTGGCACTTACTGGCTTTGATTGTCAAATGGGCCTGTTTCAGAGCCTGCAACACATGTCCTAGGTGGTTCACATGTTCTTCCCAGGAGTGGCTGAAGACTGCAATGTCATCCAAGTATGCCATGCAGAAATCTTCCATCCCAGCCAGAACCTGGTTCACCATCCTTTGGAATGTGGCAGGTGCATTTGTCAGTCCAAAAGGCATGACCTTAAACTGGTACAAGCCAACTGGGGTTGAAAATGCAGTTTTCTCCTTGGCATGGTCTGTCAGGGCTATTTGCCAATAGCCTGACGTCAGGTCAAATGTGCTGAGGTACTTGGCTGCACCAAGTTTATCCACCAACTCATCTGTCCTGGGCAAAGGGTGGGCATCAGTCTTGGTGACTGCATTTAGAGCTCTATAGTCCACACAGAATCTCAAGTCTTTGGATCCTGCCTTTGGTACTAACACAACTGGGCTAGACCATGGACTAGTAGAGGGCTCTATTACCCCGAGATCAAGCATCTTCTTGACCTCTCCTTTGATGTGGGCTCTGATATGTTCTGACATTCTGTATCCTCTGCTTTTGACTGGCAGACAGTCACCAGTGAGTATCTCATGCTGGCCCCAAGGGGTCAAGCCTGGTGACAGTGAGAACAGGGAGGCAAACTGATTTAACATAGATTTGCACTCCTCTTGTTGCTCAGGTGTCAGGTCTGAAGAGAGATTGACTCCTTCAACTTTTTCATCTAAAGGTACACCTCTGAGGAGATCAGGGAGAGATTCACTCTCTTCTTCCTCTGCAGCTGAAGCTAGGAGCAAGGCTCCTACATCAGGTCTGGAGATGTATGCTTTTAGTCGGTTGGTGTGGAAGACTCTAGGAGCTTCCCTGGGTCTGCCCAGATCCACCAGATAGTTGACCTCTCCAAGTTTTCCCACAACCTTGAAGGGTCCCATCCATTTGTCTTGCAAGGCCCTCTGCCTTGTTGGGAGCATAACTAGAACTAGCTGGTCTTGAGTAAACTCAACCATGTTAGCCTTCTGGTCGTGCCAATGTTTGACCAGGGCTTGACCAGCTTTCAAGTTGTCACTTGCTTCTGCCATCATGTGTGACATTCTCCTCCGGAGACCTATCACATAGTCAGTCACTCTGACTGGCTTGAGGGGAGGAGCACCTTCCAACCCCTCCTTAATCAGGGCCAATGGACCTCTGACTGGATGGCCATAGAGAAGCTCAAAGGGAGAATAACCTACTCCCTCCTGAGGGACTTCTCTATAAGCAAAGAGAAGGCATGGCAGTAGAAGGTCCCACTTTTTCTTAAGGGGTTCTTCTAAAGCACCTATCATGCTCTTCATGGTTCTGTTAAACCTTTCAACCAACCCGTTTGTCTGAGGGTGGTAGGCGGTTGAGAACTTGTAGGTAACTCCACAGGTTTTCCACATGGCCTTCATGTAGTGGGACATAAAGTTTGACCCCCTGTCAGAGATTACCTCCTTAGGAAACCCAACCCTGGTAAAAATACCAAGGAGGGCCTTAGCCACAGCCGGAGCTGTAACAGTCCTCATAGGAATGGCCTCAGGGTATCTAGTAGCATGGTCTACTACAACAAGGATAAACCTGTTGCCTGAGGAGGTTGGAGGATCAAGGGGACCAACAATGTCAATCCCTACCCTCTCAAATGGGACTCCCACAACTGGGAGAGGCACTAAAGGTGCCACATTCTTGGAACCAACCTTACCAGAAGTCTGGCAGGTATGGCAGCTCTTACAATATCTATCTACTTCAGCCCCCATCTTTGGCCAATAAAAGTAGAGTGAGAGCCTTTCCTTGGTCTTCTTGAAACTCAAGTGGCCAGCCAAAGGTATCTCATGGGCTAGTTGTAAGAACTGTTGTCTGTTTTCTTGTGGGACTACAAGGCGTTTGTAGTCTCCAGGTTCAGACTCAGTGGGTTCACTGTAGAAGAGGCCATCTTCCCAGTGCAACCTATACTTCCCAGGCTCTTGCCCATCAGCTTGAGAAGCTGCCTGGTGGCGGAGACCCTCCAGAGTTGGACATTCTCTTTGCCCCTTACGAAAAGCTGCCCTGCTAGGCCCACCTTCTGCCAGTAAAGACTGCAGCTCAGGATGGTCCTCAGGGTCCAAATCTCCAATAAGGTTGGGGCCTCCTTCTAGCTCTTCCTCAGAGTCTAGCTCAACCACACAGGGTTGTACCTCCCTCTCAGCCTCAGCTGGAGGGGGAGTTACAGGTGTAACTTTGGACAACCTCGGGGAAGTCCTTGTTGGAAGCACTGGAGTGCTTGCTGCTGGCTTTTTCCTAGGAGTCTTGGGTTGCCCCTTTGCTCCTGATCTGGTAGTTACTGCAGTAAGTTGCTCCAGTGGTAGAGGAGTGATTTCTGTCATCATCTCCTGAGATAACCCTCTCAGGGTTTTCTCCCTTGCAGGTTTTGTGAGTTCCTGAAACCTTTTGCTAGGAGGTCTGGGGGTATGAGATACAACTCCAAGAGCTTTGAGGTCATTACCCAACAGAACCCTACCTGGCACTTCACATTGTACACTGACAGGTATTTTTACAGCCATATCATTACATTGGATGAGAACTGGTAACTGGGGACACATCTGCACAGGCCCACCAGCTAACTTGGTGAGGCATTTGGGTGCCTTAGCAACATCCTCTGCCTTGAAAAATGATTCATCCACCACAGTTATGCTGGCTCCAGTGTCCCTAATGGCAGGAGTCTCCTGACCATTCACCTGGACACTGTCCTTATAATACTCTTTAGTATTATCTGGGATAGAGTTATAGACATCTAAATTCTGTTGCTCCCACAACCCCAGAGAGACTAAAGAAACACTAGCTGAGACTCCAGTGGGTTCATCAGCTAGTAATAGAAAGTTTCCACTTGCCATATGTACTTCCTCTTCTGGAGCGAAGGCTAAGGAGGCAAGCTGGACCCCTGAAGGTTTACCCTTACATCTGGGATCTCCTTTCACATGGTCAGTAGCCTTACAAACAAAGCATGAGCCAAAGGCTCGCTGGAATGGAGGCTTGTTCTGACCTCCTTCTGGTCTGGGACCAGAAGGTACACTAGCCTGATTTGGTTTCCCTTGTGGCTTACCCTTATAGTTTTGTTTGGGGCCCTCTTTGGAATTTGTAGTATTAGAATTCTCTTTGGAGTCCTTCTTAGACTGTTTTTCCCCATCCTTCTTCTGAGTTACCCCAGAATCCTTGTGAGTGGCCCTGTTGGCAACCCACAAGTCAGCAGCCTTAGCTAGCTTCCGGGAATCTAATTCCCTGGAATCAGCCAAGTGTTGTCTGAGCTCAGGAGAGCAGGCATCATAAATAGTCTCCAACATAAACAAATTCTTCATACCTTCATAAGTGTTCACCTTGTAACCCTTAATCCATCCCTCTAAGTTTTTCAAACATTCATTCACCCAGGTAGCCCAAGGGGTACCATCATGCTTTTTGAGGCTCCTAAACCTCTTAAGATACTGGGAAGGGGTCTTCCCAAACCTAGCTATCAAAGCTAGTTTCACACATTCATAGTCCTTCCTATCCTCCTCCCCCATCTCCATTACCACATCAGTTGCAACAGGGGGGAGCCTAGAGAACAACCAGGTAAGTAAGTCATTTCCTGTGATGTTCTGGAGCCCATGATTATATTCAAACAGAGACAACCAATCCAACACATCCAACTTAGGCTCATACATACCAACCAATTCTTTAGGCATCCGGGGTCTTTTAGGACTGGAACTTCTAGAGGAGCCAGAGAGAGAAACATTCTCAACAGATAATTTCTTCATTTCTAAGTCATACTTGAGCTCCATTTCCCTTAGCCTTAGTTCTTTGTCAGTTTGAGCATTAAGTTTCTTATACTCCAATTCTAGCTTCATTTTCTCCAGTTCAAAGTACTGAGGACTAAATGTGGGACCTGGTAAAGGTCCAGTAGGTACAGCAGGTAGAGCAGGCAGAGGCCTAGGGGGGACAGTTACAACAGCCTCACCCTCCTCTCCTGACTCTTCCTCAGAATCATCAACATTTTGCTCCATGTTAACTTCAATACTGTCATCTACAGTTGCTGGAGTGGTAGGCTCCTCTGAACCATCACCCAGACTTTGGTTAGCTAACAATCTTTCAATCAGCTCCATTTTCTTGCCCTTAGTCAGGAGATCCTTATGTTTACAGAGCACTCTTAAACAATCAGCAGTTTTGGCTGCAAGGGACTCTTGACTATAGCTTTCTATAACTGACATGTTAGAGGTTTTACTTTTTCAGTGCTAAGCTTTGTGGTTAGTTGCACTAAGGTATCTAAAGCACAATAAAATGTATACTCAATACAAATCCCACCGCTGTACACCAGTGTTAGGCAGAAACCTGTGCAGTTCCCTTGGGGAACACTGCAAAAGATTTAAGACTACAGGTAGAGCAGTAAACCCCTTTGGTAGCAGTCTGTACCACCCAGATTTACCTGGTAGCTGTGGCTGAGCAGTCAGACTTCTCTCAAGAAGAGTTAGGCAGTATGTAAAGTATACACAATATGTACCAAAACACAATAGCACAAGCAAACACTGACCAGAGCTTGGTTTCAAAAGTATATAGTTATTTATTTAAAATACACATAAAGTAAAAACACTCTAGCAAAAATATAGTAAAAGCACTTCAACACAGTTATACTGAAAGTAAATTCAATCCTTTCTCTTATCTAGACAACTCTAGGTTAACACCACTTAATTAAAACAGAGGTGAGTGCTTAACGTTAGATGACACTCTAGTAGTTTCCAAGAAAGGGAGAGAAAAAGCAGAAATAGGTTAGACACACCACTCTAAGGTCCAGAACACTTGCAATAGGCTTAAAGAAGAATAAAGTCACAGGTGAGCAAAAAGTCACTGGCAGGGCCCACTCTTAGAGTAGCCGGAGCGAAAATGTGCCCAAGATCACACTGTTAGTTAGAGATTCAAAGTCTTGCAAAGAGTCGAAAAGAGTTTAGAGTGGCTCAGAAAGTTTAGCCAAAGTGTCCCAGGCACTCCCAGGTTCGAAAGCCGGGGACTAAATCTACCCCGTACAGTCGGTAGCAAGGGAAGCCAGGCGGAACACAGTACCTTAAGCGGAAAGGATCCTCCAGCGGGGGCAGTTGTTCCAGGCAGCGACAGCAAGGCTCGACGTCGGTCAGGGGAGAAGAATATCTCGCTGAAGAGCAGAAGAGAAAGGTCGTAGCACTGCCCGGGAAGAAACCAGCCGCGGAGTCCTCCGGTTAAAGGGTTGGTACCGACTTTCGCGGTATGGGGGTAAAGTGTGGTATTCCGGATGCCGGGGTGCTTGGCACAGGCAAGGCGGCCACGAGATACCTCAAAAGAACGGAAAGAAGGCGAAAACTGGTTGTCCCCACCAGTCAAGGGAAGGAGCCACTCCGTTAAGAGTTCTCCTCGGTCGTCGGGAAAAAAAGTGGTGAGACGGTTCAGCAGGGCTCCACCGGGTGGTGTCGTCGAAGCAGGTCGGCTCAGCTCTTCCCTCGTCGGATTCTTGGTCCTGTGGCGACTTCTGAAGTCCCAGTCCCCAAAGCCCTGCTTTTATGCAGCAAACCCCCATTCACCCAGCCTAGCTGTCACTCAAACATGCTAAGTGGTGAGCCGGCCGGCTCACCACTTGGGCCAATCAGGACGGAGTGCGACTTGAGTTACCAAGGTAACTCAGTCCAGGGTGCCTAAATCCCCCTCCACCCCTCCTAAGTACCCCAGACAGAGTGGCACCACTTTGGAGGGCTTCTGTGGAGAAGCCCGCCAAAAGTGGAACAAAGGGCTCCACTTTGGGTCAGAGTTACAGAGGCGAACACCAACGCCATTTTAGAATCAAGTTTTGGCAAAAAGTCCCAACCGGAGTTATAAAAATAAATATATAAACCGGCGGTATGTTTAAGGCTACCGTAAATAAATAATTAAATGTGTTAGCCTAAAACAATGGGAAATCCCATAGGGAAATATTCGCGGTCGAATATAAAAAGTAGTTTCCACTGCCACCAGCCAAAACTCGATCAGGGGGGACGGAGACGTGCCCCCTCGACTAACAGACCCTGGGGCAATCGAATTGCCCCAGCCAGTACGTCCACAATATGATGGTTTGTACTGGTTCTGTTCAGGATTCAAGACTAGCAAAGTCTTTGGTGACTTTACATGCCCTGGGAGACAGTAGTCAGTCCCAGGGTATGGAGTCTATGTTGGGGAGTCCCTAGGACACCCCTGGGTCACGGCACAGAGGGTGCTGTGTGACCCACATCACAAAAATACATGAGGCCCTATGGAGTAAAAGACCCCATAGCCCATTCAACACAAGGTTTAACCAAGAAAACACACTTCAACATGTCCAAGAGTGAGGGTAAAAGAGTCTCACTCTTGGCAGGAGAAAAAAATTAAACCCCAGAAATCCAGCAAAGCTGCTGGGGGACTCACTAGGTAGGGAAATTCAGCCTAAACAGAGAATTCTCCCTAACACCATGCCAAAAGAAGTTGATGTGTTTTGAACAGATGACCTGCCGACACCCTTTCGGATGGTGGGAAAGCCTATTCTTGAGCAGCATCCAGTACTGTCCCAAGAAATTGAATCTTGCGATAAGGAATGAGTTGACACGTTTACTGAAAAACCTAGATTGTAAAGCATGTTGCATGTCAGTTGCATCTTATGCAGCAATTCCTCCAACCAATTGGACAGGTATGTATGTAAATGCAGCTTAGGGAAGCTGCAACAGCCCCCAGGATTAGGATTAAGACCCTGGGGGCTGAATTGAGTTTGATAGGGAGGCAAATGTACTGGTAATGTGACTTTCCCATGGTGAACCTCAGATGCTGGCGGTGTTCCTTGTAGATGGAAATATTAAAATAAGCATCTTGAAGATCTATGGATGCCATCCAGTCGTTGAGCTGGAGAGCTGCAAGAATCAGAGGCACAGTGACCATGTGTAAAACACTGAACACAAATTTTCTGTAACCAATTCTATTTCTCCCAAAAAGAGAAAAGTTTTTGAATTTAACATTTCCATAGATTACTTTGGGACTTTCAGAGGAGAAGATGGAAGTGTAGCAGGAAAGGCTAGGGAGTAGCCATGGCGAAACATATTTAAAACCCATTATTCCTACTGGGTGATGTTTTCCCATTGATGAAGAAAACTGGAAATCCTTCCTACTACCAGGGATGTATGCTCATTGACAGTAATTGGAGCAGTTGGAACATACATACCCGGAAGGACATCAAACAGACTTCTGTTCTTGAGAAGAGGCAGTTGAGGGTGAAACCTCCAGACTTCGGCAGGTATCCCCTCTTTTTAAGAGAGAATAGGATTTAGTGGTAGCCAAAGAAACATTAGTTCCCTGAGCACAAGGTTTCAAGGACTTGAAATTCCGTTTCACTGAGATGGAACAGCGTGATTTTGCAGCAGTAATGCTAGCTTTACATTTTCAAAGAGCATTTTACCGTCAAAAGGCAGGTCTAAAACCTTGTCCCGATGTTTTGATGAAGGGAAGTGGCTGCCAAATAAGTATGTCCATGCATGCAGACGGTGCCCGCAATTGCCCATGCCATGGTGTGTTAAATCTTTTACCTGACGTTGTGAAATGGCTGCATCTCTTCCTTTTGAGACACAAGAAAATTCCTCTGCTGCCTCGAGGAAGCAGTTCTGTGAAGTGATCCAGGTTTTTCCAGTTTATAATATTAAAACCTGCCAAGACTATGGCTGTGTTAACTTGTCAGAGAAGCATCAACACTTGAAATCTTTCCTTGTGCCTCCCAGGCTTTAGAATCTTTATCCAAAACGGTAGAAGTTCCAGGTTCTTTCTCCATAGTGCCTACAGCGGCTGAAACCACAGCAGATTGTGCAGACAGATTACCCATGAGCACAAAGGGTTCCTCTTTAGGCACTTTGTATTTAGTGTCCAAGGATTTGGAAAAATAAGGATCAGAGTAGGGCTTACCTCCAATGAGCCTGTTCCATAACGGACCATTCCATAGGAAGCTGGTACTTACACTGTTGAGAAGGAAGTTTTCCAAAGTCTCCTGCAGTTGCAGGTTTGTCGTTAGGTGCAAGTTCTAAGGCCTCCATGATCTTTGTCACAATGTCATTGAACACCTTTGAAGGAGAACTAGGTGAAGTCTCTGTATCTGTGTGCTTCAACACCTTTTTTTTACTTGTTAGGAGGAGTAGCAGTGTCCTTTCCTTCAATTGAAACTGGTATAGGAAAAGGCCCTTTGGGACCCGCTCCCTGAGGAGGCACAGAAGGCGCACACGTTATACTTCATGCATTGTGCTGAAACTTCCAGAAAAGGCTCAGATAACAGTCTCAAGGACTGTTGTAACATCGTTAGCCATATCTGAAGGTTAACTTTGGGTTTCTTCTTTTCTTAAAGGATATGTTGAAGAGTCAATCCTAGAAGTACACAGTAGGATTTAACATATTGCATAATACAGGTCTGGTACCCGTTTATTGGTGAAAACCAATTCTCTAACCGAATTAGCTATTTGCTCCTGAACCGGATCTACCCAAATTTACTCAGTCTTAGAGAAAAATGTGGAAATGTTTCTGGGGTATTTGCCCTTACTGGAGTACTAAAACATTCTTCAGGAGGCACTGAAGTATTTTGAAGACTCAAAATACAGTCTGAAATTAGACCGATTATGCTCATTTTGACTTCACAGACATGCGTCATTAGAAGACTTCCTTTGTTTGTGCTTCTTGAGAGGCAAGTAGCAAGCTGGGTTTCGAACAAGCCTGTTTATGCCTCTTATGTGAGGTGTTCTTTTCTTTTTCAGTATCTAGGAATCGAAAGACTAAACTGCAGTAACCGAAACAAACCTGATTTTTCTTCGGTACCGAGGTAATCGAAGATAGTGTGGTAGGCAACCTGGCACCGATGCAGACAGGGGAATCTGTTGGTACCATATCTATCCTGGGGGCTTCGCCTCCTTTTGGCAACCCTCGCCTGCTCCGATAGCTGAGGCAGATGAGCCCTTTCCCTGTACCATAGTGATGTGACCAGTGAAAAATCTTGCAGTACCGGAAGGATCTTCACATACCCTTTCCAAACTGGAGGTACCAACATTTTCCCAACTTGAAGTGGCAATGTTTTAACACCCAGACGTACTTGAAGGCGTAAGTGCCTGGGGTTTCCCCTAAACAGTCCTAGGAAGGATGTTGGCCTCCTTCCTTGTCCTTACGAAGTCCATGGTCGCCTTCGGTACTGGTCCCAGCTATGAGATGAAAGAAAAGAAAATGACTATGTAGACACTTCGGGTGTATTCCTCAGCCGAAAAAAAACAAACTCACTGGGTGATGGATACCCAGGCATCGGATGCAGGCATGAGGATCGGCTACTGAGAATTGCTTCCTACAACTGATGCATTGCTTGAATCCTGTAGTAAATGGCATACATCAGAGGGAGGCACTGCGTTGTATAAAAGAAAAAATAAGCCAATCACAGCTAGGGGGGGAATGCCCCAGAAAAAGGGATTACGGAGCGCACCAAATCCACCCCCTATCCCCACCGTAGGTGCAAAACAGCAACTCGGTGTGGACAGTTGATAGTCGGGGTTAAGAATGGGACTGGCACGCAGAGAGGCGCAGGCACGACTTAGTCTCACAAACTTCAATTTTATTAAAGAGGAAGCTATCTTTTTTTTGCCAGCTTTTTCCAGCCTGCCTGCGAGTGCAGGCGTACCCAACCAGTTGTGAAGGAGGGAGAGCCAGGATGTAAGAGAAATACGTGAGATTTGCAGAGACAAGTATCGGCTTGCACCCTTCTCCAACCATAAGATTACAAACTGGCTTTTTGAGAAAGGCTTTTGAAAAGTGCTTTAAGTAAACTAAAATGAAGAGATAATCCTTTGGTTCTAATCACTTTGGCAAGTTGCATGCTCTTTTAAAAAAATATTTTATTGTACCACATTAAAGTGATCAGTGTTGCAATGTCATTGAAAAGGAGGCGTGCAGCCCATCAAGGTCCAGAACAAGCCAACATTCGGACTCTAATTAGGTAGTACAGGAACAAGTACAAAGAACAAGTTACTCTCTTACCTGGTAATGTTCTTTCGATAGGATGATCCGATGACGTATTCCATATCTATGACAGTAATCACCACAGCTGTGCTGCCTTGGAAAATATTCGGCGTCAGCGTCGATACACCGCCCTCAAGGACTTCGGCCGACGTCACTGGATGTTATAAGTAGGACGCACGTAGCCTCAGTTATAGTTTTTTCCCCAGAACGTGTGCCACCAGTCTTCTGCCAGTCTGACACACAATGCCATGCGGAAATGTAAATGCAATCGCAAAAGAAATTCTGTAGCGGGGAAGGTAGGGAGGGAGTGATATGGAATACGTCGTCGGACCATCCCATCGAAAGAACGTTACCAGGTAAGAGAGTAACTTGTTCTTCGAGGGGATTGGGTCCTCCGACGTATTCCATATCTATGACAGACTCCCAAAGCAGTACCAATGCAAGGAGGTGGGAAAAAATTTAGAAAACAGAAATTTAGCATGCCCAATCAAATTGCGGAGTAAAGGACCACCTTGCCAAAGGCCAGATCCTGCCCACAGACGGAATCGAGGGAATAGTGACGTACAAAAGTATGTACCGAAGCCCAGGTGGCTGCATCACAGATGTTGCGAATAGGAACTCCCCTCTGCAGGGCAGTAGAGGCAGCCATACCCCTGGTAGAATAGGCCCGTAAGCCGACCGGTGGGTCCTTATCCGCCAAGCGGTAACACTCGGAGATAGCAAAAATAATTTCGTCACAGCCCGTCCCAAACGCTTTCCAGCGTAACCAATAAAGAGCTGATCGTCCACTCTGACCCGGGACATGAGTGAAATATAAAAGCTTAACGCTCTCCTAGGATCAAGCCTATGGAGCCTCTCCTCTTCCTTACCATGTTGTGGAGGAGGATAAAATACCGGAAGAACAACCTTCTGGCCTAAATGAAATTCCTCGAGAGAAAATGGAGTCAAAAGGCTACCCTTGTCAATGACGCTAAGGTGGTTTGTCTAAAAGGGTGCAGTGGAGCTTTGGATACAGTATATCAGTATGCTCTTCCAGAAAGAGAGACAGTTAAGTTCTGCAATTTATTAGTTCACATCAGATAAAAAAAATATTTAAAACAATGACATATGCCGTCCTGGGCACAAAAAGATATTGTATATAGATCACAATACTTTGTACATATTTCAGTGGGTTAGTACAATTCAAGTGACTGATTTTATGTATTGCTAACAAGGTAGTACACAAGCATGGTCGACAAACAATTTAGGTGTGTCTGGTGCGGTGGATAGGTGAAAGGAACCAGCGGTTGGAGTGGTCGTGGCCTGCTGTAATTGCACCGCACTGTCGTCAGGACTGAGGGAAATTGGAGCACAAAGGTGCCGTAAGGAGAATGTCATGCGCCTGTAATTGGTAAAACATAGGATGGGGTATTAGATCTGGAGTTCATTGAAAAAGGATAAGTCAAATTGCACAAAAGGGACACTGCAGGAAGAACAGCTTACCTAAGGTAGTTCAAGCATCATGACTGATTGTTGCTGGAGGTGCCAGCGGTTGAGTGCCTGGCGTGTTGATTGTAGTCCGTAAACTGGATAGGCGATCTCTGTGGTTGCTAAAGAGATTCAAAAGAATTTTTGTAGTTCAAGGGAACTGGCACATTGAATGTGGTATAGAGAAAAGGGACAAAAACAAGGGATTGTATTACCTTGCAGGATCGATTTTAAATTGAAGTCAAAAAAGTGGCGGGAGCCGTTGTTTAATGGCTACGCCTGGTTACTGCACCCTTTTAGACAAACCACCTTAGCGTCATTGACAAGGGTAGCCTTTTGACTCCATTTTCTCTCGATATATTTGCCTAAACCCTCCAGAGTCAGGCCCCCATCAAAAAAAGAGGGTTCTTTTGCGCTGCGCTTACTGCACACTTCCCCTAAATGAAATTCCGACACCACCTTCGGAAGAAAAGAAGGACAAACTCTAAGGACAACCCTGTCCTTATGAAACACAGTGAAGGGTGGCTTAACTGAAAGTGCCTGTAACTCACTCTGCGAGCGGAAGTGACCGCAACTAAAAATACAGTTTTCAGAGTTAACAGTCTCAAAGGGCATGAATGCAAAGGCTCAAACGGAGCACCCATCAGAAACTTGATAACAAGGTTCAAATCCCAGCCGGGCACCTGGAAAGGTGACGGATGGAACACATTAGTGAGCCCTTTCAAAAACTGAAAAATTAAAGTAATCTTAAAATAGGAACACTCCTCAGACGAGCGCTTAAATATGGTCAGCGCCGCCAGGTAACCTTTAATGGTACCCACTTGAAGACCCCTGTGGGCCAAAGAAAGCAAAAAAGACAACCATGGGAATTTCACATGCAAAAGGATCCACATTCTTAACCCTGCACCAGTCGCAGAACTTCCTCCAACGGCAATGGTACAGCGACTTTGTTGCGGGCCTTCTGGCCGAAAGCAACACCTCCATGACGTCTACAGGGAGGTCCCAATCCTTACACCGCAACCTTTCAGAAACCAAGCGTGAAGGTTGAGGGACGCGACCTCTGGATGAGGGACCGGACGTCTGGATGGAGAACCGGACCCCCCTCCCGTGAGAGCAGATAGTCTCGGTAGGGAAGACGATGTGGAGGGCAGATGGACAAGTCGAGAAGGTCCGGGTACCACGTCCTCCGGGCCCACGCCGGAGCAATCGGGATCATCCAGGAACCGAACCTCCGTAACCTCTGCAGTACTTGCGGGATGACGGGGACTGGAGGAAACACGTACAGCAGCAGGAATGATCACTCCACCACGAACGCGTCTCCTAAGGCTCCGTTTGGAGGAAATTCCCGCAAGCAGAACCTCTCGCACTTCCGGTTGACACTGGAGGCGAAGAGATCCACTTGAGGGGTCCCCCAAAGGGCAAAGAAATCCAGGAGAATCTCCTGAGCCAACTCCCACTCGTGAGAGATCACGCTCTGCCTGCTCAGAGTGGCCGCCGTCTCATTTTAGTCTCCTGCCAGATGAACTGCCGAGATCGAAACTTCCTGCTGGATTGCCCAGAACCAGAGCTGCCTCGCCTCCCTGCACAGAGGAAGTGACCCTGCCCCCCCCACCTCTTTTCGTTGAGGTAGTGCATGGCCACTGTGTTGTCCGTCAGAATCAGGACATTCTTTCCTCGCACAGTCAGCAGAAAAGCCTTCATGGCTAGCCTAACGGCCCTCAGCTCCAACAGATTCATATGGAGTCTTGACCAATGACCGCTGACTGTCAACTCGTTGGCATGAGCTCCCCATCCCGTGAGGGATGCATCCGCCGCGATCGTCACCTCCTGCCAGGGCAGCCAAAATGGAGCCCCCCTCATCAGATTGCCTTCGTCGGCCCACCACAGAAGGTCCTGGGCGACCGAAGTCAGCACCTGAACAGGGTTCGACATCCTGCCGGAGGACTGTGACCACTGGAGCTTGAAGGCCCATTGCAAAGATCTCATCCGCAACCGGGCCTCTGGCACCAGAAGAATGCAGGATGCCATGAGGCCGAGCAGTCTCAAGAACTCGTACACTGGGAGAGTCTGGGCAAGTTGAAACTTGTGCACCATCTGCTGAATGTGATGAGCCCTCACCTGGGGAGGAAAACACTGCCCCAGGGACGTGTCGAGCACCGCTCCGATGTACTGGAGCCTCTGAGTTGGTGTCAAATGGGACTTCAAGTTGAGGGAGAAGCCCAGCTTGTGGAGGGAGTGGCAGGTGACTGACAGATGATCCAGGACTTGCTCGGGAGAGCGTGCCCTGATCAACCGATCGTCCAGGTAGGGGTAGATGTGAATCCCCCCTTTCCTGAGGTGCGCTGACACCACTACCATGAGCTTGGTGAAGACCCTCTGGGCGGACGTCAATCCGAAGGGCAGGACCCGAAACTGAAAGTGCAAGTCGCCAACCGCAAACCTCAGTTACTTCTTGTGCTTCGGATGGATCGGCACATGAAAATATGCGTCCTTGAGGTCGAGACACACCAACCAGTCCGGAGGTTGAAGGCCCTGGAGGACCTGAGAAAGAGTAACCATCTTGAACTTGTCCTTCCTGAGGAGTTTGTTCAAACCGCGCAAGTCCATAATGGGTCTCAATCCCCCGTCTTTCTTGGAAATCAAAAAATAAGGGAAATACCATCCCTTGTTCCTCTCCGCTACAGGCACCAGTTCTATGGCGCCTTTCTCAAGCAGGGATTGAATTTCCTGCGCAAGGAGCGGATCCGGACTCTTCAAAGAGAGATTCTCCGGTGGATTGTTTTGAGGCCTCTGCTGGAAAGGAAGACAGTAGCCGTGGGTTATGATCTCCAGAACCCACACATCTGAAGTAATGGCGCGCCACTCTGCAAGATGCTGCGCCAGCCTTCCCACAACCGGCGAATCCATGGGACATGGCCTCATGACTGAGCTGAAGCGGCGTTGCCTGAGGGCAAAGAGGCAACAGCCCGAGCGGCCTTGGCACCACGAGTACCTTTTTTTCCACCTCTGGCACTCCTACAGTGGCCCCTTTGACTGGCAGCGCCTCTCGCTTTACCAAAGCATGAGTAATAACGAAAGGAACCTCCCCCTCCATTGCGGTCCCCTAGGACGAAAAGGCGGAGGTTGTCGAACTGCAGCGCCCAACGACTTCGCTGCAGCTTTTGAGGTCTGCAACCTCAAGGCTCTCGTCAGCCTTGCTGCCAAAAAGATGTTCCCCTTCAAAGGGCATGTTGAGGAGCCGGGCCTGCACATCAGGAGCAAACCCCGACTTCTGCAACCACGCAAACCTGCGTATCATGGTGCTTGCCACCATGGACCGGCTGACGCAATCTGCCATGTCCAAACCCGACTGAACGGCCTCACACACAGCATCCTTGCCATCCTGAACCATGGCAAGGAAACCATCCCATTCATCCGCTTCGGGAATATGTTCAGCCGCCAAGGAAACAGTTCCACAGAGTGTGCGTGAAACGAGACAAGGCACAAATGGAGTTGGCTGCCTGAAGCGCCATACCCCCTGCAGAAAACACTTTCTTCGCCCAGCCGTCAAAACGCTTGACGTCCCTATCAGGAGGGATGGTAGGGTGCGACGCCTGCTTTGCCGGGGCCGTAGCCGCCTGCGCCACCAAACTCTCCAGAGTAGGGCACTTGGATTAGTAGCAGGGGTCACTACTGGCTGGGCAGTATTTTCGCAGCAAAGACTTGCTCACTGCCGGGAGACTCTCCGGAGCAGTCCAAGCCGCTGCCACCCTCCTCTGTAGAGCCATATGAAACGGCAGTACTGGGTCAGTTGGTGGACCAATGTCGAGGATATCCGTAACGTCATCCTGAACAAACTCCTCTGGGGGAGCAGACCATTCTAAGTACTCGGTGACCCGTGACATAAGGCACCGGTACAAAGAATCGGCATGAGTGCCAGGCTCAGGCCTATTAAACTCCACCTCCGGAGGTGTCCAGCCCACTAGCAGCATGCAGGGACTGCCTCAGGTCCTCAAACTGGCTACGGCCCGAGAGAATCTCGTCAGGCACCGTGTCTGGCACCATGCCATCATCAGAACCCTCATCCACCTCTGAAATGAATTCCAGATTGCGGTAAGAAGGCACAGAACTGGAACCAAAGCCATGCTGGACCTTGGCCAGAGCCTTTCTAGGTGGTTCCCCCGAGCCACGGGGTACCCCCGTCGACACAGCCCCCAAAGGCGTACAGTGAATCAGTGCCAGCATCGAGAGAATCAGTGTCGACGACAGTCGCGGTGCCGACAGCATCAACGGCGTCGACACAGGCCTCGAAAGCGGACCCCCCCCCCCCCCCCCCCCCGAGCGTGTCCCTGGAAATCCTGGGCACCGAAGGCGTCGACATCCTCAGAGGCGGGGCCTCGAGAGAGTCCATCGACAACCTCGGCGCCAAAGGCGTCGATGTCTTCCTCGAAAACTTCACAGGTTCACGCGGTCTCGAGCGCGTCGAGGACCGGGACATGGACATGGACCGGGCATGCCGAGAACGATTCCCCTTCTCCGAGCGGGACCTTTCCTGCGAATCGTGACGACCACCCGAGCCCGATGGCGTGCGAGCAGCATCTTTCGGCTGATCACGACCGACCCCACTCGGAGGCGCGGACGGACCAGTGCCCTGCGATTCGAGAATCACCAACATTTTATTCCCGAAGGAAGCCCATTCCTCCGGTGTCGCATGCTTGGTGGGGTAAGCGACCCGCCGACGGGCGGAGTCCTCAGATGAGGACGGGGAAGGCGACCGATGACAGCGCTTCCGGGAGTGCCTCGAAGAGGCAGAGGAGTGGCGAGACCGACTCCGGGACAGAGACCCACTGGACTTCCAACGACTACGCGGAGGGTCGCCCCTCGAGTAGTCCGTAGAAAGTCCCCGCAGACCTCGACTTCCAGGGCTTGGACACCTTACCTACCGATAACATCTTGCGCTCCCGCAGTGACGTCGGCGGTCATCCTTGAGGTCGGCATATCAACGCCATCGACGCAGGACGCAGACACCGAAGATTTTCCGAAGCAGCACAGCTGTGGCGATTACTGTCATAGATATGGAATACGTTGGAGAACCCAATCCACTCGAACGATTGGTTCTATGTGCAGAAGTCATGGGGGGGGGGGGGGGGGGGGGGGGTGTTCGGTTCGGATGGAAGATGTCACCAGGGAGGTGTTTCTTCCCTGCACCGTAAAAAAGTCTTCCGAAATATATTCTAGGACTATTTCCGCTTCCATCCTCCACTCCTAGAATATTTGGGGAAAGTGGTGGAGTTTCCTAAGAGTACAAATTTGGAGAAATGTTGCCCCCCTGGCAAACTTTTCCCCAGCGACCATTTCGGGATACAAACATTTTCTAAGTAAGTTGTCTTCAAACTGTAGGGTTGGCCCCCTAGAGGAGA
Organism: Ambystoma mexicanum; assembly: GCF_040938575.1. Taxonomy (NCBI): domain Eukaryota; kingdom Metazoa; phylum Chordata; class Amphibia; order Caudata; family Ambystomatidae; genus Ambystoma; species Ambystoma mexicanum. The sequence continues at coordinate 45,794,812 of NC_090940.1, forward strand.
CCAGGTGGAGCCCAAGGCTCTTCAAAAAGAGGGAGTACAGCGACTGCTTTCAATAGAAAATAATCAGAAATGGCATGTGGGAGACTCTGCAACAATAATTGTATTCAAGGTAGGCTCAGCTTTAAAAAAAAAAAAAAGTTTGAATACCACAGTTTTGAGGGGAGAATAGGGCAAACAAAAAGGACAAAAACAGGGCACAAGATGAAACAAATTGCATTATTTAATTATAAAGTTTACTGAAAGCACTCTATATTTAAGTCTGGTTGTACACTGGTATATTCTCCCTTTCCTCCGCTGAGTCACAAGGTGTTGAATGCGGTATAACTTCGTAATTTCAATGTTTTTTTTTTTAACAAGCATTTTTTTCCAAAAAAGCTAATATAAATATATAGGTGGTTGAAAAAATTGTATGCAAGGGGGTCGGGGAAGAGTTAAAAAAATAAAAAATAGGAGATTGGGGCTTGGTGGGGACACTCCTCCCCAAAATAAATTTTGATATCTTTTTTGGTAAAAAAAAAATCATAAAAACCCATTAAAATTACGACCATCAATGAAATGACAACCGTTGGATGCAACCCTTGAATGAGGGTTTAATATGTTTACTTTCAATCTTTCTTGCCCTTAAGTGGAGCTCAGTAACACCATGGATTACAGTATTGAACACAAAGATCTCATGAATGTACTTCAAAGATGGTTGAAAGAGTCATGTTTCATGCTCTATTTAGTGATTAGGTCAATATGTATCAAACGTCAGTCAGCTGGATGCAGGAGTAAAACCAAAGTACATATTTTCTCAGTCATACCCACAGAGCAAGCAGACACCAGTCAGCATTAAAAACATCCATACTGGGGATCACTACAGTTGATGTGACGCAGACTGGCCGAGTGGTGGCCTTAAGGGCCAAGTGAGCAACATGTGCACTGTAACACTCGTTTCCAGCCCATGAATTACACCATGGATCTGCTACACAGTGTCCCACTTGCCAGCAAGACAGTGGCCATTTCTGGCATACGCCTGCACTACCTCTGGCATATTCTGCCACTACATCGTTCCACCATGCATTTGCTGAGAAAGCAGCTGTTTTCATGTGCTAGAGCATGTAATGTGTGTATGAGCTCAGGAAGTGGGCTGGGACAGTCTGGGTCCCAATCCACATACAGGTGCCAGTATGTCAAGTGTGCATGCATGACTCGGCCCCACTGTGGTCCCCGATTGGACCACTGCTGTGTGCATGAGGGGTGAAGATCCTTGCTATTGGAGAGTTGAGTTTGATCACTCAGCTGAATTTAGGATGAGGAGTCCTGCTGCCATTCCAGCAGAAGAGAAGCCAAGTATAGCTGTGCAGACGACAAAGAACCCATGGACGAATCCTGAAGCATGGTAACCATTGTTGCTGCTGTCCTGGTGAAGCCCTTCTGGAGTACCGGATCTCAGAAGACACTTTGGGCTGGTGGGACTAAGCAGTCTTCGGCCTTCTCATGATCCTGCAGCATATGGAAGTGTCCCTGGACCACACAGTGGACTGACCAGCTCAGTTCTGGGCTACTATGCCAGAAGTGTTGTAAATAACCGTTTTTGACTGGAACTTCGGGGGTCTTCAGCTAGTCCTAAATGTCACCTACTAGCCAAGTTGCTCTGTCACAGCATCGACAGATCCTGTTCTGGAATGCCCCCAGCAACTGGTGAGACGCCTGCCGTCGCCCATGTGCGGCGACGGTCACTGGAACCAGCCTTGCCCCGTCTGGTAGATCATCCTGAAGAGTCCTGCATCAGCACTGACGCATTTCTTTGCTGGAAAGGGTTGCATTCAGCTCCTGGACCCCAACCGAAAACCTTGACGCACCCGCATCTTATACTGGATCCAACAGAAGGAAAACCTACCTCCAGCGACTCCCACTCAACTTGCCAAGTCCTTTGGGAAAATCTGAGCAAGGGCAGTGAGTAGTCTCAATTACTGGTACCCCTATCACATCGAACTTTGATTAATATTCCACTACATTGCTTTTTAAACGTTTGGTGAAAAAGCAGCTCTAGAAGCTGGGAAAAGAATTTTACTTTACTGTAAATCCCTTTTAAAAGACTCCTGGAAGAATCTTCACATCCACACAAACATTTCCTAATGTTGTCCCATCTTCGAAAGTTACTTTGTGAACTTTTGGGCACAAGGCCACATTCAACTTAGGATTGGACACAAAGTTATGGCTTCTATTGCTGGAACTAGTTATAGCATTTCCGAACTACATACCCTTCAGGTGTATTGTATTAACCAACAGTGACAGTGTATATATTTTATATTTAGAGCTTTGTGATATTGCCCACTTAATTCATTTTTATATGGCGTTTTTCGCAGGGGATATGATTTAGTGCCACCAGGGCAGTCCACCTTGGGCGATGTGGCAATGGATAAGATCACAAGATGGTCGCGCCCTGCTGCCGGATTTCGCATGTGTACAAAACAGGAAAACTACGGTAAGGTACATAGGAAATGGTTGTACAATCGATCAACGTATGCCTAAAAACACAAATGCCGGAACCCTCGGACTATATTTTTGAGCGCACCTTTCCTTTAAATCTACTTTAAGCCCAGTAAAAAAAGCAGTAGCAAGTAAAGACTGAATTATTTATCGTGTAATGTTCATGGTGTTACCCATTCATGGCAGCCTTGAGGACAGAACGCATTTTTGAATTAGGAACCATTGTGAGTGACCCACACTGACTTTCTTCATTTCCAACAGTCCGTAACACTGCACTCATTATCAGGATCCTAGGGCTCCAATCAGTGGAGCATTGTAGCGCTTGCATCTCCCAGAACGGAGTCGGCCGGGAGACCTAGGACCAGGAAGTAACTAGGGTGCAGAGGGTGAGAGCTACTCTGTCTGGATTCAGCCCTGTGAGTGTTTTGAGGGTGCAGAGGGGGGGGGGGGGGGGAACGACTGGACTCTGTCCTCTCCATTGCCGATTTCTGCAGCAAGCATAGGGTACAGGTTTGGGAGGGCCCACCTCGATCCTTTGCCTCTTGATGTTCCAAAAGTCTGAGTGCTGCAACATGGATGCTGCAGTGCTGAGTGGTTCTGCTTCAATGTGCGAGACTGCCTGGACTTGAAATTGCAGGGCACTGGAAATAGCTGCAAGGTATATAATTAATATGCTCCTCTAGGCCTTACAGGGGCTTTACTGTTTGCCCAACATAGATTGCCCCATGCCTGATGTGTGACCATATAATTCAAAAGAAGCCTGAATTCGGTTTTATCATCTAGAATTCACACCTAAGGAACTGTGCATTTGATAACGACCTGATCTTCAGGTACATTGAAACTCTGGTCTCTAAGCCAGCTGTATTGTCACAGCTAATAATAATTGGTTGGCAGTCCCCAGTATGGTGGTTAGAGGAGATTGTGATCTTGCCCCTTCGGTTAGTCTGTGAGGTTGCAATTTTATTTGCTATAATCAGTCATCAATAGTTCCTTTTAAGCTAAGGAACACTTGCATTATAAATGGTTTTCATTCTGGCAACGTGCTCTTATCACATTACAAGCAGATGGAAAACAATTGCACAAGTTCTCTTGTGAACTCAGGGCAGATCGTAGCTGCCAAGTTTGAAAACCTCATTGAGCGAGACGCTAGTTTGTACTAAGGACCAAAGTTGCTAATGTTTATCTTAGATAGTGAAGCCATGAACCAAAAGATTTATTTCAGCCTTAAGTTATTTTCAGCTTTTGAAATGGGAAGGGCTATTTATGTGTATTTGTGTTTGCAATTGCATTTTTCTCATTGCGGTTTTTAGCTATAGCTTCTTGAACAATAAATTCATTGCACATTATTGTAAAACTGACTGTGTGGGCCATGTTTGTTTGAGCAAAGTATTTGCACCCTTTCGGGCCAGAGTCTACCAATGAATGTCAAATGACCAGTTGGAGGTTTTTGCAATTAGATGGAAGGGATCCTCTTCCCACAGTCTGGAAGTACTTTTCCAAAGGATTGTACACATTAAGTCTGAGTTGGCGAACTCCTGGTTTTGGTTACTATGAACTAGAATACCTTGCGGCCTTGTGGTCCAATTTATTTAGCTGCTCCATATTTACACTCCTTGGAATAGAATTCATATGAAGGGCTGAATCTCCACCTCTGTTCTGCTGTGAATGCGGTTTCCTGGAAAAATCTATGGACAAATTTGCACCAGCTTCACGCGCATATTGTACCTGGGCTCCATAAGCACTGCCTCCGTCTCCAAAGTGTAAATGGCTAACAAAATATATGGAGGCTAACAAAACCTCTTGAAATCTCTTCATGGTCTCCATCTCTTGTTGTGCTGTGAAACACTTGTGTACGGGCGCGATACAAATAAAATGTATCATATCATGGTATGTCAGAGTACTATGCCTCCTCGTATCCCTCCGAATCGAACAGAAAAAGGTTCTGTCTCGCCGTTATCCGGGAGAGACTTCTGCTAGGGGAATAGGGCCTATATTTTAAATAAAAGATTCAGTAAGATTTACAGCTGTGGCTGCAGAAAAAGTAGAATGGCTATGATATTCCACTGTTCACTTCGCCAGATTATCACAGGCACGGAGGGGTGGTCTGTCTTTCTAGATGCAGCAATACATTCCTCATGCTTTGATACTCAAGTGTCTCTTGAATTGGGGAAAGATGCAAGGTTGGATAGATTCCATACAAGGAGGAAATATGCAAAAGGGAAAGAAATTCTCAACCAGAAGCAGGTACCAACTCTAGAAGACCCATAGTGTTTCTTCCTTCTGTGGAAGGACGTTGCCTTCTCAACTCTTCATAAATTTGTTAGTGCCTTTGCCACCGATTACCTCAATGCCGGGGTCCTCTATTGGTGGTATAATTGCCAACCATACAAGCCTCCACTTGGCTCTTGGTCTGTCTAGTGTGTTGAACCTCGGAGGGCTATTCGAGGTCAGAATACAAATGCGTCTTGCAGATGGCAAATTGGTGAAGGGTGTAAGACTTATTTTTGATGAAACTAGTTCAGCGATTGATCTAAACTGCACGGGGCACTTATGTTAACTCATTTTATCTGCCTTGCTTCCAGGTTTGATGGAGACAACCAGGTGACCGAATGTGCCCTGCAGGTTTTGGAATTGCCGGGTGCTATTTAGCTGGTGCGTCTACCCTAGGAAGGCCTTGTTAGCTTGTAACCAGAAGCTACTTTTGTCCCCCCCAGACCAAGTGGTCTCTTACAATGCATGTGTGACATTAACCTTAAGCATTTGAGAATGCTAATATGGAAAAATATGGACACATCTTGTACAAGGCTAAAGTGTGCCTCTCCTGTGGGAATCAGGTTTGTGGTGCCCTGTGTACTTGCTTTTGGCACCCCTGTTGTAGCTTCTGCCTTCTGGGTGATGCCAGACACTCAGGAGCTGGTTTTAGCTCCTCAGTGAATCTTAATTGCGAGCCCTGCCTTGGGACTTGCTGTGAGGGAGGCAGATGCATGGTACATTGCTGACATTCATGGGCCCAAGCTGGCAGCTCTCAGTTAAATATGCAGCAAACAGCTTGCTAGGCTTGTCGTGCGTTCTGAAAGGCTGGTGCCAATGTAGGTAGGCATCTCGCCGATTTTCGGAAAATGCATAGAACTCCAGCTATGAGTTCAATTGTGAATGAACTGGAATGCATCCTTGTGTACAGCAGGGATATTCAATCTGCCTTTCACAACTACTTTTGCAGCCTATGTGTACACTCGTGATCTTTCACTACGAGACATGACCGTCTTCTTTACAGGCCCAACACTTACCATAACTTGTGCTGAATGCAATACAGTATTCGACTCACCATTTTGGTCGAGGAGATTGTGGCTGGTTCTAGCAATACTTGATCTCCTGACCGTAGATAGACGTTGTAGCTTGATGTCTCTTTACTATGAGAATTAATTGGAGTCGAGTTTATTCGTGCTTTCTTTCGGCATAGGCTGTACTCAGACTATACTCGAGTTTTGTTGGACTTTCACCACAATTGCTATGCTATATAAATAGGTTGACTTTACGATCCTTTTATTCCTTTTCTTTCCATTTTCTGGTTCATATAGTGGCTTACTTGTCCTGTCCTGCTCGGCCTTTGGTACTTCGCCGGTACTATATACAGTGCCAGTTGAATTACTTGGAGATTGGTTCACCATACTTTGGCCGGGCCCTGTTGGACCCCATATCATGCGTTTATTGGTTTAGTGACCGAAGCCCGAACTATTGGTAAGAATGTTAACCATATCGTTTAGGTGCCCTTTAATCTTTTTGCCTCTCAGGTTAACCACATAACATCACTCATCAACACATCTTTATTTCCCTTTTATAGGGCATCACCCATTCTATTTGGAATTAGCTAGTATGTGTCATAGCTGGTTTTGGACCTTCTGCAATGATTCAAAATCTCAGATGGTGCAGATGTGAATTTAGCACAATTTTCCATTGGCTTTCAGCTTAACAGGTATATTTTCTTTGGAATTTTTTGGTAATCTAGTGCCCGTTTGAGGCTTTATGTTCTTTCTTGGAGTCACACCTAGGGTTTGTTAGATGGTTATGTCCAAAAATGTTTTTTTTTTTTACTTTAAATCATTGTAATTACACAAATTGTGGACTCCCACGTTTAATGTATTACTCGTTACTTGATTAGACTCTGTACATTTTATGCTTTGGATTTCTCAAGTTCTGTGTACACTATAAATATGTAATTAAGTTCCGTATACTGATTCTTTTTAATGTATATAATTTCAGATTATTTTTGCTCCTGAAGAAGGGGGTGTTCCCCGAAACGCATAGAGCCTCTCATCGCAAGAATATTGTTTTTGGAAATTTGTCATTCAAATTAATATTTTATTTTTGCTCTTTCTAAGATTGTTTTTTTCCCCATGATGGCCTCTTGAGTGTTTGAATGTCTACACATTCAAACATTAACCAGATGTGTTCTGGTCAGCATATTGTTGAAATGGTTTGCTTTGTTGAATGTTCAGTTACTTTTTTGAAGTAAAAACTTTAATTACAATTGCCTGATTTTGTATCAGTTTTAACGCGGTGCAGGGGACGGGAGTGTCTTTAGATTTAGACACTTTTCTGTTGTACCAGGCAAGGTTGCCTGCTTTACCATACCTTTTTAACTCAGCCCTTGAACTACTGACCACCACATTGCTGACCAATCCTAAGAATTAGGCTATTACCATTTAAGGGGACATGCTCAAAGATTGTACTTTATGCAGATGAGCTGCATCTGCAGATTTCCAACCCCAAATCACTTGCCAAGTGCAGTGCTTGTTTCACCAACAGTTCAGCCTTTGGGCAATTTTTCGCATCTTAGTGTTTTTGCAGACCTAGAGATGAAGTGGGCAAGAGAATTATGGATTTACTGGACAATCCAGTTAAGTAACGAGTCTGTTAAGATAGTTAAACCTCAACCGGTCTTTTCGAAGGGAATTGCAAAATATTGGGAGAAGCTGAACTTATTCATGAGGTGGGGTAAACTATTTAAGAGACCCGATTGGCAGTATTTGTTTAGTTTTCAACCACTTCTGCTGTTGCTTAATGATATGATATTTTATTTATATCGCGCCCATACAGAGGTGTCTAAGTATTGATGAATGCTTCTAGAGCTTGTTGTGGGGATCAGGGTGGACATGCAATACTACCCTTTGTATTTCTCAAGGAGGTCACTACGGGAGAATTTTGGGTTACCCGATATGTCTAGATAGCTCAGGGTCTTCTCTTTGCACTGTCTTAATGCTCGACTAGAGGGGAAATGGGAACTGAAACCTCTGGGAAGTGTCAGTTTACCCATCCATGTTTTCCTGCCTATTGGTCCCAGATAAATCAATCCCCTCTGTTACGATTTTTCTGTAGCCCACAATTTGAGAAAATGCACGGAAGCACTAGTGGCAATGAGGGAAAGGGGGGAAATAAATAACGTTTACATTTGGTTATCTTTGTGTAGCAGTTATGTTTTCATGGCTTCAAAAAATACTGGAAGTCGTAGTCCTGTTTGGGAATTTCATTTAGCAATGTTTGGCTTGAGGATGAACTTGCTAGGAAGTAGTAAGCTGCTTCATTATTGTCAGAGAACAGAGAATGCAGGCAGGAAGGCTGCTGCCGGTAAGTGCTTTTATTTCCTTTTTCTTTGAAAACCACAGCAATTATAAATACAACTGTGTCTGGCATCACCCAGAAGGCAGAAGCTACAACAGGGGTGCCAAAAGCAAGTACACATGGCACCACAAACCCGATTCCCACAAAAGAGGCACACTTTAGCCTTGTACAAGATGTGTCCTAATTTTTCCATATTAGCATTCTCAAATTCTTAAGGTTAATGTCACATATGCATTGTAAGAGACCACTTGGTCCTGGGGGGACAAAAGTAGCTTCTGGTTACAAGCTAACGAGGGCTTCCTAGGGTAGAAGCACCAGCTAAATAGCACCCGGCAATTCCAAAACCTGCAGGGTACAATCGGTCACCTGGTTGTCTCCATCAAACCTGGAAGCAAGGCAGATAATACTGCCCTTAAGAGTTACCATAAGTGCCCCACGCAGTGTAGATCAATCACCGAACTAGTTTCATCAAAAATAAGTATTACACCCTTTACCAAATTGCCATCTACAAGACGCATTCGTATTCTGACCTCGAATAGCCCTCCGAGGTTCAACACACTAGACAGACCAAGAGCCAAGTGGATGCTTGCATGGTTGGTAATTATACCACCAATGGTGGACCTCAGCACTGAGGTAATCGGTGGTAAAGGCACTAAAAAAAATGTATGAAGAGTTGAGAAGGCAACGTCCTTCCACTATGGGTCTTCTAGAGTTGGTACCTGCTTCTGGTTGAGAATTTCTCTTACCCTTTTGCATATTCCCTCCTTGTATGGGATCTATCCAACCTTGCATCTTTCCCCAATTCAGGAGGCACTTGAGTATCAAAGCATGAGGAATGTATTGCTGCATTTAGAAACACAGGCCACCCCTCAGTGCCTGTGATAATCTGGCGAAGTGAACAGTGAAATATCATAGCCATTCTACTTTTCTGCAGCCACAGCTGTATATCTTAATTACTTTTATTTAAAATATAGGCCCTATTCCCCTAGCAGACGTCTCTCGCGGATAATGGCGAGACAGAACCTTTTTTCTGTTGGAATCGGAGGGATACGAGGATGCATAGCACTCTGACATACCATGATATATGATATTTAATTTGTATCGCGCCCATACACGTTTTTCAGAGCACAACAAGAGATGGAGACCATGAAGAGATTTCAAGAGGTTTTGTTAGCCTCCATATATTTTGTTAGCCATTTACACTTTGGAGAAGGAGGCAGTGCTTATGGAGCCCAGGTACAATATGCGCCTCAAGCTGGTGCAAATTTGTCCCTAGATTTTTCCAGGAAACCGCATTCCCAGCAGAAGAGAGGTGGAGATTCAGCCCTTCATAGGAATTCTATTCCAAGGAGTATAAATATGGAGCAGCTAAATAAATTGGACCACAAGGCCTCAAGGAAATCTAGTTCATAGTAACCAAAACAAGGAGTTCGCCAACTCAGACTTAATGTGTACAATCCTTTGGAAAAGTACTTCAACTATCGGAAGAGGATCTCTTCCATCTAATTGCAAAAACCTCCAACTGGTCATTTGACATTCCTTGGTAGTCTCTGGCCCGGAGGGACATTTAGGAAAAGGGTGCAAATACTTTGCTCAAACAAACATGGCCCACACAGTCAGTTTTACAATAATGCGCAATGCGTTTATTGTTCAAGAAGCTTTTATAGCTAAAAACCGCAATGAGAAAAATGCAATGGCAAACAAAAATACACATAAATAGCCCTTCACATTTCAAAAACTGAAATTAACTTAAAGGCTGAAATAAATCTTTTGGTTCATGGCTTCAGTATCTAAGAGAAACATTAGCAACTTTGGTCCTTAGTACAAACTAGCGTCTTGCGCAATGAGGTTTTCAATCTTGGCAGCTAGAATCTGCCCCGAGTTCACAAGAGACCTTGTCCAATTGTTTTCCCACTGCTTGTAATGTGATAAGAGCACGTTGCCAGAATGAAAACCATTTATAATGCAAGTGTTCCTTAGCTTAAAAGCAACTCAAGATGACTTAATATAGCAAATAAAATGGCAACCTCACAGACTAACCGAAGGGGCAAGATCACAATCTCCTCTAACCACCATACTAGGGACTGCCAACCAAGTATTAGCTGTAACAATAAAGCTGGCTTAGAGACCACAGAGTTTCAATGTACCCGAAGATCAAGTCGTTATCAAATGCAGTTCCTTAGGTGCGATTTTTAGATGATAAAATAGAATTCGGGATTCTTTTCAATTTCATGCTCACATATCAGGCATGGGGCAATCTATGTTGGGCAAACAGTAAAGCCCCTGGAAGGTCTAGAAGAGCATAGTAATTATGTAACTTGCAACTATTTCCAGTGCCCTGCAATTTCAAGTCCAGGCAGACTCGCACATTGCAGCAGGACCACTCAGCACTGCAGCATCCATGTGGCAGAACTCAGTGTTGGAACATCAAGAGGAGAAGGATCCAGGAGGGCTCTCCCAAACCTGTAGCCTAGGCTTGCTGCAGAAATCAGCAATGGAGAGGACAGAGTCTAGTCGTTCCCCTCGCATCCTCAAAACACTCACAGGGCTGAATCCAGACAGTGAATAGCTCTCTCCCTCCGCACCTCGTTACTTCCTGGTCCTAGGTCTCCCAGCTGACTGTTCTGGGAGATAAAGCGTTACAATGCTCCACAGCTTGGAGCCCTAGGATCCTGATAATGAGTGCAGTGTTGTTACTGACTGTTGCAAATGAAGGAAGTCAGTGTTGGTCACTCACAATGGTTCCAAATTTAAAAATGCGATCTGTCCTCCAGGCTGCCATGAATGGGTAACACGACGAACAGTACGCGATAAGTAATTCAGTCTTTACTCATTACTGCTTTTTTTACTGAGCTTTTTTTTTGTAGATTTAAAGGAATAGTGTGCTCAAAAATATTATTGTCTGAGGGTTCTGGCATGTGTTTAGGCATACGTTGATCGATTGTACAACCATTTCCTATGCACCTTACCGTAGTTTTCCTCTTTTGTACACATGCGAAATCAGGCAGCAGGGTGTGACAATCTTGTGATAATGGTATCCGTTACCGCATCGCCCAAGGTGGACTGCCCTGGCGGCACTAAATCATATCCCCCACCCCTGAGATCACTAGACATGTACCGTCCATTTCACAACACCAATGCACGTCTCATGTCAACATTCTCTGCGCTTCAGCTAATGACGTGTCTCCATGGAAATGGCAGGACGCCCCATTCCACAAGTATAAGCAGACCGATTCTCAACAGACATCAGATTTGCTTTTCCATTCCCTGCACTGTCTTTTTGAGTATTCTTTGCCTCGTTTCTGTGCTCTGGTCAGCTACCTTTGTTGCTTGAAGCATGTGCTAACAGATACTAGTACCATTACTATCCATATTTCTTTTACCCTATAACGGCAACAATACAGCCCTACCAGTACGAGCCGGAGTATTCCGAGGTGGAATTACTCTAAAGAGAAAGATGCACAATGGGGCTTCGGACGACAGTTGGGAGGACAATTCAACAGATCAAGAGCCTGAGCCTAGTCGCATGGACGGCTTTCCCTCTGGTGTACTTGCAATCGGTGCGTGTTAATGGCAATTGAGGAGAACTGGTGCTGCCGAGAAAACTCTGGATACTTGTCCTACATATCGGAATGCGATGCACGGCCACAATGTGTTACCGAGCTGCCAGACTTCAGGGCAGCCTGCCTCACACTGTCCGTGTTGAGGATTATGATGGTGCTTATGCACGAACTTTGAGCAACAGTTCGCCCTCGCAATCCAAGTAAAGAGTAAGTGTACTCTAGTTGTGATGACACATTGTCGTAACTTTGATCAATGCCAAACGAATGGAGTCTTGCAATTCTATACATCACTCGCAATTTGGGGAAATCACAGTGGTCTCCTTATGTTTATTTCATGTACAGCCATGAAGCAATATTTGTGTCCCAAATGTAATGGAATGCATAGTCGTTCAATATTGTACAGTGTCTAGGTAAAATTTGTACTGGCAACCATGCCATTGGATACAAGAATTGTCATTGGCAACTAAGGTATAATACACTTATCTTGTTCATTTAAAAAACTATTTCACAGGTGGTACAGGCTGGTGGCCTATCGTTAGTTTACATGGTGGCTTCATGGGAGGCTTGGACACCGCGTTCGGCGAGTAATACCCGCCTGTGTAGTTGGTGCTATTAGAGAAACTTTCCCCAGTGACAGCGGTCAGTACAGGGGATTTTCCCCTCACTGTGCTGCAACCAGAACTTTATAATGTGTAGTACATTTGTGCCATCAAAATCAGCAACAAAATAAAAGAATTTTCATCAATGGATGTCTACATTTTTCAGTGAATCAAGTGTCTCCATTCAGCAGTGTTCCGGCCCTTTCCTGCATGCCTCATGCCCATCCATCCTCAACCTCCATTATCAAAGGCAGTTCGCACCAGTGGATGTGCGCTGCCAAAGGCGACTGGCAGGGGTGTTAACGGCCAAGGGCCAAACACCATGTAAACTTCAAAAAGTTATCTTACGCGCAGGGGCCATTCTACACATGGCCCAGCCAGACCCAGTGTCTCCAGGCAGGCTCCCCTGAAGCAGGCCGCGCCCCTGCAATCCACATAAGTTTGTCTCCATTCAGCAGTGTTAGTTTCAGTAAGTTGTCCAGTTTCTGTCTATTTGTGGGACTCCATTTCTCTTCTAAAACGCAGTACTACAGATAGCAACGTCAATATCTATTCCCTGTTATTAGTGAAGCTTGGAAAGTTGAACAAATGTCTATTCAAAGTACATTCTCCGAAAAACGTTTCAGGCTAGCTGGCAATGGACAGTGTGACAGCCCCGGATTTTCAGCAAAGTTCTGCACATACCACTTTCAGGGCATGGAAAAAAAAAAAAAAAAAAGAAATGCGAGTTCGGTGGTCGTGCAGGTGTCCGAATGTAAATCCTCAGTGGCCATGTAGAAACTTGGTTTTATAAAATCACTGGAAGTTCTCTAATCGAGGGGAATGCAAATCGACCTCAAAGCCACAGACAGACATTTCGATAGCCAAGACAAAGAGCAGTTTCCAAATATTACGCCATCAATTTGATGTATTGCACGTTGCCAAAATCAATCAAAAAAATCTCAGCTGCAGGGGAAAAGAAACAAGTTACTTACCTGTAACTGTTTTCCAGCATTGGTCTGGCATGGATTCACATGCTCATCAATATTCCCTGTCAGGCCGGGAATCCTCGGTATAGAAAAAAAAAAATCAGTATCAGTTTTGTTTCTGATCTGTCTTTCTTAGTAGTAACCAATCACTGGTCTCTGGGACATACTGCCCCCAGCCAATGACTGCCCTCTCCCTAAGCCCCGCCTCTGGCAGCAATCCTCAGATTTGGTAGCACGTGGAGTGGCAGTATGACCAAGTGAAGAGCCGCAGAGGGGTAGGCGGGAGGGTTCGCATGTGAATCCATGCCAGACCCATGCTGGAGAACAACAGTTACAGGTAACTTTTTCCTTCTCCAGCATGGGGTCTGGCATGGATTCACATGTTCATGAATATAAGAATACATAGCAGTATACATCTGCACAACCACGGAAGGTGGCAACAGGCTCAACATTAAGCAATACAACTCAACATTAAGCATCTCTTACCTCCTCACCAGGCTCACCTTAGGCGAACAGGTTGCGCAGCACTGCTTGGCCGACCCTGGACTCCTCAGTAGAATCTTGTGTAGGTGTGCGTCGACCTCCACGTCGCAGCCCTGCAGATGTCCATCAGGGTCACACCAGACAGGAACGCCGTGGTAGCAGCGATCGTTCTGGTCGAATGGGCTTTCGGATGGCCGGGCAGCGGTCGGTTTGCCAACCGGTGACAGTGCATGATGCAGCCGGAGAGCCATCTGGAAATGGAAGTCTTCGAGAGAGCCTTCCTTTGATTCACAGTCCCAAAGTTCACAAACAGCTGTGACGTCTTCTGAAAACTCTTTGTGCGGTCCACGTAGAACTTCAGCGCTCTAGCTACATCCAGCGAGTGCAAAGTCCTCTCGGCCCACGACGAAGGCGACGGGAAGAAAACTGGCAACACCAAGGGCTCGTTGAGGTGGAAGTCGGACGGTACCTTGGGCATAAAGGAGGGGTGCGTCCTCAGCACCACCCTCGCGTCATGAAAAGTCAAGTATGGAGGCTTGCAAGATTGGGAGAGATCCAGGCCCTCTCGTCGTGCGGAGGTGATGGCCACAAGGAAAGCGGTCTTCCATGACAGAAACTTCAAAGGCGCCGAATGCATAGGCTGGAATGGGGCCCGCCATGAGCCTGGCCAGCACCACATTAAGCTCCCACGCCGGGGCAGGAGCCTTCACCGGCGGGAATGATCGGAATAGTCCCTTCATGAATTCTTTCACCAGGCAATGAGACCACAAGAACGCCCGTCCCGTAGTCCTGGTATATCTGGAGATTGCAGCCAGATGCATTTTGATGGAGGCGTGAGCCAGTCCAGCTTTGGCCAGCGACATTAGGTACGGCAGTACTTGAGGGGCCGTAATCAGCAGAGGGTTAATCTTCTGTGCACGGCACCAGACCGAGAACCCCTTCCATTTATGTCCGTAGCACTTGAGAGTTGAGGACGCCCTGGCCTTTGTAAGAACCTCTCTGCGGTCGGCCGGGATGTCGTACCCTCCAAACTCTAGTGCTGCAGGTGCCAGGCCTGCAAGTTCAGCGACTCCGGGTTGTGGTGAAGAATGGCGCCTCCTTCTCTGGAGAGAAGGTCTGCGTCCGTCGGCAGCTTGACTGGTGTGGATGTTGACAAGTCCAGAAGGTCCGGGAACCAGATCGGTCTCGGCCACGCCGGTGTGACGAGGATCATCCTGCACCGGGACCTCTTGAGCGGGAGCAGCAACGGCAGTGGAGGGAACGCATAAAGAAATAGGCCGTCCCAGGGGAACGAGAAAGCATCGCCCATGCTCCTCGGCTAGGGGAACCTGCTGGCGAACCTCCGGCACTTGGAATTCGTCGCCATTGCGAAGAGATCAATTTGGGGTTCGCCCCATCGTCTGAAGAGTCGATCCACTTGATCCTGGCTTAGTTCCCACTCGTGGCACGAGCGTAGCTCCCTGCTGAGCGAGTCGGCGATTGTGTTTTTTATTCCTACCAGATGAAGAGGCACCAGAAACATCCCTTGGGCGACGGCCCAATGCCACAGATCCTGGGCTTCCTTGGATAGGGCCAGGGACCTGGTTCCGCCCTGCTTCGGATGTAGTGGTGGTGTTGTCGGTGAAGATCCTCACCACCTTGCCCTTGAGGGACGGAAGAAAGGACCTGAGGACCCAGAACACTGCGCGGAGCTCCAAGATGTTGATGTGGAGTGACTTCTCCGGGAGCCAAAGGCCTCTCGCGTGAAGATCTCCGGAGTGCGCTCCACAACCTTCCAGGGAGGAGTCCGTCGTCACCGTCACCTGGTGAGCTGGGGTCTGAAAGTCCGTGCCCGCCGACAGATGGGAGCGGGTACCCCACCACTGGATCGCCTGACGGAACGTCTTGTTGAGGGATCCTGTCCTCGAAGCTGCCCGTCGACTGGACCCAGCGGCCGTCGAGTAACTCTTGTAAGGGGCGCATCCGAAGCCTGCAAAGGCCGATAAGTGCAGGCGGACATCATCCCTAGGAGGGACTTGATAGCTCTTACCCTGGTCATGTCCGTAGCCAGCAGACGCTGCACCTTGCCCAGAATGGTCCTGGTCCTTTCCTTCGACGGCGAGGCCAGCCGCGCCACTGTGTCGAGCTTGGCTCCCAGATACAGGGCGACTTACGACGGAACCAGGTGGGATTTTGGAAAGTTGGAGAATCCCAGGTCCGTGAGCAGCTGGACGGTCTTCGCAGTGTGCTCCACGGCGAGCTCCCTTGTCCGGATGAGCCAGTCGTCCAGGTAGGGGTAAATGTGGATCCCCTGTAGGCGCAGCCACCGGTGCGAGGCACTTGGTGAACACCCTGGGTGCCGACTTCAATCCGAACGGGAGGGCCTTGAACTGGTAGTGCCGCCCTTGGACCACGAACCTGAGGAACTTTCGGTGTCTTTAGAATGGGGATGTGGAAGTACGCATCCTCCAAGTCCAACGACGACAGGAAATCGCCCTCCTCCAGCTGTCCCAGCACGTGCTGGAGGGTGACCATACGGAACTTCTGTGCCTTGATGTACAGTCGTCGCAGGTCCAGGATAGGGTGCCATCCTCCTGTCTTTTTACGAGGAAGTACCTTAAGTAAACTCCGGAGCCCCAAAGCCTTTTTGGGATGAGCTCGATGGCACCCTTCTTGAGCATCACCCTGACTTCCAACAGTAGTTGAGGGACGTGATTTTCCTTCCTGGCCACAGGTGGAACGCGAGGGCACTTCTTCTGAAACTCGAGGGCGTGCCCTTGGGCCAGGGCGTCCAGCACCCAACGGTCGGTGGAGATGGACTCCCACACGCTGACGAACCTCACCAGCCGGCCTCCCACCGGGGTGCTTCGGGGGGGCCCGACCCTACGGTCGGTTCAATCTTGTTTGGAGGCCGCCTTGCCTCCTTGACCTCCCTGTCGACGACAGACACCACCTCACTTGCCGCATCCCCTGTAGGCTTCCTGGGACGTAGATCTTGCCGCTTGGCGGTACGTGGAGGAGCCAGTGCCGGATCCCTTGGAGGCACCTTGTCTGCCTCCAGAGCTCCGAAAGGCCAGCCGTCGTTGGAGCACTCCCAGTGCCCAGGCAGTCTGTCTTGATGGCCTGAAGGGACTCATCAACCGCCTTCCCAAACAGGTTGTTCCCGTCGAAGGGCATGTCCAAAACCTTGGTTTGTACGTCCTGGCGGAAAACCGTGGCCTTGAGCCATCCTTGCCTCTCAAGCAAACGCTGTTGCCCAACTGACAGAAACCAGTGTCGGCGATGTCCGTTGCCACCATGATGGTGTGGTCTGAAGCAATCTCACCTTCCTGTAGGATTTCAAGGGCCTCAGCCCTTTTGGCGTCCGGAAGGAAGTCCAACCGAGGGGCGATTTTGAACCGCAACTCCGTCGTAGCGGGCTACGGTAGCCAGGGCGTTGGCCGCCTTGATAGTCGTCGCTGCGGATGAGATGATCCATCGTCCCATCGTGCCCAGCTTCCTGCCCTCGCCGTCCGGCGGGGAAGTTGATGTCGAGGCCGATGCCTCCCTCCCCCAGCTTTCTTCTTTGCCGCCGCCGAGACGACCGAATCCAGGGTAGGTTGCGCCCGAAGGCACAAGGGGCAGCGTCGGGGACCAGGTACTACTTCTCGTACCTGTCCCTCTTTGCCGGCGGCGTGGCAGGGTTCTTGAGGAGGGCGAGCCCCTCATCCCAGATGTCATCAAGAAGCAGTACGGCGAGGACCGTCTTCCTTTTAGCCTCGCACCGTTGGTAAAGGAAACCTTCCTCCTTCTCTTCTGGGCAGAGCTGGAAGAGCTTGGATGCCCTGGAAATCATGGCATGAAAGGATCCAATCTCGTCGGCCGGGGACGCCCGAGCAGGGGGCGACGGGGGACACATCACGTCGTCGCCTCAGTCGTCATCTGTACCCGTCGTAGCCGTGTCCGTGCCTGTATCATCCCCGTGGGTAGTAGACCGGGGGGTAGGCAGAGCAGGCCGCAGAGGTGGCGTAGGATGCATCCTCTTATGCGGTGGACTTTCCGAAGGTCCTGGCTCCGGTTCCCCAGTCGGGTCTGGTTCAGGTACCTCCGTCGGGGGGAGGGGCAACCTTGTACTTATCTCCGAACATAAGGACTGAATCACTGACAAAATGACCGCCGAAGTGTCCTGCGGAGCCAGAAATGACAGGCGCGAGGGCTCTTGAGGAGCCTCGTCGGCGACACCGTCGCTCTCGTCGGGATCCCTCCCAATGGGCTGGGCCTCTTCCACGACTTCGATGAGCTCTTCTTCAGAGGTCGTGTCTGTATCCACGATGGCCACCAGCCCCTCCCCCACCTTTACCAACGAGGGGGTCTTCTCAATGGGCCTGAAAGACGACTCCCTCTGCAGTGGCAGGGAGAGACTGGGTCCTGAGGTCGCCTCCACTGGTGTAGCCTCCACAGGCTGAGCCAGGGCTGCGGCAACATCCTCAATCGAGGTCTTAGCAGGGTGAATTAAGGCCATAGTCACCTTCTGTACGCCTGGGGCCTTCACCTTGGTGGGGAGGGTCCGAGCCTCGCTCCCCCTCTGCCGGAATCTTCGAGATGGACCGGGGCCTCTCCAGAAGCTTCGCCGGGTTCTCAGACTACTTCTTACCGGAGCCAGAGCGTTGGCTCGTGGTTGATGGCGCCGGGGAGGATGCACCATGCCCGGCAGCCAAGGAGCCCGACCGTTCGGCGCTCCCGGTGCCTTCGGACTCACAGTGCTTAGCCTTTTGTTGGGCCCCTGTCGCCGGGGCGCCCTCACAGGACTTAGAAGACCGCTTGGCCTTCTTTTTCTTCTTCTCGCCTGATGGGCTCTTCCCTTCCAGCCAGTTGGCGAGACGGAGGTGGCGATCATTCATGGTCCGCGCCGACATGTTCCCACAAAACGCACAGTCCTTCTCCGTGTGCGTCTTGTCCTCATGGAGACAGAGGCATAACGAATGCTTGTCCTCCTTGAAAACATTCTGAAGCTGGCATCCAGGGCAGGTCCTGAACAGCTTCCCGGGCGTCGCGCTTGCTTTCTCCTGGGCCATGTCCGGGGTAGGTCTCGGAACTTCTGTAATCCTCCAAAAGCGTAACTCGACAAAATCTTCACCCTTGAGGGGCGTAGAAAACTCCAAAACGGATCCCCGTTGATCGGATGTAGAAACGGTGGAGCTTGAGGCTCTATTTAACCGAAAAATGAGAAAAATCTCCTGAAAAAGTGCAAAAATGCAGCAAAAGCTCGAGAGCTACAGCACGAGGACTCCCAACTCTTGAACGTGCGGTAAAAATCTGAGGATGGCTGCTAGAGGCGGGCCTTAGGCAGAGGGCAGTCATTGGTTGGGGGCAGTATGACCCAGAGACCAGTGATTGGTTACTACTAAGAAAGACAGATCAGAAACAAAACCAATACTGATTTTTTTCTATACCGAGGATTCCCGGCCTGACTGGGAATATTCATGAGCATGTGAATCCATGCCAGAACCCATGCTGGAGAAAAAAAGGTTCTGAAAATATTTTACAGTGGTCCCAGTCTTTCAGCAACCATCTTTGGTGGAGCTCAAAAACTTGTGATGGTCTGTGGAAGTTCTATTAGAAAAATGGCGGTCACTAATGCACCACTGTTCCAAGGTTCACTCTTGGACAGAAAACCAATATTTCCACCAACGTGCACATGGCCCTTTGTAGCCGGAGCAGGAACAGAAGTGGTTGATTCCATCTTCACCTCCACACAAAGCCCTTGAGAAGATTGTGTTTGATACAACTATCAAGAAATCAATCTGAAGGGACTCACAGAATTCTGTCACACGGGAGATTTGGAGGTGTTCCACAATATGTGCCTAAAGTACAGGCCAAAGATTGCATTTCGGCATAGACGGGATGCAATATAGGACATTACTAGCGGTTTAAGCGCATAATGTAGGGAGTGAACAATCGACGACTGTGGGAAACTTTGGGATGCTTCGCTACACAATGGCCTTTACGAAAAGAAGCAAAAAATGGGTGGTCAAGCCAATATATGAGGAAATGGAATTCGATTTTGTGAAAGATCTTATGACCGTCTTGGAGATACATCCTCACGGAATCGCACGCGATTTTGTTCCAAGGACACATTGTCACAAAACATTGCCACCGTGCCCTGTCCACCTAAAGCAGAGCTCGTGGAACAATTCACTTCCAGGTTCAAATTATTACTGTTTTTTGGATCAACAATGTTTTTACGAAGTGTCCAAATAAAGCATCCAATTTGTCTTTTGAAATCTATCCTCTGTCAATTTTTTTAATTTTTTTTTACGAATGCCATACAATGAAACGCTGTGCTTTCACAATTCCCAGTATCGTCGAGCTACTGTGGGACCTTCACTGATCGTGGGGGGGCCAGATGTATAACAGCATGAAAGCAACTTTGGGGTTCTGCAGTTGCCTTACCAAACAGTTCCCCAAATAGCTAAATAACTACTCGTCCCACAAAAGGGATGAGACCTAGGCTAGATAAAATACTCGGCACGCAAGAACTACTGACTGTGCAAAACAGCACATCAAAGTGGGTTGTTGGTAAGAAATAGCTGCACTCTGACCAATATATTCATGGTGCATATGTTGGGGGTCGTTGCTAATGTAAGGAAGGAGTGGGTCGGTTGAGCCCCCCAGCCCCCATACATTATACATGAAAGTAACACCCTGCTATTGCACTCGTGGGGGCGCCTCCTTTGCCCTTCTGCTGCCATGGGAAAGAAGGCCCTGACATAAGCAGAGGTGGGACTATTGCTAGACACACTTGGACTCCATGTTGTGTACCCTCGACTCCAACTTTGGACTAGGCCGCATTCTGTGATTGCAAAGTTTCCCCTACCCCTCAGCAGCGCCACGAACAGCGAGCACCGACAGCCCCCACATTGTTCCTCCTGTGCCTCACAAGTCCCTTTCTCATGGATGCGCCGAGACAAGATCTTGCAAACTAAGAATGTATCTTCATTCTGAGTGAAGGTCACCAGCTTTGAATTTTTGCTTGCGAGCTGAGGAAGCCCATGCATCGCACACTGTATAAGGTTCAGTTCTTTTTCGACCTTGAGAGAAAGGGACCATTCCAAAAGGAATTGAATTAAGGGAGGGCTGTAGTAACGTCAACTATGATAAGGTTCACCATTCCAAAACTGGACAAAGGAACATGTAATTTCAGTTTATGAAAAATCATTGATCTGAGTCTCTGCGTTACGCCAAGAGAATGGAAATGCTGAATATAATGAAAGTTTGACTTTTGATGATTTTATAGACCAACGAGTCAACTTATTAGCCGACCGTTATTGCTGGGTTACATTGTACTGGGTTGTTCTTTGTGGCATATTGCAATGAAAAGCAAGTACAACCTGTATGTGTACTTTTCTTTCTCCCGGGCAGAGGGGCAGTCCAGCATCGAGATGCATGTAGACCACCACTCAGTCCCCCCCCTCCCCCAAGTTCAAGGCTAATATTTAATTAAAATGCCGTCTGTGTTCCTCGAATTATAGCGTCAGCTACCGCTGTCAAGACCCTTGCTCCTGGCCCTCACTGGCAAGTCTGCCTTCTAGTTAGGGCCAGGTCAAAGGCCTTAAAACCTCATCCAAGAAACTCTTGGAGTCAGTCCTGGCGCCTTTGGCGCCAGGGTCATAACCATCATGAAGACCAACATTAGAATGGGACTATTTACTTAGGACTATTTCACTTGGGGGGGTAGGGGTTCAGCCAACATGGAGACACATAGCTCAGTAACAAGGAACTGAACTATGCGGTCTAGTCTTTTGGGTGTGGCAGGCCTGGGACTATTTTACCTGGACTGGTTTACCCGAGACTATTTAAACCGCACCCAAACAGCAGAACATGCTTTGCGTTATTCTGCTGTGGGCAGCGTAACGCTCAATGTTTCCAGTTCTTTGATGCCAGCTTACCTGAAACCAAGGACCTGCAGAGAGAAAGAACACTACGAAACTTACCTGGAACAGTATCCCCGTCTTCAATCCATCGCCGACTTCAATTCCACTCACCTGAAGGTACGAACTCCATCATCTGGCACAGCATGCATCCTGGAATACCATAACCTGGAAAGAAGACAGCATTAGTAAGCGTTTACTCACGTTTTCTCCTGAATGAAGAAAGCCACACAATTCTTACTTGGGTAGTCCTCCCCTGGTCAGCATCATTGCTGGAACATTACGGCGCTCTGAGGAACATCACAGCCTGCAAAGAGAGAAAAGACACAGGTTAGCAATATAAAAGGCGAAACAGCGCTGCTCATTACTCACCGGACAGCATCGCACGCGCTTTCGCCTACCGGCCCATGCTCATCTTCAAACTGCATGACAACACCAAAATACCTTTCCATGCCTAAAAGGAAAGAAACAAGACATTATTGGAAATAAGAGGAACATAAGAACTGCATATAAAGACTATAAAGCAGCAGGCCTGGATTCCCACAGGGGGGCTTGCATCAGTGAAGTAACTTGGTTGCTGCTCGCCCCCCCACATCTACGCGTCCCTGCCACGAGGAACAGGACAGAGAATCCACCTTTTACAATATTAAGGTGAGGAGAAGGCCCAAGGGGGAGGAAGGAGTGGAGGACAAAGGAGGTGGGAAAACAAAGACAATCTGGTATTGAATCCGGCTCTCCTATATTGCAGACCCATCTTTAACCAGAGGCCTTACCAAGGGACCGGGAGAGGGTTCGAGAGTACAAATCATCCAACCAGGGCTGGGTGGCGTCCCCATGGATACCAGGTGAGCTTAACATCCGCATCCCATTTCGAGCTGAACATACTCCATAGCACTAACCTCTGAAGCAAATTGTAGACTACTTTCCACGTTGTTTTCTCGGGGTTCATTAGTTTTAACACAGGGCCGAATTGATGGGTAAAATGATAAATTGTAATAAAGATCGGCTACTGAAACACATCTCTGTTATGTTTTCCAAACAGCTACATCTTGCCTTTCTGCGATTGTCATCG
The DNA here is from genome assembly GCF_040938575.1 of Ambystoma mexicanum. NCBI lineage: Eukaryota > Metazoa > Chordata > Amphibia > Caudata > Ambystomatidae > Ambystoma > Ambystoma mexicanum. The sequence goes on from NC_090940.1 coordinate 45,817,480, forward strand.
ATAAAGATACTAACTGATGGGTTTTTCAACCGGCAGCTACAGATACACGTGAATAGCTGGATAACAAGGACTCTATTTCGGAATATCACCACGGGCAGATATGCCCTTATGTGGTACCAGCGATAAGGAGCAACCCAACAGTTTACGGTGGCCTAGCTCCAAGCTGATGCACAAGCCTTGCGATTCATGGTGCTTCCAAAGCGCTTCTTTTACCCAAAAGGAACACTGCGTGACGCACGATAAATAGAAAAAAATTACCCATTTGATTGAATATGGCAATCACTGGATGTTCTTGGAGCGTTTATTGTGAAATAAAAGTACTTTACAAATTGTACAGTTTTGCTATTTCCTTTTAAAGTATAGTTTTATATTCCGAATTGTGACACGCTGTGTTGCGAGATGTGTGTTGATTTCTGGGTTCTGCATCACGTCACGTAGCTGATGACTGGGCGCGTTTGGCTACGCTGCTCAGTAACATCATGGAGATAGGCGGAGAATATCACCATGTTTGGTGATGTCAGCCTCAGGAAGGATATGATTTAGTGCCGCCAGGGCAGTATACCTTGGGCGATGCGGCAACGGATAAGATTATCACAAGATGGCCACGCCCTGCTGCCCGATTTCACATGTGTACAAAAGAGGAAAACTATGGTAAGGTGCATAGGAAATGGTTGTACGATCGATCAACGTATGCCTAAAAACACCTGCCCGAAACCCTCGGGAAAATAATATTTTTGAGCTCACTATACCTTTAAATACAGGGTAATTACAAATTAAGCATAACCATACAGTAAAAACCAGGATAACCATGCAGGGATAAGAGGACACTGGCCTTTGCATTCGGTATATTACACCATGTGTACATGGTCTTTTATAAAAACATCAGCTGCTTTTCTGTAACAACGGAAGACTTGGGTTGGATATTCTCCCACCAGCTGAAAGGCAGCATGTAGCAGGTTAAACCTTTGTACTTTGGAATTTTCCTCTTACAAGTTTCCTCTGGCCCACCACTGCCTTACTAACATCACTAAAGATTATTATCTTCCGATCGTCACACACTGTTCACATTTTTTCAAGGACCATTTCCTTCAATGGAAATCGCAGAAATGTATTGAAAAGGCAGGGTTTCTGTCTCTATCACTCAGCAGTATCAAGGAACGTCTTCAGAAGTGGTTTAGCAGCTTGCTTGCAGTTGGCCACAATCAAACGTTAATCAACAACTCTGGGAACAAGTGGATAACCTCTTACTGAAGTCGCAACATAGTTTGACCGATCAGGGGAGAGCTTAAAATTACTCTTGTTGATCTGGAAGAAAAAAAAAAAAAAACATTGCTTATGCAAACATGCCCAGTGCATGAGTGGTCGTGCTGCAATGTTTGAGACCGCCTAGACCTGCGCAGTGCACTTTGCCATCAGGATCTTTTTGCAGCATTCCACATCAGCCAAACAATTCTGCAACAGTTTTAGGGACCTCGTATTAAAAAGGAACCATACTATGCTGGGTTACACCATTCCTCAGACATGACTGAGACCACACACCTTAATGGCTACAACCCTTTATACTCACCAGCGTAAGTCCGAGATCCAGTCATTCACCACTTTATCTACATGTCCTCCCTCAATTAAAAAAAAAACCTCCAGCCTCACATGCTTCACTACAGACTAACAAAATCAACTTAACGTCTCCATATTAAAAACACCCCGATTTCTGCACATGCCTTGCAAAAAATGATTACAAATCTACACCAACAAAAAAAAAAAAAGAAATGTTCTGCAGTACCACTACATGCATCTTCACACCAAACTGCTGGTCCGACTCAATGGGAAACTTCCAACAAATAAAACGATTGCCTCATGCTTCATCACATCACCTTCCCACTCTAATGCCAGGTAAAAGCTGTAGAGTCTGCTTTTCCCGCCAGTTCTGAATTACAAAGAGCATCATGCCATACCAGACCTCCCCAACAGAACCATAGCAGCCATTATCCCGATTAGCGCTACTCTGACTTGGCTGCATCAATACACTTTACTTGTGCCTGCTGGCAGGTCTACTGAACAGACAACCAAGGGCCTAAAATGCTGCAGCTAGACTTCTTCCAAGACCCTGAAAGGAGACCGCAACACCCTGGACCTCCGAATTGTTAAATTTGCTTCTGGTCAAAAATAGCAAATTATTCAAAATTCTGTATGGCCCACTGTACCTTCCACAGTAGGGACCCACAATCCACCATAGTAAATTCCTACACTAAAAGCCAGCTAGAATGCTTCAATTCATTAGCAGCCTCAGTAGCAGTGAGGAGTATAAACAGGAACCACCACAAAGGCACTTCAGTTTCCTACTATACACCAGGTCTCTAGAACAAGTTACCAATGCACACAAGAAGCCTACACTCAAGGGACTACCTAAAAACTTCCCCAAATAGGTTCTTGCCCAATAGCCGCACTGCCACGACACACAACCTTACTTTTCTATCCCCCATAGAAACATGGCAACTTTCCATCAGAGCAGCTTCAGCTACCCCAAAGCCCCATCTGTAACTCCTTGGGTTCATACACTTCCTTTGCTTCCCCTCTAGGGTCATATGTTGTGTGGCGAACCAGAAGGAGTCGGATTAAGTTGCGACATTAAGGGCGTTCATTTAAAGAAAAATACCCATTTAGCCCTGCTGCTATTTCGGAAGTTCCCTGCCTAACAAAACTAAAAGTAAGGGTGCTAGTCAAAGTCCAAAAGAAGTGGTCCAAATCCTATTAGCTAATTGGCTCTACCGCTTAAGAAAATAGTACAAAAAGGAGCCCAAAGCAATAGCCGCTTGTCCTTGGGTTTTGCAATGCCCAATTACTTTGATTCCAAGAAGGCTTGTTTTTAAATGTTCACCAATATCTCACAATACAGTCCTCTGTTCCTTTATAGGCTCTGTATACCAATTTTAGTCTTTACATATATTCCATAAACTTCACTTTTCCCCAGGAAGACTAGGTTTTCTTAATTCCACAGTTTTACTTTGTGTCCTTGTTTTGTTTGTAAGCATTGAATCCTGCAGGGTCACTACTGCCAGTTTCCAGGACCCCCCCAAAGTCCTCCGGCCCTCTGACAGGCTTACATTAGCAGGGCCTTGGTGGTGGGAGGATTCGAGGAGGGGTATCTGCCTGTTTGGGTTTTCCAGGCTCCCGTAACCCTTGTGGCTGCCCCAGCCTCGAATATGAAGGACAGTTTTTCATGGCTCTCAAAAGCCCTCTAATAGACTTTTTATTGCAGCTTCGGTAGGGCTTCTGCCCCGTTCGGGTTTTGTCAGCTTTCCCTAACCCATGTACCTTTCCGGCCTCTAATATCACTATCTCCTCTCAACAGCGATCTCTTCGGGAGCGTTCGCTTTCCTTCCAGCTACTCGGCAGCCAATGCACTTTTCATGCAGAGATCGCGGATCTGATCGCTCCACTGCAGTCTGCTTTCAACATGAGTTAGCGGGCCCCACCACGGCTTCAGTGTGGCCATGCCACCAGACGAAATGGCAACTTTGCTGTCTCAGTCGCTCTCTCGACCTTGTAATATTTACCAGTCAGAAAGCCAGCCTTCTGGCGTCTTGTTAGCGGTATCTGGCTATCCACACTGCCGCCGGCTCTGCGGTCTAGCGTGGCCCCAAACCTCGTGGACATCCTCCTGTCAGGCTCACCTCTGCTCAGAATTCTTTCCAAGTTCCTCATGGTTTTACGTACGTCATCACAAACAAAAGGAATTTTCTCAGACTATAGTTCAGGCGAGAACCAGCATTACCGGAAGACAAAACTTGAAGAAATGTCACTACAAGCAGAATCCAAAAATAGAAAAGTATTTCTGATTCTCATGTAGGCAAACTAGGTGTTCTGGATAGAGTTCCTTGGAGGTTACTACTAGTAACCTACAAGGAACTAGAATAGTTCCTTGTAGAAGGGGCAACACAGTGCCCTCACAAGCAGTTCCAAGTTGGGCAGAGTTGATACAGCCAGGAAAAAACAGCTTCAGTAGAATATGTTGGAGGGGATATTCGAACAAAGTTCCAGCAGCAACAAGATAACAGAACACAGGCTAGGCAGGTCAGGGACAGACAGGAATTAGCAACAGTGGGGCGATCAGAGTACAAGAGGATAAATGTAGGCAGGTCAGGGAGATCTTTGCCAACAGCCGGGCAAAACATGAACAAGGGCAAACCAATGGCGAAGTCAAGAAAACAAGTTTGAAGGCCCAGCAATGGAGATAATCCAAAATACTGTTCAATCTTTTGTTTCTCTGCTTCTATCTTGGAGATCACAGGCTTGCAAATTCGGCGTACCAAGTGTGGCCAGGTCACTGCATGTCTCGACGACATGGCATGTTGGGATATGTAGTTTTCTTGCCTTGTTGTTGACCAAGCGCCACTGCAGAAGCCCAGCGAAGGAATGTAAGGTGTATTATGCGACACGGTTGCTGAAAATGCACTAGGACACCGATTGTTCACTTAATTTTCCATCTCTTTCCTAGCTAAAGGCACAGCTGTAGGACTAGCTGAACCTCTGCTGCTTCATCTCTGCCCACTGTTAAAACTCTCCTTGCAGTGCCAAAAGGCAACAATAGAGCAAGATTGACTCCGAAGGTAGACCAAAATCTAAAGTTTCATCAGTGTGCAGTGAAGAGGGAAGTCCGAGCTAGCTGCATACAATTTGCAGACTGGGCATCTTACTTGCACATTTCATCAGTCAAAACCTTATACAGCTAATTCTTGTCAAGGAGGAAGTCAGCGAAGTAGACATGCATGTGTTCACGACAGGTTCATGCCTCTTGTCCCAATACCCACATTGAAATCCAAGTGGAACATGTAAAGCAAACTTGCTTGTCCTCTTGCAGTCCCATCAAAACCTGGCAACCCTGGCAGATGCGACATACTAAGAGTATTAGTGATTCCTTTAGCAAACTATTGTTGCCAGCACAGCTTGCAAATCAGCCTGACAAGGGTGGAGCGAAGTACTGGAATAATTCTTGCTCAGTCAAGAGCTTTAGATTCCTGGTCTAGAGAAAAGAGTCTCACACTCACCTTGCAACACCCTCAAAATGCTCTCCATGTAATTGCTTACCACAATTGTGACGAAAGGCTTTTTCCAGAGATCCTCCCCCACCTGGCCAGAGGGATGCAGAACCCTCTTGTCTCACAGGAAAGAGTGGGGCAAACGCCCACACTCAAACTTAAACTGCATCAAAACGTTCAACCTACCTACTACAGATTATGTAAGGCCTTCGCCCTGCAGAACACATCCTCATATAGGGCCTGGTCTCAAAAAGCAGAACAAAGTCCACCAACCAGGGAAGTAATGGAGTTGCGCTGCCAGAGTGTGATAAACGGGTCAACAGGGAGAACCTAACTCTGCACTGGTAGGGCCAGGAGAAGCACCCGAACCACCAGAATCAGACTAACTTAGGGCAGAGCTGGGGCCACAGGAATCCATGAGTCCATGTCTTAACATGCACTGAAAGAAACTTGTTAGGATCCAAGGTAAACATTTGTTGGAAGCACCAAAGAGTCTCCTGAACTACCAGATGGGGCCCTAGCATGGTTCCCTTTGCATTATGTCCCGGGCTCCCCATGAAATCATGAAAGGCGTACTGAGAAGAGGTGGTGAACAAAGCACCAGGAATAGGAGAACAATCCTCCCACTGAGAATATGCCAACTGTGGCAGTACTTTCAATGGCCTCACATGCTCGAAACGGAGAGCTGGAACATGTGCTCTGGGGGTGGAGCGGGAGGGAGCCTTCATAGCACCTCTTCCGGAATCCCTTGCACTTCAACCATGGCTATTGTGGGTTCTGGGTAGTACTAGTAAGATGCATTTTTTAAATGTGATTTGCTCTTCAGATCAAGCAGTAGTCCCAGCAGATATTCCTGTGGCACTGCCCTGAATACATGCAAGGAACTGGGAGAGTGGAAGCAGGGTGCAGGCTCCCATTTGCGTTTCCTAATTTTTGTATCGAGAATTTGTTAGCTTTGAATTGGTATTTACATGTTTAAAGGAATAATGCTGTCCAGCCACAGCTTATCTGTATAGCCAATTAAAAGATTGTTAGGATCATGCAAAATGGTACTCATTTGAGGGAGTTGCCAATACAAAATTATGAAGTTATCAAACACACCTTAGCTGAAAATAGTGAAAAATCCTTACAATTTAGGGGGAAACCTGAAGTCTGCGTATAGACTAGCCATATACTACTGCTGATTCTTACTACTTGGCCTTCCCCTCTGCAGTCAACCTTTGCTATCTGCACTCTGAAACCTACCCAGAACTTCTCCCACTTCCTCCAACTGACATGCTGGTTGGCTCTCCTGGCATGTATGCTCCCTTTTCAAGTTCAATATCCTAGACAAAGCCTTCCGTGGCCGTGCTCAGTACACCGAGCGGACCACCTCATTCCCTCTGCTGATTTTCTGATTCAACCTCGGTCCGATGCCACCGACCCCAGTGCGCTCCTCCCTCTACTCATCCCTATCCATTGAAAACCACTTGCCATCACAACCAAAGACAGCACAGTTGTGGATCCCTGCAAGGTCAAGCTGATCCTTTACCTACTCACCACATGGAGCAGCCCACCCTTTCTCCTTAGCCAGCCCTAACATTGTCACCAGAGCTTCGCAATAATTTATTTTTGCATCATAGTTTGAAGCACTTGTCCCCTAGGTTAAATATTACCTGTGTACATCGCTTGTTTTGTATCTGTTAACACCTTCATAAATTGACTCACCACTTGTTCTCATCGTTGTGCTATTGTACAGGCCCCCTTTCGGTGATTGGCTCAGCCATTTACAAATGTATTCTAATCATTTGTGATCATAATTGACATCCCTATTCTTCAAATACAATAAAGTGTTAATTGACATTTGTGCAATGAGGTCTTGACATCCGTTAAGCATGTTTTATGGACATTGCCAATGCTATTTTTTTTAATTTTTTCATGGATTAAAAAAAATAATTGCATCAATTTAAAAGAGAATGAGCAATTCTGCATTATGCACATAGTCAACCAAGTTATTTCACTTATTCAAAATTCTAAAAACGCACACAACCAGGGAGTTAGGGGTCCATGCCAAATCAAACTCAGGACATCCCGTCCTCTCTACTCCCCACCTCTGTACCGGCCTCCTTGGACCCCCCTCTCGCCCTCCCCCATACGCTCGTCCAACGGATGAGGTCTTTAGAGTACTAGAGGTACTTAGAGTACTAAAGACCCTCTGCAACTTATCCAGAACAGAACTGCGAGACTTGTCCTTGGCCTCAAGCCCAGGGACCGTATCTCTCCAGGACTGAAATCTCTTCACTGGCTCCCAGTGGCTGCGAGGATTAAGTTCAAAACCCTCTGCATTGTCCACAAGGCCTTCTGGGGCCTGGAGCCTAAATACCTTCAACTCTCTCTTCCTAAATATCTTCCTTCACGAGCCCTTCGCTCATCCGTCTCCAACTCCCTCATGGTCAGCCGCTTCTCGAAGCAACGAGCTGGGGGTAGATCTCTCTCCGCAGCAGGGGCCTCCCTCTGGAACAGCCTTCCTGCCTCCCTGAAACTTGAGGAGAACCATCTCCGGAAGCAGCTCAAAACCTTCCTCTTCGCTTCTGCCTTCTCTCTCCCTCTCCCCTGCTAAACCTGCTTAACTCCCCACTGAAATTCTGCACTAAACCTGCATCTTGGCCACTCTCAGCGACCTCGGTCCAGGGCCCAGCCACTCTCCACTTGCACTGCCTCCCTGGCTCCCCCTGCACTGTGGGATTGTCACTGTATCCCTACAGCCCCCTTCCTAGCACTTGCTCTGCACTTACCTCGCACTTGCCACCAGCTGGCCCTTTTATTTATTATTTATTATTTTATTACGCTACTTACCGTGTACTGCACTTTCCCCCCCACCTCCCCCCCTGCACTTTCTCCTTTTCCCCTTACCTCTGCACTTGCCCGATCTGAATGACACCTGGCCTAGTAGGATCGTTTGACTTCCCCTTGTTTCCCTCCCTCCCTGCCTCGTCGCGCCTTGAAACACTTGTGTATAGGCGCGTTACAAATACCATATCATATCACTATATGACTGTCTCCTCCAAACAGGAGCTTCCCTGCTCCTGCAGAATTATCAAGGACAACATCTCTCTCGGCCCTGCCTTGGCTGACTTCTGTAACCATTCAGTTGCCACTGGCTCTTTCCCACAACCCCTCAAGCACTCCCTTGTGCACCCTCTTCTTAAAGAAGCTGTCTGCTGATCCTTCCTGCCCGGCTAACTATCACCCCATTCTTGGGCAAACTCCCGGAGAAGGTTATCACCAAACCGACCCACCACATCGAATCTGCTGGCTGTCTCCACGACCATCAGTCTGGCTTCAGAGCATCCAGAAGCACGAAAACTGCTCTCCTGGACACCCGTGAAGACCTGCTTGCAAATCTTTATTCTAACTCTACCTCTGTTCTCATCCTTCCCGATCTTTACTCTGCAACGGTCAATCATTCCATAGTCAAATTGCCTCTGATACCCTAGGTATCACGGACCGGGCACTGGCCTGGCTTACCTTCCTTTCTAACCAAATTTTCCAAGTGCAACTGGGTCCTCTCCTCCACCTAACTCTACCTGCAGTGTTCCTCAGTGCTCTATCCTATCGCTGTGGCTTTTCAAAATTTACCTGGCACCTCTGTCCCACTTGATCTCCACCTTCTCGCCTCACTTCGTGTTATTCTGATGACAGCTCTCCTCTAACTCCTCCTCTTCCTCTCATAACAGACTGCTATTCAGGCATGGTGCTCTGCTAATGATCTCTGCCTTAATTCCAGTAAGACTGAGGTCCTTCTCATTGGGACGCCTGCTCCCGGTTAGCCTCCCACTCTCTGGCCACCCTCCTTGGACACCCCTCACGCTCTTGAGGCAAAAACATTGGGGGTCATCTTTGACACCTTCCATCCTCCCCTCACATCACAGACCTTGCCAATAAAGTCCAACTTTCTGCTCCACCGCCTCTGAGGCATTCTACTCTTCCTCACCTTTTTCCAGAAGCTCAATGTCACCAGAGCTCTGGCTCCCTCTAGGCTGGGCCACTGCAACCGCCTCTTCCTCAATCTGCCTCTATCCTCTATTGCCCCTGTTTAACTAATCCAAAATATGGTGCAAGACCGGTCCTTTACCTCAAACCCAGGGACTCCATCTCACCAGCCCTAAAATCTCTCCACTGGCTACCCTTGGCTGCAAGGATCAAATTCAAGACCCACTATTATCCACAAGGCTGTGTGGGGGCCTGGGATCTCGCTATATCCAACTTTTTCTCCCTAAATACCTCCCTGCTAGAGTCCTTCGGTACTCTAGCTCCAACTCTCTGCAGATCAGACATTTCTCCAAGCAGTGTAGGAGGTAGATCCCCTTCGGCAGGAGCTTCTCTCTGGAACTGGCGTCATGCCCCCCTCAGACTTGAGCCAGATCTTGTTAGGGTCCGGAAACTTCAAGACTTACTTTTCTCCTTCTCTCTTCCCCTCCCATGTCAATGTCCCCAGCCGCTGCGGCTGGTGCCTGGTCCCTTATGTGCCTTACTGGTGCCTGGTCCCTTATGTGCCTTACTGGGGCCAGGCCCTTCTCGTCCAGCCCACTCCAAAACCCCTTAACCAGCACCTGCCCTCAGGCAGCCTTCCAGGACTAGCCCGAATCTGGTCCAACCCTTCCTCGCACTAGCTGACCCTTACGCATGGTTTCCCCCCCACCTGGCACTGGCCCGCCTGAGCTCTGTCCTTTGCTGGCACCTGGGGCCCTGCCTTCCTGCACTTCTCCCTCCCCTGTTCCCAGCCATTCTGCCCTGGCGCCCCCCCCTGCACTTATTGTTCACTGCACAGTCCAAATGTCACAAGGCCTAGTAGGACCGTTTACGGTTATTGTTTTTCACCTCTGTCCCTCCTACCTTCTCCCCCCCATTGTCTTGTGCCGCCTGGAAATACTTGTGTATAGGGGCCATAAGGAGTCACTTTCCAAAGTAAACATTAATGGGGAGTGAAGCAGCTGGGGGGAAAACAAAAAAAAAAAAAAAAAAAAAAAAAAAGGGTCCAGGTGTCTAGAAACGTCAATTGCAATGGAGGGGGTTCCTTAGCACAGGGTGAACATGTTAACATGTTCCCCATCATGAGGATGAATAAAAGAAAAAGAATGGAAAGGGACAAATGCAATCCAAGTGAAAAGAGACCAGAAAAGGTGCATGCAGATTAGAGTACCTCACTGCAACACTAACATGTGGAAGGCTGACAAAACTAGACTGAAAATGCAGAGGTACTTTTAATCTACAATTAACAAATAAAAAGCATGTTCTTAAGGTCTGCACAGCACTTCGATTTTTTTTTCAATGTTTGTATTTATTACAGTGTACATTACCCATAGGTATCTAGGCGCTAGTTTCATTGTGAAAGGGTAGGTAATTTATAACGCGCTTTTTTTCCTCCCAAACGCGGGTCTGGAATTTGAACCTGTGTTTGCTCAGCATGGTCTTGCTTCCAAGGCCCGCGCGTTGACAGAGCTATCCTTCCGTCCCAGATTAGTGCAGTGTCTAATACACATCTACAGGCAATGAAGTAACGCAGGGGGAAATTTGTCACATTTTGACAAGGGAGAAGTAGATGGTTCGCTGTGTGGAGGTTTGGAATTATTAGAAACTTAACAGTCCGGGTGATTGAATATTAGGGGTACGCAAGTGAAGCTTCGGAATCAGAGCACAAATGGGACCTTGACATGGCAGGCAACAGAACTGTGGATCAATTGACTAACTAGAGAGGGAAGCAGACTGTCGGACAATTGACTAATGAGGGGACACAGAAAAGAGCTAAGAGCTGCAGCTTCAAGGCGAGGTAGTAGAAGGATGTGGCGATGAGCGGGATGGGAAACCGCTTCATCTTTGCTCATGATAATTATGCTTTACTACTCAGACAACCATTTTTATATTTTTCAGCAGCCTTGCTTGGCTTTTAACCATCCGTAGAATGCATAATGGGTTAGACAACCAAGCGAGGAATAGAAACATGTTCCCAAATACAGGCAGAGCGTGCAAACAACTCAAAACAAAAATGTTAGTGATTGTAAGAGCTCTGCATAGGAGCAACGCACAGAGAAGTCTTACAGATTTTATAATTAATACAGAAAGTATGTACAGGGATAAGCAGGAGCAGCCTGTGCAAGAATACTTCATTCTTACCAAGCAGTAATAATGCAGAGTGAGCTTGTCCTCATGATAGGTTTTCTTTTCTCCATACTTCTCAGGGCAGTCATCTCTCCGGCCACAGAAATCACATGCTGAAACAAACAGCAGATTAAGTTTCATCCATGGAAGACTGCTAACATGGTTAGAAAAGCAATGGGTCCCTATTACAGGAAGGCCACCAGTTCTCTACAGAGTCCCTCCGTAGCTGATTTAGTGCCATGGCTTCATGCATATACTGAGAATGGTAAACTATGGCCATGAATGAAACAGGAGCTGAGAATAACAAAGTTACTCACCGTAGTGACCAACGTACTCCTAGTCCAAAGTCCCCGCTCGTCTATACTTGGGGGACATTGCGTCCTTCGAACAGGACTGGAGCACTTTTTGAACCATCAATAAATGTCTTGTCCTTTTATTTTTATGGTCGGCCATCGTGTGTGGCTGTAGCCCTTGCTTCCTTGTCCCAGCACATCGCCATTCAGTCATTTTTGATCGTCAAGGTTGGAAGACATTAGCAATAAGAGGGAACTTTTAGAAGGCGAAGGCAGACGTATGGAGAAAAGGGGATTATGGAATAGGAGTATGTCAGTCACCACAGTAACTTAGTTTTACTCATACATCCTGTCCCTCTTTCCCCCATGCTTGTGGAAGATGCAAACACACTGATGCTAACAAGGGTGGAAACACTTTCTTTATATAGGTTTTCAGCACATATGGAGGAAAGGGGACTATGGACTAGGAGTACATTAGTCACTATGGTAACTTATAATTAGTCCAACGTCCCGTCCCCTTTCCTCCATACTGTATGGGCGATTACAACCGAATGTAGCCCCAGGGTGGAGAGGTGAACCTCCATAAGAAAATCGGTTCCTTAGTACCGCCTGTCCAAAACCTGCGTCTGATCTGCAGCCGGCATCCAAACAGTAGTCCTTGCAGAAGGACTAAGGGGTGGCCCAGGTGGCTGCCCTGCTGATGACCCGCCATGGGACGCGTCTCTGGAATGCGACCGCTGTGGCCTTGGCTCCGACAGCGTGGGCATGCATGTTCGCTGGAAGTAGTTTGTGCTGCCCCTCATAGGCCTCTTTGATGGCCTAAACCATCCACCTTGCTATAGAGGCCTTGAGGCACGTTAACCCGGCTGTGACTCCCAGAAGGTGACAGAGCACCCAACTTGCAGAGGCTCTTGGTCCTGTCCTGAAAGAATTTCAGAGTGGGCCTGATTTCCAGACAGTGCAAGACCCTTTGAGCATCGTCCTTAGGATCTGCAAAGAAAGTAGCTAACACCATCTCCTCATTTGGATGGAAAGAAGAGACTACTTTAGGTAAGAACGCAGGGTGCATTCTCAGGACCACCTTATCTCTGAAAACGTAGTGTATGGTTCCGCATCCACCAGTGCCTGGATTTCGCTAAACCCTACAGGCAGACAAGACCACCAAGAGAACGGTTTCAATGGTGACCAGCCTGATGTCAGCAGACGCCATTGGTTCGTAAGGTTTGTGCACCAGGGCGCCAAACACTACATTGAGGTCCCATACCGGGTGTGGTTTCTTGATAGGCAGGTAAAGCCTGGTGAGGCCCGCCAGATGTTGCTTAACCACCGGGTTGGTGGAAGAGAAAACGTCCTCAGAGTTCCGGTAGGCTCCTATGGCAGACAGGTCGGTATGGCGTGTGTATTTGCACTCCTGAGTGTGCGAGGTTTGCAGAGAAGGCTGGCACATCGTCCAACGTGCACGTAAGCGGGTCAATCTCCTTAGAATCCACCCAGTGGCAAACCCTAGTCCATTTGCTTTTGTACTTGCTCCTAGTGGCATTGCTTCTAGCGCCCAGATGTCTAGGTTAGCCGGTGACAGCCGCAGATGCTTTAGTGTGACCTGCGCAGGAACCACACTTGTTTGTTCATTTATGATGCGCACCAGACCCGGAAGTATCAGGGTGCAGGAAGATCAGCAAGAATACTTTCAACTTAGTTACATAGGTTACATACATACGTTATATGAGTAATGCAAAACAGTTTACATCGCAGAATACAATATGGCATATGAACATAAACGTGGTTATATAGGTCATATATAACAGTTTAGGTTACATAGGTAATATACAACAGTTTACCACAGGTAATACAATAAGGCATATGTGCAAAATGTGGAGAGGGCGAAATCAAGTGAAAGTACGCCGCGAGGGCTAACTTCTGCAGGGCGGGGTGGATGACCCTGCAGCGATAGGAGAGCTGGGACCAATGGCAAGTGAATGGGAGGCTTCTCTGAGAGGCTGAGTAGTACCGAGAACCATGGTCTCGCAGGCCACCAAGCAGCCATCAGAAAGATGCAGAAGTGATGCGTTTCTCCTATCTTGCAGATCACCCTATGGACCAGGGGAGTGGGAGGAAATGCATATGCTGTCATGCTGTTCCATCGAATCTGCAAGGCGTCGCCCGGGGAGCTGGGGCCCTGTCCCTGCCAAGAGGCGAACAGTGGGCACCTCTTGTTGTACAAGGTGGTGAAAAGATCCACCGAAGGATGGCCCATTCTGCTGAAGATCCACAGCAGGACCTGATGGTTCAAATGCCATTTGTAATTGTCTGCGCCCAGTCTGACCCTGTCCACCTCCAGGTTGGACATTCCCAGGAGGTGGATTGCGCTCAAGTAGATGTTCTCCAGGGCCCACTCACATATGCTGACCGCTAGGCTGCACAGAGGGGGAGGGGGGAGAGCAGGGAAGGGGGGGGGGGAGAGCAGGGAAGGGGGGGGAAGGAGGGGAAGAGAGACCTGGTGCCACCCTGCTGGTTGATCTAATACATGCTGGTGGAACTGTGCTGGGATGAGGATCACCTTGCCACTGATGAGCAGCAGAAAAGCTTTGACAGCGAGCCAGATCGCTTTCAGCTCTAGCCAATTGATATGGGCCTCCTGCTCCTGGAGGGACCAGACTCCATGGATGCTGTGGTTGTCCAGGATAGCGACCCATCCTTCCAGGGAGGAATCCGTGATGATGGTCGCTTGCGGAGCTGCGCACCGGAAGAGCCTGCCTATCTGCAGGTTGTTGACCACCAGACGAGGTCTTAGTGGAGAAGGAACAAGTTCCTTACCTGTAACTGTTGTTCTCCAGCATGGGTCTGGCATGGATTCACATGCTCATGAATATTCCCCGTCAGGCCGGGAATCCTCGGTAAAGAAAACATCAGTATCGGTTTCGTTTCTGATCTGTCTTTCTTAGTAGTAGCCAATCACTGGTCTCTGGGTCATACTGCCCCCAGCCAATGACTGCCCTCTCCCTAAACCCCGCCCCTGGCAGCCATCCTCAGATTTGGTGGCACGTAAAGTGGCAGTATGACCAAGTGAAGAGCCGCAGAGGGGTAGGAGGGAGGGTTCGCATGTGAATCCATGCCAGACCCATGCTGGAGAACAACAGTTACAGCTAAGTAACTTGTTCCTTCTCCAGCATGGGGTCTGATATGGATTCACATGCTCATGAATATAAGAATAGATAGCAGTACACATGCACAACCACGGGAGGTGGCAAAGGCTCAATATTAAGCATCACAAATTCAACATTAAGGAGCTCTTACCTCCTCACCAGGCCCACCTTCAGGCGAACAGGTTCGCAGCACTGCTTGGCCGACTCTGGACTCCTCCCTGGAATCCCGGTCAGCGCAGAATCTTGTGAAGGTGTGCGTCGACCTCCACGTAGCAGCCCTGCAGATGTCCAGCAGGGGCACGCCAGACAAGAACGCTGTGGTAGCAGCGATCGCTCTGGTCGAATGGGCTTTCGGATGGCCGGGCAATGGTCGGTTTGCCAACCGGTGACAGTGCATGATGCAGCCGGAGAGCCATCTGGAAATGGAAGTCTTCGAGAGAGCCTTCCCTTGGTTCACAGGTCCAAAGTTCACAAACAGCTGTGATGTCTTCCGAAAACTCTTTGCGCGGTCCACGCAGAACTTCAGCGCTCTAGCTACATCCAGTGAGTGCAAAGTCCTCTCGGCCAGCGACAAAGGGGACGGGAAGAAAACTGGTAATACCATGGGCTCGTTGAGGTGGAAGTCAGACCGCACCTTGGGCATAAAGGAGGGGTGCGTCCTCAGCACCACCCTCGTCTCGTGAAAAGTCAAGTATGGAGGCTTGCAGGATAGGGCCTGGATCCATCCCACTCGTCGTGCGGAGGTGATGGCCACAAGAAATGTTGCCTTCCAAACAGGAACTTCAACAGTGCCGAATGCAGAGGCTCGAATGGCAGCCCCATGAGCCTGGTCAGCACCACGTTGAGTTCCCACGCCAGGCCGGAGCCTTCACCGGCTGGAACGAACAGTCCTTTCATAAATTCTTTCACCAGGCGATGAGACCACAGGGATGGCTGTCCTGTAGTTCTGGTGCATCGGGAAATCGCTGCCAGGCGTATCTTGATGGAAGCATGCGCTAGTCCCACCTTGGCCAGCGACAGTAGGTACGGTAGAACCTGAGGAGCCGTAATCCGTAGAGGGTTAATCTTCTGTGCACGGCACCAGACAGAGAACCTCTTCCACTCGTGTCCGTAGCACTTGAGAGTTGAGGAAGCCCTGGCCTTTGCAAGAACCTCCTTGTAGTCCGCCGGGATATCGTACCCTGCAAACTCTAGTGCTGCAGGAGCCAGGCCTGCAAGTTCAGCGACTCCGGGTCGTGATGAAGGATGGCGCCTCCCTCTCTGGAGAGAAGATCTGCGTCTGTCGACAGTTTGACTGGTTGGGACGCTGAACAGTCCAGAAACCAGATCTGTCTCGGCCATGCCGGTGCGACGAGGATCATCCTGCACCGGGACCTCTCGAGTTGGTTGACGAGTCGGAGCAGCAACAGAGGGAAGGCATACAGGAACAGGCCGTCCCAGGGGAACGAGAAAGCATCGCCCATGCTCCTCGGCTGGGGAAACCTGCTGGCGAACCTCTGGCACTTGGGAGTTCGTCGCCGTCGCGAACAGATCGATCTGGGGTTTGCCCCCATCGCTGGAAGAGTAGATCCACTTGATCCTGGCGTAGCTCCCACTCGTGGCACGAGCGCAGCTTCCCGCTGAGTGAGTCGCCGATGGTGTTTTTTATCCCTGCTAGATGAAAGGGCACCAGAAACACCCCCTGGGCAACGGCCCCATGCCACAGATGCTGGGCTTCCTTGGACAGGGCTGGGAATCTGGTTCCTCCCTGCTTCTGGATGTAGAACATCATGGTGGTGTTGACTGAAGATCCTCACCACCTTGTCCTTGAGGGACGGGACGACCTGAGGGCCCAGAACACTGCTCGGAGCTCCAGTATGTTGATGTGGAGTGGCCTCTCCTTCGGGAGCCAAAGGCCTCTCACGTGAAGATCTCCGGTGTGCGCTCCCCACCCCTCCAGGGAGGCATCCGTCGTCACAGTCACCCGATGCCTGAAAGTCTGCACGCCACGAGATGCGCGCGGGTGCCCCACCAGCGGATTTCTTGGCGGAAAACCTTGTTGAGCGAGATCCTGTCCTCGAAGCTGCCCGCCGCTTGCATCCAACAGGCGTCGAGGAACTCCTGTAGGGGACGCATCCGAAGCCTGCACAGGCACACCAGATAGATGCACGAGAACATCATTCCGAGAAGGGACTTGATGGACCTCACCCTGGCCATGTCCGTGGCCAGCAGATGCTACATCTTGCCCAGGATGGCCTTTATCCTTTCCTCCGACGGCGAAAACAATCGCGCTACTGTGTCGAGCTTGGCTCCCAGAAACAGTGCGACCTGCGACAGGACCAGGTGGAATTTGGGGAAGTTGGAGAATCCCAGGTCCGTGAGCAGCCGGACGGTCTTCGCTGTGTGTTCGACGGCGAGTTCCCTTGTCCTTGCTCGGATGAGGCAATCGTCCAGGTAGGGGTAGACGTGGATCCTCTGCAGGCGCAGCCGCGCCGCCACCGGTGCTAGGCACTTGGTGCATACCCTGGGCACCGACTTCATTCGGAATAGGAGGGCCTTGAACTGGTAGTGCCGTCATTGGACTACGAACCCAAGAAACTTTAGGTTTCCTTTTAGAATGGGGATGTGAAAGTATACTCCAAATCCAACGACAATAGGAAGTCGCCTTCCTCCAGCTGGCCCAGCACGCCCTGAAGGGTGACCATTCGGAACTTCTGTGCCTTGATGTATTTGTTTAGTCGATGCAGGTCCAGGATGGGACGCCATCCGCCTGTCTTCTTTCTGACAAGGAAGTATCTTGAGTATACTCAAGAGCCCCGGAGCCTCCTTGGGAAGTGCTCGATGGCTCCTTTGAGCATCGCCCTTACCTCTAACAGCAGTTGAGGGATGTAGTTTTCCTTCCTGGCCACAGGAGGAATGCGGGGGCACTTCTTTAGAAATTCAAGTGTGCCCATGGGCCAGGGAATCCAGCACCCAACGGTCGGTGGAGATGGACTCCCAAGCGCTGACGAACTTAGTCAGTCGGCCTCCCACCGGGGTGCTCCGGTGGGGGCCCGACAACGGCAAAGAAAAAAGCAAAAAAGCTCTATGTCAATAACTAAGTATCTATTAATACCGTAAATTAGCAAAACAATGTTATAAAAAGCTTCCCATACCTTAAGTTTCAAATAATTCTCAATTGTTTCTCCATATGTGTGAGAAGCAACAGGTTGAAGTGCGGGCTCCTGTAAAACCCACAGGGAAACTAGTCAATAACATGAAACATTGGTTGGAGACGTAAGTGCGGGGAAAATGGAGTCAACCTTACCTGTCAGCAACGCTGTGTCAGTGACAACGGAATTCGCATGAGCGCGCGCGAATGCCCATTTCCGTATTTAAATGTTTCCATGGTGACCCAAAGGCATCGTGTAGGTGCACGTACGCCTTGGGTCCCACCTTCATGACATCACAGAAGGCAGGACAATCACCATGGAAGCGAGGAAGCTTTGTAATACGTGGAAAACTCAAAATGCGGGCGCTTTCTCAAAAGAGAAAAAGCGGCTGGCGCGCTAACACTTGAGCTTTTTTGCTTTTTACTTTGCATATTTTCTTCGTTGTGGAACACTTGGATCTGGTATGCGTTTAAATTTGTTTATCTAAAACATGATTGTTATATAATGGTTGACAATTATTGAAACATTGGTACATAATTTTCCGAATGTGCAGCCCTCTTTAGGGCCAACTGCGAGCACCAGTTTTTGATAGAGCAGACTTACTCTATCTCTTGGTTCACACTCAAAAGGATCCACATTCTTACTCTGCACCAGTCGCAGAATTTACTCCAACGGCACAGACACTTTGTTGCCGGCCATATGGCCGAGAGCAACACCTCCAACACTTCTTCAGGGAGGTCCCAATCCTTATACCTCAACCTTTCAGAAGCCAAGCGTGAAGGTTGAGGGATCTGACCTCTGGATGGAGAACCGGACCCCCCCTCCCATGAGAGCAGATCGTCTCGGTAGGGAAGACGACGTGGAGGGCAGATGGACAAGTCGAGAAGGTCCGGGTACCACGTCCTCTGGGCCCACGCCGGAGCAATGAGGATCATCCGGGAACCGAACCTCTGCAGTACTTGCGGGATGACGGGACTGGAGGAAATGCATACAGCAGTGGGAATGACCACTCCACCACAAATGCGTCTAAGGCTCCTTTTGGAGGAAATTCCCGCGAGCAGAACCTTTAGCACTTCCGGTTGACACTGGAGGTGAACAGATCCACTTGAGGGGTCCCCCAAAGGGTGAAGATCTCCAGGAGAATCTCCTGAGCCTGCTTCCACTCGTGAGAGATCGCGCTCTGCCTGCTCAGAGCGTCCGCCGTCTCGTTTTCTCCGGCCAGATGAACAGCTGTGATCGAAACTTCCTGCTGGATGGCCCAGAACTCGAGCTGCATCGCCTCCCTGCACAGAGGAAGTGACGCTGCCCCCCCCTCTTTTGTTGAGGTAGTGCATGGCCACCATTTTGTCCGTTGGAATCAGGATACTCTTTCCACGCACAGTCTGCAGAAAAGCCTTCAGGGCTAGCCTGACGGCCCTCAGCTCCAAAAGATTGATATGGAGTCTGGACTCCGACGGAGACCAACGACCGCTGACTGTCAACTCGTTTGCATGAGCTCCCCATCCCGTGAGTGATGCGCCCATGACGATAGTCACCTCCGGCCAGGGCAGCCAAAATGGGGCCCCCTTCATCAGATTGCCTTCGACGGCCCACCACAGAAGGTCCTGGGCAACCGAGGGCAGCACCTGAACAGGGTCCGACATCCTGCCGGAAGAGTGCGACCACTGCATCTTGAGTGCCCACTGCAAAGATCTCATCCGCAGACGAGCCTCTGGCACCAGAAGAATGCAGGATGCCATGAGGCCGAGCAACCTCAAGAACTCGA
Source organism: Ambystoma mexicanum (assembly GCF_040938575.1). Taxonomy (NCBI): domain Eukaryota; kingdom Metazoa; phylum Chordata; class Amphibia; order Caudata; family Ambystomatidae; genus Ambystoma; species Ambystoma mexicanum. The sequence continues at coordinate 45,836,986 of NC_090940.1, forward strand.
ACGCCGGGAGCGTCTGGGCAAGTTGAAACTTATGCACCATCTGCTGAATGTGAAGAGCCCTCACCTGGGGAGGAAAACAGCCCCAGGGATGTGTCTAGCACTGCTCTGATGTACTGGAGCCGCTGTGTTGGCGTCAAATGGGACTTCTTTAAATTGAGCGAGAAGCCCAGCTTGTGAACGGAGTGGCAGGTGACGGACAGATGATCCAGGACTTGCTCGGGAGAGCTCCCCCTGATCAACCAATCGTCCAGGTAGGGGTAGACATGAATCCCCCTTTCCTGAGATGCGCTGCCACCACCACCATGAGCTTGGTGATCGGGGCGGAGGTCAATCCGAATGGCAGGACCTGAAACTGAAAGTGCAAGTCGCCAACCGCAAACCTCAGGTACTTCTTGTGCTTGGGATGGATTGGCACATGGAAGTAAGCGTCCTTGAGGTCGAGACACCAACCAGTCCTGAAGTTGAGGGGCCTGGAGGACTTGAGAGAGTTACCATCTTGAACTTGTCCTTCCTGAGGAGTATTCTCAAACCACGCAAGTCCACGATGGGTCTCAATCCCCAGTCTTTCTTTGAAATCTTAAAATAAGGGGAATACCATCCCTTATTCCTCTCCGCTACAGGCACCAGTTCTATGGCGCCTTTCTCCAGCAGGGCTTGAATTTCCTGCGCATGGAGCGGATCCGGACTCTTCAAAGAGGTTCCCAAGTGGATTGTCGTGAGGCCTCTGCCGAAAGGGAAGACGGTAGCCGTGGGTTATGATCTCCAGAACCCACACATCTGAAGTAATGGCACGCCACTCTACAAGATGCTGCGCCAGCCAACCCCCAACCGGCGAATCATGGGACCTGGCCTCATGACTGAGTGGTAGCGGCTGTGGCGTTGCTTGAGGGCAAAGAGGCAACTGCCCGAGCGACCTTGGCACCTCGAGTACCCTGTTTTCCACCTCTGGCACTCTTACGGTGGCCTCTTTGACTGACAGCTCCTCTCGCTTTACTGAAGGACGAGTAATAGCGAAAGGAACCTCCCCTCCAGTGTTGTCCCCTAGGGCGAAAAGGCGGAGGCTGTCGAACTGCAGCGCCCAACGACTTCGCTGCAGCTTTGGAGGTCTGCAACCTCTGAAGGCTCTTGTCAGCCTTGCTGCCAAAAAGATGTTCACCGTCAAAGGGCATGTTGAGGAGCCGGGACTGCACATCAGGAGCAAACCCCAACTTCCGCAACCACGCAAACCTGCATATTACGGTGCTCGCCACCATGGACCGGCTGACAATCTGCCATGTCCAAACCCGACTGAACGGCCTCACACATGGCATCCTTGCCAACCTGAACCATAGCAAGGAAACCATCCCGTTCGTCCCCTTCGGGAATATGTTCAGCCGCTAATGCAACAGTTCCACAGAGTGTGTGTGAAACCAGACAAGGCACATACGGAGTTGGCCGCCTGAAGCACCATACCCCCTGAAGAAAACACTTTCTTCGCTCAGCCATCAAACCGTTTGTCGTCCCTATCGGAGTGATGGTAGGATACGACGCCTGCTTTGCCGGGGCCGTAGCTTGCATGGTGGGATAAGCGACCTGCCGACGGGCAGAGTCCTCGGAAGAGGACGGGGAAGGCGACCGATGCCGGTGCTTCCGGGAATGCCTCGAAGAGGCAGAGGAGTGGCGAGACAGACTCCTGGAAGGAGACCCACTGGACCTCTGACGATGATGCGGAGAGTCGCCTCTCGAATCATCCGTCAAAAGCCCTGCAGACCTCGACTTCTGGGGCTTAGACACCCTACCTACCGTCAACTTCTTGCGCTCAAGCAAGGCCTTGGCCATGAGCGACTGACAGTCGACACAGTCGTCCGTGTCGTGGGCCTCCCCGAGGCACCAGAGGCAGGCGTCGTGCGAGTCCGTTACCGAAATCTTCGACGCACAGAGTCCCCGCATTTCTTGAAGCCTGGACGCGGGGTTGAAGACGAGGTAGACATTGTCACGAACAGTCTTTTCACAAAAACCGAACAGGTTCAAAGAACTGAGAAGAATACAACAAACTCCAAAGAGTCGAGGCATACCGAGGTTCACGAAGCCAAAATGTTCGCAGAAATAAATGGAACTGAGGCTATGGGCGTTGTGCGCCCTACTTATCACATCGGGTGACGTCGGCCATCGGAGGAGGTCCTCGGGGACGGTGCATCGATGTCATCGACGCAGGACGCAGAAAACTTTCCGAAGCAGCAAAGCTGTGGTGATTACTGTCAAAGATATGGAATACGTTGGAGGACCTAATCCCCTAGAAACGGGCCCCACTGCAAGGGTTGGCCAGGAGGGTGGCAGGGTGAGCAGGTACCTGGGCCCTAAGGACAGAGGGTGGCCAAGTGGAACAATGCCGATAGAGAAAGCAGCATCAGCAGGGGAGAAGGAGGAAAGCAGAAGAAGTGAGGAAGGACTTTGGAGCTTGCAGAACCGTAGATGCTCCTCCTCAAGTTTCAAGGTGGCAGGGAGGCAGTTCCGAAGGGAGGCACCGGCCGAAGAAAGATCTACCCCCAACTCGTTTTTGAAAAACTACTGACCGAGGGAGCTAGAGGAGCGAAGGGCCAGAGAGTGGAGGTATTTACGGAGGGATAGTGGAAGGTATTTTGGACCCAGGCCCCATAAGGCCTTGTGGACAATGCAAAGGGTTTTAAGTTTAATCCTTGCATCCACTGGGAGCCAATGAAGGGATTTTAGAGCTGGAGAGATATGATCCCAAGGCTTGAGGCCAACGACAAGTCTTGCAGTTCTTTTCTGGATTAGTTGTAAATGGCACAGAGTGATGGCAGGTAGATTTAGAAAGAGGCTGTTACAGTAGTCCAACCTAGAGGTAATCAGAGCTTGCAGGACAGTAAGCTTCTGAGGGAAGGATAGGAAAGGAAAAGTACCTCTAAGGAGGTGAAGGAAGAAGTTGACTTTTTGGAGAAATCAGATGTGTGCAGAGAAGGAAAGTGTGGAGCCAAAGATGACCCTGAGGTTCTTAGCTTCACAGGGAGGCGCAGAAGGAGGGCCAAGGGAGGCCGGCCAGGGAGTGAGGGGAAAGGATGGAGAGGGTGCACCAATGAGGAGGATGTCAGTCTTGTTGGCATTTAAACAAAGGTCATTGGCGTCACACCAATTTTGAATGGTCATTAGACAATCAGATGAAGGAAGGAGAGGAGGTGGCTGAAGGAAGCCTGAAAATGAGTTGGGTGTTGTCAGCATCGCATTGGAAATTTGATCAAAAGATGGGAGAGTTGCCAGGTATTGGTTGAAGAGCCAGGACGAGAGGTTATACCCCTGGGGGACACCACAGGTAGAGAGGGAGATTGAAGATAAGGACCCAAATTGTACCTGGGAGGGTCGATCAGAGAGAAAAGAGGTCAGCCAGGCCAGTGCCCGATTGGTGATGCCCAGGTTGACACAGACAATTGAGCAGGGTGGTATGGTTGACTGTCAAAAGCAGAGGAGAGATAAGTAGGATGAGGACAGAGGGAATGTTAGAGTCAAAGTTGGAGAGCAGGTCGTCGCGGATGTTCAGGAGAGCAGTTTCTGTACTTCTGGCAGCTCTGAGCCAGATTGGTGGTTATGGAGAGAGCCAGAGTGAAAGTTAAGATGAGATTGCAAGCTTTTCAAGGAGCTTACTCAAAAAAGGGAGTAATGGAAATTGGACGATAGTTAGCCGGACAAGAAGGATCCGCTGTGGGTTTCTTGAGGAGAGGATGCACAAGCGAGTGCTTCAGAGGGAAGGGGAAGATCCAGAGGCTAAGGAGAGGTTGCAGAAATCGGCAAGGGCCGGAGTGAGGGTATCCATGTGGTCCTTAATGGTTTTAGAGGAACAGGGATGGACCGGTTTTGATGAGGCTTTCATAGATTGAACTTATCTAGCAACCTCATCAGGGGAGAAAAGAGAAGGCTGAGTAGGAGGGAAAGGGGGGTAGCTGAGGGTAGGTCAACAAGCAGAGAGGGAGAGGGGGAGGGGAGAGGAGCGGAAAGGAGTAGTTTGTGGACAAGATGTCCTTGGTTTTAGAGAAAGTGTGAGGCATGGTCATTGCAAAGAGACTGAGAAGCGAGAGAAGGGGTGGATACTGCAGCAGGGTTGGCCAACTCCTTGCAGATTTTAAAGAGTTTGGCTGAGTTGTTTGATGCCACAGAGACACGGTTTTGAATATGGACTCACTTCTTGGTGTATTCAGAGAGCCGGTATTGCCTTTGGAGCAGGCGGCAAGCCAGTTTGTCGGAGGATGAGCAAGAAGCCCTCCATTTCCTCTTGGCCGCACTACACTTCCATTTAAGTGTAGCTAGGTCAGAGTCATACTAAGAATTGCACATGGCTTTGGGCTTCAAAGGGATCCTCATGACAGGGGCAAGGGCATCAAGAGTAGCAGAGATAGAAGAGTAGAGCAGAGCAGAAACAGGGCTGTGTCAGGGTGTGAGTCAGCCTGGAGTGGAGGATGGAGTGAGAAGGTGGCAGCGAAAGCCTCGACTGACAAGCTTCATGGCCCGGATGTCCGAGAAGGTGGGTGGCAGTCTTGGGGTGGGCTTGGCTAGTGGGGGAGGAGATGGGAAGATGAGGAGAGGAGGCAATGATCACTCCAGGTGAGGGGATTGGAGAGGGGGAGGCCAGAGGAGATCAAGACATCTGTGTGGCCAGCAGAGTGAGTCGGGCCTGAGGGGAGGATAGCGAGGGAGAGTGAATCGCAGAGGTCGTGAAAGAGCACAGATGAAGAGCAGGGAGAGTCGAGATGGATGCTGAGGTCAGCAAGGAGGAGGAATTGAGAGGTAGAGGCCAGGAGGGCAGAGGTGCGGTCTTCCCACTCAGAGAAAAGAGCCGACTTGACCAGGGGGCCGGTAGAATGTAGCAGTAAGGGAGTGGCTAGGAGAGAGAGCCTACAGACAAGGCATTTGAAAGAGGAGTAAGGAGTGAGTGGGGATGACAGAGGCAGGAATCCACTCAGGGAAGATCAGGGCTACACCCCCTCCAGGCCGGGTAGGTCTGTGGGCAGAGGGGATCTTGTAGCCATCAGGGAGGAGAATGTCAAAGCTCCTGAGAGCTGGACGTGAACCAGGTCTCAGTAAAACCAAGGATATTGAGGTCAAGTTCTTCAAGGAGGTGGCAGATGTCAGGAATGTTGGACAGCGGAGCGAGGATTGAGGGTGGCAAGATGAAGGTTGCCAGCCTTAAAGATCTTCCGGGGAGGGGTACAAATCAGAGGTACACCCTGCGGAGGGAGTATGAGATATGGCAGAGGAGGAAGGAGAAAAGGGCAAGGTAGCCAAGGCAGGGGAGTAGGAGGCAGCTGGAGATGAGAGGAAGTTGATGAGGCGAGGGAATCGCCTGTCAAAGAGACGGAGATTGGCCTGAGGGCCTTACACCATGACGGTGCCATTTAGGTAGACATGAATGATGAATCTGAGGAGTCAAAGGAATCCATACGGACTTCCCAGTGGGTGCCACCATTAATGGGAGAGGAGGATACAGAACAGATCCTATGAGGGTTCCAAAGATCTGGCGAAGGAACGACAAAGAGGATATCCGTGAGGGTTTGTCTGGCAGAAGCGCTAGAATAGGTATCAGCAATGGAAGACCTGGGTTGGAGGCCAAGATATCCTTTTTAAATTTCTTCTAACCTGACTTAGTGAGAAGGGCGGGATAGTTGATAGTAAAGCAGTTGGAGTAGATAACAGATCGCGCCATGGGCAGGTAGAGAAATAGAGTAGTGGGAGAAGTGTGCAAGTGCAATGGCAGGGCACAGTCACGGGGCTAGCAGGTTACATTTGAGGGCCAAGGTGAAATGAAAAGCACACCCAAATTTGTTTACAGAACCCCAGATTTGCTTTTCTAAAACGCACCCAAATTTGCTAACAGAAACACACCAGATTTGACAAATTAGTGTAGGAGAGCCATTTGGGGTTTGAAACACGTTATCCGATAGACGTGTTACTGCAGTACTGGCTGTTTTCGCAGATGTCACAGATACCCCACAAATAAAAGTTTATCAATTTAGAGCCAACACATCCTACCTCATTAGTGAGGTCAGTCACTAACTCTTTCACCGCCATATTAGACATTGTGGGTGTAGTTGTAGACATTTGTAGTGTCATTTTCTGATAAAAAGGTCTGCGATTTCTTTACATGCAATTCCCATCTTCTTTGGATGGGAAAAGGGATACAAATGTGTCGACTCTGCAACGACCTATGAAGACTTGGCTCACTCGGCAAGACTTCCAAATTGTCCATGCTTTGATGAACACAGTAGATATATATAGGCAAGCTTTATTGCGATATAGAAAAGAGTTATGCACTTTCAGCTTCAAATATTGAACATGTTAAGACGTCACAATAGGTTCAGAAAACACTAACTGCAAATCACAATTACTCTGCTCTTTGTGGGCGGTTCAGCATCAAGCCTTCACCATCACTAGCAATAGTGAGCAATACAATAGCCTAACAACCCTATCAACTTAATTGCCACGCCATGAGGCGTGGACGATCAGCGCACGTTTAAATAAGAAGTTTACAGATGTGATAGCACTAACAAGCTAAAACACATAAAACGCACGAGAATACTAAAATCTGCTGTGTACCTGTATATAGGATCTCATATAATAAAGATCACAATGACTCAACAGGTTGGCAAGGATACTTACAAGTACGCCTGGTGCTTCAACAGCTATGCAACACAGATTGGATTCATTGGCAATCCCCCCACAACTCGCTGCTTCTCTCCTTCATGCTCTTTCGTCGTGGACCAATTAAACAGCTCCACACTTGTTTTACCAAAAGGAGACTAAGCGGCAGGCAAGAAGGTTCTAACAGTAGTAAATGGGGCTGCGCCGCTGTGGTGCGAGCAGCCACTTACGGAACCACTTGCTAGCAGCGTGCACGGCGCGTCCCTGACCTTGCACCGGACCCCTTTAGAGGATTCTAGGTAAAAGGGTGTGGGGATATGTATAAAAATGAAATAGAATAGTTATTTAGATTCTATAATTGTAGCTGCTACCAGAGACTGCGGAGGTGCTGTTAAATACTCATTACTGCAACCTCTTTGATCTGGTCATCTGCTCTTCAAGGGATAGTAGCCTATGTAAAACTACGGAACTGCATTATGACTCATTTCTATTTAGTGATTTATTTATTTTTAAAACTTGCGGGCCTATATATTATTTTTGGCCCAAGGCTCCGTTATTTCTCCCCCTGTGTTGTTACGGCTATGAGTGAACATTGTAGGTACTTTTATGACCATAGCAGCTTGGGGTGAATCCATAGTGGTTGGAAAACCAATGTCAAAATACATTTGATATGTCCTATTTGTATTTCTGCCTGTTTTAATCATTGCAGTAATCATGAAAGCCTGCTATTTTTAGATTTTCTCTATTGATTGTGTCTTGCAGAAGGGACTCAATTTTAATGCATTTCAAGTATTTTGTTTTTGAATACTGTGATTTGTCACTTGATTTTTGGGCTCTGTGCCCGGAGCTCAGTGTGCTCTGTGTGGACAGTGTGTTTTGAGATAGGTGTGGTTCTGGTCAGTGACACATTAACGTTCTGTTTAAGTCTTTTAACTTTGCATTTGCATTGTTCCCCTTTCTCTTTTTTTGTCCTGTAATTAGATTGACATAGGATTGTATTTGTGCCTGCTAGCTATTGTTGTGTGCCATATTGGTACACAGGAATGGATGACTATGCTAATGAAATTGCTATGCATAAAAATTTGCGCAATAGGCGCGTGTCCAGAAAATTATCAGACGCCCTAAAAAAGGTGTTGCTCAGGGCAACCCTATTACTGATTTTGTAAAAACTCCAACCACCATCCCTACTATAAAGACACAGCATGTGCCCAGTGATAAGGAACTTCGAAATATGGCATCTGTCGATTTAGTATCTGACCTGACAAGCGACCTTGGATGTGTGAGTGCCAAGCTCCTTTGTGATGTCTTTGGTGCCCACTCGAATACCAATTGTGAGGATCTATCTGAGGCCAATTACAACATTAATGCCACTTCTAGTGTTATCCCATGTCACTTGGACCCCAATGCTGATTTTGTGCCCGATATCGCCAGCACCATTAACTCTACTATTTAAACACTTGGGGTTACTAGTATTAGTGGCTTACCGGCCAATAGTAGTACTAATGCTATCGTTCAGAGGGAGCATACTAATAATGGTAAGAGCACTATTGACATATCCATCTCCGAGCTTGATGAACTGGATATTGAGTATATGGGCATTGATCCAGACATTTCCTTAGCGGAGGTCGCTCATAGCCCAATGTCTTTACGCCGCCAACTAAGATGGCTTTATCAATGGGACTTGATAATCTTATTGTTCACAATGGTAACCCTGCATTGAAGAATGGCAGCTTTGATGTTGAGATCCCATCTATATTTTGTTTTAACACTATGTCATCACTTAAGGAAAAACACTGCTCTTCTCACAATGTTATTACTGACCATGGTGAAGGCTCACGTGTAAATGATCTGGATTCAAGTATGAATTCAGATGAAATGTTTAATGCCCTTGAAAATTTGCCCACAATGTTACTTGAAAAATGTGCACACTTGGAAACTAAAATTGACGTCCAATCTCTATTAATTCACTCCTCATTGAAAGAGCATCTTTATAAAGTGTGTGCAAGTAAGCGAAGTACTTCTCCCACAAAAACCCTGTCTGAGGTAAAAGTTAAGAGAACATTTAAAGGTCAAGGCGGGACCGTAGCGAAAAAGACTACCTTGGTTAAAAGGAAACCTAGTACCGTCCACCAGGCCTTTATGTACGGTAAGCGTATTGTTAAAAAGCAAAAACACCAAGCAATCGGATTAGCTGATGGACTATCGAATGCCATTGCTGTGATTGGGTCAGAAGTACCCATTGTAGAAGAAGCAGTGAATATCGGAGACCAAGCAATTGATATCACTTGGGTCAATGAGTCGCCCTCTAATGATATCCAGACTGTTCAAAAATCTACCTGTGAGCTGGTAGAATCCTTGCAGTCTTCGGTAATGGCAATTGACCCATTACTAAGGCCGTCAAAGGCAAAAGGACCTACCAACATGCCTGTGATATCTAATCAATCCACATTACCTGATGCCTGGGTTTTAAAAAACACTGCCAATGCCTCCTCATGCAATGCAAACATTAGCAGTGGTGGAATAGCACTGGAAGGCTATCAGCCCTTCAAATTACGTTAGTTCATATGGAAAAGTGCCCTTCCCCTCTGAACCGTGCTGAACTTATTCAAGACCATTGTTCCACTAAGGGTAATCACCTCCAGTGATATCCGTCTGGTTGATCAACTTGAGCTTCCGAATCAATACATTACTGATGTGTGTTTTGAAGCTGAAGCTACACTGCACTGTATTATGGGTTTCGAAGTCGAGTTATTGCGTCTTGGCTATGCTATTCATAAAGTATTTATACCTACTGTAAAGACGCGTAATCGCACTGTACATCAGGAGCCTAATATTACTATTTCATCTGTTCCTATTCCCAATTCACATGCAAATGCCGTATATGAGAAACGTTTGCCTATTCATGGCACTAATAATGTGATAAATAATACTGATGTAATTCCTGAAGGTTATTGGCAATGGTTACCTTTGAGTTTTAAGCCTCACTTTGCTGAATCTCACCAATGACCAGATTCATTGCAGTTGCTCTATTCCTGGAATACCTGAGGGCACACGCATTTGTTCTAGGACGAGGGCTTGATTGAATGCATGGCACTCTTTAACATCATTGCACTTCAGGAAACATGGTTGACTGTGGAAATACAGATAGATGATAGAAGCACCATTCATCAATTCGCCTCTAAGGGCCCCCTTGGCTGTCCGAAAGGAGGGTTGTTGATATCTGTGCAATCACCATGGACGATAACGAAACTTACATCATCAACCGAGCATGTATTAGTAGCTAAAATAAGTTGGGCTGTCGGTCGCTCTAATTGTCATCAACATATATGATCCTCCTAATATGGCCAATATGGCAATGAACATTATGACGGTTGACACTGTGTTGAAACTGTATAACCATAGTTACCCTTTATGGCTTCTGGGTGATTTGAATGCTAAAATTGGAGATTACTGCCAATCCGCCGAGCTGTGGAGTGTCTCGTCTAAATCAAAAAAAAATCACCGGTGTCCAATAGACAAGGTAAAAAATGGCTAAATGAAATGCAGACTCATAATCTTGTGAAACTTAATGGCCTAACCCCCAGTGATGTGCCTATGAACTTCACTAGGGTGGAGGGCAGATCTGCAGCCACACTTGATTATATTTTTACCAATCAGTATGGTTTTCACTTTGTTATTGATATGGGCGTTGAGAGAGCGACCACCTACCCCTGTATTTATTATTTGCTACTCCAGGAAAAGTAGAGAGCCATGACTATGATGAAAATGGGATGCTTATCATCAATGAAGGCAATAATAGAATAGTCTGGCACAGTCGTAATATCGAGCATGTATCTCAACTTGTATCCACTTTACTACCGGAGTTCATTAAGGAGGGGTGTCTGGCACTAATGCTGGCAATCTAATCTTGCAAAACTTTACTGAGCTTATGCAAAATATACAGAAACAAGTGGGTGAACGTAAAAATATAAATCATCTGGGGAACCCTCAAATATGGCTATTCAACGTAGACCTGGGAATGATAAAAAGATTAATGAAGCAAAAAATAACCTATGTAAGGAAATTCACGATGTAGTAAGAAAAAATGATTCTCTGTTGACAGAGATCGCGGTCACATGCCATATTGAAAAACTTAAAAACTATAAAGTTTGGCTTAAAATGCACAAACGCGAATGTGAAACCAATTTCTGGGGGGAAAAAAAATTGCATTGGTCGACCTGTCTAACAAGCAAGGTATCTGGCACTTGCTCAGGAAACAAAAAACGTGATTTGACAATTGCATCACTGAAGTAGTATGGACCCATTACATAAAAGGCACACTGGGTAAAATTGAATTAGATGCTAATATCTCTCTACCATCCGAAGTTACATGGGATTGTCAATCTTCTGAACTCAATATTGTCAAGATAATTGAAAATCTTAAGAATTCACGGGCGGCTGGACCTGATGGGGTCTGTAATTTAGTTCTAAAAAAGCAGCCCAAGTTGTGGGGTGCTGCGCTTATGTTATTAATCAAACAGATAGGGAAGCTTGGTGCAATACCTCCATCATGTAAGACTAGCCACACATTCTAACGGTGCACAAAAAAGGGTCATGGGACAACCGGGCAAACTTTAGAATGTTGGCAATGTTAGACGTTTCTTCTAAAATCTTTACAAAGGTATTGCTCCAGGAACTTAATGTATGGATTAGTGAACACAATATTCTTCCCTCTAACCAAATTGGTTTTCGTGACAAATCGAGCACCACATAACATCCTCGATTGAGCATGCTTGGAGTAAACGCAACCTTAATGTTTACTGCGCATACATCGACTTCTCTGCGGCATTTGATACTATTCTTAGAAATCGACTTTAGAAAAAATTAAGCTAATGGGGGATCCCACAAGGTCTCCTAAAGATGCTTATGTTGTTACACTCAGGGACCTCTGTACGTATAAGACTTAATGCGGCTGGTAAACTTTCCAAATTCATGGCCACTAGCTGTGGTGTGAAGCAAGGCTGCATGATCGCAGCCATCCTGTTCAACATTTATCTGTCAGATATGATGAAAGCATTTCTTATCCCAGAGGCTAATCCTGTGAGTGAATGGTGTGACTATCGGTTGACTTGCCTATGCTGACGACCTGCTGTTACTGGATTACTCTCCTGCGGGTCTTCAGCATATGCTTGACTCGCTGGTCACTTATTCTTCTGAAAATGGATTGACCATTAATATTGACAAGAGTAAGATCATGGTCTTTTTAAATAAACCTAGAACTAAGAAATACTCCTGGAATCTAGCCCTTAAAAAAGTTGAACAGGTCAAATCCTACAAATATTTGGGAGTTATCATTGATGAAAGGTTGGATTGGGATGAACAGTGGTCTGCAATTAAAAGCCGTTGCACCGTGGCCGCAAATGCTCCGAGTATATTCATTGGTAGAAATTGCTGTTTTTCTGCCATTGCAGTTCTTAATATCTACTTGGCAAAAATCCGATCAATGCTCCTCTATGCTGTTGAAATAATTGTTCATAAGTTTGTCAAACGTGGCGTGGTTTTTGGATCCAAACTTAAGAAAACTTTTGAGTCTACCCAGCAATGTGAGTGTTGAATATTTATACTTGGAATTTAACATCAGAAGTTATTTGTATGCATATATTTGTCAATGCGTTTTGTCGTATGAGAAAATTGTGACACTTTCCACCGATACACTTTTTGTCCCATATGTTAAAGCCTACCTTAGTCTTGAAGGCTGATGGTACTATTGGTACTATCCAAAGGCTCCATCGCACATGGTCTAATGGGCTTATCCCAGGAACGATGTCTTTACTAGCCTTTAAAATGAGACTTAAGAAAAAAGTCCATGACTTCTGCCATGGTAAATTTAGCATCTAAAAGGCACAGTGGCTGGTTTTTAAATGAATACCCGAGTAGAGTTTCGGCTCCTCAATACATTATTGCCTATCCCAGTATAGGTACGTTTCACACTCACCTTATGATGAAATTTAATTCTACTGTTGCACTAGAGACTAATTGTGTCAAAATGGGGTCCCCACATAAGTCAAAGTATTGTCGTCTATGTGGTGTAAATGTTGAGTCCCTTCACCATCTTATGTGTTGTGAAAGCTTAAATGAACTAAGTGTTTTAAATCTTATAATGGCCTTGTGATGACTAATATATCCGACCAATGGATGATTTTTATGAGAGGAAATATTAATCTGATATATTTTATTGTTTTTTATTTGAAGATTGTGGCAATTTTAAAATGTATTGTATAGGATATATTGGAAATGTAATATGTTTTTAGATTGTGTGTATATGTTTTTTTATGTGTTATACAAAGCCTATTGGCTAGATGTATATGGCTCCATCAGTCCATCAGATCTTTCAAAGTCTTTTAGGGGGTACCAGATATTTTACCGAATGCTCCAGTGGTTCGGGGATTCTGTCCAGTCCTTCACAGCCCAACAGCCACTTGCGAGGAGCGCGCGCCTAACCTCTTTAGAGGATTCTGGGTAAAAGCGAGCGGGACTATGCCAGATATTTTTCCAAATGTTCCAGTGATTCAGGGATTCCACAGTCCTTCACAGCCGAACAGCCACTTGCTAGGAGTGCGCGCCTAACAGCAATATAAACTCTTACGAGCTCTGCATTATGTGCGACCAACTAGGCAGGTGGAAAAAAAACTTGGTGGGACCTCGACGCGGGAGGTATTTAGGGTACACTACACGTCACGTTAGGGATAGTGTTAGCGTCATGCCCATGTCGAAGTCGCTTTTCAATCTTTGAAAAAAGGATGCAATACTCTGCGATTACCAGAAGATGTCGGACTATATGCACAGCATGTGATTTTAAGCAGATTCACAACCATCAGAAATAGAACTATGTACAGCTCTGATGTATTTTGCCTGGTTCGCACTTCATAATTTAAATTAAAAAAATAATGCCCATATGCCATAACACCACCTGGAATCGCCCAGTGTTTCAGAACAGTAAGGGAAATACAATAAAAGGTTGGTCTTACAAGGCAGCGCTATTCAACTCCAGAATACAGGCAGCCATACACGCATTTCATCATCGTTGGGGGATCTGAGCCAGATGAACTGATGGTGGGGTAAAAAAACTAGGAAAAAAATGTAAGAGAAAAGCCTTGCTGAAATGTGAGTGTACAATGGGGAGCTACAGCCAACAAGCACAAATGCCACAGCCACGCCTGCAAGTTAATCTGCTCAATTAACTTCTGCAGCACTATTTTGTACCTACAATGTAGACTAGGTTTCCCCACCCTCCCCACCCATGTCGCACAGACTAAGGGCCTTCTCTGCCACTCCTGACCCAACACCTCAACCGCCTGCTTATTCAACTGCCACCCAAGAGTAGATAAGAGTTCTCCAGTGGTAGTTCGCTCCTCATTGACCTCGGTGAAGTCTGGTTTATCTGGGCAACCAGTGGCAAGTTTAAGGGCTGGGATAGTTTTCAACATCCTTTTGTAACAGAAACCAAAATGGAATACCTGCTACCTGCTGCAGAATTAGCAATTACTGCGGAAATGCTTTAAAATATTAAACACTGAATGCATTTATGTAAAAAACTAGGTAACAGTGAGATAGTATTATCACCAAGGAACACTAACAAGGCCCCCCACATGCAAAGCTTCCCTTGCACCCAAAGAGCACGTGCAGAATGGTGCATTTTCGAGGCTGAGGGTTCCATCCAACTTCAAGCACCCACACTCCTCATGGGACTCAGTTTCACTAGTATACACAAATCAGTTCAAGATGAAGAGTACTTACGTAGGCTCTCTAGCGGAGACAGACTGCCATCACCCATGTTCGCTGGCTTGTCTTCAGCGCGAGACTAGAGAGAGAAAAGATAAACTGATTGCTTGGTAACATAGCTGACGCACAGCTAAAGACAGCTCTGAGCAAGTTCCAAACGCAGTGGCACCTCGCCTCAGCATGTTTCTCCGGTAGTGAAACACCACATTTGGATTTAGCAAAACTCACTGATTTTGCTTTGCAGTCTTCGGACACAAAGGTCCGCCCATAACAAAAGGTCATTTCTAAAATTTTACATTTGATTTTTTTTAAAAAATTGCAAATGGAACAACGAGAACCCGTAACAGCCCCCGTGCCCCGCCTCCCCCCCAGATAAATACCTCTCTAGCTTTAATGTAATAAGTAAATGCATTTCGAGACCAGAGGTTCATACTTTGCTCTTCTTTCCTAAAGTTAAATGCAACCACATCCCCATCCTTAAGAGGGAAAATGTTTAGCTCCAGGTCAACATCCCTTCAATCCCGGTTCATTCCATTTCCTTCATGTCACAGCTTCCTCACTCAAAAATTCTTGACTTACCTTGCAATCATTGGGAAGGGTGGTTCAGGGCGCGGTGCCTATCACAATCAAACAGTATATGTCTTGCCCCATTTCCCCGCAGCCAGAAGGAAAAGCTGAAAGCAACGACAGCAGGGGTAGAGGCCAACAGCAGAGCACCACAACAGAGTCACTGTCCACCTTTAACCCCCTCTGGAGCAGATTGGCGGGGAGCTGGGGCGGTTGGAGTTGGTCAGCATGCGCAAACCTTTCCTCAGCAACAGTTCATCTGCGGTACACCCCGCAGGAACTGGAGGGGTAGGATGAGCAACAGAGCAGCGCATTATCAGACTACTTGTTGGACTGTGCACACATCACACAAACTCCGACCTTCTGGATCTGCACCAGCCACTGGTAACATGCAACCCTGAAGAAGCAAGTTCACGAACACCAAGCTGCCCCTCAAAGGGCCAGGCCATGGCTAGCATTGTTGGTAGTGTGCACGCACATTTATTTAGTACCAAGCGCGCTATTTAAGAAAACAACTTGGCCCGAACAAATGAACACTGCCATGGGACACCGGCGGCACAAAGGATGGCTGGACAAAGCTTCAGCAGACTTCGGAGACAATTGGATAAAGATGTAGCAGAGCAGGACAGTCCGCGGGTTGTGTGTGGAAGGTGATGTACACACAGCAGTCTCTGCGAGTATAGAACCGGTACATACATTTTTTTTTAAACATACTACTTCAAATACAAGTTCGGAAAAGTGTACCCATAAAGACAGATTTCTAAAATTACATGCATTCTAGTTTTAAAGATATTTTGGGAAAAGACCATCATGCCTTAAAAAAAAAATCCATTTAAAATTAGGGACAGCGCCTAACGCAGGTCAACGAGCAAATAAAGAAACGCCATGCTACAGAGTAAAAGATGAAACGTTTCAAACTGGAACTAAAGTCTTTGGCCTTTATTTCTTTAAAATGAGGCAAAAGAAAAAAGTGTGCAATGGCATGTCTAACGTTTTGCCACAGGAGCAGAGAGCACGGATTGGTCAATCCTGGCACATGTTGATCTAAAGACTCACGCTCCACTAGCTAGCCAATGCAAACTACAGCAAATCACTTCTATTGGAGGTTAAGCAACATTGCTATTGTTTCAGTCCAGGTTCTGACCTGCAAGTATGCAGTAACCGACAGGCCATTTTAGAAAAACAGCAGGTTCTCATCGCCTTGACTCAAATTAGGATAATGTGCATTTATATAGCGCTCAAGCATCTGAGCGCTGCTCATTAGCCATGGTGTGTGGTGCTCATTTATCGACCTCGGACGGATGAAAGGCTGAGTTTGGCCCGGCCGGGATTCGAGCCTGCGTTAGCAGACTCTGCACAGATAACCAAGCTCTCTACTCGCTGTGTTATTTGACCAGATGTTCTGAGGATTATAGCAACAAATGAATGCCAAGAGGCTCAACTGCAAACAGGCTCGAAAAACAGTCGCTACAATGTAAATACATTTGCTAGAGGAGTGTGGGAGCCCTTCTACTGAGAACATACATGGGTCAAATATCCTGTTCTATGGAATTTCTCAGTCAGGAAAGTCTACAACCACATTTTAGCCCACTGAACCCTTCAGAGGAGAAATATCCATTTGCATATCAGTCTTTGCCCCCCACAAGGGCAGTCCAGCACCGAACTGCTAGGCAAATCTCTTAACAAGAGTACTATCAACAACCCCAGAGAAGAGTGGAGTCATGTTCAAATGTACTTGCAATGCTGGCGCACGCAGTAATACAGATGGGCAAAACAGGGTCTCTTCAAGGGGGCTGTAGCAGCTCAGGTGGGTGAGGTGATGAACAATAGGTTCCCACTACTCGAAGAGGGTCTCCACTTGAGGGCAGAGTCGAATCCAAGAGTTGGGAATAGTTCGCACTAGCAATGGAAAGGAGAGGAGAGGGGCCCTCAGGGTCCACTCGTGCGCAAAAATGGATGAGGCATTTGGGGCCACCGTTAGTGTTGCGATTACTCACCGACCCCCGGCGCACTTCAGATCAAACTTCGGCAGTCGAATCCACTTCGGTTGCAGGTTCAAGGGCGTCTATGCGGCTTTCAGCAACAAAGATACAGCGATGATTCCCAGACATTACAGTGGGGAATTCTCCGCTCCTGGTGGATGGATCAGGTCAGTTTCACTGCTGCAGGATTCAAGGGAAAGAGGGGCACAAATGCAGCGCACCTGCAGAGTTAGTCACCACAGCTGGACGACAGTAACCGCGTATACTCCTGTTCTGGCGCACTCACTTTACTCCAGACCTGGGAACGCCAAGTGTATGAAATTCGGTGCGAGTGCCGTGAACACAGAGCTAGCGACTTACCAAGTTGAGGGCCTCCTCGAAACCGCGGCATTATCAGGGCAAAGAGTCTGCGCAAGATGGTCAGCCCACTGGTTGTCCCAGGGACACTTCAGAGAAGGCTTACTTGCAGGGTTTGATGAAGGTGCAGAGAATAGTTAGTCCCACTATTTGAATGGGTCGAAGCGTCTTTGCAGACCTAGGACGACCAGATTCAGAGGGGTCCCACTGGACGACAGCGGGTTCAGGGTGCCAAACCTTCTAGCGGGTCATCGGCGGTTCCTCAACTCTGCTTCTTAGTTTCAGAATACTTGGATCCTATCCTTCTTTCAGTGAGAACCAGAGATCAACATGGTATGGGAGTTTGGGGCCTTCTCTTATTCAGAATCTCCTTTGCGCCAAAACGAAGAGGATCCAATGGGAGATCTGCTCATATGCAGGCATACCATACATGGACCAATCACGGACCACAGTGGTCCCAGGCATTCACAACACTCCAGACTCTGGCACCCAGGATGTGTATTGGGGACAGACACCCCAGCCCACATCCTGGAGACACACAAGGCATGCAGAAGCCTGCAAAAGCTTGGCGTTTCA
This sequence comes from Ambystoma mexicanum, assembly GCF_040938575.1. Taxonomy (NCBI): domain Eukaryota; kingdom Metazoa; phylum Chordata; class Amphibia; order Caudata; family Ambystomatidae; genus Ambystoma; species Ambystoma mexicanum. The sequence goes on from NC_090940.1 coordinate 45,854,853, forward strand.
CGGGAGAATGCATGCCCAAATAAGGACTGACCCGGGTAGGCTCGACCTGGGGAAGGGGGTAAGATGGCCAGAGGACAGGACAAGGAACCTCGTGGCATGGCCATTTTGGAGCCAGGCCACCTATTCGTGCCAAATGTGGTTTACCTGGCAGGAAAGGGTTAAAAATACACGAAATAAGCTGCCACCAGCCCTGTCCAGGGCACATCAGCACTTCTCCTAAAAAAATCCTTCGGGTGTATCTAGGGCATTTGGACATGACTAGACCCAAGTGCACTGTAAGGTACTATGTACACTTGTTACATGTTGCAGAAAAGTTGCAACAGTGGAAAGGACTAAGGAAAACAGTCTCCCAGTACTGACCATCTTAAGGGCATGTCAGTTTCCCCATAAAAAGTGAGCGAAAAGCCCAGGCGGTGTGCAGCAGAAGGCTGGGTTCCTCTGGTAAAATCAGACTATGGTGTTTAACATCGGCAGAAAGTTGGGAGGTACACAAATGGAGGGAAAATTGCACATAATATGGAAATCTTTCCCAACAGGATTACTATGGATGGACTACACCACCCATGGCAAGACATACCTGCCAAGTAGATTTAATGTCCAATGGAGACAGAGGGATTAAGGACCTAGGCACAGAAGCTCCCTACCCCCAAAACTCAAAATGCAAGCAACAAGATGCCAGGCAACAAATGATCACTGGTGACAAGGGGGCTCAATGTAGGATGTGTTGCAGGAGGCTCACTGGTAACAGTGCATGACTTCCGACGGTCAGATCAGACACCAGAACGAAACCCTGGATGGAGTGAAGATTGATCAACTTGACTTCCCATGCTGCAGGAGAACCCCAACAACGGCAGCATATGGGAACAGTTGCAGGGACCCTGATTAGGGTAAACTGGCACCAGTACAGTTGGACTCTAGCTCCAAACAAGCCCCTGGCTGCGGTAAAGAGCAGCAGCAGCAACGTGACGTGGTCCCAATCAAGTAGAGGATGCATGCAGTGTCCAGCCCAAAGGCTAGAATGTATGTGCACAGAGATTCCAGTCCTCAGAGGCGGTTCAGTTGCAGGCCCGAGTTCCAGAGTTCCAGGAGGAGAGGACAGCAGAGCAGACTACAGATTGGTTGTGCCCACCAGTCCAAGGGAAGGAGTCAGCCAGCTTAAGCCTCCCCGGTCATTAGAATGCAGAGCAGTGCAGTGGTTGGATTAGATAACGGTGATCAGAGCAGTAGTCTCAACTCATGCCTATATTGGTCCTTCGGCCTTAGATTCTTGGCCTCAGGGGTTGACATACCAAATGGCTCAAGGCTAGATTATCTCCTGGGCTGGGAGATCCCAGCACACCATTAGGAATTGCAACTTTCAGAGTGGGTGCCCAATGCTGGACAAACAGCAACAATCCACTGACCAGCAACAGTAACTTGATCCTGGCCGGTATGTGTATTGGGACTAGACAGCCCCTCCACCCAGCTCAGACGCGCACTTGACCACGCCCAGCTTCCTGAAAGCAGCTGACGAAGTTGCATGAGCATATATGGTAGTTTCCAGAAGCATGCCCCAAAAAGGCTACTGATCCATGCACAGCGCTTGAATCATAAGTAGAGATTTTGATCACATAGTTACTCAAAAAGGTAGACTTGGGTAAAAAAAAAAAAGTGTACAGTAGTCGTGCATCTTTAAAAAAGCAATACTGCCACTTACCTCTTTAGGATATATTTAAAAGAATACGTTACTTACCCGTGATCACATCCTTTCAAATGGATGTTCCTCCCACGTATTCCTCCTCTTGATATATCCAGCTTTAGCTGCTTCAGAAAAGTTTTCCAGGATGGGGCGCTGCGCGTCGATGTCCCTCGAGGGCCTCAGTCTAGAGTTCAATGTCATCACTGGTGCATAGGGCACGCAGCAACTGTTGGCTTCAGTTCCGTTTGTGTGTACTTCCAATATTCTTTTTGGGTGTACCTTACGTAAAACAGTGTTTCACTGTGAAACACCATAAACTGCAACATCAAGTAACTTCTACTGCGGAGTCGGTTGGGAGGGGCGATGAGCAATACGTGCGAGGAACATCCAATCGAAAGAATGTTATCACAGGTAAGTAACTTGTTCTTCGAATGGATGGATGTGTCCTCCCACATATTCCTCAACTTTTGATAGACTCCCAAAGCAGGGTAGAATTTTTGGAGGAGGGAGTACGAATTTGTAGGGGTTCCTTACTGGCCTGTGTACTGGATGTAACACTGCCTTCCCAAATCCACCTTCCCGGCCCGAGGAGTCGTCCAGACAGTAATGCTTTGTAAATGTGTGAGCAGAGGACCATGTGGCTGCTGAACAAATCTCCTTAATTGAGACTCCTTTCTAAAGCAGACGAAGTAGGCATGCCCCTGGTCGAATGAGCCTTTAGATCATCAGGAGGATCTTTTCCAGCTAATCTATAGCATTCAGAAATGCAGAAAATAATCCAGCTAGATAAGGTTTGTTTTGTGACCGCCATACCAAATTTATGACCTGTGTAACCAACAAAAAGTTGATCGTTCTGTCTTAACTTAGACATCCTGGAAACGTAGAAGCTAAGTTCACACCTTGGGTTAAGCCTGTGTAATTTCTCCTCTTCCTTCCCAGGATGAGGAGGTGCGGGGGGCGAATAAAGACAGTATCATTTTCGGAGTTACATTTTAATCCGACAATTTTTGGTAAAAATGTGGTTTTAACCTTAAAGATCCTTAAAGAAAATGGTGTAAGGAGGCTTGCAGGACAAGGCTTGAAGTTCAACCAAAAGAAAGGTTTTGAGGGTTAGCAACCTTAAAGGACAGGAATGAATATGTTTGAAAGGAGATCACATGAGAATTAAAAAACTAAGTTGAGATCCCAAACCAGGAAATTTCTGAATCCCTTCAGAAATGGTATCAATAGTGGCATTTCGAAGAAAGATACTTCATATGAGCACTTAAAAATAGACACCGCTGCCCGATACCCTTTAACTGTGCCAAGCTGAAGCCCCAGATTATCCAGGTGTAACAAGAAAGATTAAACCATTAGGTGTGCTGCATGTAAAAGGGTCCACATTCTTGTCCCTTAACCAGCTGCAGAACTTGTTCCAACGGCAGCGCTAAATGGATTTTGTTGCTGGCCTTCTGGCTGAAAGCAAAATCTCCATTATGTCGACCGGGAGGTCCCAATCATATCTGAACCTCTCAGAACCCATGCATGAAGGTTGAGTGTCTTAGCCTCTGATGGAGAACCCGACCCCCCTCTCGCGAGAGAAGGGTCTCTTTGTCGAAGACGTATGGGAGGGCAGATGGACAAGGCCAGAAGGTTCAGGTACCACGTCATCATGGCCCAATACGGAGCAATTATGATCATGGATTTTCTGTACATTCTCAATCTGATTACTTGAGGAATGACAGGGACTGGAGGAAACTCATGGGAGTGGAAACTCCCATTCCACTACGAACGCTTCCCTACAGCTCCACTTCAGGGAAATTCCCTCGAGCAGTACAGCTCTGACTTGACAAGTCGCGAACAGATCAACTTGAGGGCTTCCTAAAAAGGCAAAGATCTCTTGAAGGACTTCCTGAGCTAGTTGCCACTCATGGGAGACTGCTCTGCCTACTCAGAGCATCTGCTGCCATGTTCTCTTCTCTGGCTAGGTGAAGGGCAGATAGGGAGATTACTTGAATTGCCCAGAACCAGAGCAGCATTGCCTCTCTGCATAGTGGTAGTGACCCCACGCCTCCTCCGTTGACGTGGCAGTACATGGCCACTGTCCTCCGTCATGGTCAGGACATTCTTTCCCTTACAGAGGGCAGAAAGGCCTTCAGTGCTAGTCATTGCCCTCGGCTCCAAAAGGTTGTGTAGTTAGGATTCTGATGGAGACCAACGATTGCTGATTGTCAGATCGTTGGCGTGGACTCCCCACCCAGTGAGCGAGGTGTCCGTAACCACTGCAATCTCCAGCTATGGTTGCCAAAAAGATTCTCCCTTCAGAATGTTGTCCTAGCAGGGCCACCACCTAAGTTCCTGTGAGACACTGCTCGGAACCTGAAGGTCTGACATCCTGCCTGAGAATTGGGACCATTGAGTCCTGAGATCCCATTGGAAAGATCTCCTTCCTAGGCGAGCCTCTGGCACCAGAAAAACATAGGATGCCATGAGGCTGAGCAACCTCAAAGTCGAAAGCCGGAAGACGCTGGTCACTCTGGAATTTGGTGACCATCTGCAGAATGTGTTGCGCCCTCACCTCGGGCGGTGAGGCTTTTCCTCAAAGATGCATCCAGGACTGTTCCTATGAACTAGATTTGGGATGGTATATGGGAAGTCTTGTAATTGAGGGAGAATCCCAGTCTGAAGAGTGGCAGGTGATGCCGAGATGTTCCAGGGCCTGTTCGGGAGATCGAGCCTTGATCAGCTAATCAGGTAGGGGTAGATGTGAACCCCCCACCCCCCTCTTCTGAGACTAGCTGCCACCACCACGATGAAAACCCTCAGGCAGAGGTTAGCCCAAAAGGTAGAACTCGAAACTGATAAGGATAACCACCAGCAGCGAACCTCAGGTACTCCCTATGCATGTGATGGATAGGCACATGAAAGCAAGCATCCTGAAGGTCCAAAGACATCCAATCCTGGAGCTGGAGGGCTGGAAGGATCTGAGAAAGTAACCATCTTGCACTTGTCCTCCCTCAGAAACTCAAGTCAACTGGGTCTCACTCCTCCGTCCTTTTTTGGGGATTAGAAATGAGGGGAGTACCAACCCTTGTTCCCTCTGCTACAGGCACTGCTTCTATAGCACCTTTCTCCAGTAGGGTCAATTTCCTGCACAAGGAGCGGATCTAGAATTTTGAATAGGTTGCTCCCCGGTGGATGATCCAGAGGCCTTTTTTGAAAGGGAAGGCAGTAACCGTGTGCTACTGCTTCCAATGTAAACGCATCTGAAGAAATAGCCCGCCATTCTTGCAGATACTGTGAGTCTGCCTCCCACCGGGGTCCAGTGGGCCAAGGCCTCAGAGGTTTTGAGGCGGCTGATAAAGCAAGCAACCGTTGCCTGGGTGGTCTTAGCACCTCTACCCAGTCCACCATAGGGAACCTTCTCTGACATCTGACTCGCCAGTCCTCGCACTCTTCCAGCTGAGGAATCAAAGCAAAAGGACCTGCCCTGCCCCTTTGTACTTCCACTGGGGCGAGTTTTCAGTTGTCAGATTGCAACACCAAGGATTTAGCTGCCGCTTTGGAGGTCTGCAGCTTCTCCAGGCTCTCAGCCTTACTGCCAAACAAATATGCACTGTCAAAGGGCATGTTAAAAAGTCTTGATTGTACATCTGGAGCAAACAGACTTTAACGATGCAAATCTGCGCATTACAGTGCTAGCTGCCATAGCTCCGCTGATACTCTAGTCAAGACCATTCTGAAGCACTCGCACATGGCGTCCTTCCCATCCTTAATATTCAAAAAATCATCTTTCTACCCCTTCTGTGATCAGTTCAGCTGCCATTGCTATGCATTTCCATATGTTAAATGTAAAAGTAGCCAGTGCACATGTGGCATTTGCCCATTTAAGAGCCATACTCCCAGCAGAGAAGACTCTTTGTCATGGCATCATAGCGTTCGTCATCTGTCTGGGGGAAATCGGGTATGCAGTTTGTTTTGATGTAGATGGCGGCCTGTACCACCAGACTTACTGGAGTGGGATGTTTGCAGTCCTTGATTTGCTTGTCAATTTTGCATTTAGCGCAGGATTTAATTTTGGCGTCTCACAGTTGGCATTGCCTTTGTAAAGCTACATTGAAGGGAAGAAGGTTCCCCCTGAGGTCCCTCATCTGGAATACCTTTGATCATCCTGCTCAAAATGTGGTGCCGTCTACTCCATCCTAGATATTAAATTACTCTAGCCATTGTCTATACGACCCATCAGCATGGTCTGAGGGATCTGGGTTTCCAAATTCAATTTTGGGAGATGGGTATATATCACTTGCAGTCTGCACAGTCTCAGATCTTTCAACCTGGACTCTGATATCAGAGCCTCAAACACTTTGGGTCCCATATTGCAACCCAAATGCTTGTGCCTCAGATGCAGGCTCATGCTCATATATAGAAGGACGTGACTTAAAACATTCCTTTCTTGGTAGTGGAAGAAAAGAATCTTGTTTTTCCAACCTACTTCGACTGTCACTTGCATCGATCACAGCAAAGTCTCCAACGCTGTCGACGTCGAGGGCTTTGACAATTGGGGGGGGGGGATTTTTTGACAAGGGTGTGTTTCGGCGTCGATGACGGAAGTTTTTTCTTCCGAAGGAGTATCTTCGACCAAACCTTTGAAGGTTTGGCGAGTTTCCTCCTGGACACCTGGCCTACAGGGCGCATGGGGTTTGTCCTTTGAGCTTTGTCTGGTTTTCCCTCGACAGGGGCATAACGCTTACTCTTTGAGGTGAAGGGGGGGGGGGGGGTTTGAGGCCGCCCTCTCCAAGACCTGAAGCATTTTCAGTCCAAATCCCTCCCATTCAGCTGGAGAGGCCGATTTCGTCAGGCAAGTAGCCCGTTCAGGGGAGGAACGGGATGACCAAGATGGTGACCTGTGGCGTCTTCTCTTTGTACGCTGTGAAGATTAAGACGAGTGGTGAGACCCACTTCTAGATCATGATAGTCTTTTAACCTCCTTCTGACGAGAAGAGTCGCCTCTAGACTTAACGGAGGATCGCTTTTTCGACTGAGTTGTCGAATGGTATTTATGTGACCTTCTTGCAGCTAATGTCCCTTTACATTCTTTCAGGGCTTTCACTGCCATCGAAAGGCAGGATCGACACTCCGATGTCTTATGATCAGATCCCAAACACCACACACTCTCGATGGGCGTCCGTAAGGGACATCTTTGCCCCGCAGTCATGGCATTTCTTAAACCTCGATTTGGGAGTCGATGCCAACAAAGATGCCATATTTCGCATAATAACAGAGAGTTTCAAAAAGGAACAGAAGCGCGACGATCTTCTGTAGAGATAGCTCTTGCAGAAGAACTGAACTGAAGCCAAGGGTCGCTGCACCTGCTATATATAGCAGTAATGTTCACATTGCGAGATGTCCTCAAGGGACATGGAGTAGACAGGCATCGACGCGCAGCACCCGCTGCTGGAAAACATTTCAGAAGCAGCTAAAGCTGGATATGGATAAATCAAAAGATGAGAAATACGTGGGAGGACACAATCTATCCGAGAGTTACAGAAAAAGAAATGGGACACAATGTGTTACTGCAGTACACTTAAGGTAATACTGCTGCAAAATGAAAGATCTTAAAGGAAGGCGAGTCGTCTCTACACTGGTAACCATAAGACTGACCAGTGCTCCCCACACTTAGTTGAGAAGATGACAGAGGTTAGAACACACTCACCCAAACAGTCAGAATCCAAATCACAAACATGCTGCCAGTCCCATTGAAGTCAATGGGGAAGAAGCAAAAGGAAAAACCTTCATTAATGGATCTCAAGACAGGTCACACAAGCTCTTCCACATTCAGGAAAAGGCATACTCAACCCCCCGTAAACCATTCCATACACAAGAGCTGTCCAAACAAAAAATAGCCACCAATCCAAAACCATCTCAAATCGAGCTGTTGGGAGAATTATCATTCTATGGCCAATTTCCCTTACCTAGCGAGTCCCCCAGCAGCTTTGCTGGATTTTTGGAGTTTATTTTTTCCACTTGGTAAGCGTGAGCTTTTCTCCCCACTCTTACCTGTGTTTTGCCATGTGTATGTCATCTGTTTTTGTGATTGTGGACTCTGGAGTACACCACTTCAGTAGTCCCACTTGTGTGGGACACAGCACCTTCAGTGCAGCGACAGTCTTTTAGACTCCCCACCGACTCCTTTTCTGGGGCTGACTACTGTCCCCCAGAAACGGGTAAAGTTGCCATTAACTTTACATAGTAATTTAACCACAGATCCAGTACACCCCATCTTACATAGAGTATTGTAAAGGGTTAATTCTTAGCCCTTTTTATCTGTATCTCCTGGAGCATTGTTTCGCTCCCTTAACATTAAAACTAGGCTGGTGGCAGTGGTCTCTACTCTAATTTTCGTACCGTGATTATATTACATAACATGGTATTGTTTTAGGCTGTTAGTAGCCTCGAACTTTAAACCCGCTAGCCCAAATATTTTATTTTGGCGCCGGTTGGGTTTAATTGCCATTTTTTTGTTAACTTCCTTCTTGGGTCTTTCTTTTCGCGGCAAACTAGGTTTGCCTCCTTTGTTCGCTGACCTTTGGCGGGCCTCTGACCAGAAGCCCTCCTTTGGCGTCTGGGTGTCTAGGTGGGCTGAATGTGAGGGATGGGTGTAGTCACCCCCTGCACAGGGTCTCCTTGGAGACCCAAGTCGCACTTTGTGTTGATTGGCTGAGGCGGTTGTCCGGGCTGGACAACCCCCTGCTGAGTGATTGACAGTCAGGCTGTGTGAATGGGGGATTTTGGCATAAAAGGCAGGACTCTTGGGCTAGAAGTCAGAGTCGCCACTGGCACTGCAAGGAACCAAAGAGAAGCGGAGAAGAGTACAGCTGCTGCAACCCCGAGTCCCGGTGAAGCCCTGCTGCAGTCCTGAGCCATCTACCCTTCAACGACAAGAGAAGATCCAGTCCGGAGTCTTCTTCCCTTGAGCCTGGTGGGAATTAACCAGCTCGTCTTTTCTTCAGTCAGAGAATCCTTTCCTGGGTCGAAATCACTGCTGTGCTGTAGTGGTCCGGATAGCAATCAGAAGAGCCCTCTCCTAATTTAAAGGAGCGCACCTTTTATTCATTCTTCTTTTCACTGCTGCTGGCCTCATCCCTGGGTTGTGCAGATCGCTCCAGACGTCGTCCTTGTCCCCACGACTGAAGCCACAGGAACCGTGAGTCTGCAGGAACTACCAGGAACAACTGCCGTGGCACCAGCTTTTCTCCAACGGAATATGATACTGTGCGCACTTGGTCATTCTCTCCGTCTGACCAGCCGGAATCGGGGTGAACCCTTTTCCTCCACAAAGATTTCTTCCTTCTTTCTTATAACTTTTCCTTCCAATTGACAATCTGACGAACTCTTGGCACCTCGAATCTTGAACTGTTCAACGTGTGATCCTCAGCAACTGAGCATATGCTCCATTGACACTGGTGCAGGCCTATTGACTTTAATCTGTATCTTTGAACAAGTCCTCGAGTCTCCTTGTCTTGAAAAAGTATTGCCTTTGATTTTTATTCACTTTTCCCTTGTTGAAAATTCTTAAGTACAAAGTGTGTTTTAACTTCGTGAGCATTTCTATCCGCGGTACGCGTTAGTATCACAACACCGGTCTGTCAAATCCTAATGTACTTAGCTTAAATTTACTGGCACAAGTGGAATTGGTTGTGTGTAGTGTATTTTACGTGTGGTTTCGAATTTATAGAAGTGAAGTGTTTTATAACAAGATGGTTTAAAAATAAATGTACTTATATTTTTTTACCTGAAACCTTGAGTCAGTGTTTGCTTGAGTCACAGTAATTGTGGTCCTTTGTGTAATCTCTGCTACTGCGCATATACTCTTGAGATAAGCCTGGCAGGTCCGCTACTGCTACCAGTATAACCTAGTAGTACAGGCTTGTACCAAAGGTGAACTTGTATTACCACTTTTAGTCTTAAATGTCCCTAAGGGCACTGCACAGGATTCTGCCTAACACGACCTTACGAAATACCCAGAAAATTCATCACTCCTCCAATCACAGCAGAATGCACCATTCATCCTCAAGTATCCCCGTCAGGCCACCTTCCATGGGAGACAGGAAGATCAAATCCCCCACCCCCCAGGCCCCAGGCCCCACCCCCCCCCCCCGTCGCAAAAAGATAAGCAGGCAGTCACTTCAAATTGAGGATAATGGTAGCTTCAATACAGAATTGTTCACACTTTGCGAGTGTGCTTAATAGAATAGTGAACCTTGTTTTCTCAGGTATCGCCCATATATTGAGGCATAGGAATCAAAAAATAAAAAGATTTCTTGCATTAGTTTACCCCAATCTCCAAAATTGGATTCACCATTGATGCAGTGCAAATACAGTTGCATGCAAGAGGTTTCAAATCCATAGTTCATAATCTTATGTATGCAATTTGAATACATAAATTAAGATTCAAGTTATTTTCTTTTAATTATTTTAGAGCAAGCTACTGCACACTCCTGATGAACCACCATATATAGGTGGAGAAACACGTGTTGAGGGACCTTAAATGCCTGAGGAGAGAGAATTTGGCGCAAACCTCTCAGATTCATTTTCTTCATATACAGATTTAACTTTGCAGTGAAGGCACTGGCCAGAATCCTGGAAAGAGCCCTCAGTGGGAAACTTAATTCTAGAATAAAATCTATATAAAATGTTTTAAAAATAAAATGATTAGCTATCTAGGCCAGGAGCTATAAAGGGTAGAGCCGAGATACCAGATTGTTTCTTGATTAGTTAACAGGCACACCAAATAATTTTTATTCAGTAAATTGACAGATCTGCAATATTTTCAGGTGTGCTACCAGCCTTTGCTCAATCTAGCATAACGTACACTTAAACCTGTACTAAAGCAGACTTCCAGTTTTAATTATACAGCTTTTGTAGCAAAGCTTTGCCATATGGTTTCTAACCCAGGAAAGAAGGCAACCGATGGAGGTAGGACGAGCCCCCCCCCCCATTAAGACATAAAAAAGTGGTTTGCTGCACATTAAATATCCCATCAGCTAAGACAGTGTAGCTTGTTTCCAGGCAATAGCAACTTTGTGTCTTTTAAGAGCCCGCTTTTTTGCGTTCACTTAGTGAGCCTTCTCTTGTTTCTGTACCCGTTATCCAAGCACGGCTTTCCGAGTCAGCTCCAGGTCATCTCACATCTTCACTTTAAAGAAATGCTTAAACTTTTGGGATATTCGGGACACCATAGGTCCCTTATACAATTCATCCTCCATGTGGCCTTATTAAAGGTGGTCTTGAAAAATTCTCCTAGTGTTGACTTTTGAAACCAGACCATCAATAAGAGGAGTCAACTTCCACTTGTCGGAGGGGACCCACCAAATGGGCCAAAGGAGTAAGGGTTGGGGGTAAACAATTCTAGAGCTCCCTCTTGAGTACTTGAGGAAAATATGCTTTGTCCCAACAGGGAATGGTGTCCCTTCATACACAAGTTGCACGTATAATGATTGACCGCCATACTAGAATTAACATCTTGGTTTAGAGGAAGTTTAAGGAGACACCTCTCACTTCAGTGCTTGGCTACTCCTGTTCAGAAAGTGACTCAGTTTCTGGTTCCTTGTACATTGCTGGGATTGACTCTTGAGAGCAAGGTGGTACGGATACCCAGTTTTCAGCTCCATAGCAAGACATCCATCCTCTCCGTTACTTGTTGACACTTTCATGGACTCCAATGTTTTCATAAACCATATAACAGGCATTGGTGCAAAATAGCCACTATAGCCATGAACAACTGTTGGCATTAGGCAATTTTGCTAAACTGATCTATATCCACACAAAGTCCATTAGATTGATGCATGGAAGTTTTAGAAAGACATAACACCATTTTCTATCAGTAAGTAGATAGTATGTAATGTGGTATTGTTTTCCTGTTTCTGGAAATATAGTTCATTCATTCATTGAAGCTATGTTTTACACTATGTGGTATGCTAAATTTCATATTTGACTTTTTCCAAGAGTTCATTTTATATGACACCTATGCGAAAAAAACGTTTCACATTTTTCAAGCTCATTTTCTGCATCATTTTTATTTAGACTGAAAGAAACGGAATATTGGAGCTTGGTTAAATATTTAATATAAACATCCAATGAGATTTGAGAAACATTGGGGATGTTTTGCATTTCATGAATACACCTTATAGACTAATCTGATAAATTGCCTTTTTCCTTGGGAGTACCTCCATAAGGATATTTGCATGGTGTATTATATATTACCCCCACTCCCTATTGTGATTATAGCGGTGTGCCCATGTGATTTCAGAGCATGGACTCAAACGGTGCCACTCTCCATATGCTTGAACATTCAGTGCAACATTGGTAGTCCGATATCCTCTCCCATTACCATCATCCAGACATCCCCCAACATCACTTCTTGCCCTGTTCAGAGCTTCTATCAGTTCAGCCATTCTGACGTTTTCCTCAAGCAGTACCCTTGTTCTTAAATGTGCTGCACTGTTTTTGGCATAATTTAATGTAACCAGGCACATTGTCGGGCAAATTAGGGTGTGTGGAACTGCTAGCATCCAGTCCTTAAGGCAATATTTAAACAGTGGTCACGGCCTCGCTGAACACCTTGCTTTTTAACATGAGGCATAAGAACACTTCTCGTTCTCTAAGGTGCCAAAGTGTAATAAGCACTAGTCTTCTGAAAAAGGAAGATAATTCTGCAAGCGCTCCCACTTGCCTTGTGATTAGCAAGCCTGTTTGAAAGGTTTGCATGAGTGTTGCAGACTAGGCAAGTGGGTGCCAGTTTTAAACTCTTGGAAAGTACTCCGTTCAGTTTTTAAATGTGGATAGGATTGTCTCCAAGAGTGGTACCTTCCAACAGTTATCCAAGATCAAGAAACAAACCAAGATCAGCGGGAGGTATTGGAGAAAATAGGCCAAAAGTCAAAATCATTTAATTCCCAAAATGGAATTTGGAAGACGGCATTATTCGGGCCAAGGCCCTGCAGGATCAGTTTTTGGGAACACAATTTGAAAGTAGTAAATAAAGTGACCACGATGCCAGTAAATCATAAAACTTTATTCGGCACAAGCATTAAAAGTACATCTCATTTAAAACACTAACAAATATACAGATAAAATACATTAGAGTTATTGCCACAACACATGTTTAAAAGTAGCTCCACATATTCATGGGGGAGCCGGTGGCCCATCTACGTATAGATTTCTCTGCCTTCGTGCAATACAAATGTAGCTGCTTAAACTGTTGGCTCTGCGGCAGCTAAAAAGTATTGCAAAACCAGCCTAGTTGTTCTTACCCTGTATGCCTAAACAGGGTGAGGGGGTACGGGGGAATGTTCCTTCACCTAATCTTCGTATATAAATTACATAGGAGCATAAAATGCTAAGTGTCGCTCCTTTACTTGAAGCCCGAATGGGCATGCAGACATTTGGAGGGAGGAATGTTTTTCTCCAGTTGTATATACCTTGCCACTTGGCAGAAAGCCGAGCCTGAAACGCGCTGTGCAATTCCTGCCATTGCAGGAAGCAATCTTGTCCAAATAATCCAGCCTTTTGAGATGGTGGCATGCTTCCTGTTGGAGCAGTCCGGTTTTCCTCTATCCCTTTAGAGTTTGTTTCCCACTGATCAGCCCAACATAATTTTTGGAGATACTAACCGGATTCGTTAAGAGGTCTCCTGCATTCAGCTTCAGTAAGGCCTTGAAAAAGTAGTTTAGCGAGGGGATCCCATGTGTATTTTCCTCCTCCTCCTCCTCCTCCTCCTCCACAAGAGCAAAGTAGCGGCGGTGTCATCTTATGTCATCTATGACTGCTACAATGTACCTTCATGCACTTACTATACCAAACGCTGGGATACCCTCTGGTCTGGGCGTTTCAAAAATGCTCAAATAAAATAAGGTTCCCTCAAAATTGCACACAAGATGTTGAAACAGGAATTCTGAAGATACGAGTAAAGACCCTAACAGCATCTCAGGAAACCCGCAAGCAGATCACATGCAAAGGTTGTAACCCCACACGTGGAATGCCAGGGGATTTTACAGTAAATACAGATGACATCGCCCTTTCGTACATGGAAAAGGGAACCAGGCATTCACAGAGCCTATGAAAAATATAGGGAAATGGTAGTAGCTTTAATCATGCAGCCTGAGCAACTTGGCTTCGTACAGGCCAATACTTCTGGTGAAGACCCGGAAACTGAGGTTACCATGGTTTTGGACCGTATCAAAGGTTTACGTTACTTACCTGTAACTATTGTTCTCCATCATGGGTCTGGCATTGACTTGCATTCTCATGAATATTCCCCGTCAGGCTGGGAATCCTCAGTAAAAGAAAAAACCCAAGTTTCACTAACACAGTCGAGCCTCTTGGAGGTGTGCACGGACCTCCATGTAGCAACCCTGCAGCTATCGAGCAGGGGGTACACCAGAGAGAAATGTGGTTGCTGCAATGGCTCTGGTGGAGGGGGCCCGCGGCCGGCCTCGCAGTGACCTGCTCTCCAGTCGATGACTGCACGATGCAGCAGGAGAGCCACCTGGAGATGAATGCCTTCGATAAGGCCTTTCATTGATTTACAGGTCCAAAGTTGACTAAAAATTGAGAAGTCTTCTGAAAATTTAGTACGTGCCACGTAGAAATTCAAGGCACAAGCAACATCCAGCGAATGTAAGGCCCTTTCCGCTGGAGGAGACCGATTTGGGACAAAGACCGATAACACCAAAGGTTTCTTGGAGGAACTCCGAAGGCACCTTTGGCATGAAAGTGGGGTATGTACGCAGCACAACCCTCAAAGTGTGGACAGACAAGTAAGGCTGCTTGCAAGACAGGGCCTGAATCTCCCCAACCCTCCTGGCCGAGGTGATAGCCACGAGGAAAGCAGTCTTCCACGAGAGAAACTCGAGTGCACATGATGCATAGGCTCGATAGGAGCTCCCATGAGCTTAGTTAGCAGGGCTTTGAGCTCCCAAGCCGAGACAGGAGCCTTCAACGGCAGGAAAGTCTTCAAGAGTCCCTTGAGGAACTCCTTGGAGAGTCGCAGACCACAGCAAAGGTCTGGCCAGGGACCTGGTGTACCTGGATATGGCGGTAAGATGCACCTTGATAGAGGCGTGAGCTGGTCCTGCTTTGGTTAAGTAAAGCAAGTATGGTAGAAGTTGTGGGGCCGTAACAGACAGCAGAGTAATCTTCTGAGTCCGGCACCACAAAGAGAAGCATTTCCATTTATGCCCGTAGCACTTCACCACTGACGAGGCTCTGGCCCTGGCCAGGATGTCCTTATATTCTGAGGGTAAAGTATAACCCCCCCACTCTAGGGCTGTAGGAGCCATGCCCTCAGATTCAGAGACTGATGCAGAATTGCCCTCCCCCGTCCCCTCCGATGAGAAGGTCCAGGGACTGTAGCAGCCTGATGGACAGGGCCACTAACAGACATAGCAGGTCTGGATACCATATCAGTCTCGGCCACGCTGGGGTGTCTAATATCTTGCAGTGGTGCCATCAGTGTGTGTTCATCACACGTAAGAGGGGAAACCGAGGGAAAGCGTACAGGAACAAGATCATGCCCCGCATTCACCTCGGTTGAGGGAACCTTCTGGCGAACCTCTGACACTTGGCGTTTGCTGCCATCACAAAGATCGATCTGGGGATTCCCCCACCTGCCTAACAGACGATCCACCTGGTCCTGGTGAAGTTCCCATTCGTGGCAAGAATGCAGTTCCCTGCTGAGCGAGTCTGTAATGGTGTTCTTGACTCCTGCCAGACGAAATGGGACAAGGAACATGCCTTGGCGAATGGCCCATCACCACAAGTCCTGGGCCTTCTTGTATGGGGCCAGTGAGCGGCGCCCTCAAGCCCCCCTGCGTTTCTGGATGTATAATGTGGTGGTCTTGTCTGAAGATCATCACCACCTTGCCCTTCAAAGATAGAAGAAAAGACTTGAGGGCCCAGAATAGGGCCCCAAGTTCCAGGACATTGGTGAACGTCCTTTTCATCTGGTTGCCAGAGGCCTCTGGCATGCAACTGTCCGGTGTGGGTACCCCATTCCTCTAGGTGTCCGTGGTGACCCTCTCCTGGTAAGGAGAGACCTGAAACAAAGTTCCCCAGACGAGATGCTGCTGAACATCCCAACATTGAATCGCCAGACGGAAATCCTCGTTGAGGGAGCTCTTGTCCGTAAAGTGGACAAATGCATCCACCTCGTAACCAGGTACTCCTGAAGAGGTCTCCTGCAAAGTCTGCAGAGGCGAACGAGGCTGATGCAGGAGGACATGCCCAGCAACGACTTGGACCCGTCGCCATCTGAGCCAACAAGCACTGCACTTTGCCTTGTATGGCCCTCACCCTCTCCTCTTGCAGAAGCTGGGGCCTGTGTTCAAGGTGCTGAATGGAGGGAAGACGACACCTGCGTCCAGCACCCATCTGTCCATGGTGATCTTTCCTCACATGCTAACTAACTTCGCCAGCCTCCCACTGCGGTGCATAGTGGGGGGCCCCGCCGAGGCCACGGCCAGTCCAGGCCTGCTTGGGGGTTGGGGCTTTGCCCTGGGGGGGGGGGGGGGGGCTGTCCCTGTCCTCCGCTGCCTTGAGAGCACCCCCTGTACACTTAAGCGTAAGAGCGTGAAGGCTGCTGGTATGGGGTATTATAACCCTTGGAAGATCTTCCCGGCTTTCCTCTGGAAGAGCAAAAGGACGATCATCGCTGGTGTAAAGTTCCCAGGGAGCGTGCCATCTCCGTGTCGCAGGGACGCCCCGTTCCCCATCTGGTGAAAACCTGTGTCTGCGATGTCCATTGTCGCTGTGATGGCGTGATCAGAGGTCACTTCTCCTTCCTGAAAAAGTTCTAGTGCCTCGACCTTGTCTTCAGGCAGGAAGTCCAGGATAGGGGACAGCTTGAACCATAGTTTCCGGTTATATATCTGGACAAAAATGGCTAGGGCTTTGATGATAGAGGCTGCTGTATACATTATCCTCTTGCCCACTACTTTGCTACTTCCCATCGTGGTGCAGAGGTACCATGGCTGCAGATGACTAGTTCGCTGAGCGTTTCCTCACTGCGGCCGAGGCCACTGAATCAGGAGAGGGCGAGACCTTAAGCACCTGGGAGCTGAATCTGGCACCCTGTGCTTCTTTAATCTGTCCCACTTAGACCCGTACTTTGATTTTTCATTATAGCCAGGCCTTCCTCCCATATGTCGTACAGTAAGGGAATGGACACGATGGGTCTTTCTTCTCGACTCGCGGCGATGGTACAGTAAACCCTCTTAGTCTCGTTGGGAATCAACTGAAACAGTTCAGAGGTCCTTGATAAGACAGAATGAAAGGATCCAATTTCGTACGGTGTGTAGGCCCTATGGGGCTCATCCACGTGTTGACTTGCTCAGTCAGCCACAATTAAATAGTCGTCCTCATTGGTGCCCGTAGCCATGTGCGGGTCCAGGGCTCCGAGTGGGGTCTTGTCGCAACAAGGCCGTGGAGTCGGATGATGCAGAGGACGAGCGCCCCCTTTGGACTCTTCTGTGGGGGAAGAGCTCACCCGTGGAGGCTCTGGCGTCTCCCGTAGAGGTGCAGGCATCCTTTCCTGGATTTCGGTGACCAGCATGTGCAGGGCTGTTCGACTGTCCAGCGACACATCCCTAGGTCTAGGGGTGGTCGGAGCCAGCAGAGTGGGGTCTGGGCTGATGAGCCTTCTCTTACAAGCAGAGGACTCTAGTCCACCACCCCCCCAGATCCTCCCCCTTCGTAATCCAAGCAGCACCCGTTGTGTGGATCAGTCTCTCCCT
Source organism: Ambystoma mexicanum (assembly GCF_040938575.1). NCBI lineage: Eukaryota > Metazoa > Chordata > Amphibia > Caudata > Ambystomatidae > Ambystoma > Ambystoma mexicanum. The sequence goes on from NC_090940.1 coordinate 45,872,301, forward strand.
CATCAGTACTTGAGTAGATCAGCTCCAGCCCATCTGGAGCAGCCCACTGGTCCACGTACCAGGGAGGTGTTTCACCAGGGGGTTGGGGGGTGGATTAGATCCCTCCAACCCTATGTCCCACTCTTGTTGGTGCGGTCGCCTGGTCTTTTCGCTGCGGCCTCCACAGCCGTGTCTCGCCCTGGGGGCAAGGACACCCTTTAAGCGGCCGCCACTTCTTTCTGAACCCACTCCTTCAGAGCTGCCATAGTGGACGCTGTTGACTTCGTCGACAAAGTGCTTGTGGCTGCTTTTGTCAATGGTGTGGTCAACACCTCAGTTTACCTGGCACGCTGCGGGTTCTTAGCCTACTTAAAGTCCTTCCCTGACTTGTCCCTCGACTGTTCATCCACGGACACAGTTTGGACGGGGTTAGTGACTCTCTTCGAAGCGGTTCCTTTCATTGGCAGGCTCACCATGGTGGCTGACTGATGGCCATTGCCTTTTGTCCGATTCAGGAACCGCACCTTTGGCGAACCCAGCAGAGCTAGCATCGCAGAGCTTGGCCTTCTCTTGGAACCCTACGAGCGGGCGTACACGACCTCCTCCAGGGGGCCGTTCGCTCCTCGGACCAACTAGTCCTGGATGAGGCTTGACCATGCCCCGAGGCAGAGTCAGTTGACTTGCTTAACTTGACCCATGCCGACAGTCTGCTGTAGCGGTCCTTTGTTTTTTTTTCGAGAAACAGCACCACACCTTGCATCCCTCCTCATAGTGGTCCAGATGCAGGCAACCTAAGCATTTATGGTGCCAATCCTCCATGAAGACGTCTCTTAATCCACACTTTGCGCAGAGTTTGAAGAGGCTTCGACTTTCCTTCTTCTCTTCAGTCATGCTGAAAGGTGCAAAGTAGGCCCATTGCATGGCCCTCTCGAAACATTGTGGCGATCCGACGGTGGCTGAAGATCTTTGCCTATAGTGGATCCCAAAGTCGCTCCAAAAATTTAACTGTTTTGGAAAAACAGTGCCAAAAAAACAAGAAATTAGCTCCGAGAGCAATTGAGGACTCCCAACATTGAAGCATGCAGTACAAATCTTAAGATGACCACCAGTGGTGGAGCTTAGGGAGAGGACCGTCATTGGATGTGTGCAGTATGACCAAGAGGACAGTGATTGGGTAAGAGGAGAAATACAGTTTTGAAGTGAAAGTGAAACCATTTCTTTTACCAGATTCCCAGCCTGACGACAGGGAATATTCATGAGTATGTGAATCCATGCCAGACCCCATGCTGGAGAACCTGTGCACCTCTAGCTATCTCACCCTGCACTTTAGAGGTGGTCACGCTACTGGTTGCGGAGGATGGACATTTGGCAATGATAAAGATTGCAAACATTACCATTGCTCGTCTTAATGGCGTTGTGGAGGACACTTCAGTCAAATCAGCCTAGACCATAAATACATCGTGGAGCAGGGATGCCTAATTCTGGCCGAAATCGCCTTTTCAGAGGATGCCCGCTTTGACTACCTCCCCTCATGTTGTATGCATTCTTAAATACTTGCCTGACTTAAATCACCCCCAACCCCGGCAGCTCTTGTGAAAGAAGGCACAACTTAGTATTGCACTTCTAAACCCTGCACATTTCAAAATGGGACACCCGCGTGTACGGTGGTGAAAACCAGAAGGCCATCACCACTTCCTTACAATGGCCCAGCAGACACCATCCTTAATCGCACAGTTGAAACACTACTCGCACGTTAGTCTGTAGATGGTAGAATGCGTTGGTGAAGTGCTCAATAACATGGAAACTTAGAAACATCCCATAGTCTCGGATTTTAATCTGGACACGAGTCACCAAAAAAACGCTCTTAAAGAGCTAATTTTAAGGAGCAAAACATTAAGCATTGCATGAGTCCATCAATCAAGACATTGCAATACATCCCAGCTCCCCCCACCCTACATACATGTCTATGGTAGCCCATTGCCACTTGGGCCAATACCTTGGACTGGGTGGTCACATGTTGCAAAAGACTCCCAGAGAGGCCTCCATCTGAAGATTTCACCCATACCACCAAAAGACAAAGATGGTTTAGTTATACCTGGATGACCACCATGCCCTATGATAAGCATGAGATTACGAAGGCCTGATGGTGGAATGATCCTGTCCTCCCCATGAGCAAAGCAACCTTCGACGAACAGGCCTTCCAAGCCCAAACCAATTGGAACATGTTCTTGTTGTAGCAGCCATCCTTGAGGCCATCCTTAACTTTACACTGAGCATTATCATAAAGCATGATATCCTCCCATCCCTGTTGCAAACAGTGCACCCTGCAACACCAAATACCCTTCTCCACACCTTTCAACATCTTTTGATCTAATTTTAGGCGTGAAGTTGTTCTGAGAGTGACCCAAGGCACAGTCACCCTTGGATGTCTTTTCCATACAAGAATGTGACCCATTTCAATTTTCTTGAGGATACCTCAGTCTTCGGTTAGCAGAATGTTTGCAAGGAGCTTGCTGGCCAATACAGATCTCAAAATTAAGACCCCATAGGAGAGACCTGCATTTTTCAACTGCCCCTTTTAAGGACAGCACTTTCTCCCTCACTGCATAAGCAAGCTAAACCCTCTTTCGAGGATCAAGATGGAAAGGCTATCAAATGAATAAGTCTCAATCTGTATAACAGCCCGCAGGACCTTGTTGCTGGCACCAATGGCAATAACATTCCTCCTGACAGACATGTAATGAAAGTGAGGGTGCTTGTTCCAAGGCCTGTGACATGCTGTAAATCTTCAGTGCACTCCTTTACCAAGTGTATTGGTTCTCAGTGTCACATTCACAAAGTTCAGTATGAACCATGTGTGATATTCTGCCATACGTAGAAAAGAAATAGTTGCTCGGTACCAGCACCCATTTAACCACACCCATTGTTAGGACAGTTTTCTAAACTCACCCCTCGCCAGAAGCCAGGTAAGGCCCCAGACCGCCCCCCCCACCACCCACCGGACAAGGAAAGGAACACCCGCGACCATGCCCGCTTCCCTCCCCAGCCTGCCACCCCCATCCCAGCTCCCCTTCCGCATCCCAGCCCTCCCGCCTCCCATCCCGCCCCGAGCCCTGATTGGAGCCTAGCTCCGTGTGTGTGCCCAGGCCCCCAGACCCACAGAGCCACTCGGCTCACCCCTCGCCAGAAGCCAGGTAAGGCCCCAAACCCCCCGCCACCCACCAGACAAGGAAAGGAACACCCGCGGCCAGGTCCGCTTCCCTCCCCAGCCTGCCACCCCCATCCCAGCTCCCCTTCCGCATACCAGCCCTCCCATCCTGTCCCCGAGCCCTGATTAGAGCACCAAGGCCAAGGGCGGCTCCAACAGAGGCGGCTCCAAGAAGTGTCAACCAGTGTCTGCAAGGGAAGCAGTGGCCGGCCGTCAACCAGCATCTACAAGGACCAGTAAGGTAGGTGTGGCCTGGGTCAGGAGTAGAGCAACTACTCTGCCCCAGACTCCAAGTCACTTGCCGAACCAAAAATAAAGAAGATTGCATTGTATGACGCTTAGATTCCATTGATAGGCCCCTCTCCCACTACACAGGTCTCAAATTTTGCAAGGGTCCTGTCCCCAATTTGCATTGTATGATGTTCTAGAATTGCACTGATAGGCCTCTCTCCCACTATACAGGTCTCAAATTTAGCTGGGGCTATGTCCCCAAATTGCATTGTATGAGATTCTAGATTGCACTGATAGGTTCCTCTCCCACTATACAGGTTTCTCAAATTCAGTTGGGGTTCCGTCCCTAAATTGCATTGTATGATGTTCTAGACTGCATTGATAGGCCTCTCTCTCACTATACAGGTCTCTCAAAGGTAGCTGAGGTTCTGTACCCAAACTGCATTTTGTGATGTCCAGACTGCACCGATAGGCCTCTCTCCCACTACACAGGCCTCTCAAATTCAGCTGGGGCTCTGTCCCCAAAATTCGCATTGTATAATGTTCTAGATTGCACCGATAGGCCTCTCTCCCACTACACAGGCCTCTCAAATTCAGCTGGGGCTCTGTCCCCAAAATTCGCATTGTATAATGTTCTAGATTGCACCGATCAGCCTCTCTCCCACTATACAGGCCTCTCAAATTTAGCTGGGGCTCTGTCCCCAAAATTCGCATTGTATAATGTTCTAGATTGCACCGATCGGCCACTCTCCCACTATACAGGCCTCTCAAATTTAGCTGGGGCTCTGCCCCCAAACTGCATTGTGTGACGTTTAAATTGCACTAATAGGACCCCCTCCCACTATACAAGTCTCCATAATCTAACTGCGCTTAGCTTAGTACTCCATCAATCCCGTAAACCCCCCCCAAAACCTAACTCAGTCAAGTCTCATTCCAACAGACCGTTAACACCCTAACCCCCCTCTTCCTCTGCCACCGCAACCACCCCCCCTCCCCCGATAGTACAATCTTATGAAACACACCCTACCCACCGACAGGAAAGCAACACTGAGCCAGAGAACACCCCAGCGCATCCAGAGAAGGAAAAACCGAGGGTACTGCGACTGCACTACATAGCATAGAGGACCAACTACCTTACTACGCCTGCATTTAAAATGAAAAATGGCCCGACCCAGAAAAGGACGCCTAGAAAGAGAACAAGACCGTGCAACGAGAGACACGAACACACAACACCGACAGAACCTACAAGAAGCAGCCCCACTGGAAGGAAACACGCCCAGCACAGCCATAACCGGAACAAAATCTACAAGAGAAAAATCCTTATACCTCACACCTTACCTCGCAACAACCACGGTACACCAACACCCCAACATGGAAAACCCGAAACATGCAAAGAATTTCCTGAAACACGTGGGAAAACGATGCGAGCACAAGAGAGTGGGAGGCCTCCTACCACATCACAACTTACATCACAAGAACAGAGGGACAACGTCGTTTTCCACCACATCCCGCACAATATGGCAAAGCACTGACAACCAGCAATGCTACCTCCCACCCAAGAATTGGACTCCATGAAGAAACCACCACTGATCTTCACCCGAACAGCATCACAGCAGAAACACCAAGAATAATCAGCCCTGTTACCAACCTACTGGACCGCTTCAATGAAGCAGCTGTCGCCGTTCTTCATCCTACCGACATCAACGCGGAAACACCACGAACAGACAACTACAAACTTGAACAACAAATAACCTCAAAACAAAATCTCACCCAGAGAATCCACTGCAACCTAACAAGGAACTGGCCATCAAAGTGGAAGATCCTCTAAACATCGAGAAATGCGAATCCTTAATACTACGACTTTCAGTAAACCCCAAAACTAACCTGAAATTCATAATGATATACAGACCACCAACCTACGACGTGACTTTCATAGACGCTTTCATTGAAGCAATCACCACCCTAGTCATTAAGTACAACCATCTGATCATTCTCAGAGATTAACATCTGGTTTGAAGAAACCACAACCACACAAAAATCCCTATCCGCCCAACTAGCAGCCATGAACCTACAACTAGTCAAAGGAGCAACCCACTAAGCAGGGCACACACTTGACGCAATCTTCGCCAACAAGGATCTCATCACCACGGCACCCCCAATTCAAATACTTTGGAGCGACCACCTCATCATTCCATTCATATTCACAACGACCGCTCCAACAAAAAAGCAACTAGAAAAAAAACCCATCATGATGAAAAGAAATTGGAGAACCATAAACTCCAACCTAACTGAACTCCTAGAACTCAGCAAACCACAAGCATCAACCATGGAAGAAGCAGATCTAGACAAAAAAAGTTGCCCTACTTCATACCTGGATCGCAACAACCCTAGACCACATCGCCAAAGAAAAGCCCTTCACCCCATCACGTAAGAAAACCACAGCAAAGTGGTTCACCCAACTACTCAACGCCATGAAAAGAAAAAACTGAAAACTAGAATCTGAATGGAGGACCAACAACACCTCCGCAAACAAGGAACAAGTTACTTACCTGTAACCGTTGCTCTCCAGCATGGGTCTGGCATGGATTCACATGCTCATGAATATTCCCCGTCGTCAGGCTGGGAATCCTCGGTAAAGAAAAAATCAGTATCAGTTTCGTTTCTGATCTGTCTTTCGTAGTAGTAACCAATCACTGATCTCTGCGTCATACTGACCACAGCCAATGACTGCCATCTCCCTAAGCCCCGCCTCTGGCAGCCATCCTCAGATTTGGTAGCACGTGAAGTGGCAGTATGACCAAGTGAAGAGCCGCAGAGGGGTAGGCGGGAGGGTTCGCATGTGAATCCATGCCAGACCCATGCTGGAGAACAACAGTTACAGGTAAGTAACTTGTTCCTTCTCCAGCATGGGGTCTGGCATGGATTCACATGCTCATGAATATAAGAATACATAGCAGTACACACATGCACAACCACGGGAGGTGGCAAAGGCTCAACATTAAGCAATACAACAACTCAACATTAAGCATCTCTTACCTCCTCACCAGGCTCACCTTAAGCGAACAGGTTGCGCAGCACTGCTTGGCCGACCCTGGACTCCTCCCTGGAATCCTGATCGACGCAGTAGAATCTCGTGAAGGTGTGCGTCGACCTCCACGTAGCAGCCCTGCAGATGTCCAGCAGGGGCACACCAGATAGGAACGCCGTAGTAGCAGCGATCGCTCTGGTCGAATGGGCTCTCGGACGGCCTGGCAGCGGTCGGTTAGCCAACCGATTGCAGTGCATGATGCAGCCGGAGAGCCATCTGGAAATAGAAGACTTCGAGATAGCCTTCCCTTGATTCACAGGTCCAAAGTTCACAAACAGCTGTGATGTCCTCCGAAAACTCTTTGTGCGGTCCATGTAGAACTTCAGCGCTCTAGCCACATCCAGCGAGTGCAAAGTCCTCTCGGCCGGCGACGGAGACAGGAAGAAAACAGGTAACACCAGGGGCTCGTTAAGATGGAAGTCCGACGGCACCTTGGGCATAAAGGAGGGGTGCGTCCTAAGCACCACCCTCGATGCATGGAAAGTAAAGTACGGTGCTTTGCAGGATAGGGCCTGGATCTCTCCCACTCGTCGTGCAGAGGTAATGGCCACCAGGAATGCAGTCTTCCACGACACAAACTTCATCGGTGCGGAGTGCATCGGCTCGAATGGGGGCCCCATGAGCCTAGTCAGCACCACGTTAAGTTCCCACGCCGGGGCCGGGGCCTTCACCGGCGGGAACGACCGGAAAAGTCCTTTCATAAACTTTTTCACCAGTCGATGGGACCACAGGGACGTCCGTCCTGTGGTTCTGGTATATCTGGAGATCGCCGCCAGATGAATCTTAATGGAGGCATGGGCTAGCCCAGCCTTTGCAAGCGATAGCAGGTACGGCAGCACCTGAGGGACCGTAATCCGTAGGGGTTGATCTTCTGTGCTCGGCACCAGATAGAGAACCTCTTCCACTTGTGACCGTAGCATTTGAGAGTCGAGGAAACCCTGGCCTTTGCAAGAACCTCTCTGCAGTCGGCTGGTATATCGTACCCTCCAAACTCTAGCGTTGCAGGAGCCAAGCCTGCAGGTTCAGCGACGCCGGGTCGTGGTGCAAGATGGCGCCTCCTTCTCTGGAGAGAAGATCCGCGTCCGCCGACAGCTTGATGGATGGGGACGTTGACAAGTCCAGAAGGTCCGGGAACCAGATCTGCCTCGGCCACGCCGGTGCGACGAGGATCATCCTGCACCGGGACCTCTTGAGCTGGTTGATGAGTCGAAGCAGCAACGGCAACGGAGGGAACGCATACAGGTATAGGCCATCCCAGGGGATGGAGAACGCATCGCCATGCTTCTCGGCTGGGGAAACCTGCTGGCGAACCTCTGGCACTTAGAGTTCGGCGCTGTTGCGAACAGGTCGATTTGGGGTTTTCCCCATCGTCGGAAGAGTTGATCCACCTGATCCTGGCGCAGCTCACACTCGTGACACGCGCGCAGCTCCCTGCTGAGCGAGTCAGCGATGGTGTTTTTCTCCTGCCAGGTGGAAGGGAACCAGGAACATCCCCTGGGCGACCGCCCAGTGCCACAGATCCTGTGCCTCCTTGGATAGGGCTGGGGATCTGGTACCTCCCTGCTTCCGTATGTCCCGAAGCTTACCCGGGGTCTCGGACTTCCTCTTCCCCGAACCGGAGCGCTGGCTCGTGGTTGACGGTGCCGTGGAAGGTGCGCCCTGCCTGGCGACCGAAGAGCCCGACCTTTCGGCGCTCCCGGAGCCAGCGGACTCGCGGCGCTTTGCCTGGTGTTGGGCCCCCGTCGCCGGGGCGCCCGCACAGGACTTAGAAGCCCGCTCTGACCCTTTCTTCTTCTCACCCGTCGAGCCCTTCTCCAACCAGCTGGCGAGACGAGATAGACGGTCCCTCATGGTCCGCTCCGACAAGTTCTTGCAGAACTGGCAGTCCTTCTCTACATGAGTCTTGTCCCCATGAAGACAGTAGAGGCATCGCGAATGTTCGTCCTCCTTAAACACATTCTGCAGCCTGCATCCAGGGCAGCTGCGAAACAGCTTGGGTCCGGGTGACAAACTCGCGTCCTGGGCCATCTCGAAGTAGGCTGCAAATCTTCTGGAATCCTCCAAGAGGTTGATTCGACGAAATCTTCACCCTTGAGGGGCGTAGGAAAATCCTGCAACGGGTAACCGTTAAAGGGAGTAAAAACGGTGGAGCACGAGGCTTGATTAACCAAACAAATGTGAAAATTCACCTGAAAAAGCGCGAAACACGCAGTAAAAGCTTGAGAACTAAGCACGAGGATTCCCAACACTTGAACGGGTGGTAAAAATCTGAAGATGGCTGCCAGAGACGGGGCTTAGGGAGATGGCAGTCATTGGCTGTGATCAGTATGACGCAGAGATCAGTGATTGGTTACTACTACGAAAGACAGATCAGAAACGAAACTGATACTGATTTTTTCTTTACCGAGGATTCCCAGCCTGACGACGGGGAATATTCATGAGCATGTGAATCCATGCCAGACCCCATGCTGGAGAAACTGAAATTCCTACAACAGATCCGCTCATAAAAATGAAATACAAAAAGCGAAGAGGAAACATTACGGCAACCGAATCTTCAGAGCACCAAATGCCCAGAAAGAACTATTCAAAATCATAAACGAAATAAAAAAAAACTCACCGGGCTGCAACAGCTCGCCAATTCCATCCATGAAACTCTGCAAGGACCTTGGAGACCACTTCAAAAACAAAATAACTTCCATCCAACACACCATTCATAACAGACCAAGCGATGACAGCGCAAACCCCACAGACGAGGAACATGCAAACAAGCTACGAAACTTCCCAGAAATATCAGTTGAGGCTTTCGTCAAACTGGTAAACCAAAGCAACAAATCAGGCTCTCCTGAACACCCCTGCCCCCTGGACATATACAAAACAACCCTCAAACAAGGAACCCCATGGAATAGCACAGGAACCTCCTCAACTTCTCAATCTCAACAGGTAAAGTACTACAGGCCTTCAAATCAGCCTACATCAAGCCGCTACTCAAAGACACAACAGGAAATGTAGAGGACTTATCTAACTATAGACCCATCTCCAACATACCCTACATAGCCAAACTGCTAGAAACGTACGTCTACCAAACAACCCAAGAATTCATAGAAGAGCATTGCCTACTAGACCAGGCACAAGTTGGTTTCAGACCCATGACCGGAACAGAATCAGCTCTCCTCTCAATATGGGACGACCTAAAAACAAATGCAGACTCGGACAACAGTACCGCCCTGATTCTCCTTGATCTGTCTGCAGCTTTCAACACGGTCAACCACATCATCCTCATAAAGAGATTAGAAGGACTAGGGATAACAGACACTGCCCTATGATTCTGTTAGGAAGGATTTGATACTATGGATCAAATCCTTCCTAACAGAACAGAAACAGTATGGATGAAACATTTTAAATCCAAACCGAGAATCCACGTGCGGAGTACCACAAGGCTCATCCTTCTCCCAGCTGCTATTCAACATCTACATGCACCTACTTCAAACTCAGCAAAAAAACGGCCTCACATGCTACAACTACACCGACGATACTCAAATAATCTTCAACATACAAGATACCAGAGAAGAAAACACCACACTAGAGAATTGCCTTTGTGACATATTCAACTGGATGAGCCTCAACCATCTCAAAATCAACCCAGGCAAAACAGATGATTGTTTCAAAAAAGGGAGGAGACAAACTACATCCCCTGGCCAAGAGAGCTCGGCGCCACACCAGAACCATCAACTAAAAAACCTAGGGGTCCTGATGGATAACAATCTCACTCTAGAGCCACAAGTAAACACGGTAATCAAGAAATGTTTCTTCCTCCGGCGAGCAGCAAAAAGGATCCTACAGTTCCTGTCGTTCGCCAAAACAAAACACTCCATCATCGCTCTGATCATGTCCAGAGTAGACTATGCCAACAGTTTATACCGGGCATGCCCGAACGACTTCTAAAAAAAACTGTAACGCATACAAAATGCAGCAGCCAGACTCCTCCTCAAGCTACCCCGAAGAGAACACATCACACCCGTGCTAAAAATACTACACTGGCTACCACTAAAACAACAAATAAAGTTCAAGTCCATGTGCATCACGCAGAGCAATACACAAACAAGGCGGAGAATTCCTAAGCGATAAACTACGCCTACATCAACCGACAAGAACACTAAGATCAATCACTGACACACGCCTGGAACCAAAACCCTACAACAGGAAAAAACTCGGGAGGATCCTTTTTCTCCCACCAGCCACCAAAAACCTGGAATGACCTACCTAAGAATATATGGAACACAACAAACCACCTAGCATTCAGGAAACTCCTCAAATCATGGCTCTTCACAGGGTAACTACAACGGAGACGGACCAGAATGCGCAGACATTAAAACAACGATGAAAATTACTCCAATCCCGGCCACTCTCAATCTGGACAAACACTCAAACCAAAGAACTAACCACCCGACAGAGCATAAGATATCATGGAAAATAGCCACAAAAGGAAGGCTCTAGAGACTGAACACATGCTTCGACACAGACGAAAGCCCTCTAGTGACTCGCCCACTCACACCTGCCGGACACACCATATACAGAGCGGCAGACGCATTTAGATAGAATTCAGAATATTAGCATGGCCACACTTGGATGGAGTTGTGAATATTAACATGTCTACATTTGGACAGAATTGAGAATGTCAGCCTGCATCGCATCTAGATAGGACCGTGAGCTTTGGCATGCCCACACCTAGGTGAAAGCAGAATGCCAACATACCCACACCTAGATAGATTAGTGAAATATAAGCATGCGTCGCATCTAGATAGGACTTCGAGCGTTAGCATGCCCGCACCTATGTGAAACCTGAAGACTAGCACAGGCCACACCTAGAATTGTGGACATTGGCCTGCATCGCATCTAGATGGAACTGAAGGATAGCAAGGCCACGCCTAGATGAAACTTGAATATTGGCGTGGGCCACACTTGGAATTGTGAACACCAGCCTGCGCAGCATCCAGATAGGGCGGAGAATGACAGCATGCCCACACCTGGACAGATTTCTAGACACTAGCTTGCGCCGCATCTGGACAGGACTGTGAATGTTGGCTTGCCCACGCACAGATAGAATTCTAGACATTGGCCCACGCCGCATCCAGATAGAGTTGTGGGGGTTAACTGGTGCCACACTGGGACAGAACTGCAAATGCTAGCATGCCAAAGGTCAGGTAACCCACTAACCAATATAAGCTCAAACTCTGCATACTTATCTCACTCACACAACCATCTCTCGCACAAGCCGCACGAACTTCACAACACTGCAACACCACATAAGCCGGACCAACAGCACACGTGGCCTATCACAGACCCGATACCCGCACCAAAGCTCAGCCTCTGGTGTCTACCGAGTTGAAGCTGCCAACAGAACACCACTCCTCTCACTAACCTACTCCCTCTTCACCTTACTAAACCACCCCCACCTTATCATTTACAGATCCACCAGAGCACCTGGGGACCAATTCCGTTGGTGACGGTGCGCGGTACAAATACATTTAACGTCCACAAAAGGGGTTTTATAAAACTATACCTTTAGGCAATATAGCAAACTCCAACTCTTAGCAAAGCCCTGTACTACATAATTTGGTAGCATGAACAGAGCAGTCAGGCTTATCTTAGGAGGGAGAGAGGGCTGTAGGAAGGTACAAAGGTTGTAGCATACATATGGTCCAAAGAAACATACACTGATGTATTGTAAAAAAGTTCATTTTATATTACACCTGCAAAGAGAATTCTTCAGAAAGGTAAGCACCATTAGAAGTCAAACTTTATTAAAAAATAAATACTATGCTTGTGGTAAGTAAAACAAAGCAGAAACCACATTTAGAAGAGCAGTATGCAGTTGAAGGAGAGTAACCCCTAGTGATGAACATTCAGAATGGCATTAAGCTATTAGTGGGGAGTAAAACCACACTAGTAGATGTTTAGAATGGCAGTATGTAATTCAAGGAAAGCAGACCCTATTGGTAACCGTGTTGCTTGTTCAGTTCCAGGAATAGTAGAGTAATACCAACAATGTTACAAGACACCTTGCAACCTATGTAACTTATTCTTTCAGGAATGATACAGTTGCACCGACATTACCTTTCAGAATAATGCAACACAATTCAAAAGTAAGCATTAACTTGTGAATTACTTTTAAGAGAGGCAGTGTGCACTTCGTGGATAAGTAAGAACTCCAGATACAAATTTAGAATGTGCAAAAGCTAGCCAAGACGAGTAAAACCATATTGGTCAGACCTTTACACCATTTGGATTAGAAGAATATGTAGTTATCCCAATATTAAAGAGTGGACCACAATTCTAAGGTAAGCAAGAACACCATTAAGACTGTCCAGAAAGGTAGCAAGCAGTTCAAGGTAAGCAAAGAACAAGTTACTTTCTTACCTGGTAACCTTCTTTCGATGGTATGGTCCGACGACGTATTCCATATCTATGACAGGTAATGTCCACAGCTGTGCTGCTTCAGAAAATCTTTGGTGTCTGCGTCCTGCGTCGATGAGCCATCCCCGAGGACCTCCTCCGACGGCCGACGTCAACCGATGTGATAAGTAGGACGCACAACGCCCATATCCTCAGTTATAGTTTTTGCCCAGAACGTGTGCCACCAGTTTTCTGCCAGTCAGACACACAAGGCCTTGCGGAACGCAAGCTGCAATTGCAAAAGAAATTCTGCAGCGGGGAAGGGGAGCGAGCGATATGGAATACGTCGTCGGACCAGCCTATCGAAAGAACGTTACCAGGTAAGAAAGTAACTTGTTCTTCGAGGGTATTGGGTCCTCCGACGTATTCCATATATATAACAGAGTCCGAAAGCAGTACCAAGCAAGGAGGTGGGAAAGAATTTAGAATACAAATTTAGCATGCCCAATCAAATTGCGGAATAGAGAACTGCCTTGCCAAAGGCCAGATCTTGCCCCCTGATGGAATCGAAGGAAAAGTGACGTACAAAAGTAAGTACTGAAGCCCAGGTGGCTGCATCACAGATGTGACGAATAGGAACTCCCCTCTGCAGGGCAGTAGATGCAGCCAAACCTCTGGTAGAATGGGCCCACAAGCCAGCCGGAGGGTCCTTATCCACCAAGTGTTAACACTCGGAGATAGCTAAAATAATCCAACGAGACAAAGTCTGTTTCGTCACAGCTTGTCCCAAACGCTTTCCGGCGTAACCAATGAAAAGTTGATCGTCCACTCTGACCCGTGACATGCGCGAGATATAAAAGCTCAACGCTCGCCTAGGATCAAGCCTATGGAGTCTCTCCTCTTCCTTACCAGGATGTGGAGGAGGATAGAACGCGGGAAGAACAACCTTCTGGCTCAAATGAAATTCCGAAACCACCAACCCTGTCCTTGTGAAATACAGTGAAGGGTGGCTTAACTGAAAGTGCCTGTAACTCACTCTGCGAGCAGAAGTAACCGCAACTAAAAACACAGTTTTCAGAGTTAACAGCCTCAAAGGGCAAGAATGTAAAGGCTCAAACGGAGCACCCATAAGAAACTTAAGAACAAGGTTCAAATCCCAACCTGGCACCAAAAAAGGTGACGGAGGGAACACATTAGTGAGCCCTTTCAAAAACTGCGAAATTAAAGGAATCTTAAAATAGGAACACTTCAGACGAGCGCTTAAATATGGACAGCGCCGCCAGGTAACCTTTAATGGTCCCCACTTGCAAGCCCCTGTGGGCCAAAGAAAGCAAAAAAGACAAAACCATGGGAATGTCGCATTCAAAAGGATCCACATTCTGAACTCTGCACCAGTCGCAGAACTTCCTCCAACGGCACAGAGACTTAGTTGCCGGCCGCCTGGCCGAGAGCAACACCTCCATCAAGTCTTCAGGGAGGTCCCAATCCTTATACCTCAACCTTTCAGAAGCCAAGCGTGAAGATTGAGGGATCTGACCTCTGGATGGAGAACCTGAACCCCCTCCCGTGAGAGCAGATCATCTCGGTAGGGAAGACGACGTGGAGGGCAGATGGACAAGTCTAGAAGGTCCGGGTACCACGTCCTCCGGGCCCATGCCGGAGCAATGAGGATCATCCGGGAACCGAACCTCCGCAACACTTGCGGGATGACGGGGACTGGAGGAAACGCATACAGCAGTGGGAATGACCACTCCAACACGAACGCGTCGAAGGCTCCTTTCGGAGGAAATTCCCGCAAGCAAAACCTTTAGCACTTCCGGTTGACACTGGAGGCAAAGAGATCCACTTGAGGGGTCCCCCAAAGGGCGAAGATCTCCAGGAGAATCTCCCGAGCCAGCTCCCACTCGAGAGAGATCGTGCTCCGCCGTCTCGTTGTCTCCGGCCAGATGAACTGCAGAGATCGAAACCTCCTGCTGGATGGCCCAGAACTCGAGCTGCATCGCCTCCCTGCACAGCGGAAGTGACCCTGCCCCTCCCCCCAACTTTTTGTTGAGGTAGTGCATGGCCACCGTGTTGTCCGTCAGAATCAGGACACTCTTCCCACGCACAGTCGGCAGAAAAGCCTTCAGGGCTAGCCTGACGGCCCTCAGCTCCAACAGATTGATATGGAGTCTGGACTCCGACAGAGACGAACAACCACCGACTGTCGGCTCGTTGGCAGGAGCTCCCCATCCCGTGAGGGATGCGTCCGTCAAGATCGTCACCTCCAGCCAGGGCAGCCAAAATGGGGCACCCTTCATCAGATTGCCCTCGATGGCCCACCACAGAAGGTCCCGGGCTACCGAGGGCGGCACCTGAACAGGGTCCGACAGCCTGCCGGGGGACTGAGACCACTGGAGCTTGAGTGCCCACTGCAAAGATCTCATCCGCAGACGAGCCTCTGGCACCCGAACAATTCAGGATGCCATGAGGCCGAGCAGTCTCAAGAACTCGGACGCTGGGAGAGTCTGAGCAAACTGAAACTTGTGCACCATGTGCTGAATGTGAAGAGCCCTCACCCGAGTAGGAAAACACTGCCCCAGGGACGTGTCGAGCACTGCTCCGATGTACTGGAGCCGCTGCGTTGTGTCAAATGGGACTTCTTTAAATTGAGGGAGAAGCCCAGCCTGTGAAGGGAGTGGCAGGTGACGGACAGATGATCCAGGACTTGCTCGGGAGAGGGCGCCCTGATCAACCAATCGTCCAGGTAGGGGTAGACGTGAATCCCCCTTTCCTGAGATGCGCTGCCACCACCACCATGAGCTTGGTGAAAACCCACGGGGCGGAGGTCCATCCGAACGGCAGGGCCCGAATGCGAGTCGCCAACCGCGAACCTCAGGTACTTGTGCTTGGGATGGATCGGCACATGGAAGTAAGCATCCTTGAGGTCGAGAGACACCAACCAGTCCTGAAGTTGAAGGGCCTGGAGGACTTGAGAAAGAGTCACCATCTTGAACTTGTCCTTCCTGAGGAGTGAGTTCAAACCGCGCAAGTCCATGATGGGTCTCAATCCCCAGTCTTTCTTTGAAATCAAAAAATAAGGGGAATACCATCCCTTGTTCCTCTCTGCTACATGCACCAGTTCTATGGCGCCTTTCTCCAGCAGGGCTTGAATTTCCTGCGCAAGGAGCGGATCCGGACTCTTCAAAGAGAGGTTCCCTGGTGGATTGTCGCCAGGCCTCTGCTGAAAAGGAAGACAGTAGCCGTTGGTTATGATCGTCAGAACCCACACATCCGAAGTAATGGCTTGCCACTCTACAAGATGCTGCGCCAGCCTTCCCCCAACCGGCGAACCATGGGACCTGGCCTCATGACTGAGTGGTAGCGGCTGCGGCGTTGCCTGAGGGCAACGAGGCAACTGCCCGAGTGGCCTTGGCAGCTAGAGTACCTTTGTTTCCACCTCTGGCACTCTTACGATGGCCTCTTTGACTGCTAGCTCCCCTCGCTTTACTGAAGGACGAGTAATAGCGAAAGGAACCTCCCCTCCATTGCTGTCCCCTAGGACGAAAAGGTGGAGGTTGGCGAACTGCAGCGCCCAACGACTTCGCTGCAGCTTTGGAGGTCTGCAACCTCTCAAGGCTCTCGTCAGCCTTGCTGCCAAAAAGGCGTTCACTGTTGAGGAGCCGGGACTGCACATCAGGAGCAAACCCAGACTTCAACCACGCAAACCTGCGCATTACGGTGCTCGCCGCCATGGACCGGCTGACACAATCCGCCAAGTCCAAACCCGACTGAACGGCCTCACACATGGCATCCTTGCCATCCTGAACCATAGCAAGGAAACCATCCCGTTCGTCCCCTTCGGGAATATGATCAGCCGCTAATGCAACACAGTTCCACAGTGTGTGTGTGAAACGAGACAAGGCACATATGGAGTTGGCCGCCTGAAGCGCCATACCCCCAGAAGAAAACACTTTCTTCGCCCAGCCGTCAAAACGTTTGTCGTCCCTATCCGGAGGGAATGGTAGGATACGACGCCTGCTTTGCCGGGGCCGTAGCCGCCTGCACCACCAAACTCTCCGGGGTGGGGTGCCTAGACCAGTAGCAGGGGTCGCTACTGGCTGGACGGTATTTTCGCGACAAAGACTTGCCCACTGCCGGGAGACTCTCCGGAGCAGTCCAAGCCGCCGCCGCCCTTCTCTGCAAAGCCACATGAAAAGGCAAAACCGGGTCAGTGGGTGGACCGAGATAAAGGATGTCCGTGAGATCGTCCTGAACGAACTCCCCTGGGGGAGCGGACCAACCCAATTACTCGGTAACCCGAGACATAAGGCACCGATATGACGAATCGGCATGAGTGCCAGGCACCGGCTGACAAAACTCCACCTCCGGAGAGGTGTCCAATGAACTGGCATCATGCAGTGACTGCCTCAGGTCAAACTGACTATGGCCCGAGATAAGTTCATCCGGAACCGGAACCAGACCGCCATCAGAGCCTTCATCACCCTCTGAAATGTACTCCAGGCGGTGAGAGGAAGACCTCGGCGGACCAAAGCAGTGCCGGACCTTAACCATAGCCTTTCTAGGGCAAACCCCGTGCCATGGGGCCCCTCCGACACCGCCTCGAAAGGCGTCGAGGGCGCTGAGCGAGTCGGCGCCGACAGAAAAGGTGTAGCGGGCGCCAAGCGAGTCGTCGGCGGCAACAGAAAAGGCGTCGAGGGCGCCGAGCGAGTCGGCGTCGACAGAAAAGGCGCAGAGCGAATCGACATCAGCTGCAACGCCTCCAGCATCGGCGGCGTCGACAGTCCTCGAAGCCGGAGCTCCGAGCGTGTCTCGACAGCCTGGGCGCCGACGACCCCCTCGAAGACGGAACCTCGAGAGCAATAGTCGACGACCTCGGCGCCACAGGAGTCGACGTCTTCTTCGAAGACGTCACAGGATCACGCGGTCTAACGCGCGTGTCCTGGACCGGGCATGGCGAGACAGTCTACCCTTGTCCGAGCGGGACCTCTCCCGCGAGCCGTGCCGACCACCCGAGCCCGAAGGCGTACGGGCGGTGTCTCTCGCCCGGTGCCGACCGACCCCACTCGGTGGCGCAGACGGACCGGTGCCCTGCGATACCAGAATCGCTAGCATCTGCTTCCCGAAGGAAGCCCATTCCTCCGTTGTCGCTTGCATGGAGGCATAAGCGACCCGCCGACGGGCGGAGTACTCGGAAGAGGACGGGGAAGGCGACCTATGCCGGCGTTCCTGGAATGCCTAGAAGAGGCGCAGGAGTGGCAAGACCGACTCCTGGAAGGAGACCCACCGGACTTCCGACGATGAGGCGGAGAGTCACCCCTCGAGTCATCGGTCGAAAGCCCCGCAGACCTCTACTTCCGGGGCTTAGACACCCGACCTACCGACAGTTTCTTCTTGCATTCTCGCAAGGCCTTCGCAGTGAGCGACTAGCAGTCGACACAGTCGTCCGTATTGTGGGCCTCCCCGAGGCAGGCGTCGTGCGAGTCCGTGACCGACATCTTGGACCACAGTCCCCGCAGTTCTTGAAGCCCGGACGCGGGGTAGAGGATGAAAAAGACATCGCCACAAACAAACCGAACAGGTTCAACGAACCGAGAAAGAAACAAACAGTAACTCCAACGAGTCGAGGCGTACCGAGATTCACGAAGCGAACACGTTCGCGGAAAAAACAGAACTGAGGCTATGGGCGTCGTGCGTCCTACTTATCACATCGGGGGACGTCGGCCGTCGGAGGTCGTCCTCGGGGACGGCGCATCGATGCAGGACGCAGACACCAAAGATTTTCCGAAGAAGCACAGCTGTGGACATTACCTGTCATAGATATGGAATACGTCGGAGGACCCAATCCCCTCGAAATCTAATGTTGCACATTAAGAATGGCAGTATGCTATTCAAGGTGAGTAAAACCCTATTGGTAATACATAGTTACACTTATTCTATTTCGGAATTAATACCAACTCTTACTTTCTCGAATAGTTTAACACAATTCAAAAGTTAAGTAAATAACTGTATACTTTTCAGAATGGCAGTAAGCAAATCACAGGTAACAACTTTGTAACTTATTCGATTTCAGAGATACTTGCTAAGGTGTTGGTGCTGTAACTGTAAGTACTTTGCAGCATTTGTTCCATTTTCTAGACGCAGGTCTTATTCTTTGGAAGGCCTTCCCCATTCTAAAGGCATTTGCTGAGACAATTGTAAACAATTACACTGCGCCACATCATATAAATCAAGATGTACAGAGCTTTAATTCTTTCAGTACATCCTGACACGTGTTTCGAGCTCGGCTCTTCCTGTGAGGCAATGCTTCTTGGCTGATCTGTTGCAGGCACACTTCGGTTCAATGAACAATTTAATAAAACTTGATTGTTCAGACCATCCAGCTTATAGCTATTTTGCGATCCCGCAAAAGGACGCGAAAACGGCCGTTTTGTGCATAAAAACACCTTTAAAAAAATAATCTTCAAAAATTACTGTTTGAAAAAAGATCAGGGTGCCAGGTTCTCTTTTTCCTCGCAAGAAATGAAATACACCAACACATCTCATCACTTGCGCCCAAAAAAAAGAGCAGCCCAATCCACAAGGGACACATGAATGGGCCATTTTATATGTGCGCCCTTTCAGATGCCCTTTTTCACCTTCTTGAGCAAATAAAGTGGCGTTACTGCCAATTTAAAAATCGCATCACTCATTTCCAATTAAGATGCACTTTTAAATGTGCAGAAATTGTAGGCAACCCTACCCACACAGGATGTGGGGGTGCCACTGGATGACAGGGTCTTTCCTGACCCTAACATGCACTTCTTTTAAGGTATGAACCACTGCTGTTTCGCTTGCATTTCTGTTACTCAAACAGGATAAAAGAACAAGTTACTCTCTTACCTGGTAACGTTCTTTTGATGGGATGGTCCGACGACGTATTCCATATCTATGACAGACTCCCAAAGCAGTACCAATGCAAGGAGGTGGGAAAAGAATTTAGAATACAAAAATTTTGAATGCCCAATCAAATTGCGGAGCAAAGGACCGCCTTGCCAAAGGCCAGATCCTGCCCACCAATGGAATCGAGGGCGTGACGTACAAAAGTATGGACCGAAGCCCAGGTGGCTGCATCACAGATGTTACGAATAGGAACACTCCTCTGAAGGGCAGTAGAGGCAGCCATACCCATGGTAGAATGGGCCAGCAAACCGACCGGCGAATCCTAACCCGCCAAGCGGTAACATTCGGAAATTGCCAGAATAATCCAGCGAGACAAAGTCTGCTTAGTCACAGCTTGTCCCAAACGCTTTCCAGCGTAACCAATGAAGAGTTGATCGTCCACTCTGACCCGGGACATGCGTGAAATATAAAAGCTTAAAGCACTCCTAGGATCGAGCCTATGGAGCCTCTCCTCTTTCTTACCAGGTTGAGGAGGATAAAATGCCGGATGAATAACCTGGCCCAAATGAAATTCCGACACCACCTTCGGAAGAAAGGAAAGTGGAACTCTAAGGACAACCCTGTCCTTATAAAATACAGTGAAGGGTGGCTTAACTGAAAGTGCCTGTAACTTACTCTGCGAGTGGAAGTGACCGCAACCAAAAGAACAAGTTACTTACCAACTTTAACGTTCTTTCGACTGGATGTTCCTCCCACGTATTCCTCATCTTGTGATAATCGTTATCTCCAGCTTCGCTGCTCGAGGTCGTGGCGTCGATTGTCCCTCGACGTACTCCGTCGACGTCACCGATGGTATAAGTAGCTCGAGCCGCGCCCGTTGCTTCAGTTCTGTTTTTTCGATGAAATATATATATATATATATATATATATATATATATATATATAGGAGGAACACTCAGGCGTGTCCCATGACCGATACATTCTTCGTGAGAGGAAAGTGTCAGAACACGTAAACTGTACTGTGGGGTTGGATGGGAGGGTCGATGAGTAATACGTGGGAGGAACATCCAGTCGAAAGAACGTTAAAGTTGGTAAGTAACTTGTTCTTCGAATGGATTGTGTCCTCCCACGTATTCCTCATCTTGTGATAGGCTCCCATAGCAGTATCAATTTTTGGAGGTGGGAGTACCATTTCAGTTTGTGGACAGAATGCAGAACTGCCTTTGCAAATAAACCCTCGTTAGGGGAGGCATTGTCCAGACAATGTTTAACAAATGTATGTATTGTTTTCCAGGTTGCAGCTGCGCAAATGTCTGCCGCCGGGACTCTTTAGAGCCGCAGAAGTAGCCATTCCCCTTGTAGAATGGGCACAAAGCCCATCTGGTGGTTCTTTTCCAGCTAATCTATAGCATTCAACTATAGCTAATATGATCCAGCGGGAAATGGTCTGTTTCGTTACAGATGAGCCTAATATTTGACCAGTGTAACCCACAAACAGTTGGTCATCTTGTCTCAATTTAGCCATCCTAGATAACTAAAAACTAAGAGCCCTCTTGGGATCTAATCTGTGTAATCTCTCCTCTTCTTTGCCCAGATGAGGAGGAGGATAAAACTTAGGAGGTACTATTTTGTGTGACAAATGGAAGTCCGAGACTATTTTTGGCAAAAATGAAGGTTTAACTTTAAGGACTACCTTATCTTTATAAAAATAGTATATGGTGGTTTGCATGAGAGAGCCTGAAGTTCGCTAACCCTGCGGGCTGATGATAGGGCCACAAGTAGGACAGTTTTTAGAGTCAAAAGCCTCAATAGCCATGAGTGCAGAGGCTCAAAAGGTATGCAAGTCAATTTTAATACTAAATTTAAGTCCCAGGCTGGTACATGAAAAGGGACTGGAGGGTACACATTAGTGAGCCCCTTTAGGAATTGAACTATTAACAGTATTTTGAAATATGAAACCTCTTCCGGGGAGCGCTTAAAAATGGATAGCGCAGCAAGGTATCCTTTTATTGTTCCTATCTGGAGCCCCAGATGAGCTAGATGTAGCAGAAAAAGCACCATTGGGGTGCCACACTGAAAAGGGTCCACATCCTTGTCTTTGCACCAGTTACTAAACCTATTCCAGCGACATCGGTACAAAGACTTTGTTGCTGGTCTTCTGGCCGAAAGCAAGATTTCCATTACGTCATCCGGAAGATCCCAATCCTTGTATCTCAACCTCTCAGAAACCATCCATGAAGGTTGAGTGTTTTGACCTCTGGATGGAGAACCCGACCTTCCTCTTGCGAGAGAAGATCCTCTCTTTGCGGAAGACGTATTGGAGAGCAGATGGACATGTCTAGACGGTCCGGGTACCACGTCCTCCTGGCCCAATCCGGGGCAATTAGGATCGTGGTTTTCCTGAACTTTCTCAACCTCCTAATTACTTGAGGAATCACGAGGACTGGGGGAAACGCGTACAGCAGTGGAAACTTCCACTCCACTACGAATGCGTCTCCCAGAGCTCCTCTTTGCGGAAATTCCCTTGAGCAGTACTGATCGCACTTCTGGTTGATCGCGGTGGCGAACAGATCCCCTTGAGGGGTTCCCCAAAGGGCGAAGATCTCCAGAAGGACTTCCTGAGCCAGCTCCCACTTGTGAGAGACCGTGCTCTGCCTGCTCAGAGCATCTGCCGCCGTGTTCTCTCCGGCTAGGTGAATTGCCGACAGATTCTCTCTCTTATTGCCCAGAACCAGAGCTGCATTGCCTCTCTGCGCAGTGGCAGTGACCCTATTCCTCCTCTCTTGGAGATAGTACATGGCCACTGTGTTGTCCGTCATTATCAGAACATTCTTTCCCTGTACAGAGGGCAGAAAGGCCTTCAGAGCTAGTCTGATTGCCCTCAGCTCTAATAGGTTGATGTGTAGTTTGGACTCCGATGGATACCAACGACCGCTGATTGTCAGATCATTGGTGTGTGCTTCCCAACCCCGTGAGGCGTCTGTCACTACCGTTATCTCCGGCCATGGTTGCCAAAAAGACTCTCCCTTGAGAATGTTGTCGTTGCAAGCCCACCATAGAAGATCCTGAGCAACTGCGCTCGGGACTTGCAGAAGATCCGACATATTCCCTGAGAACTGTGACCACTGAGTTCTGAGTGCCCATTGAAGGGATCTCATTCTCAATCTGGCCTCTGGTACAAGAAAAATGCAGGATGCCATGAGGCCGAGCAACCTGAGAAAATCGAAGGCCGGTAGACGTTGGGCAGTTTGGAATTTTGTTACCATCTGCTGGATGTGGAGAGCTCTCACTTCGGGAGGCAAGGCTTTTCCCGATGAAGTGTTTAAGACCGCTCCGAAAAACTGGAGCTTCTGGGATGGTATCATGTGGGACTTCTTGAAATTGAGGGAGAAGCCCAGTTTGTGGAGGAAGTGGCAGGTGATCGAAAGATGTTCCTGAGCTTGTTCTGGAGAACTTGCTCTGATCAACCAGTCGTCCAGGTAGGGATATATGTGAATACCTACCTTCCTGAGACTTGCTGCCACAACCGCCAACAGTTTGGTGAAAACCCTCGGGCGGAGGTCAAACCGAATGGCAGAACTCGAAACTGATAATGAGAATTGCCAATCGCGAACCTCAGGTACTCTGTGCTTTGGATGGATTGGCACATGAAAGTAAGCATCCTGAAGGTCCAATGATACCAACCAATCTTGGAGTCTGAGAGCCTGAAGGATCTGAGAAAGTCACCATCTTGAACTTGTCCTTCCTGAGGAACTTGTTCAAGTTTCTCAAGTCCAAGATGGGTCTCAGTCCTCTGTCCTTTTTTGGGATGAGAAAATATGGGGAGTACCAACCCCTGTTCCTCTCCGCTACAGGTACCAGTTCTATGGCACCTTTCTCTAGCAGGGTTAAAATTTCCTGCAACAGGAACGGATCCGGAATTTTGACGGAATTGGCTCCCGGTGGATGATTCTTAGGCCTTTTTAGAAAGGGGAGACAGTAACCTTGGGCTACTGTTTCCAGTACCCAAGCATCTGAGGTAATGCCACGCCATTCCTTCAGATGGAGAGATCCTGCCTCCCACTGGTGTTTTGTGCAACAAGGTCTCGGAGGGATTTGGAGGCGGCTGCAGGAGTGGCTGAGGGTACAGATGCCGCTCCTGAGGCTGATTTTGCTCCTCTTCCCCGTGTTCCACGAGGGAAGTTCCTTTTGCCGCTTTGAGAGGCCTGTCCTCTTCCTCTACCAAAAGAGGAGTAGTATCGAAAAGAACGACCCCTCCAGGAAGAGGAGCCGGAATAGGGTTTTAGAGGCTGGTGCAAAGAGGCTCTAAGTGATTTAGGTCTGAAGTTTTTCAAGTCTTTCATCAGCCTTTCTGCCAAAGAACCTCGAGCCATCAAAGGGCATGTTGAGGCGTCTAGCTTGCACATCCGGTGCAAACCCCCGACTTCCTCAACCACGCAAATCTGCGTAGCACAACGCTTGCAGCCATGGATCTGCCGATACCATCAGCAGTATCCAGTCCAGACTGGAGGCATTCCCCCATTGCCTCCTTCCCGTCTTTGACTATATTCAGGAAGCCTTCTCTTTCCTCGCCTTCCGGAATATGATCAGCCGCCGCCGAAATACAGTCCCACAGGGTATGGGTAAACCTGGCTAGGGTACAGGTGACATTTGCCGACTTAAGCGCCATACTGCCTGATGTGAAAACTTTACGTGCCCAGGCGTCAATTTTTTTATCCACTCTATCTGGAGGGATAGTAGGATAAGCAGTTTGTTTCGAAGTGGATGCTGCTTGAATGACTAAACTCAGGAGTCGGGTGTTTATTCAAATATTCTGGATCTGATCCAGCTGGTCTGTATTTTCTTGGAAAAGTGCTGTCTGCAGCAGCAATGGTTTCTGGTTTCTCCCAGTTTTTCTCCACAGTCCTTTGAAGGGCCCTGTGAAAAGCGAGAACAGGATCCTTCTGAGGTCCCTTGCCCATAATATCCGTCATGTCATCTTGTTCAAAAATGGGTGAAGTATTACCCCAACCCATGTATTCAACTACCCTGGTCATAAGACCCCTGTACCCAGCAACTGCATGCTCTGCAGGATCAGATTTGGCGGACTCTAATTCTGGGGATGTGTCAACTCCACTGGCAGAATGTAGAGTATCACTCAGGTCTCATTCTGGATTCCTGGTCAATAAGTTCTTCAGGAACTTGTCTTGTCCCATAAGCAACCCCCAAAGGAGTAACTTTGTCTTCTTCTGAAGCAGACTTCATAAATTGCAGACAGACTTGAAAAAGTCTGATCTGGGCAAAGGAGTGACTCTCCTTCCTCTTCCATCTGCTTCGAAGGAAATGGCAAATCCCTCGAAGTTTTCGGGGGTGTCTTCGAAGTCTTCGAAGTTTTCGAAGATTACTTCAATAATGGCGTCGATGATGTATGTGGTTTTGGTGTCGACATTATCGAGGGCGTCGACGAAGTCGTTGAAGTCTTCGACGATTTGTGTTTTTTGGCCGGCACCGGAGAGATGCTCGACTCTCGAGGTTTCTTCGACAGTTTTACAACGACTCGAGGTTTTTTATATTCCTCGACGCTACTGGTCTTAGCCATAGTAGCTTTGGACTTCCCTTTGTCGTCCAACGGAGCGACCTTAGGGGTATGGCTTTTTCGAGGGGGTCGAGGCCGCATTCTCGAAAACCTCTATCTTTTTACGGAATTCTTCCCACTTACTGGGAGAATCCGATTTAGTCGGACAACGAATTTCGAATGAAGAAGATGAGGGGGGGATCTATGTCTCCTTCATTTTTTTCGATGACGAAGAATGTCTCGATCTACTTCTAGATCGAGATCTCTTCGAGTGTCTATGGCGATCCGATCCCTTAGAATCGGTTGCTTTCTTATGTTTTTTTGACTAAACCTTTTTTGAGGCCTCCCTCCCCACCGACAGTTTACCTCTCCTCTCACGAAGAGCTTTTTCGGTCATCGATTGGCAGGAGCCGCAGTCGTCGGTTCGGTGATTGGAACCGAGACACCAGAGACAAATCCGGTGGGGATCGGTAATCGACATCTTAGATCCACAATCTGCACACTTCTTGAACCCAGTCCTGGGTGTCGAAGGTGTCGAAGATGACATTTTCTTCACAGAAAATAGAAGCGCGCCGTTCGATAGCGAAGCGATCGGAAAAACGGAACTGAAGCAACGGGCGCGGCTCGAGCTACTTATACCATCGGTGACGTCGACAGAATACGGAGTACGTCGAGGGACAATCGACGCCACGACCGAGCACAGCGCCCTCTGCCGAGAATTCTTTTTTCCGAAGCAGCGAAGCTGGAGATAACGATTATCACAAGATGAGGAATACGTGGGAGGACACAATCCATTCGAAATACAGTTTTAAGAGTGAACAGTCTCAAAGGGCATGAATGCAAAGGCTCAAACGGAACACCCATCAGAAACTTGAGGACAAGGTTCAAATCCCAACCAGGCACCGGGAAAGGTGACGGAGGGAACACATTAGTAAGCCCTTTTAGAAACTGAGAAATTAAAGGGATTTTAAAATAAGAACACTCTTCAGACGAGCACTTAAATATGGACAGCGCCGCCAGGTAACCTTTAACGGTACCCACTTGCAAGCCCCTGTGGGCTAATGAAAGCAAAAAAGACCGAACCACAGGAATGTCTGTTAGGCAGAAACTGTACAGTTCCCTTAGGGACCACTGCAAAAGATTTAAGACTACAGATGTTTGGCAGTAAACCCACTTGGTAGCAGTCTGTACCACACAGATTCACTTGGTAGCTGTGGCTGAGCAGTCAGACTTCCCTCAAGAAGAGTTAGGCAGTATATACAGCATACAAAATAGGTACAGAAATACAGTAGCACAAGCAAACACTGACTAGAGCTTGGGTGTAAAAGTATATAATTATTTAACACACTTATAAAAACACACTAGCACCAAATTATTAAGATAACTTCAAAAAACAATCACCATTATCATATGTACATCTCTGATTACTTGTTGGACAAGTCTTAGTTAACACCACTTATTTCCAGACAGAGGTGAGCGCTAAACGTTCGATGGCACTCCACAAGTTGAATAAAAAGGGAGGGAAAAGCAGAATTATGGAAGCATACACACTAAACACTTTTTAAAGAACCACAGCAAGTTAGGAAGGCACAGTCTACTGGTGAGCAAGGAAGTTTAGGTGCCAGGCCCACTTTCCAGGGAGCCAGGCGGAAGATGCCCAAGATCAGACAGTTAGAGTCTGCGAAGTTTGTGGAGGTAGTTCGAAAAAGGTTTAATTCAGTTCAGAAAAGTTAGCTAAGGTGTCCCAAGCTAACCCAGGTTCAAGAGACGAGGATTTAATACACCCCGTTCAATCGGTTGCAAGGGAAGCCAGGCGGAACACAGTACCTTAAATGGGGAGCATCCTCCAGCGGGGGCAGTTGTTCCTGGCAAAGGGTGCAAGTCGCAGCGTCGTCCAGAGGAAGAGAAGATCTCGTCGAGGAGGAAAGATGAAGGTCGTTGCACTGCCAGGCAAGAAACCAGCCGCGGAGTTCTCCAGTACAAAGGTACTATTTCGGTTTGCGGTAGTGGTGAAAACGTGGTATCCTGGTTGCCGGTGGTGTCGGCACAGGCAAGGCAGCCACAGAATGGTCCAGGAAGGCGAAAAGAAGGTAGACTGGTTATCCCCACCAGTCGAAGGAAGAAGACTCTCCGGGCTGGAGATCTCCTGTGTCGTTGGGAAAAGTGGTGGGACGGTTCAGCAGGGCTCCACCGGTGGTGTCATTGCAGGCCGGCTCAGCTTCTCCCTCCTCGGATTCTTAGGTCCTGTGGCGACTTCTGAAGTTCGTCCCCCAAGCCCTGCTTTTATGCAGCACACCCCCATTCACTCAGCCTAGCTGTCAATCAAACCTGCTAAGTGGCACTTGGGCCAATCACACAAAAGTGTGACTTGAGTTACCAAGGTAACTCAGTCCAGGGTGCCTAAACCCCCTCCCGCACCCCCTGTGGTACCCAGACAGAGTGGCACCACTTTTGGAGGCTTCTGTGGAGAAGCCCGCCAAAAAGTGGAACAAAGGGCTCGACTTGGGTTGGAGTCACAGAAGAGAACACAAACGCCATTTTAGAATAGAGTTCTGGCAAAAAATACAAACCGGCGAATTAATATGAAATAAATAAACCGGCGGTATATTCAAGGATATAAGAATTAAATAAAGTTGGTAGCCTCGAACAATGGGAAAATCCCATAGAGATATATTCGCGGTCGAATATAAAAAGTAGTATCCACTGCCACCAGCCAGAACTCGATCCGGGGGGGGGGCGGAGACGTGCCCCCTCGAACAACAGACCCCGGGGCAATCGAATTGCCCTGACCAGTACGTCCACAATATGATGGTTTGTACTGGTTTCTGTTCATAATTTGGGACTAGTAAAGCCAATGGTGACTTTACATGCCCTTGGAGACAGTCAGTCCCAGGGTATAGAGTCTATGTTGGGGGGTCGCTATGACACCCCTGGGTTATGGCACGGAGGGTGCTGTGTAACCCACATCAAAAAACACGAGACCCTATGGAGTAAAAGACCACATAGCACATAAAACACATGGAAAGTTAAAGGAACACCTAAAATCATGCCCAAGAGTGGGAGCAAAAGAACCTCAGCCTTAGCAGGAGAGAAAAAAATAAACCCCAAAAATCCAGCAAAGCTGCTGGGGGACTCACTAGGTTTGGGAAATTAGCCTTACAGAGAATTCTCCCTAACAATGTCACATGAAAATGGATCCACATTGTTAACCCTGCACCAGTCGCAGAACTTTCTGCAACGGCAACGGTACAGGGACTTAGTTGCGGGCCTTCTGGCCCAAAGCAACACCTCATTCACGCCTTCAGGGAGGTCCCAAATCCTTATACCTCAACCTTTCAGAAACCAAGGTTGAGGGATCTGACCTCTGGATGGAGAACCTGACCCCCCCCTCCCGTAAGATCAGATCGTCTCAGTAGTGAAGACGACATGGAGGGCAGATGGACAAGTCGAGAAGGTCCGGGTACCACGTCCTCCGGGCCCATGCCGGAGCAATGAGGATCATCCGGGAACCGAACTTTCGTAACCTCCGCAGCACTTGCGGGATGACGGGGACTGGAGGAAACGCGTACATCAGTGGGAATGACCACTCCACCACGAACGCGTCTAAGGCACCTCTTGGAGGAAATTCCCACGAGCAGAACGTTTCGCACTTTCGGTTGACACTGGAGGCAAAGAGATCCACTTGAGGGGTCCCCCAAAGGGCGAAGTTCTCTAGGATAATCTCCTGAGCCAACTCCCACTCGTGAGATTGTGCTCTGCCTGCTCAGAGCATCCGCTGTCTCGTTTGTCTCCGGCCAGATGAACTGCCGAGATCGAAACTTCCTGCTGGATTGCCCAGAACCAGAGCTGCATCGCCTCACTGCACAGAGGAAGTGGCCCTGCCCCCCCCCCCCCCTTTTTGTTGAGGTAGTGCACGGCCACTGTGTTGTCCGTCAGTATCAGGACATTCTTTCCTCGCACAGTCGGCAGAAAAGCCTTCAGGGCAAGCCTGAAGGCCCTCAGCTCCAGCAGATTGACATGGAGTCTGGACTCCAGAGACCAACGACCATTGACTGTCAACTCGTTGGCATGAGCTCCCGATCCTGTGAGGGATACGTCCGTCACAATAGTCACCTCCGGCCAGGGTAGCCAAAATGGAGCCCCCTTCATCAGATTGCCCTCGATGGTCCACCACAGAAGGTCCTGGGCGACCAAGGACGGCACCTGAATAGGGTCTGACATCCTGCCGGAGGACTGAGACCACTGGAGCTTGAGTGCCCATTGCAAAGATCTCATCCGCAACCTGGCCTCTGGCACCAGAAGAATGCAGGATGCCACGAGGCCGAGTGTTAGGAAAGATTTCATATTGTAGGTAATTTTCCTTCCATGTGGCAACCCCTAAACTTTTTGCTGTTTTACACCCTGATCTAGACTTTGCCAGAGAAGCACAGCCTTCCGCCGCACTCCTCTGGGCTTTCGCTCCATTCTTACAGGGAAACTGACATGCCCTTAAGCCAGTCAGTACCGAGAAACGTCGTTTTCCGTAGTTCTTTTCTCATGTTGCAGCTATCGCGCAACATGGCACAAGAGGGCACTGTAAGCTAAGTTACTGCACTCTTGGGTCTCTAGTCATTCTACAGGCCCTAGAAACTCT
Source organism: Ambystoma mexicanum (assembly GCF_040938575.1). NCBI lineage: Eukaryota > Metazoa > Chordata > Amphibia > Caudata > Ambystomatidae > Ambystoma > Ambystoma mexicanum. The sequence goes on from NC_090940.1 coordinate 45,902,269, forward strand.
CGATGGATTTATAACGAACTGTGCAAGTATGTCACGGACGGGACTGGTGGCAGCGATAGTTTGTGTTTTGAACTCCCTTTTGCCCAGTTAACCACGCTTCTCGCGTTTGGCCAAAATGGGTGGCTTGGCTTCCAAAATGGCCAGACCACGAGGTTCTTTGTCTCGTCTGCTGACCGTCTTGCCCCTTCACCTTGCCCAGGTCGAGCCGACCCGTGGCCATCCTTATTTGGGCATGTACTTTCCCGCGAAACACAGATGCTTTCGCGGGCTCCTACAGGCCTGTTGTGAGCCTCCAGGATGTGGGCTGGGATGTCTGGTTCCCTATACACATCCTGGGTGCCAGAGAGTCTAGTGTGTCTTGAATGCCTGGGACCACTGTGGTCCGTGATAGGTCCACGTATGGTGTGAGTGTTTTGTGAGCAGATCTCTCATTGGGCCCTCTCCGTTTTGGCGCGAAGGAAACCATGGATAAGAGGAGGCTGGAAACACCAGTACATGTCGATCTCCTGAGTTCTCACAAACAAAGGATAAAAGGAGCCAAGTATCCTGCAACCAAGAAGCAAAGTCGAGGAATCGCTGGTGACCTGCTGAAGGTTTGGCACCCTGCACTGCTGTCGTCCTGTGAGACCCCCTCTGATCGTACGAGAAGGCCTGTACTGGCGCTTCAACCCTTTAGAATAGTGGGAACTATTCTCGGCATCTTCAACTCCTGTACGTAAGCCGTTCGGAAGCGTCCATGGGCCATCCAGCGGACGCCTAGCCTACACAGGAACCTTGCTCTGTTACCGCCATCTGGCTGCTGCTGAAATCCGAGCCCTTGACACTCTCACACGCTCGTACACTTGGCGTTCCCAGGTCTGAAGTGAGAAGTGTACATTGGGCCTGGAATACAAGCGGCTGCAGAGTTGCCCTGCTGAGGTAACCATCTGTGCGTGTTCGCTGCGTTTGGGACACCCTCGACCCCGACTTCTGCTGCCGCGGAATCTACACGGCGCCGAGACGTCCCTCTGATCGCATCTGAACCTGCCAGCGAAGAAACTAACTCGGAGAAGCCGGGGTCTGCCTGCATCGGGGACCGGCGAGTAGTCAATACCCTGAACCAGTCTCCCTCCTGCAGGAGCCTGTGGCTTTCCCCCGCTGTTGAAAAGCAGCACCCCTTTCTCCGTACTCACGCCCTGCTTCTGTCCACAAGTAGAGGCTGCGCTTGAGTAGCGGAGGTCTGTTAGCCATCGTTCGTTCACCTCTCTGAACTGCCCGATTTCCCCGAAGAGACACTCCTTGGCCCGTTGGCACCTGCGGGTGCAGGTACTTTTGAGCACAAGGCTCCACTCTTCGAGGGGCTCAGAATTTCTTCTAGTTAAGTGGTCTCTGATGTCGAACTGGGCCTAACGATTACTTGCACTGCCTGTTTTCCTCCCAATCTAGGTGGTCTGCATATTTCGTGCTCCTAACTCGTTAGACCCCTCGGTCTTGTGTATATATATATATATATATATATTGTATTGATTGTGAGGAGTTGGTTTACTTGAGTTTACAGTGATTCTTTACTATGGTCGATGTTACAAAGGCCTTGTAATAAAGGTCTATATTTTTAATATAACACCTGCCTGGAATAATTTGTAAGTGTCCTTGCTTTGTGTGCTCATTGCGGGCTTTGTCACCCTCACCCCTCTTGAGACCTAGTTTTGACCGCCGCCATCGCTACCCTGATTGGCCTGGCTTGTCCAGAGGTTACCCTGTTCCAAGAAACTAGGCTGGCCTTCTGAACCTCTGCCCCTCCAGGACAGAGTTCAGAAATCCATCTCAACACTGAGCAATCTCAAGAACTCGAACGCTGGGAGACTCTGGGCATGCTGAAACTTGTACACCATCTGCTGAATGTGATGAGCCCTCACCTGGGGAGGAAAACGCTGCCCCAAGGACGTGTTGAGCACTGCTCCGATGCACTGGAGCCTTTGAGTTGGTGTCAAGTGGGACTTTAAGTTGAGGGAGAAGCCCAGCTTGTGGAGGGAGTGGCAGGTGACGGACAGATGATCCAGGACTTGCTCGGGAGAGGGCGCCCTGATCAACCAATCGTCCAGGTAGGGGTAGATGTGAATCCCACTTTCCTCAGATGCGCTGCCACCACTACCATGAACTTGGTGAAGACCCTCGGGCGGAGGTCAATCCGAACGGCAGGACCCGAAGCTGAAAGTGTGTGTCGCCAACAGCAAACCTCAGGTACTTCTTGTGCTTTGGATGGATCAGCACATGAAAATAAGCGTCCTTGAGGACGAGACACACTAACCAGTCCTGAAGTTGAAGGGCCTGGAGGACTTGAAAAAGAGTAACCATCTTGAACTTGTCCTTCCTGAGGAGATTGTTCAAACCGCGCAAGTCCATGATGGGTCTCAATCCCCAGTCTTTCTTGGAAATCAAAAAATAAGGGGAATACCATCCCTTGTTCCTCTCCGCTACAGGCACCAGTTCTATGGCGCCTTTCTCCAGCAGGGCTTGAACCTCCTGCCCAAGGAGCTGATCCGGACTCTGCAACGAGATATTCCCCAGTGGATTGTCGTGAGGCTTCTGCCGAAAGGGAAGACAGTAGCCGTGGGCTATGATCTCCAGAACCCACACATCTGAAGTAATGGCACGCCATTCCACAAGATGCTGCGCCAGCCTTCCCCCAACCGGCGAACCATGGGACATGGCCTCATGACTGAGCTGAAGCGGAATTGCCTGAGGGCAAAGAAGCAACTGCCAGAGGGCCTTGGCACCTAGAGTACCTTGCTTTCCACCTCTGGCACTCCTACGGTGGCCCCTTTGACTGGCAGCTCCTCTCGCTTTACCAAAGGATGAGTAATAACGAAAGGAACCTCCCCTCCATTGCTGTCCCCTAGGACGAAAAGGCGGAGGTTGGCGAACTGCAGCGCCTAACGACTTTGCTGCAGCTTTGGAGGTCTGCAACCTCTCAAGGCTCTAGTCAGCCTTGCTGCCAAAAAGATGTTCCCCGTCAGAGGGCATGTTGAGGAGCCGGGCCTGCACATCAGCAAACCCCGACTTCCGCAACCATGCAAACCTGCGCATCACGGTGCTCACCGCCATGGACTGGCTGACGCATTCTGCCATGTCCAAACCTGACTGAACGGCCTCACACATGCCATCCTTGCCATCCTGGACCATAGCAAGAAAACCATCCCGTTCATCCCCTTCGGGAATATGTTCAGCCGCTAAGGAAACCGTTTCACAGAGCGTGTGTGAAACATGACAAGGCACATATGAGTTGGCCACCTGAAGAGCCATACCCCCTGAAGAAAACACTTTCTTTGCCCCAAACATCAAAACGCTTGTCGTCCCTATCAGGAGGGATGGTAGGATACAACGCCTGCTTTGCTGGGGCCGTAGCCGCCTGCACCACCAAACTCTCCGGAGTGGGGTGCTTGGTCAAGTAGCAGGGGTCGCTACTGGCTGGGCGGTATTTTCGCAGCAAAGACTTGCCCACTGCCAGGAAACTCTCCGGAGCAGTCCAAGCTGCCGCCACCCCCCTCTGTAGAGCCATATGGAACGGCAGTACTGGGTCAGTTGGTGGACCTTGGTCGAAGATATCCGTGAAGTCATCCTGAAGAAAATCCCCTCCGGGATCAGACCACCCCAAGTACTCGGTGAGCCTAGACATAAGGCGCCAGTACGAGGAGTCAGCATGGGTGCCAGGCACAGGCCTATAAAACTCCACTTCCGGAGAGGTGTCCAGACCACTGGCGTCGTGCAGGGACTGATGCAGGTCCTCAATCTGGCTATGGCCCGAGAGAATCTCCTCTTGCATCGTATCAAAAACCATGCCATCAGAGCCCTCATCCAACTCCCAAATGTACTCAAGATGGCGGAAAGATGGCACAGAATGGGGAACAAAGCCATGCTTGACCTTGGGTAGAGCCTTTCTAGGGGGTTCTGCCGTGCCCCGGGGTACCCCCATCGAAACAGCCTCGAAAGGCAGAGTGAAATCGGCGTTGACACCGAACGCGGCAACGACAGCATCAATGGCTTCGACACAGGCCTTGAGGGCAGAGCCCCGAGTGTGTCCCTCGACATCCTGGGCGCGGATGGCATCGACGACTTCTTTGGAGGCGGAGCCTCGAGAGAGTCCCTCAACGACCTCGGCGCTACAGGCGTCGACATTTTCCTCGAAGACATCACAGGCTCACACGGTCTCGAGCGCGTCGAGGACCGGGTCGTGACTAGAACGATTCCGCTTGTCCGAGCGGGTCCGCTCCCGCGAATCGTGCCGACCACCCGAGCCCGAAGGCGTACGAGCGGTGTCTCTAGTCGGATCACGACCGAACCCACTCGGAGGCGCGGATGGACCAGTGCCCTGCGATTCGAGAATCGCTAGCATTTTCTTACCGAAGGAAGCCCATTCCTCCGGCGTCGCATGCTTGGTGGGATAAGTGCCCTGCCGACGGGCCGAGTCCTCGGATGATGACAGGGAAGGCGACCGATAACGGCGCTTCTGGGAGAGCCTCGAAGAGGCAGAGGAGTGGCGGGACCCACTCCGGGACCGAGACCCACTGGACTTCCGACGATGCAGAGAGTTGCCCCTCGAATCGTCAGTCGAAAGCCCCACGGACCTCGACTTTCGGGGCTTGGACACCTTACCGACCAACAGTTTCTTCTTGCGCTCCCGCAAGGCTTTGGACGTCGTAAGCGACTGGCAGTCGACAATCATCCGTGTCATGGGCCTCGCCGAGGCACCAGAGGCAGGCGTCGTGCGAGTCCGTCACCGACATCTTGGACCCGCAGTCCCCAAACTTCTTGAAGCCCGGACGCGGGGTGGAAGAAGAGGTAGACATCACATACGACTGAAACTTCACAAACGAACAGGTTCGAAGAATAATTCTGTAACTGAATCGCCCTTAAACAAAAGGTTCAGGACACTGAAGACTGATGATATCAGGAAAAAAAAGTTAGATTGACATTTAACCACAGAGCTAGTCTATTCTGCAGACATCGAAAAAAAAGTACATCTCTTTGCACCGCAGTCACATCTGAAGACCTGAAATCCTAACTTTAAAGATACTACTGGGGGGGTTCCCCATCTCAAAGGGAAAGGTACAGATCCTGAAATCAAATTAGTTGGCAACACACTATAGGGTATGTCAGTTAGGAGCTACTAGATGCTAGTTAAATTCTAGGTTAAAAACACTTTGATTAGCTAAGGTAAAGTATTGCAAAAGAAACTTTGGCCTTTAGAAATTTGGGATATGACACTGTAGCAGTCTTCAGCCCCTTCATGCACTACATATTCGCTCGAGTGAGATCAGAATCTAAAGATTGAAATAGCAAAATGACTGGGACTCAATAGCTTCCAAGCATTTCGAAGGTAGATTGGGAATGAGAAAAAAGGGTGAAGAGATGAAGGTGGCAGATTTCATATGAAGTTTAAATTGTGTGTCCTTTTATTTACAGCAGGCAGAGAAAGTCTTAGCAGGCACTAGAGCTTTTTAATTTTGTCCCATTCTCTTAACAGCCCTTGAGGTGGATTCTTGTGCAGCCTTAAAATGCATGGAAGCCAACCTGGAGGTGTACCATCAGGACCTGGCAACACTCACAGCTTTGAACGTGTGCAAACCTGGAGGCTGACAACTCTCCTCTAAAAGGCATTGCATTAGGGTTTCTCGTTCCTGCAAGTCGGAACATTTTTTTTCTGCATTATGGTTTAGTTGGATTGGGGGGTTTCTGTCGAGATCAGCTCTATAAAATGGTGTTGAACCATCTTTCGTGAAACAGAACATCCTGCTAGGGCCAACTGGTCTTTGAAGAACGTTCAGCACATAAAATATGATTCTAATTGTCGGAAGCGGCCTCCGTGTGATCACTGTTTGAGGTGCGGCTTGATAGTACGTTCGTTGGTACGTTCACGGGTCCTTTCCTCAGAACGCTCGGAGAGAACCGAGTGTCGAGCCGTGTATGCTGAGCAGCTGAGCTGCAAGCTGTGAACGGTGAACTGGGAGCAGTGAAACGTGGGCTGTGGCTCGGGGCCAGTGATCTTCAGTCACCCATTAGTCTAGTGCTTGTGTGGAGGCGTGTGGAGGCGTGTGCAGCGTCGGTGGAGCCCAGACGCGGCTCCGCTGCAACCTATGAGGGCGAGTGCAGTGTGCGCATAATCTACCTGCCTCAGTTGTCCTGCGCTGTGAGCACTAACTGTTTGAAATAGTGTAAAAAATAAATCACTCTCCTATTGGCAGAGCTCTGCGGAAGAGGGTTTAGAAGACGGTATTTCTGTCCTGCCTCGAGTTCCTGTGCTGTGAGCACTAATAGCGTGGAAAACTGTAAAAGCAAAATTACTATATATTGGTAGAGGTTTTTTTGGAAGAGGCCCTAGAGGACGATATTTCAGGCCGACTTGGAGCATCTGTGTTTTCTTCATTAGTATTCTCCCGGCAGTTACAGTATCTGGCAGCCAGTACGCTTACTGCTGGGGGGAATAAGAGGTTTTGCTCTCGGCAGAAGGCGACAGGTCGGGAGACTGCGGGAAGATAATTTTTCCTTTGATCCCGGCCATCAGATTTCTTGCTGTAAGGTGCGGTGCTGGTGTGGACCGTTCCCGAGAGGTTTGTGAGCCCTGCGCAAACCAAGAGTTAAACTCGTGAGTTGGTGGGGAGACTGTGGGAGAGAGGGCATCCTTCAGGTACCCCGACTGTAGCTATTCCCATCTGGTCTACTCTATACAAATACTAGCCCTCTGCTGCTTTTATCTATTCTTGGACAATTCTGGGCGCTTCCAGTTTTTGTAAAGAAAATTATATTATTTAATCACAATGCCACCAGGGGAAAAACTAAATAAATATAACCTACGCAAGACAGACAATTGGAAGTAGACCTACGGAGTGAAGAGATGGGAAGCCCTAAAATAACCAATAAGAAAAAAAAAAAAGCCTACTGCCTTAGGAAAAGGGGCAATAACCGGTTTCTTCCCCCCTCGTCCTATACCAGAAATGAACTCTACAATTATCGAGGAACCTGTACTGTCTGGCGAAGTGAGGGGTGAACTATTGAGCTCTAAAAACTTTGATGATATTGACAACAATTTGTTATTAAATCTGTTTGAACATCAAACGAGAGATGACCCGCCCCCCCCCCCCCCCCAGATCTCCAGATTGCCTGGCGACAAACGCTTGCCACATGACAATAATCCTTTGTCCTCTCCAGTCCTTGCTGTGGACAATTCAGCACCTAAGAGCCGACTGTCAGCATCCCCTAACTTGGTAATGGTTTCAATGGAAGACTCACCTGACCTGGAGGTAGGAGATCTTTCAACTTTGTTCCCGGGGGCAAAGGAGCTGGCAGAAATTCAATCCTCTGTGGCTTCTCTTCAATTTGCCCTTAAAATATTGCTCCAAATGACAGGGCGGATACTTACTAACACTAACCCATTGACCACTACACAGGCAGAAGAAAATCAGGAAACGGACAGAAACTAACATTTCTGAAGCCATTGGTATGGCCGAGGAGATAAATATGTCAGATAATGAAACCTCGGTGAATGTGGATCAGACTAAGGTGGTATTTTACTCCCGCAAGCAACGCAAAATGGCCAAGAAAGCGCTATAGAGCAGAAAAAACCTGATTCAGGATCCTATAGAGGGAGACTCGCCGAACATTGGTGGTCGTTCAAAGAAAGCCAAAAAAGGGCAGCCAGAGCCAAGAAAAAGAGTAGCTCTGGAGTTGGCTGCCTATCCAGCTGGCTGATCACTGATCAAAGAACAGTCGAGTGAGGAAAGCACACCCTGTCTTTTGTGTATTGTTTAAAGAAAGTTTTTCGTGTTTTTTGTTGATTTCAGTCACATCGACTCTTATACCAAACAGTTTTTTCTGGGTGCCGGGGAGAAAAAAAATGACTCTGGTATCAAGAAGTCAAAGAAGAATATGAAGAAAATGTAGTTCCCATTAATAATAGGAACTCCCGTCCCCTGCACACCATTCAAAAGTGGAAAAAGATATTTTCCAAACAGATCTCAGTATTATTTTGTGATTTTCAAATAATCATTCTCACTCTAAGAATTTTTTGACCACAATCAACGTAAAAATACTTCGAAATTAGATTTCAGTCGACAGCTTTACACCTTTTGAATGATTGTTTTTTACTGATGTATATGACATAGATTTGTTATTTACTTTTGAGTTCACTTCACTCTAATAACTCCAGTTATACATATAACAAAAATTAGTTATTTTCAACAACATAACACAATTCAAATTAAAAAATGGCTCAACGCGTTTCGAGAGACTCAACTCTCTTCTTCAGGAGCAGCAATTCACTTTTTTTTATAACCTTAATTACTTGTTTTTATGATTCTAGTAATTCATACTATTATCCAAGAAATGATAACTTCATCACCCTTTAACAAATGAACACTTCTTCAGCATTTTCTTGTGGCAACTATTCCATTGTGAATTGATGGAAACGTCATCCTTCTGTGTTGCCCAATGCGTTTTTGATTATCTATAAATAATATGATATATATATATATATATATATGTTATCCTCAATATAATGAAATGTTAAGTAATTATTTTTAGAAATGTGTAGTGTCTAATCCTACCTGTGTGTTCCTTTCCTCTCAACCTCCGGACGGATTAAGCCTCTTCCCAGTATTCAATTGCCATTCATATTGCAATGCCAAGTTCTGACATAGTATTGTGCTGGATGTCAAGTCACCTTCACGGTATTTAGATCTATCCCTTCGTATGTGTCCGTTTCCTCCCTGTATGTAAACCATAGTCTAAATCAGTACATATTCTCGCTTGCTCATATTTACGTATGTACAAGAAAGGATAAATAACTTCCTCTTTTTACCTGACACAGTAGCTGTGAGCCGCCGTCAACGTTCCTTAGCTCAACGCTGTTATTCTCTGCTGTTGTTGTATCCCCGTGAAAGTCTGTTAAGAATGTTCACTACCAGTATATTATTAAGCCTCCTGCGAACGAGGCGCTCAACATGTCCAAATTTCGATAGCAAATCGTTTTTATTTTACCTGCAATGGCTCTACCCGTTACCGCACTGATTCTTCTTCTTTACACGTTAACCTGGTTGCCTAGTAACTAATTCTTTTGTACTCATGTGATCCAGTCACATGTTTCTTCGGAATTATGGGAGTCGTAGTTTAACTTCTCATTATATAATATGGTGTGAGCATTTACTCCAACACCCGTCGTTTTGGAAGGTGAGTATTATGATAGAAATCAACGTTGTGAAAAACGGTTTTCTGTATGTATCCACTATATCCGTTGGATTTTACACAATAACGGTGAGATCATTCCAATCTGTATCCCCGTTCGTTATTGTCATATGTATTCACGTGATCTAGTCACATGATTCTGCGGAAATATGGGAGTTGTAGTTTTGCTCTTTATCCTTTTTTTCTTTTTTACTTTTTAGCTTTTTTTCTTTTATTTCAGTGAGATGCAATCCTTTCTCTTTAACTAAACGTGTAGAGAGTGATTATTGATGTATTTCTAGTATCTATGGAATGTTACTCTAAACCACGAGAATGGTCATGTTCCTGTGCGATGGTGCATTCTGGAGATCGAAGTCCCTATGAATGGTTGTCTTATCTGACTTATGTACAAAATATCTTAACTATGAACCATTAAGTGTATGTTTGGTTCGTGATATCCTTTATCTCCGGTGTTCTGGATCATCTTTCCATCAAGTCACAATGTAATTTACATTTTTTGTTGCTCCTCACTTCGGTCACATTGTTTTTTTGTATACATGTTCTCTACGGTCGTCCCCGTTCCTCATTATTCATTTTTTAGGGGGGACTAAATGCCTAAATCCTATAGATCTTTTCTTCATAGAAATGAACTTAAGCTGTATTCCTCATTCATTCCTCTTGGTTCAAGAGCATCTAGCTTATGAATCCAAAACATTTCTCTGCGTGTTAATATTTGTTCTAGATTGTAAAGAACAAACTATTATTCACATCTGTAGATTTCCTGAATACCGTTGTGTGTAATTTTCTTTGTTCTAGATATATCTCCACATCTAAGAAGTGGATTGATGGATTGCCTACTTCTAGGGTAAATTTAATGCGGTTATTGCATGTATTTAGATATTCAAAAAATGACTAACTCCTGCTTGGTTCCTTTCCAGATGGCAAATATATCAGCTATATATCGTCTCCACATGGCCAAATGATTCGACCATGTGGGGTGTTCCAGTATGTATTGAGTTTCAAAGTGAAACATGAAGATGTTAGCATATGCTGGGGCCATTGCTGACCCCATTGATGTACCGGATGTCTAAGTAATATTTACCTTGAAATCTGAAATAGTTGTTCAATATTATTTTTGCTAATTCTATGGCAAATACTTTGTTTGCCGGAAAAAACTCTTGTTGCAGTAATATCCATTCCAAGGCTTCCAGTCCTCCTTCATGTGGGATTGATGTATATAACGATTGAACATCTAGTGTAAATAAAATCCAATCGTCTTCAATTAGATTGATGTTGTTTAAGACATTCAAAAAATGTGTCGTGTCTCTCAAGTATGTGGAAGTGGTTTGTACAATTGGCTGGAGTAGTTTGTCCAAATATCTTGATAATGGGTCGAACACGCTCTCTGTGGCTGCTACAATTGGCCTAAAAGGAGGATTTTCAAGATTTTTGTGGACTTTAGGAAGTCCATAAAAAACTGGCAAAATAGGATTTTTATTAATCAAAAAGTCTTTTGTTTTTTCTGTTACCCACTCCTCTGCAGCTGCCTTATTCACTATTTCTTCCACCATCCTTTGAATTTCAGATGTGGGATCATGTATGTATTAATATCCTCAAGAAGAGTTAGACATCCTTGTTTGTATAAATTTTCATCCATTATCACAATTGCTCCGCCTTTATCTGCAGGTTTGATTTCGATTGTCCTGTCATTTGCTAGTTCCCTCAAGATTCTCAATTGATGTTTCTGAAGATGTTGGCCTTTTATGTCCATATATTTAATAGATTTAAGGTCCTTTTTCATCTTCATTTCAAAAAGATCCAAAGTGGTGTTTTTGACATTTGGACTAAATGTACTTTTGGCCTTCATTTTTAGGCTATCAAAAGTTACTGATCTTTCCTGCATTGGTGGTATTGAATCAAAAAACAGCTTCAGTTTCATCTTTCTGACGAACTTAAAAAGATTTACCTCTTCGTTGAAAAGATTTGTTTGATTTGTTGGTACAAAGGATAAACCTAGTCCCAGGAGATCCAGTAGTTGTTTCGTAAATGTTTTGCTTGAAATATTTATGATCAACTTTGGGTTTTCTTTCTGCTTCTTAGGTTTCTTCCTTCCTCTTCGCGTTCGGCGTCTTCTAAAAAAAGGGGGTCCGGCAAGTTTCTCTGAATTTCTGGTATTGGAGTTGTAGATACTGTTGTAATTCCCGATGTCAAGGGTACTCCTGTTGTTGGTTGAGTAGGCCTATTCTCCCCCTTCCTTCACTCGATCCATCACTTGATGGATCTGTGCTCTTACTTCCTCTTCTTGGTTTTTTTTGAAAAGGTGCTCGTTTCTCTTTGTTTTGAAACTGTTGATTCTGTTGATAATATTCCTGCCAAGTATACACTATGTCTCTCGCATAATCCAAAGTATCTCTGCAGTATTTTCGGATCTTTCTTTGTTCGATGTCTTTCTTATAAGAGTCAAGTTTTTGATTGGTTAAGGCTAGAATGTTCGTGAGTTCCTCCACAGATGTTAGTGTCACTAGTTGTTCTTTCAATTCTGCTATTTCCGTGTCTAGTTTTGTTAATGACGCTGCAAGTTCTTCAATTGTTAAAAGAATTAGGTCTAATGAACACTTAAGGATATGTTCCCATCTTGCTACAAAGTCACTATTCTCTTTGCAGAGAGTCGGTTTCAGATATATTCTTAAACCTCTAGGGATTTTCTGGGATTTGTAGTATTCCGTTAAGGTAGTAGCGTGTAATTTTTGGGCAATTTCTCGTCTAATTAATTTCTCTAAATTATTAATTAATTTCTCTGGATTTTCTTGAGTGGATGTTTGCTTGCCTTTTCTTTTGATTAAGCCTAATATTCGGCTTGCTTCTTCCTGTGAGAAAGCTAGCGTCTTTGCATGTTTTGTAGTTAATGCATTAATTTTTTAAAAGGACATATTATCCAAATGTCTTCTAGTCTGTCCTAATTCTGGTTTGGGGTGCTGACCACCAGAATTAGGACAGACTAGAAGACATTTGGATAATATGTCCTTTTCAAAAATTAATGCATTAACTACAAAACATGCAAAGACGCTAGCTTTCTCACAGGAAGAAGCAAGCCGAATATTAGGCTTAATCAAAAGTACAGGCAAGCAAACATCCACTCAAGAAAATCCAGAGAAATTAATTAATAATTTAGAGAAATTAATTAGACGAGAGATTGCCCAAAAATTACACGCTACTACCTTAACGGAATACTACAAATCCCAGAAAATCCCTAGAGGTTTAAGAATATATCTGAAACCGACTCTCTGCAAAGAGAATAGGGACTTTGTAGCAAGATGGGAACATATCCTTAATAAGTGTTCATTAGACCTAATTCTTATAACAATTGAAGAACTTGCAGCGTCATTAACAAAACTAGACACGGAAATAGCAGAATTGAAAGAACAACTAGTGACACTAACATCTGTGGAGGAACTCACGAACATTCTAGCCTTAACCAATCAAAAACTTGACTCTTATAAGAAAGACATCGAACAAAGAAAGATCCGAAAATACCGCAGAGATACTTTGGATTATGCGAGAGACAGTGTATACTTGGCAGGAATATTATCATCAACAGAATCAACAGTTTCAAAACAAAGAGAAACAAGCACCTTTTCAAAAAAAACCAAGAAGAGGAAGTAAGAGCACAGATCCATCAAGTGATGTATCGAGTGAAGGAAGGGAGAATAGGCCTACTCAACCAACAGGAGTACCCTCGACATCGGGAATTACAACAGTTTCTACAACTCCAATACCAGAAATTCAGAGAAGCTTGCCGGACCCCCTTTTTTTAGAAGACGCCGAACGCGAAGAGGAAGGAAGAAACCTAAGAAGCAGAAAGAAAACCCAAAGTTGATCATAAATATTTCAAGCAAAACATTTACGAAACAACTGGATCTCCTGGGACTAGGTTTATCCTTTGTACCAAAAAATCAAACAAATCTTTTCAACGAAGAGGTAAATCTTTTTAAGTTTGTCAGAAAGATGAAACTGAAGCTGTTTTTTGATTCAATACCACCAATGCAGGAAAGATCAGTAACTTTTGATAGCCTAGAAATGAAGGCCAAAAGTACATTTAGTCCAAATGTCAAAAACACCACATTGGATCTTTGAGAAATGAAGATGAAAAAGGACCTTAAATCTATTAAATATATGGACATAAAAGGCCAAAATCTTCAGAAACATCAATTGAGAATCTTGAGGGAACTGCCAAATGACAGGACAATCGAAATCAAACCTGTAGATAAAGGCGGAGCAATTGTGATAATGGATGAAAATTTATACAAACAAGGATGTCTAACTCTTCTTGAGGATATTAATACATACATGATCCCACATCTGAAATTCAAAGGATGGTGGAAGAAATAGTGAATAAGGCAGCTGCAGAGGAGTGGGTAACAGAAAAAACAAGACTTTTTGATTAATAAAAATCCTATTTTGCCAGTTTTTTATGGACTTCCTAAAGTTTACAAAAATCTTGAAAATCCTCCTTTTAGGCCAATTGTAGCAGCCACAGAGAGCGTGTTCGACCCATTATCAAGATATTTGGACAAACTACTCCAGCCAATTGTACAAACCACTTCCACATACGAGAGACACGACACATTTTTTGAATGTCTTAAACAACAATCTAATTGAAGACGATTGGATTTTATTTACACTAGATGCTCAATCGTTATATACATCAATCCCACATGAAGAAGGACTGGAAGCCTTGGAATGGATATTACTGCAACAAGAGTTTTTTCCGGCGAACAAAGTATTTGCCATAGAATTAGCAAAAATAATATTGAACAACAACTATTTCAGATTTCAAGGTAAATATTACTTACAGACATCCGGTACATCAATGGGGTCAGCAATGGCCCCAGCATATGCTAACATCTTCATGTTTCACTTTGAAACTCAATACATACTGGAACACCCCACATGGTCGAATCATTTGGCCATGTGGAGACGATATATAGCTGATATATTTGCCATCTGGAAAGGAACCAAGCAGGAGTTAGTCATTTTTTGAATATCTAAATACATGCAATAACCGCATTAAATTTACCCTAGAAGTAGGCAATCCATCAATCCACTTCTTAGATGTGGAGATATATCTAGAACAAAGAAAATTACACACAACAGTATTCAGGAAATCTACAGATGTGAATAATAGTTTGTTCTTTACAATCTAGAACAAATATTAACACGCAGAGAAATGTTTTGGATTCATAAGCTAGATGCTCTTGAACCGAGAGGAATGAATGAGGAATACAGCTTAAGTTCATTTCTATGAAGAAAAGATCTATAGGATTTAGGCATTTAGTCCCCCCTAAAAAATGAATAATGAGGAACGGGGACGACCGTAGAGAACATGTATACAAAAAAACAATGTGACCGAAGTGAGGAGCAACAAAAAATGTAAATTACATTGTGACTTGATGGAAAGATGATCCAGAACACCGGAGATAAAGGATAATATCACGAACCAAACGTACACTTAATGGTTCATAGTTAAGATATTTCGTACATAAGTCAGATAAGACAACCATTCATAGGGACTTCGATCTCCAGAATGCACCATCGCACAGGAACATGACCATTCTCGTGGTTTAGAGTAACATTCCATAGATACTAGAAATACATCAATAATCACTCTCTACACAACGTTTAGTTGTTAAAGAGAAAGGATTGCATCTCACTGAAATAAAAGAAAAAAAGCTAAAAAGAAAAAAAGGATAAAGAGCAAAACTACAACTCCCATATTTCCGCAGAATCATGTGACTAGATCACGTGAATACATATGACAATGAACGGGGATACAGATTGGAATGATCTCACCGTTATTGTGTAAAATCCAACGGATATAGTGGATACATACAGAAAAACGTTTTTCACAACGTTGATTTCTATCATAATACTCACCTTCCAAAACGACGGGTGTTGGAGTAAATGCTCACACCATATTATATAATGAGAAGTTAAACTACGACTCCCATAATGCCGAAGAAACATGTGACTGGATCACATGAGTACAAAAGAATTAGTTACTAGGCAACCAGGTTAACGTGTAAAGAAGAAGAAGAATCAGTGCGGTAACGGGTAGAGCCATTGCAGGTAAAATAAAAACGATTTGCTATCGAAATTTGGACATGTTGAGCGCCTCGTTCGCAGGAGGCTTAATATACTGATAGTGAACATTCTTAACAGATAGAGACTTTCACAGGGATACAGCAACAGCAGAGAATAACAGCGTTGAGCTAAGGAATGTTGACGGCGGCTCACAGCTACTGTGTCAGGTAAAAAGAGGAAGTTATTTATCCTTTCTTGTACATACGTAAATATGAGCAAGCGAGAATATGTACTGATTTAGACTATTGTTTACATACAGGGAGGAAACGGACACATACAAAGGGATAGATCTAAATACCGTGAAGGTGACTTGACATCCAGCACAATACTATGTCAGAACTTGGCATTGCAATATGAATGGCAATTGAATACTGGGAAGAGGCTTAATCTGTCCGGAGGTTGAGAGGAAAGGAACACAGGTAGGATTAGACACTACACATTTCTAAAAATAATTACTTAACATTTCATTATATTGAGGATAATATATATATATATATATCATATTATTTATAGATAATCAAAAACGCATTGGGCAACACAGAAGGATGACGTTTCCGTCAATTCACAATGGAATAGTTGCCACAAGAAAATGCTGAAGAAGTGTTCATTTGTTAAAGGGTGATTAAGTTATCATTTCTTGGATAATATGAATTACTAGAATCATAAAAACAAGTAATTAAGGTTATAAAAAAAGTGAATTGCTGCTCCTGAAGAAGAGAGTTGAGTCTCTCGAAACGCGTTGAGCCATTTTTTAATTTGAATTGTGTTATGTTGTTGAAAATAACTAATTTTTGTTATATGTATAACTGGAGTTATTAGAGTGAAGTGAACTCAAAAGTAAATAACAAATCTATGTCATATACATCATCAGTAAAAAACAATCATTCAAAAGGTGTAAAGCTGTCGACTGAAATCTAATTTCGAAGTATTTTTACGTTGATTGTGGTAAAAAAATTCTTAAAAAAGAGTGATAGAATGATTATTTGAAAATCACAAAATAATACTGAGATCTGTTTGGAAAATATCTTTTTCCACTTTTGAATGGTGTGCAGGGGACGGGAGTTCCTATTATTAATGGGAACTACATTTTCTTCATGATCACTGATCAAGACAAGAACAAAGATCTGCCGGTAGAGATGGTCCAACCAGTAAGGGTCGATGTGAGTGCAGAGGAAGGCAGAATACCCTCCTTGGATGAATTAGAGGAACAGGCTGACGAATGGGAACGACTTGAGAACTATGTTCAAGAGGTGGTAGACACCCAGCCCAGGAGCCCGGGTACACTACCTGAACTTCAGCCAGTTAGGGCCACTGCCAGTAATAATCCTACCAGATTAGCCAAGGTTGGATGTGACCCTACTGAAACAGGATTTGTTTGATCAAGAACCTATATAAAAATTGCGACCACAGATGGCTACCGCGCTCAGAGTTCTTAATTCATCTGAATTCAGTTCCGGAACTACTTGTGCTGAAGTCTGACAACTTCCAGTTTGTGGAGCCACTTAAGGGCCCCAATTCCTGCATTTCTGCCCTGCATTACAAGTTTTTATCTACCACTCAGTTGATCAGGAAATTTCGTGACGAATTACAGGCTGTGGATGTTGAGATCGATGCAGATCTTGATGAAGTTGACCCCACTGATGAACATGAGGAATTAGGTGGATCGGTCAACCCAGGGGTGTGCCCCTTTATTCCTAAAGGAAAGAAAGTAGAAGTTACAGATGTTCAGTTGGTCCTAAAATGGCTAGCGGAATCCCTCCCGGCGGTGTTACCTAACCACTGAAATGTGTCATTAAGGTCATGGAACTGTAGAGGATTTACACATTTATTGACCCCGGAAGGATCCGTAAAATTTGTGGTGAAACAGCCTTATCTGCTTACAAGAAACTTGGGCAATGGACATCCTTCTACTTGATGGTTATGCGAACTATCAATCCTTTGCTAAAAGGGGCGAAAAAGGCAGACCATTTGGAGGGCTTCTGATAGGAGTGGCTAGCTATTTGACCTTGAGGCAGATCTCCTGTAGTCAAGACAATTTGCTGGCAGTTGAGGTCGAGTATGGTCCAAAGGTTAAAAAGGGGGACATTTTTATTAATAAATTTATATAATCCTCCCCACACCTTGATAAGTGAACCCTTACAAGAAGCCCTTCATGAATTATTAGCCTCTTGGTCAGTCTTCCCTGGAAATGGAGCGGTAATTGTAGTGGGCGACTTTGTCGCATATCAGCTGAGGGAGGGAAGTAAGGAACAAGTTACTTACCTGTAACTGTTGTTCTCCAGCATGGGTCTGGCATGGATTCACATGCTCATGAATATTCCCCGTCGTCAGGCTGGGAATCCTCGGTAAAGAAAAAACCAGTATCAGTTTCGTTTCTGATCGGTCTTTCGTAGTAATAACCAATCACTGGTCTCTGCGTCATACTGACCACAGCCAATGACTGCCCTCTACCTAAGCACCGCCTCCGGCAGCCATCTTCAGATTTGGAAGCACGTGAAGTGGCAGTATGACCAAGTGAAGAGCCGCAGAGGGGTAGGCGGGAGGGTTCGCATGTGAATCCATGCCAGACCCATGCTGGAGAACAACAGTTACAGGTAAGTAACTTGTTCCTTCTCCAGCATGGGGTCTGGCATGGATTCACATGCTCATGAATAAAGAATACATAGCAGTACACACATGCACAACCACGGGAGGTGGCAAAGGCTCAACAATAAGCATCACATTAACTCAACATTAAGCATCTTACCTCCTCACCAGGCTCACCTCAGGCGAACAGGTTGCGCAGCACTGCTTGGCCGACCCTGGACTCCTCCCTGGAATCCCGGTCGACGCAGTAGAATTTCGTGAAGGTGTGCGTCGACCTCCACGTAGCAGCCCTGCATATGTCCAGCAGGGGCACACCAGATAGGAACGCCGTGGTAGCTGCGATCGCTCTGGTGGAATGGGCTCTCGGACGGCCAGGCAGCGGTCGGTTTGCCAACCGGTGACAGTACATGATACAGCCGGAGAGCCATCTGGAGATGGAAGCCTTCGAGAGAGCCTTCCCCTGATTGACAGGTCCAAAGTTCACAAAGAGTTGTGACGTCTTCCGAAAACCCTTCGTGCGGTCCACGTAGAACTTCAGCGCTCTAGCTACATCCAGCGAGTGCAAAGTCCTCTCAGCCGGCGACGAAGGCGACGGGAAGAACACAGGTAACACCAAGGGTTCGTTGAGATGGAAGTCTGACGGTACCTTGGGCATGAAGGAGGGGTGCGTCCTGAGCACTACCCTCGTGTCGTGGAAAGTCAAGTACGGGGCCTTGCAGGAAAGGGCCTGGATCTCTCCCACTCGTCGTGCGGAGGTGATGGCCACGAGAAAAGCTGTTTTCCACGATAGAAACTTCAACGGGGCCGAGTGCAGAGGCTCGAACGGAGGTCCCATGAGCTTGGTCAGCACCACGTTGAGCTCCCACGCCGGGGCCGGAGCCTTCACCGGCGGGAACGATCTGAACAGTCCCTTCATGAACTCTTTCACCAGACGATGAGACCACAAGGACGTCCGGCCCGTGGTTCTGGTGTATCTGGAGATCGCAGCAAGATGAATCTTGATGGACGCGTGCGCCAGACCAGCTTTGGCCAGCGTCAGCAGGTACGGCAGTACTTGGGGAGCCGTAATCCGTAGAGGGTTAATCTTCTGTGCGTGGCACCAGACAGAGAACCTCTTCCATTTGTGTCCGTAGCATTTAAGAGTCGAGGACGCCCTGGCCTTTGCAAGAACCTCTCTGCAATCGGCCGGTATGTCGTATCCTCCAAACTCTAGCGCTGCAGGAGCCAGGCCTGCAAGTTCAGCGACTTCGGGTCGTGGTGGAGGATGGCGCCTCCTTCCCTGGAGAGTAGATCCGCGTCCGCCGGCAGCTTGATCGGCGGGGACGCTGACAAGACCAGAAGGTCCGGGAACCATATCTGCCTCGGTCACGCAGGTGCGACGAGGATCATCCTGCACTGTGACCTCTTGAGCTGGTTGACGAGCCGGATTAGCAGAGGCAAGGGAGGGAACGCGTAGAGGAACAGGCCCTCCCAGGGGAACGAGAAAGCATCGCCCATGCTCCTCGTCTGGGGAAACCTGCTGGCGAACCTCCGGCACTTGGTGTTCGTCGCCGTCGCGAACAGGTCGATCTGGGGTGTGCCCCACCGTCGGAAGAGGCGATCCACCAGATCCTGCCGTAGTTCCCACTCGTGGCACGAGCGCAGCTCCCTGCTGAGTGAGTCGGCGATGGTGTTTTTTATCCCTGCCAGATGAAACGGCACCAGAAGAATCCCTTGGGCGACGGCCCAATGCCACAGGTCCTGCGCCTCCTTGGACAGCACTGGGGACCTGGTTCCGCCCTGTTTTCTGATGTAAAACATGGTGGTGGTGTTGTCGGTGAAGATCCTCACCACCTTGCCCTTGAGGGACGGAAGGAAGGACCTGAGGGCCCAAAACACTGCACGGAGCTCCAGGACGTTGATATGCAGGGACTTCTCCGTCGGGAGCCAGAGTCCCCTTGCGTGCAGATTTTCGGTGTGCGCTCCCCACCCTTCTAGGGAGGCATCCGTGGTCACAGTCACCTGGTGGGCTGGGGTCTGGAAGTCCATGCCCGCCGTCAGATGCGCGCGGGTGCCCCACCACCGTATCGCTCGTCGGAAACTCTCGTCGAGCTTGATCCTTTCCTCGAAGCTGCCCGTCGTCTGGATCCAGCGCGCATCCAGGAATTCTTGCAACGGGCGCATCCGGAGCCTGCACATGGGAATGAGGTAGATGCAGGAAGACATCATCCCGAGGAGGGACTTGATGGACCTCACTTTGGCCGCGTCGGCCACCAACATCCGTTGCACCTTGCCCAAGATGGTCCTGGTCCTCTCCTCCGACGGGGAGGCCAGAAGGGACACTGTGTCGAGCCTCGCTCCCCGAAACAGTGCGACTTGCGCGGGCACCAGGTGGGATTTGGGGTAGTTCACGGAGAATCCCAGGTCCGTGCGGAGTTGGACGGTCCTTGCCGTGTGGACCACGGCGAGCTCCCTCGTCTTGGCGCGGATGAGCCAGTCGTCCAGGTAGGGGTAGACGTGAATCCCCTCGCGGCGCAGCTGCGCCGCCACCGGTGCGAGGCACTTGGTGAATACCCTGGGTGCCGACCGTAGTCCGAAGGGAAGGGCTTTGAACTGGTAATGACGCCCTTGGACCACGAATCTGAGGAATTTTCGGTGCCCCTTTAGGATGGGAATGTGGAAGTAGGCATCCTCCAAATCCAACGACGATAGGAAGTCTCCTTCCTCCAGCTGACCCAGGACGTGCTGGAGGGTGACCATCCGGAACTTCTGCGCCTTGATGAACTTGTTCAGACGTCGCAGGTCCAGGATGGGGCGCCATCCTCCCGTCTTCTTCTTCACGAGGAAGTATCGCGAGTAGACTCCGGAGCCACGAAGCCCCGAAGCCTCTTTGGGACGAGTTCGATGGCGCCCTTTCTGAGCATCGCCTTTACCTCCAGGAGAAGTTGAGGGACGTGAAGTTCTTTCCTGGCCACGGGGGGGACGCGCGGGCACCTTCTTTGAAATTCGAGCGCGTGGCCCCGGGCCAGGGCGTCCAGCACCCAACGGTCGGTGGAGATGGACTCCCACACGCTGACGAAGCCCGCCAGCCGGCCTCCCACCGGGGTGCTTCGGTGGGGGCCCGACCCCACGGCCGGTTCAATCCTGCTTGGACGCGGCCTTGCCGCCTTGACCTCCTTGGCGACGACGGCGGGGTCCGCTAGACTTGCCTCGTCCTCTGTAGGCCTCTTGCGACGACGAGCGGGCCGCTTGACGGTAGGAAGCGAAACCGCCGCCGGAACCTTTGGAGGCGCCCTTGCCTCCGCCGCTCCGAAAGGGCGTTCGTCGTTGCTGCAGGACTCCAAGGGCCCGGGCCGTCTCAGTGTCAGCCTTGATGGCCTGAAGGGAATCGTCCACTGTCTTCCCAAACAGGTTGTTCCCGTCGAAAGGCATGTCCAGGACTCTGGTCTGGACGTCCTGCCGAAAGTCCGTAGCTTTGAGCCATCCACGACGTCGAAGGCAAACGCCGTTGCCCAGCTGGCGGCACCCAGTGTCGGCGATGTCCGTCGCCACGGTGATGGCGTGGTCCGAAGCCACCTCACCTTCCTGCAGGATCTCAAGGGCCTCCGCCCTCTTGTCGTCCGGCAGAAAATCCAGCAGGGGAGCCATCTTGTACCAGAGCTCCCTGTCGTAGCGGGCCACGATAGCCAAGGCGTTGGCCGCTTTAATCGTCGTCGCTGCCGACGAGATGACTCTACGTCCCATAGCATCCAATTTCTTTCCCTCGCCGTCCGGCGGGGAAGTCGACGTGGAGGCCGCACCCCCCCCCGCTTTCTTCCTGGCTGCCGCGGAGACGACGGAGTCCGGGGTAGGCTGCGCCCGGAGGCATAGGGGGGCCGTGTCCGGGACCCGGTACTTTTTCTCGTACCGGTCTCTTCTCGCTGGCGTCGTGGAAGGGTTCTTGAGGAGGGAAAGGCCCTCATCCCAAATGTCGTCCAACAGAGGCACTGCGAGGACCGTCTTCCTCTTTGCCTCGCGCCGCTGATAAAGGAAGCCTTCCTTTTTCTTCTCCTCAGGGCAGAGTTGGAAAAGCTCGGAAGCCCTGGAGATCATGGAGTGGAAAGATCCGATCTCGTCGGGCGGAAAAGCCCTGGTGGGAGGCGACGACGGAAAATCCTCGTCGTATGCCTCGTCGTCCGTACCCGTCGCTGCCGTGTCAGTCCCCGTATCATCCCCTCGGGTGGACGGGGAGGAGGGCTGGACGGGGCGCGACGGTTGAAAAGGAGGTGGTGGATGGATCCTTCTTTTCTTGGTAGGGGGAACACCAGAAGGTCCCGGTTCTGGATCCCCCGACGGGAGAGGTTCCTCCGTCGGTAACGGTAGCCTCGTCCTTATCTCGGAGCATAAGGACTGTATGGCCAACAAAATGGCCGCCGAGTTGTCTTGCGGCGCTGGCAGAGGGGAATCCTACGGGCGAGCAGGGGCCCCGTCGGTATCCTCGACGATGTCGTCGTCGTCACCTGCGTCGGGGTCCATTCCGACGGGCTGGCCTTCTTCCACGCCTAGGCCGTGGCTTAAGACCTCGATCAGTTCCTCTTCTGAGGTTGAGGCCGAATCTACGACGACGCCATGCCCCCCCTTCTTCTTCCCCACGGAGGGTTTCACGGGGGTCCTATCGATGGGCACAAAGGAAGACTCCCTCCGAGGAGGCAGGGAGATTCTGGGCCCTGAGGTCGCCACCACTGGTGCAGCCACCACAGGCTGAGCCAGGGCCGCCGCGACCGTTTCGATAGAGGGCTTGGTCGGATGGATCAAGGCCTTCACCACCTTAGGTGCGCTCACCGCCTTATCCTTGAGGGAGGGGGCACTGCCACGCTCCTCCTCTGCCTTAGAGCTCGACCGGGGCCTCTCCAGGAGCTTCGCCGGGTGCTCGGCCTTCCTCTTACCCGACCCAGAGCGTTGGCTCGTGGTTGATGGTGCCGGGGAGGGTGCGCCCTGCCTGGCGCCCGTAGAGCCCGACCGTTCGGCGCTCCCGGTGCCAGCGGACTCGCGGTGCTTGGCCTTATGCTGGGCCCCCGTCGCCGGGGCGCCCTCAAAGGTCTTAGAAGACCGCTCGGATTTCTTCTTCTCGCCAGACGGGCTCTTACCCTCCAGCCAGTTGGCGAGACGTTGATGGCGGTCCTTCATGGTCCGTTCCGACATGTTGCCGCAAAACGCACAGTCCTTCTCCACGTGCGTCTTGTCCTCATGAAGGCAGTAAAGGCAGAAAGAGTGTTCGTCCTCCTTGAAGACGTTCTGCAGCTGGCATCCAGGGCAGACCCTGAACAGCTTTCCGGGCGTCGAGCTTCCCTTCTCCTGGGCCATCTCCGAGATCGGGCCCGAGAAGCTTCTGGAGTCCTCCGAAGTGTAGCTCGACGAAATCTTCACCCTTGAGGGGCACAGATGAATCCGACACGGGTCCCCGTAGATCGGATGTAGGATCGGTGGAGCTTGAGGCTCTTTTGACCGAAAGAATCGAAGTTTTTTTGTGAAAAAGCGCGAAAAATAGCACTAACGCTCGAGAGCAATAGCACGAGGATCCCAACACATGAACGTGCGGTAAAAATCTGAAGATGGCTGCCGGAGGCGGTGCTTAGGTAGAGGGCAGTCATTGGCTGTGGTCAGTATGACGCAGAGACCAGTGATTGGTTATTACTACGAAAGACAGATCAGAAACGAAACTGATACTGGTTTTTTCTTTACCGAGGATTCCCAGCCTGACGACGGGGAATATTCATGAGCATGTGAATCCATGCCAGACCCCATGCTGGAGAATCTCAAAATCCTAAATTGAGAGAGAAACGTCTTCCGACTCATACTCAATCTGACATGGAGGGGCCACGTTGGCGCTAGCTTTTCGACGAATGGGACCTGGAAATGTTGAATGGTTAAACTATCAGTGAGCACCCAGGGAAACATACCTGGTCAAATGGGTTGTATTGTAGCATACTCGATTACATGTTCATGTGCTCTAAAATGCTGCTTGATGTTGATATGATTGTATCAGCAAACAAATGTAGTGATCATTCTGCTCTTTGTACCACATTAAACATCAAACAAGTAGTGCCTGAAAAGAGCAACATAGGCACAGTACAGGTAAATAAAGTAAGCTCAACCATAAGATGGTCTGCCAGAAACATAAGCTTGGCCTCATTGGCACTCGAGGCTGACAAATGGCCCGATTTCAAATGCATGTCCATTCAATCAATAGAAAACTGGATAAAGGTGTCCTCTTATACACATGCCACGGTTCCAACTATGAGTATGATTAGACCAGTGGGAGGGCGTACCCTTTTCAATAAGATTAGGATGCCAAGAGGGACCTGAGAAGGGAGCTGCACATTGCTAGGAAAAAGCTGGGCCCATCTGAAGAACTAGGTGGTGTGGTGAGGAAAATCAAAAACAAATAGAGAACAAATATCAAAAACATAAGATATGCTGAAAAAACACTGGCTCAACAGAAATTAGTGCAGACCATCTGCTCCAAAAATGACCGTAGTATCTGGTCACTCCTTGGGGAAGCTAGGGAGTCAGTCAAGGGCCAATTGGTTAATCCTATTAAAGCGGAGGATTGGGTACATTTCTTTAAAAAAAAAAAAAGAGAATCGCAATGCTGTCTTACAGAGAGGGTATAATTGCCCCAAATAGCTTTAGCACCCATCAAACCCTTTGATATATCATATGAGGCTATAATTAATAAAATTAAGATTCAAATCCTCTAGAGCACCGGGACCTAATGGTCTAGCCAACAGTCATTAAAAATCAGCCCGAGTTCTGGGCGAGTCTGTTGGCTATATTATTTGAGAAGATAATAGCCCAGGGGTCTATACAGAGCACATGGGAGACTGCCGTATTGATTCCGGTCTTCAAAAAGGATAATCGGCTGGATCCTAATAATTATCGGTTGCTCTCCATGTTGGATACTACAGGTAAAATGTTTGCCTCTTTACTACTTGAGAAGTAGTAGTCTTGGGTGAATGAGGCCGATATTTTATCCAAGTTCCAATGTGGATTCAGGAAAGGGTATTCAACAAGCCATAATCTTGTGGTTATGAACTTAAGATCGAGAGCCCGCACTAGGGGTGAACCTCCGCTCTATGCGCTATATATATCGACTTTAAAGCAGCATTTGATATGGTCCCTAGAGAACGCCTTTGGGCTAAACTTACCGCCCTAGGCTTCCCTGTTGGCATTCTGTACTACCTCAGACTGTTGCACTATAACACCTCAGTCAGGTTGAAATTTAAGAGGGACATCTGACTGAAAGTGCAACAGAAAAGGGGGGTGAAACAGGGCTTTGTGACTGCACCTCTGATATACAATCTTTATGTCCATGACATTCGAGGCCATAGCTGCCGCTCCTAATTGCCCTCCTAAAATTGAGGAGGGGGCTTGTTCTGACTTGGCATACGCAGACGACTTGGTCATTTTTGACCATACGATCAGTGGTCTGCGTAGATCGGCCATGGCTCTGTGGGATTACGCCAAATGTAATGGTCTCATTATTAACCTAGATAAAACTAAGCTTTTGCGATTCGCCAGCAAAAGGACAACTCGCTTTAATCTCACGGTAGATATAATCCCTTACGCGCCACAATATTGATATTTGGGTATTGACTTTGAACCTAAAGGGGAATATGTGGCATGTATACACTCCCGGTGTACGCGCGCAATGCAGGTCACAGCGTTATTTGCTAGCTTTACACACAAGGAAGATTTACGCTTTGGGGCACCCGCCAACTCTATCTGCAGGTATTTGTCCCCATGATGACATATGGGCTAGAAGCGCCATTTGATCTTGATCTTAGCTGGCTCCAGGTCATTGAGGGGAAATTCTGACGGCAGGTATTGGGCCTAGCACCAGGAACCCCCATGGCAATTATCCGGTTGGAATTGGGAATACCTTCATTGAAAGCTATTGTGATGAAAAAGATCTGGGTTATCCCTGAAAATGCGCTGTGGCACAACTAATCCTCTGCTAATAACAATCAACCAAGAACTAAGTAAGAAGCAAAACACCCGCTCACCATCTGTCATAATGACAAAATATCTTGCAGAGATAGGATGGTCCTGGCAAGGAGGGGGCTACTCTAAGCAGGTTCAGAATGCTCTTGATAAACGAGTCAAAATGTGGGATTGGCTGGAGAATTTTGCCCACTTCAACTCATTGAAAAGCTATACATTTGTACAATTTAGGCTCTATTCTTTTATGAAACCGCAAGACTACCTGAACTGGTGCCCCTCCAAAAGGCTGCGACGCTTCATACTCCTATGCAGGATTGACCAGCTCCCGACTCTTGGTCATGGGTAGATGAGAGCAGATTCCTTTGGAACAACGTACCTGCCGATTGTGTAAAGTAGTCAATACGTTGGAGTCAGCCCAACATGTACTGACAGCGTTTTCAGATGAGGGATGTAATTCACTACCACATTGCAAAACACTCATGATCTGGCAACAATCTCAGATTCACTATTTTGGCACCACTGTGTAAACTGAGTATTCGGGTCTTGACTGCCCTATATAACATTTTTTTTAGGATAGAAAAAATATTGGACATTAAGATCTGATCAATATTTCCTCAATTTGTAGTTTCTGCTCAACCAAGGAATTTTGTAGGTTATTACGATGCAATAACTTTAAAGATCAGACACTTTGAATAATGTATTTTACTTTGAACAATGTTTTTACTTTTGTTAATCAAGTTGGCATATTTTAGGATGTGTACTAGGTTTTAGGTAAGATTGATTATTATATTTATTTGTTTTACCAATTTTATTAATTGGATTGTTACAAGTGTAAAGTTTAACTAAATGTATCACATTAAATAAAAAATGTAGGAGTTTATTGAGCTTGCCACCATGACCCGTGGGTTGACATAACTCTACTGGGCAAAGCTAACCCTTCAATCAAACCAGGGGGAAGCACACAAAAGGTTTTGTTGGCCAGCCAATCATCTGGGCATAAACCACCCCAAACACACTGGCCCACCAACACAGAAGGCTGACCCGAAAGTCTAGCGGCCTTCAAACCAGTGTGTGTCACACAGGTGTGTGCCTCTAACTTCATCCAGAGTCCACAACTTCCATATTGGCCGCACTGCGCAAGATCAAAGGAGAGGCCCAAATTAAATAGCCAGGAGCAGGACAAAAAACAACATTACAATAAATTAAAAAGTAGTGACCTAATGAATACCACACCAACATATTGGGCAACTACTGCAGTAAAAAGGGGGCTACACACCCCCAACGATGACAAAAATAAATCCCAGCGGCCACCGCCCTACTCCACAACAGGGTGACCAAATCCTCTTGGGACTAAAATGGGGTGCTTCAAATACACGCCTGCACTGGTAATCAAGGTGCGCACACGAGAAAAAGGGGCATCAGAAGTTCCCATGGCCACAAAAGAAAATGAAAAACCAAGTAAGTCATTGATAGCTTAGGGGACCCAGAAGGTATGGTAGCAAGAAACCCAAACATGGAATCCAGGCCTAAGACCTATAGACCAAGTTTGCAACAAACCAAAACAGCACCAGCATTGGATTGCCAGGTTGTTGGAAGTAGTTTGTGTAGGAGAGAAGGAGTCCGTTAACCTAAACTGGAGCCAGGAGATCTAAGTGGATGAGTGCGTATAGTTTCTCTTAATGCACTGCAAGCGGTGGAGAGTAGAAAATTAGGTTGCCTTTTGGTTGCAGACAGCAGCAGGGGAATGCCCAGCCATAGAAGCACAACTACTTAAAGGGGAATTCTGGTGATCAGGAATGGAATCCCTGGAGGGCAATGACTGGTCGCTCTTCTGAACCAGCCTCGTTATAGTCAAAGATTTTGTTGTAAGGGTTTTTGCCATTTATATTGACGACCATCCATGAAGGGATTGGAAAGGCTGAAGCCATCAATAGGCAACACTCACTTTCCTGCACCTCTTGAAACAGCGTGGGGGCTTCAAACATTCAGTCCTATCTAGCCCGAGATACATGCCTCAGGCAGCTGTGCCTGACATGCCTAGTCGGTGCCACCTGCATAACATGTCACTTCACATGCATCAGATAGCACTGCCAGGACCTGTTTTTTTCATATTTCATACTTCAGCTTACAGAAGACCTCCATCTCCTACTTTTAGATTGCAGACAGACAATGCACTGCCGTTAGTGTGCTGCAAATGTACAGCACTCATCAGGTAGAAATTCTTCCCCAAGATGTCTAGTATCTTCTCTACCCAAAGAGATGACCAGGGCAGCGGAGCAGTAGAGGAAGGAGCTGGCCCTGAGCATAGGCAGTCGACAACAGGTGTAGCCAGTAGCCTGAGTCCCGACAATTTCTTCTCAATTTGGTCATATTTTACCCTCAGTCATCTTGCTCACAGGAGCTACAGCCATCTTCTAGATCTTTAGCTTCCATTATCATGCCACGTGTGAGAATTCCCCATCTTTCAATTTGCATAGAATGCATAGCTGGAAGGACATCCGGTGATAGAGAGTCAACAGGAAACCTGCCTGAGCAGGAAGGCCCTGCTAGTTTACATATAGGCTCCTTAAATCTCTCTGATCAGGCAGCATCCTTTGTGTGATCATGTGCTTAGACTGATACAACACTGCCAAATTGTGGCAAGACCCAGTGACAGGCTTTTCAATCTTTGAGAAGTAATGCAACGGGGAAACTTAATATTTATATCTGAACAGTAAGGAGTGTTCACAGAACTCATCCAGCAGGAACCTGTAGGAAGCTACTCACCCAACCGGGATGCTCAGAAAGGGGGATCAGGACTCCATTTTGATGCAATTAATTCGCTATGCTATACTGGGTTCCTGGCGCATATCCAGTAGAATCAAAAAGATAAACTGCCATGAAAATGGAGTGATCCTAGGGGTGTGTTCTGGCTTGAGACACTCCGATTCGAAAATGGGTGTGAGGCAGAAAAAAATTGCAACAGAAAGCACAATTTTGAACCCGCGGAGTGGGCCATAAGCGGAGGAGATATGAGAAAATGAAGCAACACGTGGTTATGTGCAGCTAGCATGCAGTATGCCAAACCCACTCAATGCGAGGAGAGTTGAAGATGGCTGGAGGAGACTATATGCAAAGTAGTTTATCCGGTGCATGGTTGCACATTCGCCCTGCTTATTTTTTTGTATAAAGTAAGGCTTTTGTGCAACATGCGCTGGACCCAGGCAGGTGACTGTCCATAAGCATGGAGGGGACAGGACAAAGTAGAACCAGCGGCTCCAGGTCATGAGTCATGACAAAGAAGAGTCTGAAAAGGCTACGTAGTGCTAAAAAAGCAGATAAAGTACTTCGTCCTGGGACGAGGCGGAAGCTACATGGCGTCTGTACTCGTGCAGCAGCCTGTATGGCCGCACCACTAGGGGCAGCATGATTGAATGAGAAACGGAACATATATAGCAACTGCCTTTGCACTGCAGGGACAAGGAAGCACTCCTAAGCTCTTCCATACCCAATCGTCAGGCAGATAAAAAGGCTACAGTCTTTTCCAAGAAGAATTTAATCTAAACCACATTAGTACACCTAGTCCGTGCTTTAGAAACACGCAAAACTGGTCAGGAAAACCAGACTGTTTTAATGTACACAAAGATATATATATATGTTTTTAATTTCAAAACCTTGTTTTTAGTTTGATCAACACACTTTTACAACATTAACATCCACAAATTAAAAAAAAATTACAAAAATAAGAATAGTCATCGATATTGCTATCACATGCCCATCAATATATTGCCAACATATCCAATATGACATTTAATTGGAAAAAATACTTACTTCATACAAGCCAAGTTTGAGAAGAAAAAAATAAACCAAATCATATGATGAAATTGCCAGGTGTGCTGCAACATAGTTGTGCAGTAAACTCAGTTCATTTGATCGATGTTACTTTACATGATGGAGACTAAACAGTGCAATATTTATCTCCAGATCGCTAGTATTAAAACTAGTGAACATACCATATTCAACCTTCAGCTCCATTAGATATCTTAGTCTCCAATTCCAGATTTATAATTGGAAGAAACCGGGACAGCAGCAAAATAGTTTACACACAATTGCCCCACATGCAAGATAACCAAAACCATTCCCTTGCAGGCGCTGTGCTGCCAACTCAATTCCAAGATATTAATAAAAGAATTGATTGATAAACATTGTTAAAATACATTACAAGATAAAAAGACTTGGCTATTAACTTCCATCTTTATACATTATATACCATTTTAGCAACCGTTTAGTTCCTACTGCAACAGTTACATCAAATGGCACTGGTCTACAAAGCAGCCTTCAAAAGGGAAGCATTACTTCCTTCTCGATTTACGGCTGGAGAGTTCTATACTGTCTGCACAGCGAGGCACCAATTCTCCCTCCTCACTCTGCACTCGGAAATATTAAAGCTTCTGTGGCTAAAGCTACCCATCAGCATATAACCAGATCAAGCTTCACACCCCAACCCCCGCTTCCTACACCCTCAGTTCAGTCCTACATCACAGAGAGGCTCATATTGGCGCCAATGTATTAGAGTCAGGTGTTCGGAATCGCCTTTATCGAGAATGAATTCATATTCTAGCTCTAAAAAGGATTTCAAATATGCTTTCGACCTTAGAGCATGCCATGTGTTTTACAGGAGCATGGAATCTCCCAAACCAAATAGGCGTTGCGTTCTTGAACTATCCACTGTGCATTCTTACATGCCAGTCAGCCACCGTGCACTTTGTGCGCTGTAACTGCTTCACTCGTGAGGGTGCGTAGTTTTCCATTCATAGCCCGCTCACCTTGATTTACCCACTTTGAGATGCGTCATGTTCCGCTACCTGCAACTGAACACCAACCTACAGGACAAAGCATTCTCCAGCATGCCTCACACCACTTCACCGTCTTCTCAACAATGTTGCCCATCTGTGGAGCCCAACATTCAACCATTTACCATCAAGTTGAAGTCTCAAAGAGCAAGGGTCCACATCGCATTTCGAGTAACACCTTGGTAAGGGTCGTTTGTCTAGACGAGTATTATAATAACTAGTCCGATCAATTTCCTCAGACATCACCAAGAGCTCAATGAACGGATAGGATGTTGGAATGTCACAAAGGGCACCCAACAGAAGAATGTTTTTGGTTGTAGGCACTGAAAACTGGCCATGGATCATTAAGTTACTTGGTACAACTCAAGTGTATATAAGGAACAGTTGTCTAAACACCCACCTGGTTACCACAGGCTGAATAGAACAGTACCTTGGGAGGATTTTCAGGCTATCTCATGTTACACACAGCAGTGCTTCCACCAGCAGAGACCATGTACACTGAAGAACGATTGAGTCGAGCTGCACCAACGACTGCTTTCCTCAGTCACCCTGCACCAAAAAGAGAATATTATATTATCACAACGGACAGTGCAGAATACAAAAGTATTTTAATGGACATCTTGTCAGTGGCATAGTATACCCAGATGAGGTCCCACCAAGGCAAAGGGGGTCAGTAGAATTCAGCACATCAACTCTGAGCCATAATTGCTCATGATCCTTTGTGTTCTGTGTGAAGGGGCAGGCCATTTGTTGCAAGAGTTCAGGTATAACATGGTCACATGATTTTACAATTCGAACTATTTTTAATGCAATTAAAGGTGGTCTTCAGCGTAAGCATTGGAAGCAGGAGCTGGCATTTTTCATAGGTCTTACAGGAGGATTGCATCCAATCTTTAGTTCCGCATGGGTGGGATGGTGACTGGAAAATTAAACATTAACCACCAAAACAGGAATGTGCGTGCACCCCAACACAACAGCAAATATAGGCCCGACTTCAGGTTATACCTAGTAAATCATCCAGGTGCAAAGTGTGGAAACTTAATATTAAAAAGCACACAATGCTATAGCATACACAAATAACCACTAGGAGCCAATCTAGGGAGCATTCAGATTAGAAACTTGGAAACTAGGTGTGTGGCCTGGCGTGTCATCTGAAATGATGGCTCTATAGTGCGTTCAACGAGGAGGAGGAGATGGGGCTGTACATAAACCCCCTTCTAGAGGTAGAAAATGCTGAAAACTAGAACTCATTGTTCCATAACAGTGGGCATTAGCACGACTATTTTTGGCCTTGGATTGCCTGTGGATTCGGAGAGATTTGTAGATCCTGCTGCTGTCGGCGCTCAACTAAAATGTCATCCGTGCACCAAAACTAGTTAGTATGAAGCAATGAGAGCAGGGCAGATGCGATTGGTCGATGCGCTAGCAAAGGGCCAAGGAGAATGCATAGCTGGAATAGGGCCAGCTGAGGTGGCAAAGGAGAGTGCCAACGGTGCAGAGCTCGGGGGAGATCACACAGCGAGCAGGTCCTCAGTTGCAGATAAGGTGCTGGCTCTGGGCCAGAGTGGCCTGTTGGGAGACCCCCTGAGAATGGGCACGAACTGGAGGAAGACGTGGAGGTTCCCTTGCATTGTCGGTGGACACCCAGCCCTGTGAGAATAGGCGACCAAAGACAAGCTACATACTACTGGGCCCAAGGCATTGTTCGATCTCTAGGCACTAGTGTAAGGGTTCTACCAGCATCCTCAAATCTAGCGGGTCTTATGGCCCTCAGAGATGGTATTAGATTGGTGAAAGCAGGAGCCCAGATAATGACACCATAGGGCAAGTTGGATGTGAACAAATTGGAGGCGAACACTCAGAGAAACTATTTCTTGCCTCCCAAAATGCGTTCCAATAGTAGCCATTCGCTACGAATTGGGCTTACAATCACTTGACGAATTGGGCTTACAATCAGAGTATCGTAGAGTGGAAATGTCTATTGCTATTGTGTAATCTTATTGCCCAAACTGAAAATAATCTGTACAACAAATTTGCCGATATGTTAAAACAAGGGGCATCTAAATCGGCACTTCTGATCAAATTAATGGAACTGTGCAAGACTGTTGAGTTCTGCTCGAGTATCCATGAATACTCATATCTAATCCTAAAAAAGTGAAACAGGTTTTGCAAAATAATGATTGGACGAATACAACTCAGAAATTGTTTCAGTTTAGGCTGTATTCACATGTCCTACTATAAATATATGGGCTCCATGGAACCATACATACTCTTTTCCAAATAGAGGGTGGAGATTTGTTTGAGATTCTGATTTAATGTTTTGCTCACCGGAGAAATACTTGCTGTAAGAGCAAAACATCGGCGCCACACAATATAGTGTGTAGACATTGTAAGGATCCAGAAGTAAAAGAAACACTGAGATACTTGTTACTTGAGTGTCCGGCCTTGATCATGAAGAGAGTTACTTCTCTCGCTTTGTCCCCGATGCATCTAATGTGGACTTCGACGAAGTGTGGAAATGTATGCTATTTGTTAAAAAAAAAAATCCCATTTCAATTAGCGGTTGTCAGATTCCTTAAGACTGAGTGTGGTTCTTAAGCCTTGATATAGGCGATTCAGAAAAATGTAAGTTTCTCTTGCTTTATTAATTGAGTATAAAAAGGCTGATGTAATCTATTATGCATTTTAGTATTTGCCTGTTCATTGTCCATCGTAGATTTTTAGATCAATTTTTAGCTTGCTTTTAGATCAAATGTTTTATTGAAATATTTTCTAAATTTTAGGTGTGAAATTTTAGATGTGAAATTGTCTTGTTCTGTCTTTTTTATACATTTTGTAAAGGTTTTCTCAAAACCATATACAAATAAAAAAAAATAATGACACCATAGAGGGGAACATTTGGATTGTGCTTCAAGAAATGCAGCGCTGCGACTGTGGCACAGAGTCTTGATTAAAGCTACATTATGTCCCAGGGATCTGAATTGGGGCAGTGGGCTGCCCAAAGACAAACATTTGGTGTGCAGAGCGCAGTCCGACGACTCCTGGATGCTTGGCGGAGGCATGGTGCAGAGGGTTCCCTGCTCTTCACCCTCCCCACCACCCTTCTGACAGCCTGACCCACCAGAATGTTACCACTGGATTGGCCCCATCTGTTAGTCAGTGGGGCGAATGGTACACTAGCTAGCCCCCCAATCAAGACGAGGGCAAGATGGAGCCCAGTGGATTTTATCTGAAACATGGCTAAAACACTAAGGTAGGGAAGCATGCAGATGTGCCATGAGGATCCGACCTCAAGATAAATCTAAAAAACGACTTAAGTAGTACTGATGACAGTGCATGCAGTGGAGGGTGCCCAGGGTTTACATGCTCAAACATACTCCATGTCTAATCTCCAAATGCTCCTTTGGGATATCAAAAAGAAAATTCTAAATAGCACGGGTGAAATTTCTCAGAAACTAAGCGCATTCGACAAGCAGAAACTAAGCGCATTCCCTAAATGCAGGGTTGGAGAGATAGAAACACTCTCAGAACAAGAGTACAAAATCAGTGATTGGGCACAAACTAGGTGCCGGAAGCTTGCTGTGAAGCCCTGGATGAGAAGTAGGATGGATCCCATTTACAGTCCCTGAGGAGAGAAGAGTTTGTGAGATACCTCTTCAGTCACCTGCTTAAAACATCTGACACAGCAATGGAGTTAAAGGCCCATTGCATCTGCCCTGGAGCACATCCTGTACAAGGTGACCCTTCAGACATTTTAACTAGAGTCCATTTATTTACAGCCAAAGAACAAATAATGGAGGCCAGCGAGGAATGAGTCGTAAATTTGCTTTAGTGATGCCAGGATATCCTTATTTCAGGACCTCTCTGCTTTTCCTCTGATGGAGAGCCCTGCATCCGTTAGGCAGAAACCTGTGCAGTTCCCTTAGGGACCACTGCAAAAAGCTTAAGACTACAGGTGTTAGCCGTAAACCCAAATGGCAGCAGTCTGCCCACCCCGATTTACCTGGTAGTTGTGGCTGAGCAGTCAGACTTCCCTCAAGAAGAGTTAGGCAGTATATAGAGTATACACAAAAGGGCTAAAAATACAGTAGCACAAGCAAACACTGACCAGAGCTTTGGTATAAAAGTATATATTTATTTAAAAACACACTGGCACTAATATGTCAAGCAAGTTCAAACACAGTCACTATAAGTATATACACCTACCTAGTTAAATTATTAGACAAGTCTAAGTTAAGGCACCACTTATTTGTAAAACAGGTGAGCGCGTAACGTTAGATGGCACTCCAATAATTCAGTTAAAAAGGGAGAGAAAAGGCAGAGTAAGGAAATACACAATACCAATACTTTTAAGGAACCACAGCAAGTCAAGAAAGGCAGGGTCTACTGTAGAGCAAAAGGTTCATAGGCCAGGCCCACCCTTGGAGAGCAAGGCGGAATGTGCCCAAGATCACACAGTGGAAATGCACTAAAAGTCTTTGCAGGGAAGTCAAAAGGAGTTGGAACAGTTTAGAAAGGCAAGGTTAACAGGTCTGGGGCCAACCCAGTATGGAGGACAAGGATTTAGGGTACACCTTGAACACTCTGTAGAAAGGGCGGCCAGGCAGGACACAGTACCTTAAATGGAAAGGAAGATCCAGGAGTGGCAGTTGTTCCTGGCAGTGGTTTCAGCTCGGTGTTCCAGTCAGAGGAAGAGAGGATCTCGTCTTAGAGGAAGTTTGGAGTTGTTGCACTGCCCAGGGATGAAACCAGCCGCGGAGTTCCCAATTAAAAGGTGCGATCCTTTTATTCGCGGTCAAAAGTGGTGAGCTTGGCTATCCGGCCGCCGGGGTGCTTGGCACGGGCGATTCGACCAAGTAACGCTTCTGGGAATGAAAGAAGGCGAACTGGTTGTTCCTACCAGCTCAAAGGGGGAAGAGACCCTTCAGCTGAAGATCTTCCCTGTCGATGGAAAGTGGTGAGTTTGTTGGAGCAGGGTTTCACCGGTGGTGTCATCGGGTTGCAGGTGGCTCAGCTTCTTCCTTGTCTGATTCTTAGGTCCTGTGGCGACTTCTGAAGTTCTAGTCCCCAAAGCCCTGCTTTTATGCAGCAAAACCCCCATTCATCAGCCTAGCTGTCAATCAAACATGCTAAGTGGTGAGCCGGACAGCTCAACACTGGGCCAATCATACAAGAGTACAAGAGTATGACTTGAGTTGTCAAGGCAACTCAGTCCAGGGTGCCTATTCCCCCCCCCCCCTCCCACACATCCTGTAGACCCAGACAGAGTGACACCACTTTTGGAGGCTTCTGTGCAGAAGCCCGCCAAAAGTGGAACAAAGGGCTCGACTTGGGCTGGAGTTAGAGGCGAACACAAACGACATTTTAAAACGGAGTCCTGGCAAAAAGACCCAACCGGGGAATAAATATTAAATAAATAACCCGAGTTATCTTTAACATTTCACCAAAAAAAGTGGTGCGTTTAAAATGAATGGGAAATTCCCATAGGAAATATTCTGGTGGATTATTTTGCGTGGTAACCACTGCCACCAGTCAGAAACTCGACAAGGGGGGACTGGACAGTACCCCCTTGAAAAACAGACCCAGGGGCAATCGAATTACCCCTACCAGTACTTACACAGTATGATGCTTTGTACTGGATCTGTTCACAATTTAGGACTAGTAAAGTCAATGGTGACTTTACATGCCCTGGGAGACAGTAGTCAGTCCCAGGGTATAGAGCATGTTTGGGAGTCACTGACACCCCTGTGTTACTGCACTGAGGGTGCTGTGTAACACTTACCAAAAACACATGAAGCCCTATGGAGTAAAAGACCCCATAGCCCATAAAACACATTACAAAGTCAAAGGACATTCTCAAATCATGCCTAAGAGTGGGAGAAAGAGTGTCTCACTCTTAGCAGGAGAAGAAAATAAACCCCAAAAATCCAGCAAAGCTGCTGGGGGACTCACTAGGTTTGGGAAATTAGCCTTAACAGAGAATTCTCCCTAACAGCATCAAAGGACAGAATGGCTGTGAGAACAAGAAGTTACTTGCCCGTAGTAACTTTCAACTGGATGTTCATCCCACAAGTCTGCTTGCAGCTTGCTTCGGATTTATTTTTCCTAGGGTCGATGGTCGTCAAGTCTTGGTCCTTGATGGCCTCTAACATCCGTGACGTTGACGCTGGTATATATAGCATGCGCGCTGACCATTACCTCAGTTCTTCATTTTGTTCCCCTCCTTGAACTTGCGTGCTGTGTTATAAGAGGAGACAATCTTGAACTTGCGAGAAAGTAAGGTGTAATACACAGAAATTTCTAAAATCAGGCAATAAATAGGAGATGGACGGATGGGCGAAGAGTAATACGTGGGAGGACCATCCAGTCCAAAGAACGTTACCAACGGTAAGTAACTTGTTCTTCGAATGGATTGCGTCATCCCACCTATTCCTCATCTTTGATAGACTCCCAAAGCAGTTTGAGTTAGGCGGTGGGTGCCATGAAAGTTCTTGTGTTAATTCTGGAGGACAGCCTTGCCAAATTTCGCTTCCTCTCCTGAAGAATCTACACAGTAAAATGTACTGAATGTGAAGCAACGACCAGTTTGCTTCCCTACAAATATCTTGCACCAGTACTCCTCTTTCCAGAGCTGAGGAAGCAGCCACCGCTCTAGTCGAGTGCGCCCTCAGACCTACAGGCAAATCTTTGCCTGATAGTAAGTAACTTATGCACATTACAATCCATCTAGAGGTTGTTTTGTCACTGCCATGCCCAGTCTTTGGTCAGCATAACCGAGGAAAACTGATCTTGGTGAATATTTGCAGTCCTTGCAATGTAGTAGCATAGTGCCCTTTTTGGTTCGAGATGTAGTCTCTCCTCTTTAGATGGATGAAAAGGAGGGTGAAAAGGAGGGTAAAAAGGCGGCACTCCAGTATGTTTTGCTAGATGAAACTCACTTTTAGAAGGAACGAAGGTACTCTAAAAATTACTTTATCCTTGGAAAAGGATGTTTGGAAGCGAAGGCGTGTAGCTCACTTACCATACAGGCAGACGGAATAGCTACTAGAAAAGCTGTTTTCATAGTGAGCATCATTCAACAAATGCAAGGGCTCAAATGGAGCTCCCATAAGACCGAATACAAGATTTAAATCCCACAATAGCATGATGCAGGGGGTGGGAGGAAACAAATTGGGTAGCTCTTCAGAAATTGTACTTCAATCAGCACTTTGAAGCATGATCCTCTCTCCACCCCCCCCCTCCAGCCCCCTCATCTGGAGATCTTTTGAAAATTGATAGTGCTGCCAAGTAGCCCTTCACTGTGGCCACTTGCAACCCAGAATGGGTCAGGTGGAGCAAGAAAGACAAAACATGTGGCGGTTTACATATGAAAGGATCTAGTCCCTTTTCACTGCACCAGCTGCAAAGCTTACTCCAATGGCAGCGGTACAGTATTTAGTTGCTGGCCTCCTTGCCGAAAGTAACACTTCCATTACGTCTTCCGGGAGGTCCCAATCTTTCCATCTCACCCTTCGAGACACCAGGCGTGAAGATTGAGAGTACTGATTTCTGGGTGAAGAATGAGACTTCCCTCTTGCAAGAGTATGTCCTCTTTGGGGAAGACGAATTGGCGGGCAGATGGCCATT
This sequence comes from Ambystoma mexicanum, assembly GCF_040938575.1. NCBI lineage: Eukaryota > Metazoa > Chordata > Amphibia > Caudata > Ambystomatidae > Ambystoma > Ambystoma mexicanum. The sequence continues at coordinate 45,940,611 of NC_090940.1, forward strand.
TCCAGACGGTCCGGGTACCACGTTCTCCTGGCTCAATCTGAGCAATGAGGATCATGGTTTTCCCAAACTTCCTCAACCTCCTGATGAGATGAAGAATGACAGACTGGTGGAAACGCATACAGCAGTGGAAACTCCCAGTCCACCACAAACACATCGCCTAGAAATCCTCCATGGGGAAATTCCATGGACCAAAACAGCTCGCACTTCCGGTAGACACTGGTCACAACAGATCCACTTGAGGTGTTCACCAAAGGACAAAGATTTGCTGAAGGACTTCCTGAGCTAGTGCCCACTCGTGGGAGACTGCTCCGCTTGCTCAGAGCATCCGCCTCTGTTTTTTTCCAGCTAGATGAACTGCCATCAGCTCTAGCACGATTGCCCTCAGCTTCAAAAGGTTGATATGGAGTCTGCACTCTGAGACCAGTATCCGCTTATTGAAAGATCTCTCGTGTGCGCGTCCCCACCCTGTGAGGGAGGAGTGTAACACTTGCCGTCTCCGGGCATGGTTGCAAAAGTGATGATCTTGCATCACATTCAGCTAGCCCAGCACAGGAGATCATGGACGACCTTTGTCCGGACCTGGAGAAGGTCTGTCATTCTGCCGGAGAATCAAGACCACTGAGATCTGAGAGCCCACTGAAGGGATCTCATTCTCACAGGCTTCTGGCACCAGAAAAATGCAAGATGCAATGAGGCTGAGCAACCTCAGGAAGGCATAGGTCAGAAAACATTGGGCACTCTGGAATTGTTTGACCATCTGCAAGAGATGTTGAGCCCTTGACACCTTCACAGAAGCCTCAATTCATTGGATCTGTCCTGGATTCAGCCTCAGGGAAAAGCTTTGCCACCAGAGTTAAGTGCGACTGTTCCGGAGAAACTGCCCTGACCAACCAATTGTCTAGGTTGGGGTAGATATGAATTGCCCTCCCTCGAACTTGCTGCCACCACTGCCATACACTTGGTGAAAACCCTCAGGGCTGAGGTGAGCGCGAATGGCAGAACCCGAAACTGATAATGAGAACCGCTAACTGCGAACCTCTAGTCTGTACTTCTGATGTATTGGCACATGAAAGTAAGCATCCTGAAAGTCAAATGACACCAACCAATCCTTGAGTCGAAGGGCCTGTAGGATCTGCAAATTAGTTACCACCTTGAACTTGTCATTCCTGAGGAACTTGTTCAAGCATCTCAAGTCCAAGATGGGTCGCATTCCCATATCCTCCTTGGGTATCAGAAAGTATGGAAGAGTACCAACCCTGGTTTCTCTCCGATGCTAGTACCAATTCTATTGCACCTTTCTCCAACAGGATGAGAATCTCCTGTTAGAGGAGCAGATCTGGAATCAAAGTTGAACGGGATTTTGGGGGGCGATCAGGAGATTTTAGATATGGAAGAAAGTAACTGTCAGCTACGGTTTGTAACACACGCGTCCGAAGTTTTGCTTCGCCAACTCCAGAGATAACATGACGTCTGCCTCTAGAGATGAAGGAATAAATATGAAAAGGACATCCTCTCCATCCTTGATTTGAAGGTTGAGGTTGTCAGATTGCCGCCCTAATGAGTTAGCTGCAGCTCAAGACGCTTGCAGCTTTTGCGGGTTATCAGCCTTCCCACCAAACAGGAAGTCCTGATCAAATGGTATGTCAAGCAAACATGCTCGTGGAGGAAGTGGCAGGTGCGACAGATGATTCAGAGACTGTTCCGGAGAAACAGCCCTGAACAACCAGTCCTCTACGTAGGGGTAGATATGAATCTACCTCTCTCATTAGACGTGCGCACACCACTGCCATATGCTGTTGGAGGAGCAGATCTGGAATCAAAGTTGAACGGGATTTTGGGGGGCGATAAGGAGATTTTAGATATGGAAGACAGTAACTGTCGGCTACGGTTTGTAGCACCTACGTGTCCGAAGTTTTGCTTTGCCAACTCCAGAGATAATAAGATGTATACCTCCTACCACAGACTTGTGGATGAGGGAGTCAGTTTGCTGTACCACCTGCAGCTGAGGGCAATTCTGTGGGTGTTTAACAGGGATTTCTTCCTCTATCTCCACAGGGGGCTCTTTGGCCCATTTGTGAAAATGGGCCTCTTCCTCTAGAGATGAAGGAATAAAAACGAAAAGGAGGTTATCAGCCTTCCTACCAAACAGGAAGTCCCATCAAATGGTATGTCAAGCAAACATGCCTGCACATCTGCAGAAAAACGTGATTTTTCTCAGCAAAGACATGCACCTAAGCACTGTACTGGCAGTCATGGACCTGCTTACTGAATCCAGGCTGGACTGCAACGACTGCCTCATTGAGTCTTTTGCATCCTGTTTTAGGTTTAAGAAACCTTATCGTTCTTCTCCCTCTGGAATGTGTTCTGCTGCAAGAGCAGCTACACCCCAAAAGGTGTGAGTACTTTGCTAAGGCACTGGTAGAATTAAACTTTAAGGCTGTGCTCCTTGCACTAAAGAGTCAATTCTTCTATCCTCATCTGCAGGAGGAAAAGGTTAAGCTGCAGCTTTTGATGAAACTATTGCTGCTTGAACCACCAGGTTCTCAGATGTAGGGTGCCTCTTCCAAAAAAAAAAAAAAAAAAAAAAAAGGAAAATCAAACAACACAAGTCCACACAAGCAGTTCTGTATTTCTTTCAACTGGTGGAACATAACCTGGTTTTAGCCCTTAATCTTAAGGCTGCATGGAATGCTAACAGCCTCCCTAACCGGACCATTGCCTAAAATATCAGTGAGGTCATCAGTCTCCATAGTAGCTGCGGTTTTGGATCACCCCAGATACTGTGCCACTTTCCAAAGTACAGCTCTGTATTGGCAGGGGGGAGTGGAGGGGGCTGTTAACACAGAGCTGGCTGGTTAGGCTATCAACCTCTGTCTCTGGTGATGCTTCCCAGCTACTCATCTCCTTTAGAGTATCCACCAGATTTTACATCTTGGATTCTTCAGAGATAAACTCCACTAGACATTTGGTATCCCATATTCATACCCAAAGGGGGCTGATCTTCCTCAAAGATTAATCCCATTTGCCTGAAGAAATTATGTCGAGGCAGGGGTCTAAAACACTAGGCTTTACAGTTTGGGAGAATTGAATGCTGCAAAGTTTAAGGTGTCGAAGGATTGGGCGGCTTCCTCTAAGCGGTCAGTGAATGGCCCGACAACTTAGTATGCGTTGATAGATTACATGCCTCGAAGTTTGCGGTGATAAGCATAGCGGCTTCGAGGAGCAACACTCAGCGGCACTTTGTGTCGAGGAATCTCTACCCGGCCCTTGAGGCGCGCAAGAAGGAGACACACGAGACTGATAGACGCAGAGGGGTAGCTTTTTTTCCCTCAGACACCTTCAGAGGAACCCAACATCGAGCATTTTCAAACAGAGGTTTTCTAATTCCACCGGAGTCCAGGTCTTTTTTGGAAGAGAGACTGTCGACAGAGTAAGACGAGCAGGTTCTACAATGTTTTTTTCTGCTCTTATGAGAACAGTGTTGTGAACTAGACCACAAACCTCTTCAGTGTTTTGGATGTTTTCCAATGGGAGAAACATCTCTTGGATTGAAGATTTTCTTTCAGATGGGGAAACAGCCGGGGATTTGAGAGAGGACTTGCCTCCATTGAATTTTCCCTTCCGTTCTCGCAAGGCCTTGACATTCATGGATTGACGTGACCCACAGTCGACTTTGTAGCCCGTCCAAACGCCACAGAGATGCATTTAGGGTCAGCAATAGACATTTTCGCTCCAACACCACTTGAAGCCTGTCTTCGGTGTCAATTGCATCATCGAAGAATATAAACGGATCGAAATTTTGCTGAGGCGAGAAGCTCCGAAGCATGCAGCAATGCAGAAAAAACAGAACTGAGGTAATGGTCAGTGTGCATGCTTTATACCCGCGTCAACGTCACGTCAACGTCACGAGGGACGCTACGGAGGCCAATGAGGACCAACACTCCACACAGCATGACCCAAAAATTCCAAAGCAAGCTGCAAGCAAACTTGAATGTCAAAGATGAGGAATACATGGGAGGACACAATCCATTCAAAAGAGATTTCTTAGATGGGAATTTCGAGCACACTGCTCTTTGTTGTTAATGGGGAGGAATGGTCTATATAGAGAAAGGAAAAATAAGGCTGCTGCAGTCAGAGGAGGAAGAAATCGGAGGCGAGGGGGGAGTGTTGAGCCTGGATCAAAATTATCCATGCCTTCTACACCCATGGGTCTGGGTTGGGAAGACCAGGAGAACCAGATGACGTGCTGTTAAGTACAGGAAAGGCAACTATCGATTGAAATGGCTTGAAAGACCCAGAACTGGTCTGGAGTTCTGACCCATCTGAAACCATGCAATGCCGACGACATGCATTTAGAAAGTGGTTTGCTTTTCTTTGAGCATTTGATAGATGGGGTTTAGCAGTGGTTACATCGCCTTGCGAATTTGGAAGTCTGCAAATGTAAAGTATCCTCCATATGTTCAAGATCGCAAGATTTTGTAATGGTTACGAGTTGGGGAGGGGGCATGGGAATGGTAGGTTTGTTGTTGAAGTTACTGATACTTTGAACACCGTACTAAAATAAAAACATTGTACGAGATTAATATTTTGGCATAATGTGGTGTCCTTGTTAAGGGGTACACATGAAAAACATTAATTTTACCTACTTTATTTATATAGAGGAGGAACAATGCCATCAAAATAGAATGTACAATAGATTGATAATCAGATTCGCCGGGAAGCAGTGACCTTCTTACAATGGGGTGAGTTCCAGGGACATTCAGACCAGGTTGTGGGGAGGGAGTAAATTGAACAGTTACCAGGGACAATAAATGGACATGTATAGATTAAGGACAACCAACACTGGACATTTTTTTAAGTGCAGGTAGGTTGTATGGCCAGCTGTGCTCGGGATGTGATCATGTGTTAAAATGGAGGCAGAGGAATTGAGGGACAGAGGGAGGTTAGAGGCGAGAGAAGGCACACGAGCGGTAGGTTAAGAGGGTAACTGAGGCGAGGAGGTAGGCATTTAGTTTGGTTTTGAACAGATCCATGTGGACTGTTTCTCGGATGTATGAGGGAAGGGAATTCCATGCAAGTGGAGCAAGAAGAGAAAGAGCAGAAGCGAGAGGAAGCACTGGGAGGGTCATGCGCCACAAGGTTAGTCAAGGAGGCAGATCGGGAATGTTCAAGAAGGCTTATAGAGTTGGCTAGTGAAGGATAGATCCAGTTGTGCATAACCATGGACAGATTTGTGACCCAGGAGAACACATTTAAATCTGGCTACGTTTTGAATCGGCCGCCATCCAGCCTGGTGACGGTACGAGGAAGTAGACGTGCAGAGTTCAAATAATCCTGGTAACGAAGTTAATGATCTTGTTGAGAGGACAGAAAGCATAGTTGGGGATACCAAAGAGGATGATGGCATAGTAGTCCACAATAGAGAAGACAGGAGTGGTTAAGAGATGCTTGGTGGTGTTGAAAGGAGGTGCCGGACTCCTAATATTTAGGAGGTTGAAGCGAGCTGCTGTTGCAGTTTTGAAGAAAGTAGAAGGGTCATAGATGACGCCAAGGTTTCTAGCTGAAGGGTAGGGCAGTGTGTCAGGTAAGAACAGGATAAAAAGAGGAAGAGATATGAGAGCTTTATGCGGGGAAGAAGAGAAGCTCTGTTTTGGTAGAGTTTAACAGAGTGCAAAGCCATCCAATATTTAATGGCACAGAGACATTTGGAAATTTTGAAAGATCAGAGGCCAGTTCAGGGAGAGAAGATTTGGGTGTGTAAAGAGTTGGTACGAGAACCCAAAGGAGGAAATTAGTGCCCCAAGAGCAGATGTGTAGTGTAAAGAAGAGCAGACCCAAGACAAAGCCCTGTGGAACACAGTTGGAGGAGTGAGTTGAGAAGTGTTACTCCAAGAGACAGAATTGGCGAGGTGCAAGGTGGGATTCAATCCAAGCAAGAGCTTCATCGCGAATCCCAAGAAGAAAGAATATTAGGCAATGAGTGATCGAAAGTGTCAAATGCAGCAGACAGGTAAAGGAAAATTAGGATGGGGATAGGTTTGAGTGCATAGCAGAGGCGATTAAGTTCCACACATTCACTAGAGCAGTTACCGTGGAGTGACGGGAGCAGAAACCGGCTTGTAGGTCGTCTCAAAGGTTGTGGATGTCCAATTGGTAAGGCTGGTGAACACAATCCTTTCGAGCACTTTAGAATAGTGCGGAAGCAGGGACAAGGAGAAAGTTAGCTGGTAGATTCTTGTCAGCCCCTTGCTTATTTAGCAGAGGGATGACACTGGCTTTTTTGAAAACAGAGGGAAAGCAAGTGGAGCCAAAGGACCGGTTGAAGTGTTCAATGAGATGAGAATACCCACTAAAGGGACAGTAGGCTTGACTAGCTGAAGACAGTCTGATGAGGCACAAGAGGGGGTTGGCCTTCATCAATAGAGATCACTTTAGTATTAGCAGGAGACGAGGCAGAGGATGATGGTAAAGTTGGTGGAATGTAACATTTAGGAGTAGAGAGTGTGAGGAAGGTCAGGAGAGTCTCTAATTTTGGAAAATTTTTGCCGCAAAGTTCAGCTAGGTCATTAGCTCTGAAAGTGAAGTTCATAATCGGACTTGGGGGTGAGTTTAGGGTGCCCTGTAGCCAGCAAGGATAGTTTGGGCGAGTCAATGAGGTTTAGGAAGAATTGCCTTTTAGCTTTATCAGGAGTGGTTTGAGAGTTCAGGTCAGAGGTGTAGAGTTGAAGGTCCTCATGCAAGTGGGTATGATGGGGAAGACTAGCGAGATCACGTGGAATGTGCAGGGGTTGTATTCCCCCATGAAAAGAAGATCAGTTCTGCAGAGGCTGGTAGACTTATCCACCGAGATTGTCTTTTTGCAAGAAACGCCCGTTAAAGGCAGATGAGTGCAGGCCGGTCCATAGATGTACACATGCCAGCTCTTCAAGTCTAGCAGGGGGAAGAGATACCAATTACAACAGATGAGGCCATGAAGGGCAAAATCTTGAGTGGCCCTCAAGGAAGATTATGCTTGTGAAGGGCCCACTGTACGGACGCACTGTACGGACGCACTTTTACATTGATGTCACTTTATGCGTCTAACAGCGGGCAAGATCATTATGTGATTGCCAAAGTCCCCCAAGCTGTATACTTTGTGGAAGGGCAAATGATAATAGGGGGCGACATCAATCTGACGTGGATAAAACGACTCCACCCACTAGGCTACATAATAAAACTGCTAGATTATAAAACTGCAATCTCACTTGCTAGGCTGTTGCAGGAGCTGGGGGTGGTAGATGTTAATGTTAAAGATATTTGTACCGCGTACTATCACCACCGGAGTGGTCCCCTGGCGCTCTGGCAGATCTGAAAAGGGAAGGGAGGTGGGTTAGTGGGAAAGAGAAGGAAAAGTGCAAGAGAGCAGTGATTTGCTGTTGGCAGCTTCAGTTGGTTAACACCGTTCACTGAGCTTGGGGTGCTTTCCGGTTGGTATCCATTGTGTGCTGTTGTGCGAGGCTATGTGTGGTTTGTTTTGTTGTTGCGGTATAGTGAAGTTTGTGCGGTTAAGGTTGCGGTTGTGTTTGGTTAGAGTTTGAGAGGTGTATGCAGAGGGGTGAAATGGTTAGTGGGTTGGTTATTGGCATCGTTGTCTAGAAGTGATGTGCTAAATTTCCACATGCTTTCTAGATGTGGTGCGTGAATATCTGCATTATCTAGATCCGGTACTGGCTAATTTTCACAAACCTTTCTATATATGACGGCCACTAATATATGCAACTGTACTCAAATGTGGCACTGGCTCAGCTTTGAAAATCCTGTCTATATGTGAAGCAAGCTAGCATTCACATTCGATCTAAATCTAGCCTCGATAGTATTCCCAATGCTGTCTAGATGTGGCAATGGCCAACAATTGCTATTCTATCTGGATGTGGCACTGGCCCACATTCACAATCCCATCTAGTTGTGACAAACTATTTTTAACAATCTTATCTAAGTGTGGCACATGCTAACATTAGCAATTCTTTTGTCCAAGTGTGGTACTTGCTATAATTCACGATTCTGTCTGGGGCCAGTGCAAGTTAATGTTCACAATTATATCTGAATGTGGTACTTGCTAGCCTTCACAGTCCCATCTAGATGTAATACAGGCCAGTGTTCACAATTCCATCCAAGTCTGGCAAATTCCATCTAGGTGTGGCGCAGGCTAACAATCACAATTTATCTAGATGCGACTCAGCCTAATGTTCACAATTCCATCTAAGTTTGGCACATGCTATCATTCACAATTCCATCTAGGTGTGGCGCAGGCTAACATTCACAATCTGTTCCAGATTTTCAGAATTAAACACACTAAAGGAACTTGCCCTGAAAATTGTGCTGGACAATGAATTGACAAAGAAATTCATCCTTTGTGCAATTAAGGGCCATCGCGCCGTTTGACAGCATCCAAACTTTTTTTACTGTATATTTTGGGATTACTAGGGGGTTCCTCCCTTGCCGTCACTGCTGCAAGTGACCAACTACTAACTTCGGAGAACAGCACACCTACATTTTGGTTACACCCCACTGGCTACTTGCTCCTCTATACACACTGCAAATGCTTTTATGGCAGCAGCTGGTTTAGCGGGTCAAAGGTGGCACCCGAGGATTAGGAAAAAAGGCCTTTTCCACATCTTTACAGGTGAACTGCAGCCACTGAGCTCATACTCCATGCGTGCGCCTTCCTTGCCTACTATAGTCTGCTCTGCAGGAGGCTGCTGTAGCACGGAAAGGTGAACACTGGAACTAGTGGTGAAATGCAGCCAGCTCAATCGCCACGCCCCTACATGTCTGCAGTGAAACTAAAATTGCATCAAGATGTGTACACGAACGTCCGTGTGACAAGTGCGGCAAGCTCTAGAATTTCATACTGCCAGATAAGCAGGACACCCTCCACCCCCAAGCTGCGCCTCAATGCCCCAGCTGTGCAAAGAAGGGCCAGAGTCCTCCAATTCCTAGTAAAATGATCCCAACCAAAAACAATTTGACACACTAGAGGAGCCCAACCTCTTTGCCCAGCCTCAGTGCATGGTGGATATTTGTTTCCAGTGGTGCCAGCATTGAGGAGGGCAAGGGGGTGGTGGGAAATATTACTGCCCAAACTAAAAACCCATAAGTTACTTCACCCTTGGTCCTTATAGCATGGGATAATGACCAGCCAACAAGTCCTAGCGAGGGCTATATTAGCATGTGGTGGTAAAAGCAATAAATGTTTTGGAGTTGTGGAGGTGTAGTAGACATTATTTTCATTTAGTTTATACAAACTTTTGAAAAACTTTATCTTTAGTGTAAGATCAACATTCCATCATAGTCCTTAACTATTTTTGTAGAAACCCCTTGTTGGACTTCTTCTCTTGACTTTTTCTGTCCCTAATTCGTCTACCTTTGCATCCATAGATATTCTGTCTTTTTCCAGTATTTTCGGATAGGTTGGTCTCTTTAGGCAACCACCGGGTTCATTTTTAGGTGTTTCTGCAGAATCTCTAAGAATCGCATTACTGAGATCAACAGTGGCTTGCTTTCGGTCAAGTGTAGTTGTCTCCACCATTCTTCTTCAGATAGCGTCTGGTACTTTTCCCTCATCTTTCCCAAGCAACTGACACGCTGGTTGTTTAGTTCTGTACAGCTTATGATGAGGTGTTTTAAATTTTCATCTTTCTCTCCACAGAATCGACAGAGTGTTTTCCCTTGATATCACATGCCTAATTCCCAGGATTTCTTTGGTCTCTAGGATGTTTAAACGAAACATCAAATAATACTTTCTTAGATGTTTGCACGGAGCTAGTGCCAGATATTTCTGAAGCGTATTTCGTTTCTTTGCTTCTTTTGGTTGATTTATCATCGCCTTTTGGCGATCTCTTCTTTCCCCAATTGTAATCCAATCAAGATCTAGCAATTTTCTTTTTACAAAGTCTGGATTATTCCATAACGCTGACTCGTCCGTCCCTAACTGTTTGAGAATTTCTCCACATTGCTGTTTCCAGTCTCTTAGGGCCGACGTTTTTCCGCCTGTTTTGTTTCCCAGTAGGATTTTGAACGGTGGTAGGTTTGCTTCGTCATGCATTTTCCTAAAAAGCAATAGCTTATTCCAAGCAATCCTTGCGTTCAGTGTGGACATGCCTACTTCATATAGAACACACGCAGTCGGTGTGCTTTTCGGTATTTGAAGAACTTTTTTCCAGAAGAAACCTTCACACCTAGACCATATCTTGTGGTTACAGCCAAACATGTTCTCTGCCCCATAAATCAGGATCGGTGTAATTTTATTTTGGTAGAATTTTCTCACTGGCTCACATGTGAATTTTCCGAATTTCTTCTGCATTACGATCCCTTGAGAGGTTAATTGTTTGCAGCTATTTAGGATTTTCTTTACCATTGGTTCGTCATTTATGCTCGAGTTGATAATTGTGCCCAAATATTTTGTAAAGTGCACTTTCTCTAGCTTCTTTGTTCCCACGAACCAACTCGATCTGTACTTGTCAGATTTTCTTCCTCTTTTGTTCTCTAGGACTAGGATTTCTGACTTGGCTGCATTTATCTCCAGCCCGAGTTTTTCCGAATAGATCTTCAATGCAGACAATTTTCTCTGTAGGCCGACTGGTGCTCGGTCTAAAATTACCATATCATCTGCGTATAAGATGTGATGTAATTGGCATCCATTGATGGTTGGTGGAAATGAAATCACGCTTGACAGTGCTTTCTCTACTTCCGAGATGTAGAAGTTAAACAGGGTGGCCCCTAATGGGCACCCCTGTTTCACTCCTCTTTCTGTAGGAATTGGCTTTGACAGATTTCCTCCTTTGTCTAGCCTTATTTGAATATAGGTGTCAGAGTAAAGTTCTTTGATGGCTGCTATCAGACTCTCATCGCAGCCTCTCTTCTTTAAATTACACCACAGGATTTCTCTATTCTCTCCATCAAACGCGTTTGCCATGTCAATAAATGCCAGATAGATTTTCTGTCCCGATCGAATGGCATCTATTTTTAGTAGGTTTAATATTAGCAGGTTTGTGCTGCAGCCCACTCCCTTTACAAACCCAGACTGTCATCGTAGATTTTTCCTTGATTTATCCACAGTGTGAGTTGTTTGAGGAGCTGAGTTGCAAACACTTTGCCTATGACATCGAGAAGGGCGATGGGGCGGTAGTTTGCTGGCTCCGACCGTTAGCCTTTCTTGAATATCGGAACAATGATTCCTAGTTTCCAGGTCGCAGGGATCCTTCCTTCTTTTATTATTGCTTTGAACAGGATCTCACAGAATTCCGACCATTCATCGATGTTTTCTTTTAAATCGGCGTTCGAGAGGCCATCCGGTCCGGCGGCTCTAGATGTACTGCTATTTGCAATTGAGATTCGGATGTCCTCCCTGTCCATTTGTAAGTTCCAAGGAGTTTTTGCGTGGATCTCCGCTGTACTTGTACCTTCCCTTCTTTTAAACAGGTTTTTGTAATGACACTCCCAGTCTGTTTCCGTTACCATATTTGTTATAATGGCTTTTTCTGAGTTAGATGATTCATTTATTAAGGTCCAAAAACCCCTGGAATTTCTCTGGTTCAACGCTTTCAATATTGTCTCTGCGTCGTTTTTCTCCATTTTAGCTCTATGTAACTTGTGCCAGTTGTTGTACTGGTTTCTCACTTTTTTGGACTGGGTTTGATTTTCTACTCCTTTGGTGGCATTAATCGATATTAATGCTTTCCTCAGTTCCCTCTTTTTTTTTGCCACTTCCGGGTCGTACTTATGTTTATAGAAATTTTGGTTCTTTGGAGCCTTCGTTTTTTTGGATTTATAAATTTCTAGTAAGTGCTGGTATTCAGTTGCCTCAGTCAGGCCTTGCTCCTGGGATTTTTGCATTTGTTCAGATATCTCCGTAATATTCAATTTGTTTATCCTTAGTCTGTTGCGTCCAGGTTCCACTGAGATGTCACATCTCCATCGTTCCTTTTTCTCTGCTTTTCTCCATTTCCATTCCATTGATGTGATATTATGATCGCTTTGGATGTTTTTGGTGACTGTAAAGGAGACTATTTCATGTAGTATATTCTCCGAGACAAAGATGTAATCTAAAATAGATTGCTGAGTACCTCTTTCCCAGGTCGGGGTTGCTGGAATGTCCCCTCTTGTCGCTCCGTTAAGCATTGATAGATTTCTATTTGTCATCTCTTCTAGCCAACAGTCATTTTTAAATCTCATCCCATCGATCTTCGTTGTTTTTTGTTGGTTTAGCTCAATGAATTTCCTGTTGAAATCTCCACATAGGATAATTATTGCCTTTGAATCTTCTATTTTAATTGTATCTATGGCTTCAATGATATCTTCTAGCTTTTGGAAAAACTTTGATGTTGTATTCCAATATTATATATATATATATATATATATATATATATATATATATATATATATATATATATATATATATATATATATATATATATATATATATATATATATATATATATATATATATATATATATATATATATATATATATATATATATTCGGTTCGTCAGCTTCTCTGTGAGTTCTGATTGTTCTACACACACCTCCTGAAGGAAAGGTGACAGGTTGCGGGCGGATTTTATTCTTAGTCCACATGTTCTTTTGATTAAAGTCAATTGTCCTGCCATAGGCCTTCCTTTTTTTTGTTTTATTGCTGGATTTATTGCTACTTCGTAGCCGTCCACACATGGTAGTTTGGATACCCATGTCTCTTGCAAACATATCAAGTCTGCCTTTTGTATTGTTTCCGTTGGAGATCCTAGGAGGTGTGAGAATCCTCTGGTGTTCCACGAGGCTAGTGTCAGTGTCCCTATCTTGTCATAGCATTAGCTCTCCTTTATTGGGTTCAATGATTTTGCCAACCAAGACCACTTTTTTCTTTCATCTTCATCAGCGTTTACTTCCGTAGATTTATAGTTCCCTGTACCTAACTTTCCACGATTATCCACTGTTATTTTGATTTTCTTCGTCTTTATGTCATCGGGAAGACCTGCTACTTCAGTCTCTATTTCTGTGTCTTTGAGCTTGACATTAGACGCGTGTTCCCTTATTGCGTTTTTTTCTATTCTTTCAAATGTCACTAGCTCTTTCTCGTTTGTTCTTTGTGCTTTGGGTTCTTTTGTTTTTGCGTCGTCATTTCCCTTTAAGGTGTTGTCTACTTCATATACTTGGTATCCCGCTTCCAGGAGTTGTCTCTCACTCATCATGATCAATTCAGCATCTTTTTTGTCGTTGATATGTAAAAGTACAGACTTCTGTTTCATCTCAGCCATGATTTCCACCCGATCAATCCGAGCGCTCTTTATTACCCTTAGCACAGGAATCTTTTGGAATATTTGTAAAATGGTGTACCGATTTAGTGGGGTCCCACCTTTTCTTCCGTCAATTTTCTCGACCAGTAATCGATACTGGTGATTTTTCTGTATTGTTTTGTTTCCGACAGTCAAGATAGAGTTTCTTGACTTAGTGGACTCATCGACATTCCCTCTAGGTTCTTCAACTTTTCTTGTGGATTTCTCGTTCAGAATCTCAGTGCTGATTATATTGTTTTTCCGCTCATCTAATGTGGGATTTTTTGTAGCTTTCATAATCTTAGGTACGTTTCCCTGTTTTAGCATACTCTTCAGTCTTTTCTCTTCTAAGGTAAAGAAGATTTGTGGCTCTTGCATCTTTTTGCTACTTTTCTTTGTTGTAAATTGAGATTTTGTAGGAGTTTCTGGCCACGAAATCACTCTTTTGTTTGCCGATCTATCATCTTTCTCTTTCTCGTACCCTTCGATGGGCGATTTCTGCGGGCTTGTCTCTAGCTCACGATTATCTCGTCCAGGATTTCTTCGATTTTCGATTATTTTTACTGCCTCATCGCTGTCATTGTTTTCTTCAGCTTCAGACACACTGTAAGTTGACATGTTCAGCAATTCCTCCTCATCACCATCTGGGTCTTCCATGTCTAGCTCAATTGTTCTTCCAATTAGGGTTATATTGTCTTCAGTCAGATTTGCTGGCTGTGTTTTTTCCTCCACGATTTGGATCTCCTCATCTATTTTTTTTTCTTTTCTCCCTTCAAAGTTGATAATTCAGAATTATTTACAGTTATGTTCAATGCTTTAATTTTTCTGAAGAAATTGGCTGAGCTACGAGTTTTCTTGTTCTTTTTTGCTTGTTGATTCTTCGATTTTTTGTTACAATTATTTGAGTTTGGTTTGATTGTTTTTGAGCTCTTCTCATTACTCGCTCCTGAGCTGGTTTTCGGGTTTTCAAATATATCATACCATTCCCTCTCATTCTTTTTTCCGTGTTCGGTTATAGGCATACTTTCCAGATTATTTGGGTTTGTATCAATGGATTTTGACGTATTGGGTGGATTGGATGGTAGGAGAACTTGCTCTTTATCTGGTTCTTTTTCGATTTGCTGTTTACTTTCCTCAACCGATTTTTCTATAGGTGTCGTGCAATCGATCGAAGAGTAAGTCCTTGTTTTTTGAGCAATCTCCACACTCTTCCTCTCCGTCCTTCCACAATCACTGACATCATGGCTAATTACGAGTTCCTTATCATAGCAGCAGTTCTGTTTAGTTACTCTTATCTCTGTTTCTTTCTTTTTTTTTCGGATGCGTGCTCAGTTGTACCGAATTTCTCAGGTAGCTCAAATGTTTCTAGGTTGATCACTGAAGTCTGGCTCGTTTGTACTGTTTTTGCGACCTGTGTTGTATTTGAATCTCTCCTTCTTTCTCGTTCATTTTGAAGTAGCGTAAGGGCTTGCCTTGTCACTTCTGCTAGAAGTTTCTTATCTTCAGAATTGTTTCTTAGGGATTCCTTTAAAGCCATTAACGAGATATCATTCCCTCGTTTGGCTGCCACAATCTCAGAGGTCATTTCTTTAAGGTCTGTCTCTAGTTTGATCATTTTGGAGTTTAGTAGCGCAATCAAAGTTGTTTGGTCTCTGTAATTCTCATTTAAGTTTTCATATAGCTTCATCAGGGGCGCGACAGCTATTGTTGCGGCCGACATCAGAATTGGGCTTAACTTCGATATTTTTTCGTCGCAGGTTGATGTTTCGTCTATATTACTTATTCCTGTCTGGGGTATCTCCGTGGATCTCCTCCAGTTTTCATTTCTCGAAGTTGTTGTATCATCCTCATCTTCCGAGTCCACAGATGTATTTCTTCTCTTGTTTTCCTCTTCTCTCTGACTTTTGAGTTTTTTCCTCACACTGCAGTCATCATTTTCGGAACTCTCTTCTTCGACATCTCTTTTGGGACACTATAATCTCCTCGTTTCTAGATTCGAATGCTGGTGAGTTTGTTTCTAGAGTCATTACTTCGTGTATACTCCTATGCTTAGGATAGTATAACTCCGCTGATGGTGGTTTTTCCATGTTAACGTTTATTTGAGATGACCTTCTAGTTTGCAGCAATTTTGCATTCATTTTTGCTAGATCTTTTATTACTTGATCCACAATCCCTACTAAATTTCTTCTTTCTCCTAACTTTGGATTATTTTGTGGTATAGTTGTTGGCAGTGTAGAGCTTTCAATCCATTCATTTGATGGTAACCGCAGCTCTCTAGTGCCCTCCGGTTTCTCTGGCGTTGTGAGGTGTTCTTTTGCGTCTTGTTTGGCGTGGAGATCCCTTGTATCTTGTAGTAATTTGATCAAATGCTCATCTCCTTTACTCATGGTTATTGTTGTTTCTATTTTCTCTGACTCTGGATTGTGCATCTCAGCTACCTTTGTCCAAGCCAGTAGTTTTAGCGATGAGCTCAATTTTAAATGCTCTACCCTGGCTGCCGTTCTTTGTATCGTCATTATACTTATGTTATTTTCCTGAGTGTTATGGGTTGGGTCTCGTGTTGGGTCCTCAGGATTGTGCTCGAAATGAGGGGTATTAGGAGATGGTCGATCACTCAGAGTACGGTGTATCATTGCAGTACAGACTTCAACATTCTTTGTTCCTGATTGAGTTTCCTCAGATTCGCTGTTTCTTCCCTGTGTCTCGATCACCTGCGTCTCTTTTTCCATTTCCGTGATTACTTTGGGTTTTTTCCCCTGCAATGTGGGAGAACCAGTGTTTTTTGACCCTTGCCTCTCCCTGTACTTCTCTGATTGCATTTTCTTTTCATTTTCAGGCTCGTCTTTGGTTTCCCTCTCGGTGGTTTCGTCTCGTTCTAGGTCTTCGATACTTTCGGAGTCACTTTCTGAATTGAAAGTATCCATCGAGTCATTCGTTCCTTTCCTTCTCGGCCACGCCATGTCCATGTGTTCGTGTGTATTGGTAGGCCTGGGTGCCTCGGAGCTAGAGTACTGCTGCTGTCTGGTATTGTCATTGAAGGTTGCAGTTCTGGGGCCGTTGACTTGGGGAGTGACGCTCTTGCTAACCATTGTAGCAGTTACATGGACGTTAGAAGAGGCAGAGGACTGATTAGGAACTCTCTCCATGTCAGTGGAGTTTCCTATGGTCGTGGACATAGTGTTCAGCCCTCGCTTAGCTTGAGCTCGTGTGTTGGCTTTATTCGTCATCCCCCTCGTAGCTGCTGACATTTATCGAGTGGTTTGGTTCTTACAACGGCCAATAAGCACCAACTCGAACTTACAGTACTTAGGTTTTTTTTTTTTCCCTTATTGATTTAATTTACCACGCTACTCGTATTTTCATCTAGGACTTTTGACAGTGTTAGTTGGACTTACCTTTTGTTCTAGGTCGGGATCAAAGAGGGAATACCTCCGCAGTCTCCCGTTCTCTTGCCTCTAGACGCGCCGGCAGCGCCTAACAGCCGCACAACAGCCCGCGCCCTCTACCCCTACCGGGCTCAACGCCGCGAGGGTGAAAGCGGATGCTTTTTCCGTGTGTTTTGGGTCACGTGACTCCTCACGTGAGCAGCAACCAGGCTCCGCCCCCTCCTGCAAACGAAGCGACACGCTGACAAAGAAGCAGCTGATGGATTCTGGTAACCCGTGTGCCCTCGATTTCCTGGGTCCTGGGTTCAAGGTCCTCAGCACTAGCAGCACTGGCAGCACCAACAACGCACCGCTCGCCTGAAAGCGGATGCTTTTTCCGTGTGTTTTGGGTCACATGACTCCTCACGTGAGCAGCGACAAGGCTCCGTCCCCTCCTGGGAACGAAGCGACACGCTGACAAAGAAGCAGCTGATGGATTCTGGTAACCCGTGTGCCCTCGATTTCCTGGGTCCTGGGTTCAAGGTCCTCAGCACTAGCAGCACTGGCAGCACCAACAACGTAGACATTAACCAGGTTACTCACCGTATTGACCAACCTACTCCATAGTCCATAGTCCGCTTTCCTCCATACTTATGGGACATTCCTCTGTCCTGTGACGGGACCGGAGCACTTTGTGAAAAGCACCACATTTTTCAGAAATGTGTCCTTCCTCTTTTTACGCAGGGTACCGCACGCGGCCGCAACCCCGCCCTTCTTAACTCCGCCCAGCGCAACGCCCATCAGTCCTTTTCTATGGCTAGGTCAGTGACCTTTAAGCAATAATAGAGTAACCTTATTAGAGGGGACGGCAGGCGGGCGAATGGAGGAAAGGGGACTATGGACTAGGAGTAAGGTGGTCACTACGGTGAGTAACCTGGTTATACTCCTACGTTCCGTCCCCTTTCCTCCATACTTATGGGAGATTCCAAAGCACTCTTCACAGGAACTACGGGTGGATGGAAACCCCCTTACTGAAAAAGGTTTTTCAGCACAGTCTGGCCAAACAGAGCATCAGATCTGGAGCTCAAGTCCAAGCAGTAATGTTTACAAAAAGCAGATGGGGAGGCCCAAGTAGCCGCTTTCGCAATGGTCTCCTAGGGGACATACTTTTGAAAGGCAACAGCAGCTGCCTTGCCCCG
This sequence comes from Ambystoma mexicanum, assembly GCF_040938575.1. Taxonomy (NCBI): domain Eukaryota; kingdom Metazoa; phylum Chordata; class Amphibia; order Caudata; family Ambystomatidae; genus Ambystoma; species Ambystoma mexicanum. The sequence continues at coordinate 45,958,486 of NC_090940.1, forward strand.
TACCAGATGTGCATGAATCCCTTTAGGAGGCTGTAGACCCTGAACAGTGTAAGACTCCATATACAGGCCTCAATCCATCTGGAGATAGTCGCTTTGGAGGCCTGCTTGCCTTGCGGGTTAGCAAAGGTCACCAAAAGTTGAGAACTCCTGAGTTCAGAAGTTCTGTCCAGATAGAACTTAAGAGCTCTAACATCCAGGCAATGCAAGACCCTCTCAGCTTCCGAAGAGCTGGATTTGGAAAGAAGACTGGCAGCGAGATTGACTGATTTCAATGGAAATTCTTTGGTAGGAAAGAAGGATTTGTCCTAAGGACAAACTTATCCTTGTGGAAAACTAAGAAGGGATGCTCCACCGACAAAGCTTGGAGCTCACTCGCCTTGCCGAGGTAACGGCGACCAAGAAAGCCACCTTCCATGAAAGGTGTTTAAGATCTACTGTAGCCATTGGTTCGAAAGACTTACGAGACAGGGCTGTAAGAACCACATTCAGATCCCACGTCGGATGCGGTTTGCAAACAGGTGGATAAAGACGCATAAGACACACAATGTGCCATTTAATGACTGGGTTTGATAGTGAGAAAGCACTAGTCCGTGGTTAGGTAGGCAGCCACAGCCAAAATATAAGTCCTGCATGACAGGACATGAATGCCCAACTCTGCAAGAGGGACTAAGGACAGCACCGTGTCAATCGGAGCCACCCTGGGGACCAACTGTTTGGCTAAGCACCAGTGACAGAACCGAAGACACTTGCTCTTATACTGCGACCTCGTTGAGGGCTTCCTGGCTGCTTGAATTATGCGCATGTTGTCAGCAGACAGGTTGAGATGTTCTAAAGATCTGAACTCAGGCACCATGCTGTCAAGCTGAACGATTGTGGGGGAGGGGTACCACAGCTTTCGATCTCTCTGGTGAAGCAGATCGGGAACTAGCGGAAGCCTGATCGGTGCACACCGACATATGTTGAAGCTCTGAAAACCAGAACCTGGCCGGCCACCACGGAGCTACGAGCAGAAGAGAATAATTAACTGTGTTCATCAGCTTGCAAATCATCCGATGAATCAGAGGCCTAGGCGGGAAAACATAGGCCCTCATGTTGTGCCATGGAATCTCAAAAGCATCTCCCAGAGAGGATGCTCCCAGCCAGTTTCTGGAGGCATACAGAGGAAGTTTGTTTGCCAAAGTTGCGAAGAGGTCCACTTCCAAGTGCCCCAACACAGGAATATCTGCAAGAGGACCTCCGCCTTCAATTCCCACTTGTAGCCGACCATTGTTTGTCGGCTGAGGGCATCTGCTTTGACGTTCAGCTGGCCCAGGATGTGCCCTGCCACCAGCCAGACACCATGCTGAACCGCTCACTCCCAAATCTGAATGGCCAGATCCACAAAAGGAGGGGACTTGGTGCCCCTCTGCTTATTGATGTAAAACATGGACCCCACATTGTCCATGCGGACACGAACCACCTTGTTGGCAATGACTGGCCTGAATGCTGTGAGCGCCAGGAAGATCGCCAGAAGCTCCAGATGATTTATATGAAGGAGTTTGTCTTGGGGCGACCAGAGGTCGGAGACCTGAAGGAGCACTCGGAGCTGGAAGTTCCACTCCCCCACAGAAAACCGTAGGTATCTCCGATGCGGATTCCAGATCAGGATATGCATATACGCCTCCTGGAGGTCCACCATGCTGAGCCAAACGCCCTTCGCTAAGGAGGACTTTATCTGACAGGGCGTGATCTTGAATGTCTCTTGGGGTAGAGAGATTGAACTGGGAAAGGTCTAGGATGGTGCGCAGGTCAGCCTGGTTGGGTTTGGGCACTGTAAACAGCCGGGAATAGAAGCCCTCCCCTCGCTCCCCTAGAGGAACGGGTTCCACTGCCTTGAGCTCCAGTAACTTCTGAATCTCGGCTCTGAGGGAGGGCGACCCTGACTGCTGGAAGGGAGGATTGATGGGTGAGGTAGGGGGAAGGGGTAAGCGGAAGCACGCCCGAGCAACTGACAAGACCCACCAATCCTCGGTGATGGTCTGCCACGCCTCCCAATGAGACGCGATGCGTCCTCCCACCGGGGTCTCGTGCGAGTGCAGAAAACCCTAATTTTGTTGGTCTGTCGGTGGCAGCACCACCTGAACCCGAGGAGGCGGCTGAGGAGCGGGAGAAGAACAAGTTACTTCTTACCTTGCAACGTTCTTTCGACGGGATGTTCCTCCGACGTATTCCTTATCTTTGATAATACGTTTCCAGTTTGCTGGCCTCGGAAATTTTTTCTGTAGAGGGCGCTGCGCGTCGGCGTTCGCCAAGTCGATGTCCCTCGACGGTCACCATATCGGCACCGACGTCACCATGCCCATAAATAGCCACGCGCTGCGTCCGTTGCTCAGTTCCGTTTTGTAGCATAAGAAAAGTCATGCCTGAATTGGTTATTGACCTTGAAGCAGCGTAAGCTGCAACCACAAGGGAAGTATCACTGCGGGGATGGATGGGAGGGGCGATAAGGAATATGTCGCAGGAACATCCCATCGAAAGAACGTTACAAGGTAAGAAGTAACTTGTTCTTCGAAGGGATTGTGTCCTCCGACCTAGTCCTTATCTTTGATAGACTCCCATAGCAGTGGCATGTAATTGGAGGTGGGAGTGAGAATGTTATGTATCCCTTTAGGGATGGACCGAATGTAATACAGCCTTGCCAAATCTGGTCTCTTGACTAGTGGAGGAATCCAGATTGTAAATGTTTGTGAATGTATGTGCGGACGACCATGTGGCAGCCGCACATATGTCTCGGACCGGTACCCCTCTTTGGAGAGCCGAAGAGGCTGCGATACCCCTGGTTGAATGAGCCCTGAGATTTTGGGGTGGCTCTTTCCCTGCCAGTTTATAACATTCAAGAATGGCCAAAATAATCCACCTGGAGATGGTTTGTTTTGTTATGGGTAGTCCCAACTTGTGACCGAAGTATCCTACAAACAGTTGGTCTGCTTGCCTGATCCTAGCCATTCTGCTGAGGTAAAAGCTGAGAGCTCGCCTTGGGTCCAGCCTATGTAGCCTTTCCTCCTCTTTCCCCGGATGGGGAGAAGGGTAGAACGAAGGTAAGGTCATTTTGTGAGTAATATGAAATTCAGAAACCACCTTTGGGAGGAAATTAGGCTTCACCTGTAGGACAACTTTGTCCTTGTGGAAAATTGTATGTGGGGGTTTACAGGAGAGTGCTTGTAGCTCGCTCACCCTCCTAGCAGATGTTAGTGCTACCAATAGGACAGTTTTAAGCGTGAGAAATCTCAGCGAACAAGACTGAAGTGGTTCGAATGGAGTCCCCATTAGGAAGTTTAAGACTAAATTTAAGTCCCATAAGGCAACCTGGAATGGTTTGAGGATAAACATTAGTTAATCCCTTGAGAAATTGTATCACTAGAGGAAGTTTGAAATACGATGGTTCCTCCGCAGTGCGCTTGAAGAAGAATGGAATGTTTTGCTGGGTGCTGCGACTCACAGCGTTTTGATTTTTTGGGTTTTTCACCTGGGGTATCACCCTCCGCTGTCTTCGAGGGGGTCGAGGCCGCATTCTCGAAGACGCTTAACATTTTCTTTCTGAATTCCTTCCACTCAGCCTGAGAGTTGTGTTTTGTGGGACAGGAGACCCTTTCTGGGGAAACAGAAAACGAGGAAGGGGATCATCGACGTCGGAGTGTCTTGATCTCGACAAATGGTGGGAGCTACTTCGAGATCTAGAATGGGAATGTTTGACGGCGAGGAGACGAATGCTTCGACTCAGCCGAAGAAATCTTTGAGGTTTTGACTGACTTACCTCTCTCGAGCTTCCCCTTGCGCTCCTTCAAGGCTTTCGTCGTCATGGACATGCAGTCCTCACACTCCGAACAATGGTGCTCGGGTCCCAAGCACCACAAGCAGATCTTGTGTAGATCCGTCAGACATTTTTTTACCGCAGTCTCGACATTTCTTGAAGCCAGATCGCAGCGGCGTCGGTTCTGATGAAGATGCCATCGAGAACGAGTAGGTATTACTTCGAGTAGAGAGTTATCCTGACTGAAATGAGCAACGACGTTCCGAGGCCCCATGAAGCGCGGAAAAACGGAACTGAGCAACGGACGCAGCGCGTGGCTATTTATGGGCATGGTGACGTCGGCGCCAATACGGTGGCCGTGGAGGGACATCGACTCGGCGGACGTCGACGCGCAGCGCCTTCTACAGAAAAAAATTCCGAGGCCAGCAAGCTGGAAACGTATTATCAAAGATAAGGAATACGTCGGAGGACACAATCCCTTCGAAAAACCGACTGTTGCTGCCTTCGGCGGAAATTTTCCGAAGGGGTGTCAACCCTGCAGGATTTCCGATCTAAAAAAACCCCGACACCAGAGGAAGGCTGAGGGTTTGACAATGATCTCTGTGCCCTGAAAGGAGGTTTAACAGGGACAGACAAGGACTTCGTTTTGGTCAGCTCCACGTCTGTTGTAAAGTGAAAAAGCTCCTTGCCATCAAAAGGCAGGTCCAAAACCTTATCCTGCACCTCCTTGGAGAACTTGGTGGCATGCAGCCAAGCTTGATGAGAGGTATCCACACCAAGCATAAGGCCCTGGGCCGAGGTGTCGACATGGTGTGCCGAAGCCTCCAGGAGATCCTGTGCCGAGACCCTGGCGCCGACGAACCAGCTTTGAAATCTTCCGACTTTTCAGCGGGAATAAACTCCTCAAACTCCGACAGACCTTTCCACATTTTCATATTCGCCCCCGCTAACACCAGTTCTGCATTGGCTTGACACAGCTGCAGAGCTGAATTAGCTAAAATCTTCCTCCCAAGAGAGTCAAGAAGCTGATCCTCTTTGGCCAGAACCTGCGTAGCCGTCGAAGAGGCCGACGCAGGTCTGGATTGCAAAGTGGCTGCCGCCACTACCGTGGAGGAGGGGGGGCGGACACAACGCTAAGGCCACCTCTTCCAAAGAATGGAACCTGTAACGCGCGTCAATCATCTTGTTGACAAACAGTCCAGAGTGTGGCTTCTCCCAAACTTTACGGACCTCGGCCAAAACGTCCTTCTGCAAGAACAAGCCAGTACGCTCCGAAGGAGATTAGGTGAACGCCCCTGAAAGCACACCCTCCTGCGGAGCGGAGAACTCAGGTACTGGAACATCTAACAGACATGTCCAGCATCTGGTCATGAAAAGCTCCGACAGAGCGGGGCTAGTCTTTGCTGTCCTGATCGCCCTTTACATCATTCGATAGGTCCGGATCAGGTTGAGTCACATCCGGCACCACAATAGCCTTGTTCATTGGGGACAATGGAGGCAGGGGTGGAAGAGTTGGGGGAGGCCCAGCCAGTAAAGGCGGCGCCGGCAGAGGCACTGCAGCCAGGACCGTTGGCACAGGCGGGCATATCGCCCTGAACAAGCCTCGAAAGTACTCCTTCATGGGGTCAGAACGCATCCATTTTTGAAACTTGCCGAAAAAGGCATCCTCCGCCAAAGATTTAGGTGCGACAGGAGGAGGCCTCTCATGAGCATAGTAATTCCAGGGGCGTAAGGGGGAGGGTTGGCAAGAGGGCTCTTCCCCAGTGTTGTCCACATAAATCAAGGGCGCCGATGCCGCAGGAAGCAAGACATTGTGCGGTAGTGGCATCCGAGCGTTCCAGTCATAAACTGGATGAAACGGATGTGCACAAGGAAACCGATGTTCACCTGAAAAGGCACCCCCTACACCTAGGGCCGAGGGCGTAGCTGTAAGGGTTGTATCCAAAATGGCTGCCATGGTCTTGCTGGGAACGGCCGCCATTGTGTCGGCATCTGAGGAGAACTGCGACACGTGTGGAAGTGAAGCAGGGGTCCCCACAGGTGGGTCAAGGGTCTTCATTTTTTCCTTAACACAAGATACCTCGGCCAAGCCGGTACTGTGAAGCTTAGAATGTCTGACATCGTAATGGCCAAACTAGCCTTCAAAGGAAGGACCTCGGCAGTGCCGGTGACGGAGGGATTACGGTCCAAAACCTCACTGTGCCCCCTCAACAGAACTGGGGTCTCTGCAAGAGCAGGAACGATGAGGAGCACACCTCACCGACAAGACCTTAACAGGCCTCTCAGAACTGTTAGCCTCTAAATGACAGGCTTCGGACCAGAGTCCAGTAAAAGTCCCCTCACGAGGGGCTTTGAACTTTTGTTCGGTGTCAACAACCTCAACCGAGCTCTCAGGGCGTACCCCAGTGATTTTACAGAAAGCTCCAACCAAGGAGACCTCGAAGCAAGCTCCGGTACCCGATGCCTCTGTAGAACTGGGCCCACTACCAGCCCCCACAGGAGGGGGCCTCGGAATGTAATCTGGTGTCAATAGGCCCCTTACGGATGCCCTCAGAAAACAGAATTTTTAGGCCTGGAAGGCACCTCAGGGCTAGCCCCGGTAATAGAGCTTTTGACGCTCCTCCCAGGCCGGGAAGACCTGGAAAGGAGTCCCTCCTCCCCCCCCCCCCCCCGGCTGGGGTGTCCTAAAGTAAAGAACTCACCAGGCTTTTTTTTTTTCGTCAATGAAAGTTTGAAAATGCGCCCGGGGAGTATGTTGAAACACCAGCTCCCACTGCTCCAAACGACGTTGAAGCGCCCGGACCGAAAGGGAGTCACAATAAAAGCAAGAGTCCCACCGGTCGTCTGGACCAAAACTCTAGGATGGGGATCCGCCCTGCAGAAGCGTCGCTGACAAGAACAACAATTTGGAAAGTCTAGCTGAAACGGCATGGACCGACTACCACACGCCCGCTAAGCCAGAGTAAGACAAGGAACTGGAAGGAAAAAAAATCTTCCGAAGATGCAAGTGCGTCCAGTCCCGAGCAGAGAAAAGGGCGGGTGGGCGATGCGCTGGGCAGAGCTAAGAAGGGCGGGGTTACAGCCGTGTGCGGTACCCCGCGTAAAAAGAGAGGAAAGACATTTCTGAAAAATGTGATGCTTTTTACAAAGTGCTCCGGTCCCGTCCCACAGGATTGAGGAATGTCCCATAAGTATGGAAGAAAGGGACGGGAGGTAGGAGTAGTTAGTTTACTAGCAAGTAGAGCACAAAACATTAAATGAAATGCAGTTGTATTGAGCGCCTGGGGACCACAGAAATGGTAAATTGTGAACTTGGTGGAGCGGAAATAGTTTTGGCTAGAGCTTGCATCAGGTTAAATGTTGAAGGGAACAGGTTTTCGTTAAGAGTGAACAGGTTTAATCTTTCATCTTTGTGTTTTTAAGTTAGGTTGGATTGTCATATTGAAAGAAATCTCCCAGAAATTGCATTGCTTTTTTAATGCAGAGACAGGTTCTATTGAGGACATGGCTGCTTCTGAAATCAGCTTTTGTGAATGCAGTCCATACCAATAGATATGGACTGCATTCCACAAATTCTGGTTGGGTGAGGGGAGGTCAATAACGATTTACATGTGCTAATAGGTCACACCGCCCTATTGGATTAAATGGCATTGTAATCTTAACGTGGTAAACCGATGGGCTCCTCCCATTTGTGATTTTTACAACCTACACAGAAGGGCACCACCCATCGATTAGGCCACCCTATGTTGCAGGGCTTTTCTCAAGTGACTAGGCAGGTCAACTGGTGGTCACCGGAGATGGGTTTTCCTGCTTTTGGATCTAGTAGAAGGTGCCCAGGAGCTACAGGTGCAAGGATTCTCCAAGTCGGTACCAGGCGTGGAGAGCAACACTGAGAATAAGAACTGCACAAGGCACTAATGCCGATCTCTTTAGGACACCTCACCAGACACGGGAAGGAGAGTTTCAGTGACTGTAGCTGCACATAGGCGACAGCAGGCATCTTTCCAGTCATACCTGAAGACCTTCCAGAGCAGGATCCCTTGATACTGGGAAGCTAAAACTTGTTGGAAAGGTGTCGTATTGCACCAGATGGTGACTGCTGAAGTGCAGGCAACTAATGCGGAACAGTGGCTATTCTGAGTTAGCCCACTGCAGAGCTTGTCAGGTCACTGCATGGTCCAGGGACACTTCTGAAGGCTCAGAACGGCTGGATCCTCGAATGTGTGGAGAATGGTTGGTCCCACCAGTTCAAGGGTTGAAGCAGGTAGTCCAGGAGGGGGCGTCACTGGGCCAAACACCAGTAGGGATGCCAGACCTCTACAGAAGTCGTCCATGAATCTCCAGACAGCAGCTCTTCCACACAGGTTACTTGGCCCAAACGCTGATCTGAAGAAATAGCTGCAGGGGTCCTCTTTATCCTAAATCCTGGCTGCAAGTCCAAGCCCACTAATGGCAAGTATCTACATCACTAAACTATTTTGGGCCCACTGTGGGTTTCATTTGTGCCAAACACCCAGACTCCCTGGACCTGCTGATGTGGAGTGGGATCAGACTGTCCCACCCACTACACAAGGCATCAGTAGCCTGTGAAAGCAGCATGGCCGTACATGGGATTTCAAGAGATGGCAGGAAGAAGTCCAGACGACAATATGGGAAAATGGCAAGCAAAATATCCTGTGGCATGCCCATTTTAGGGCACTAGCCACTTTTAGTAGCCATATGGCCTTCCGCAAAGTTCTAAACACATGGCTCTTTCCAGAATGCCGATGATGACCATCTAAGACTGCTGAGACCTTGCAACATGATAAATGTTCAGAAAAATCCCACTGAATGCGGCTATTAAATTAGGAAAACGTTTACTCTGAACGTGGCAAATCGCAAACTCGAAATCCAGAACAGCGAGCTTGTTCGATCAAATCCTCCTCCCAGACACTCGCATCTCTCATCGCTACGCTCACTCTCTACACCAACACACAATTAGAACGCAGCTACACCCCTCAATCAATTTTGGCCTAACTTCTCACATACGAACAATACTTCATGAACACTTCAACACACTGATAAAACGCAGCTATACCTCTCGAATTTGGCCTAGCGGCACACAAGTGTTCTACACAGGCCTAACACAGCCAGAACCAGTCCTGGTGCCCATCCTCCAGACTTCACACAATCAACCGATATCAAATACCTCCACACCCAATGCTAGGATACAGCTACCATCAAGCAATCGCTTCAGCTGCACACAATCGGTGCACCGAAGCACCCAATGACACCTTACTCTCTCAACTGACATGGCCTACAGTCCCCGAGGGCGTTCAAACTACCAGTGCTTTGAGGTCATACCAACGATATATATAGAGCGCTATATAAATCCCAAATAACAGAACCTGCAGTCAACACCGCAGAGTGCCACCCAAGCACGATTTTACCATCTCGTGATGCCAGCTGTAGAGCTCCATTCCATCAAGTTATTGGTCTTTTATACTACACTTGTCCACCCAATTATGATAACACCATTCCACAACTCAGCAGGACTTCCTACCGTTTTGGAATCGCCATCTACACAATAGGCACTGCCAGTCCATCGATGGGGCTGAAGTGCCTTTTATGGCACACTACAGGGGATGTTTTAGTCTTACGATCTTCGTATTACGCCAAGGTGTCCAACTATCCTAGCTGTTGAAGAGGCTCCCCAAATAACTTTCTAGTTCACCTCAAGACCAGTACTATCTGAACATGATCACTACCACAAGATTTGGCCAACAGCCTCACCAAAATCATTAGTACCTGGATTCTGGTCTATCACTAAAATGCAAACAGCAAACCACTAAACCAGCACAAAATTAAGAGACTCACCACCTCTATTCTTTACAACAACGCACATAATGTATTGGTCACCAAGAGTCAATTGTCACTAGTGCAAGTTTTGAGGAGTGCTTCTATCATACTGTGGCATTAGAATCCCACTCCAGCAGCCAGTTAAGAGCCTGAACGAAGTGAGGGCGGTTAACAAAGGCTCTGCGCCATTAAACCATCCTCAGCCACCATTACAGTCCTTGGAACGTTACAACACCATTAGCACCCTGGGTTACCAATGCCGCAAACTTTCAATACTTATCGAAATGGCCACCATGGTTGTAAAAGGCAGGGCTCTGTATGGACCCCCTCTTCCATTACCATGGTGGCTGGGAAAATGGAGGAGCGAAGCTGCTGTGGCGGTGCCTGCAATAATCAGGTAAGTGGGACTGGGGAGAGGGTGCAGGGGAGGGGGGGTGGGGGAGGGAGGTAGGTGGCGGGCATGGCAGCTTGCAGCAGGGAGGCAGTCTGCTGGTACCATGGAACGTGGCCTGAGAATAGCAGTTTCAGCCCACGTTTCATAGAAACTGATCTGCTGCTTAAAATTACGTGATCGGCCATTCCTTTCCTCATCTACCCACATTCGCCTCGCATGGACTCTATTCTGACTTGACCATGCTTGGCCTCTACGCTTAGCAATCCCAGAATTACTGCATGGTTTGCCCCAGGACAAACCTAAGGCAAGCCTAGGCCAAAAAGCCAAACAATATAAAAAAATTAAAACACCAAACACCAAATTTCAAGTGCCCTCTTGAGCACTTTGCAAGCACTTCACACAGCCAAATCAGACTTGTATTCAAGGTTTACTGTGATTTTATTGATGAAATAACAGTGATGTACAAAGTGCAATAAATATTGCAAGAAGAAAAATCTACATGCCTTTTACGTTGCCCATTGGAAAAAGATCTCCCCCAACCCCTTCCCCAGGCAACCCATCTTACCTCTCCTAAACTAGTCTCTCCTCTTAATCACTCAACCCCATCATTACACTTTGCCTTCATTTTGATAATTTTTCTGCAGATCGCTATTTTTTTACCCACTACACAAATTCTAGCAATATTGTTTTCATCTTTGTAAATTCAGTTGCTATTTCCCCCATCATCATCACTGGGTACCGTATTCATTACGGTTTGCCTCATTAACACCGTCCTTTTACTTCCAATCACATTGAAATATACCTTAGTCTCTGCAATCCAGAAAAAAAGTCTGCGGTAGCTGGATCTTCAAGTCATGCCAAAACATCCCCCCCACCCTGTACCAAGTCTTGTTGGGTCGTAGCTGCATCCTTTCATTCCATTCACCCTTTCTACCTTTCCTCTGCAGACATCTGGGCACCCAAGGTAGGGGCACAATATGTCCCCTCCAGACAAAACTTGGCACTCAGACCATTATGGCGGTGATTGAGTGCAGTATAAAGGCTTCCTAAACAGCTGGAAATCTCAAGTTACCCAATCAGCTCGAGGGTCACATGGAATAACACACCAGTCTTGCTTTGGAAGTCCCCCCCCGTACACAAAGTGGCAATCTATAAAGAAAGTACATGAAAATATGGGCAGAGTCTGGAGAATGTTTGAATATCTGAAGAGTTGATCTGTCACGTGGATCAAAGCCTGTGCGTTTATGATTTTCCGTTAAATCCGAGCGAACATTTGATACCAAACGCATACCCATTGGCTTTTGTGGTACTTGCCTCAGCCTTGGGATCTCCCTTGGTCACCCATGCGCTGTAGGACAGCTGAGGCAGGACTTTCATGAGCTCTTAGGGGTACTGGGTAAAGGCCACTAGGGCCTCCATCTTGGATCCAGCCACTTCAGACCTGATAGAACAATGGACAATTTACTACCAAAATACATCAGGATGCAGTGGCCCAACGCCCATCAGATGAGGTGGATGGCGCATATCAGAAAAGAACGACCAAACCAGAAGATAATGTGGGCAGAAGGATCCCAATGGAAATGGAGGACAGACTAAAATCCTCAGTAACAAGAGCAATTGTGATGTCATGGGGAGGGAAAAGTCAACCAAAGATGACTACTTACTGAAAGGGCCAGACAATGTGGCGATATAAGGGGAAGGAAAGTTGAAGGCTGCTTGAGTTGAGTAGCAGGCTAGTGGTATTAACTCAAAGCAATGAAGTGTCTTGCTTTGTCCATGACTATGAATTAATTTTTGGCTTTTTTACTTTGATAGATGGTGACCGCAACTCTGATCTCCGTCATGCAACTTCCGCCTCGTGCGCAACTCCATCCAGACACCCCCCATTGAGCGCTCAAGATAAGGCAGGAGACCTACTTACAAATCTCTATAGGGACTTTCCATAAGAGGATGTTGTGGCTGGCGAGTGCATGCGGGCCGCACGGGAGACCCGGGATTCTGATTGGGACCGGGGAATGGACAACATGGCATGGAATGCTTTTAAGGGGTATGCGGAAATGGCTGTAAATTCAGGGCAAGATATATAGCGTTAGTTTTTGCTTGTTTTATTACTGTGATTTTGGGTGTTTTGTCCTCCTTATCTTGAAATTAATTTGCCAAAATATCAAGGATAGGGGCAGATTGTGTAGCACTGGGGTATCAGGTTGGGGGAATGGGTTAATCATACAATTAACCAGGAAACATTGAGTGGGGGGTCCTTCTCCCCGTCAAGACATCTCTGGGATGTCTATAACCATTCCCTCTCAGGACAGCGAACAAGTGGAGACAAAGTGTGAAAGGAACAGAGGCACGCGTCTGTTGAATGTGAAATTAACCAGGGAAAGAAAATGGGCAACCGGCAGTCGAAATAGGCGAAGAAGCCCCAAAGGGTTCGCCCGCCTATTATATGTTTAGGCAGTTTGTATAGTGATTTAGACTCCTACCACTATTTGGCACGAGACAGACAAATTCAGTTTTCCCACCGAGTGGACGTTTACTAATTAGGAACTCGTAGGGGAGGTGAGGGGGGCTCTAGAGGCAAAAGGGACAAAATCTCACCAGTACAGTGGGGAGTAGTAGCCAAGTGGTTGGAAGAGGTTACAGCTAGAAAATGTGACAGATGGATTAAAGGACAGAGGGGAAATTAATTACAGAGGGGACAGATTACATCTGTAAGGGAGAGGAGCAGATGAAGCTAGATTATGCCCCTCAAAAAGTGGAGGAAGGACGAAGGGAACGGCACAAGAAAGAGAAAAATTGGGAGGATCAGGACAGTGAAACAATGGAGGATATACCTGAATGTTCCACTAGTACGAGACAGTTCATAGGGGCAGCAGTGGCGGAAGCTCAAGAAGGGATGCTCACAATTCACCTACCCTCTTCGGGGGCAACGGCCTCTAGGTCGCAGTGACCAAGCAGGTTGGGATCTGCATGGGTGCAAGCACCCAGGGGACCGCCACCCTCAGATGATTCCCTCTGTAGCAAGGGGGAGGTTCGGTATATGAAAGGGATTCACGCACCTTTCAGGTGCCCCTCAGGCAAGTACCATCATCGGCTGTTCATGAGGATGAGGATGAGGAGCAACAGGGTTTGGTTACAGTCCATGTACTGTGGACACCAGGGGACCTCCAAACATTGGCGAAGGAGTTTCCCCAATATAAGGCAAAACCCCCAATGGTTAGTGGACGAGTTGCAGACAGTAATACAGTGCTATAATCCGTCATGGGCGGATATGTAAGCTTATGAGAATAGTGATGCCACCGGAGAGGATGCAACGATTGGTGGAACGGGTGGCCTGGCCAGCTGCTGATAATGGAACCGGGGATGCCCCCGTGCAAACGAGGGAAAGGATAGTTACAGCAGTTGCGGACGTGTGCCCTAAAACTGATGGGCAAAAATATCAAACTAAGCAGAATAAGGGTGAATCTCCTGCAGAGTTAGAGACTAAAGGTGGTATTCACAGAGCATTATGCCATTACCAACAGCCCAGGAGGCTATAGCAAATTAGTTTATCTGGTTTACTCCCAAAAGGTGTAAATGCAATTTAAGAATGTGTGGGACAACCACGACAAAAACAGACATGGGGACTACAGGTACAGGGAGGCTGGAATAACCAACAGGCTCAGGGAGCCATGGTACAACATTCTTCGATTTTTTTTTACTACCGTTATCAGGAAGGTCATTGGAAAAATGAATGCACATATGACTACAGAGGCCACAATCTCAGGGCATTATTCCAAATATGCTAATGCAACAAAACAATCAGTGTCAGCTGGACCAATGTCCCAGCTCCCAAACCCGAATTCCAATCCTGGCTGAAGGTGGTGGTCTCGTAGTTAGCCTACAGTCCACCTATGGAATCTTGTATGTATCCCTTCCAGTAGGTATCCTCCGTAATCCAACTTGCACACTCCTGAATCATTGACTGACTGTAACCACTAACCAATGTAACTACTTGCCACATGATCTAATATGGAACATATGCAATGAATAACTTATGCAGCTTGAAGCACCGAATTCGTAAATTAATAGCGCCTAGATGCTTCCGGTTTATGTGCACTTTATAAATGACAAATCAAAATAAATACATCCCTGGAGACCTGCTAGGGGCGAGTGGGGACTTGAATGGATTCAGCCAACCAGAAGGGGAGGGGACTCTGGAAGCACTAAATTCCCATAGACCCTATTTGCACTGTAGTGTGCAAGGAATCCCAATGCCATGTCTGGTGGTTACAGGGGCAAATGTATCTGCTTTACAAATACTCGCCTCCCCCACACCCAACACCCCTACGTCCTGATATAATCAGAGAAACGGCGAGAGCAGTAGGTATATCGAACACTAAAGTTATACACCCAGTGACTGACCCCCATGACAATGACTTTGGGACCCATTACTAAGCAAAATTATTTTCTGTTAAGTCCTACATCACCTGTGAAACCTTTAGGGAGAGATGTGTTGGGCAAAACGAGGTGCACCATCTATTGCACGTTGGATGGGGTGTATTTAAGTGTGCCCTATGAAAATGGGGTAACAGTAAAGACTGCATTGAGGAAAGAAACTGGAGGGGGTGTGGCAGAGAAGGACGAACAGTGATCAGAGGATATACAGAAATTGATCAACTATACCAGATGGTCTGTGGGCCACACAAAACAATGAGGTGGGATACATTTACACATCTGAGCCTGTAAAGAGAAGAGTAAACCCGTTAAACAGATCATCCCTGCATACCTCAGTATCCTCCAGAGTCAGATCACCCCAGTCATTTACGTGTTGCAAAGTCAGAGAATTAATGTAAAACCAGTAGTGTATGGAATACTCAAATTTTCCCTGTGAAAAAGCCTGGGATGAAGGTTTATCAATTTGTGCAGGATCTAAGAGCCATCAATGCTGTGGCAACACCTTTTCCTGTGGTGTCAAATCCAGCCACCATATTGTCCGCTGGATGCCACGTATTTCACTGTCGATTTATGTACAGCGTTCTTTTCAGTACCTATATACAAGAATAGTCGGGACCGTTTTGCATTTTCGCATGGGAGGGGTCCAGTACACGTGGACCAGTTTACCCCGAGGGTATACAGAACTCCCCAAACCTTTTACCAACTAAAGAGATTTGCACAATATCAAATTGCCAGGAAAATCAGTGTTTGTTCAGTATGTTGATGACCCATTCACCTTCATGTGAGGCTTACAAGGAAGATACTACTGTTCTGCTGACCGCTTTGGTGGCGAAGGGGCATAAAGCTTAAAAGAAAATTAGTTGTGTTCCCTTAGAGTACATTACCTGAGACACAATATTATGAACGGATGCCTGCTTCTATATAGTTCACAAAAGGAGGTAGTATGTAATATACTGAGACCTCAGACTATAACCCAGGTGCAAGCCTTGATCTGTGCTGTTGGCTATTGCCGGCAGTGGATACCAGGATTTGCAAAAATAATTAAACCACTTAGAATTATACTCTACTAAACACGTTCAAGCCACTGCAACAGCGGATTACAAGAAGGGATTTATTCTGTACTGCCACGAAAGGAATGAGTTTGCTCAGGAGGTCCTAACCAAGAAGCATGGAATCCTAACCAAAAAGCATAGAATCATTCATGGACCTGTGCCTAATATAGCAAAGAGCTAAATCCGGTTGCAGCAGGAATGCCACCCTGTTTGAGATCAGTGTCTCCAGCCACCCTAGTGGTAGAACAATGTGAAAATATAGTTTTGGGATCGCCTTTGAGGTGGCGGTACCAAATGCGGTGGCGTCATTGTTGAAGACCAAAACGCAGCATATATCTGTCTCTAGAGTGAGCAAGTATAAGATTCTCTTTTTAAACTGGTCCAATATCACCCTAACAAGGTTCTGAATCCTGCCTCATTGTTGCCGACTCCCCTGGGAGAGCCACAATATATCACACTGCACGACTGAGGTCGTCTAGTAATGCCACGTACAGATCTTTCAGATGTACCATTGACTGGTCCAGACCTGAAATACTTTGTGGATGGGTAGTTTCAGAATCGGGAGGGGCAGGTGGTATTGGGGTATGCAGTCTGCAACCTCTGAGAAGGTGGTAGAGAGGATTAATTACTTCAAGTCTCATCAGCCCAGTTAGAGTAAGTGCCTGGATGCCCAAGGGCTTTGGCGCTCTATAAATACATAGAAATCGAGTTAGTGGCTCTTACACGAGCGCGCCTGCTGGCGGCTCAGTAGTCTTAACATTTAGACAGATTTGAGATATGCATTTGGCGTAGCCCACGATTTGGTGAACTATGGAAGCAGACACGTTTCATGACATCAACAGGCACTCCTGTGCTCCTGGATGCATTAATGTTAACCAAACAAATTGCTATTATAAAAAGTGTGCCGCCCACCAGGCACTGGATGACCAATCAGTAAATGATGAGCTCGCTCATCAAACAGCCAAGTTAGCAGCTGCCTCAGAGGACCGCAAGGCGTTACTGACGGTTCAGAGTGGTGCAGAAGAGATTCCATATAAAAACACTGGAGGAAATTGCATCTATACAGGAAGGTGCCTAGCAAGAAGGCCAATTGGATAAGGAAAGGTTGCTGGTTACATAAAGACTGAAGAGATGAACAGGGTCGGTTAGTGGCTCCAAACATTTGTGTATCCCATCTGGTTAGTATATATTGCAGAGCAACGCATTTAGGCCGGGATGGAATGGTAATGTTGGTAGGACAGTTGTGATCTGCACCAGTTTACCCCAATGGCCCCAGAGTATTGTCAGAGCTGTGCAATTTGTTTGCAGAATAACGTGAAGAAAAGTGTGCCAGTCGGATCAAGCGCACACCCTCCCCCTTATGGCCATTGTGTGAGAGTTCAGATGGATTTCCTACAATTGCCTGAATGTAATGAATGGGAGTTTTTGTTGGCGATAGTGGATGTGTTTTCTGGATGGGTTGAAGCCTACCTCTGTAGAAAGGCAGTAGCAAAGAGGTGGATACGAGAATGTGCACCTAGATTTGGAATACAAAACACAGGGGGTTCCTCGAGTCACTACACTCCAGGAGAATCCAGACGTCGTCCCCTTGCTCACTGTTCTCAGAGAGGCACAGCTCCACCTCACTGATGATGCCCAACAAGGCCGAAACACTTGTATGGGGTTGCTGTTGGTACTCTTGTTCAGAGAAGAATTGCCTAGCATTTTGGTGCTGGACTGCCCCTGGGCAGGACAAAGACTGATATGCAGGGATATTTCTCCTCTGTGAAAGGGACAGTGAGCTAAAGACTTGTTGGAGACTCTCCCGCTGGCTATCCACCCAAGAGCAGGTCAATGGGCTGTGTTCGTGGCGGTAGAGTCTCCCAGAACCCCCTTTGTTTCGTAGATTTGGAATACACTTGTGTATAAAAATAGTTATCAGGGAACGCATTTTATAAATAACATTATCAAAACCATGTCATCCACATTGGAAATACAGCATAACTTGCATTGCCCTCACCACCCCAGTCAGCAGGGGCAGTAGAGACGGAATGGTATTAAGAATAAATTGGCTAAACTCGGGAGGAAGTCATGAATTGGTCAGAGGCCCTTTCACTGGTTCAGTTCAGAACGTGACATACTCCTGTTAAGAAATCTGGTTTGAGTCCATATGAAATACTTTATGGAAGACCCAGGAGATTGCCTGTTGACCCACTAGTGAAAACTGTGCCCAATGACTTGAAATTGTCAGATGATAGCCTGTTAGAATATGTCAAGACACTAATATCTTCTGTCAGTCTCATTGACAATTCGGTTCAAGCTCCTCTGCCACAGCAATCAGGATCCAGTTGATTCCCTACAGCCCGGCAACAGTGTACTGATAAAGGTTCACCAGAGAAAGATAGCACTGGCCCAGAGATGGAGTGGACCATACAGCGCGCTTGCCTCAAACTCTGCAGTAAAAGTTCAGGGTGCACTCAAATCACTGCAAAAGGGTGGGGGGGAAAAAAAAAACTGTACAGTGTAGGTTTTGTTATTTGTTGATCTGATCATCTGTACTGGCCTGTACTGTTGTGGTCAGAGGGGAATCTGGCTAAACTGTGCAAACTATACTAGCTATGAAAAACTTCACTAACATAATACCCACTAGTGATGTTAAGAGCGTGGCCTTGGCGTAAGAAACATTGGATAGTACACTGGCAAGGGATACCCGTGACTTAAGCGGAGGCTGGGAATGTGGGTTTGGATAGGGTTTATGCCACGGTCTGCAAAGTGTCTAGTGTGGGGTTTGGGGGAGTAGTACCATCTCCCTGTGAACTCCCAATTGGAAGAGCGAACAGCAACACCACAACCTAACACTTCGAGAAACTAGTGATACTAACATAGTTCTAAAGAACTACTAAACCAATTATCCGGAACCCTCACATGTCTCCAATCTATTCTTTTTTCCAGAAGAAGAAATACATAATATCCAAGCTGATTTATTGGAATAGAAAATGGTCCAGGACTACGGTCATGACAATATGAAGAGAACGTGGCAGTAATGTAGAAGTGGTACTGGATTTGGTAAACTTGCCTATGGCTATGCACAAAGTGGTGGTACCAGGGCTGTGTGAATTGGAATAGGTTAGTTGGGGGGTGCAGGTTAAAGAAGGGAACGCTAGATACGTTTTGAATGTTATCTGTTAACAGTAGATGGACATAACAGTACTAGTTGAACTGATGGGCGTGTTGTTTTTCAGACACTATGGATAATAGAACCTGTACTATGATCCAACATTTGCAGTCTCCAGAGATGGAGCTAGACACATTTCTCAAATATATCGACTGTGGTATAATAATTCAGTATCAAATTTGGAAAAAGTTGGTTATAGATGCAGTATTGAATGCGACGGTATCTAAAGTGCTGCTTGATATTCCTTTGTCTGCATTTCAGGTGACTACTCATTATCGTAACTGTACCATGGAGGCTGGAATCCGGACGGTGCAGCAACAAGGAAGAGTTAATGGGGACGACAGAAAATTGAACTATTAGACAAAGTATAAAGTGGGGCAAACAGCACACTTGCAGCATGGGGAGGATTGATTTAAAAAAAAAAAAAAGTACAAATTTAGAGGGTCATGTTGACCGATTAGACAAGGCCAATGAGCTCATATCTGGGGCTGAGTGGACGGAAACTGGTGAGTTACATGCGATTGGCACCCTCAGTCAGCTTACCAAAGGAGCGCTATAAAGATTAATGGAAAGCGCAATGAAGCAGGGAAACATTTGGAATGGGAAAATTACCTGAATGAACAGTTAGTGTCCATCCAAGAAGATGTGCATCATAGTAGCTGGCCCATACGGTTGAAAAGTAACTCTGGAATACCTGAACGAAGCTGTGGGAGGAATTTCTGGAAGTATAATGGCTGGTAATGCAAAGAAATGAACATTCACAGCATATGGGCCAGTCACAGGACAATGGGGACTGGCTAGCAGGATACTGACCAGGTCGTGGGCAAGGTGAAACTGGCAATGGGTGACCAACTACAAAGTATGGGAAATTAAACTGCCTAATAATGGCTCTAGCTACTTGATCTTTGCTCCTGGAATCACACATCTCCCTGTGAACTCCCAATTGGAAGAGCGAACAGCGACACCACAACCTAACACTTCGAGAAACTAGTCTCGGATGGAATTGGAAATTGTGACCTTTACAATTCCCACCAATGCAATGGTGGAGTAAGCTAGGAGAAGGGCAAATAGTACTAGTTGGTAATAGGGTAAACTGGAAAGGTGAAGGGGGTGATGTAATTCAGCAGGAAGAAGGCTGTTTCAGGGGAAAGATCGTTGTGTTGAACTGACCACCCCTACAGTGTCAGAGATACTTATTCACACAGGTACTGAGCAATTTTTTTGGATGGTAAAGATATACATTGAAATTCTGAAGGAGACCTAAATTGGTACAACATAAGTTTGAGGATTTGGGGAAGGTGGCAGGAAATAGTAAGGCATGTAACTGATGTGGCTAAGAGCATAAGGGTTTTAGAAACCGTTTATAGTAAAGGAGAAGCAAGCGTTTGAGGTAGCACATAAATCAGTGAAGATGTGTGGTGCAGGAGATGTTACATGTGCAGTGAATCGGGAGGTAACTGAGCAACCTTACATTACCACCAGTGTGTCTCATAGTATTTTCTCTCATATCGGCAGGATTATTCGTGGTGCTATAGGAGATGTTGCTTTTCAAGATCAGTGGTGATCAACAATGGACCCTCCAGCTCACCTATTCGCTCTGCCCCTGACCTCAGCACCTCCATTGCCCTTCTGGAAACAAAGCAGGAAACTATTGCTGCAAAAGGAATTGAGAGCGCTGCTGGAAAATCGCAATGGGGTTGTACTTATTGCAATTAAATAATGTTCACATAGTGTTAGATGGTTTACCTGCACAAATGAAAAACAGGGTTGGTCCATAGAGTAGAAAAGAACAGAATTCCCTGTGCAAAGGAAAAATAGACGAATTGGGATCAGACTAGGAAATAAAGTTAGTGAAAATCGTGGCAGTAAGTGCAAAAGATGAGGAGGAGGGGGGACATCTGAACGTTGAGGAACCTGGATGGGGTAATATGATTTAGGTTGTGAAACTGACCATAAGGGTGCATGGTAACAAGCCTGAGCGTTTTTATCATTTTCCTATAAATCCTAGAGGACTTTGAATAGGGAAAACCTACCAATTGGCTTTTGTAGTACTTGTCCCAGCTTCGGGAGCTCCCTTGGTCACGCATACACTGTAGAACAGATGAGGCAGCTGTTGAGAGGCAGACTAATACGTCAACCATAGCTTCTGCCCCTCCCCGCATCAATACCCCAAAGGCGATTCCACCCTCATCACCCACAGGTACAGCAGGGTTTGGGGACAATGTGAGCTGAAGATGGCAAAAGCATTCAAAATAACTTCACAGTAAAAAAACATTAGACACAAAGCAAATATGCATGTCACATGAACCCCTACAATAGGCAATTATGCATTTAGACATGAAGAAAATGAACATAGCATCCCCAGACATGAACACCAACAGGACCAATGTATAAAGTGAACGCAACATCAACACGAAAACATAGCCAACTAACATAGAAACAAGTTTAGTTGTGCAGCCATCTTAAAAATGGAAGCCGCAGCACATTTCGAAATTTGTATTTTGTATTTTGTATTCATTAGGTTTATATAGCGCTTTACGCCAAAGCGCTTTACAATCCAACAACAAGAAGCATAAAGTTACAAAGGCATGAAAACCAACCATCAAAAAGAGTATGTAGATCAATTGACCAGTTCTAAAGGAGGAATAGGTAAGAGGAAGAAGAAAGGGAAGTAGAAAGGGAGGTCAGAGCAGGTGAAGAATACAGAGATAACAGGAGGAGGGAAGGAGGGATGAGAAAGGGAAGAAGAGGGGAATGAGTAGAGGCCAGAAAGCCTGTGAAAACTAAAAGCTGATTCCACAGAAGAACAAGTTACTTTCTTACCTGGTAACGTTCTTTCAATGGGATGGTCCGACGACGCATTCCATATCTATGACAGACTCCCAAAGCAGTACCAAGTAAGGAGGTGGGAAAGAATTTAGAATACAAATTTAGCATGCCCAATCAAATTGCGGAATAAAGGACTGCCTTGTCAAAGGCCAGATCCTGCCTTCTGATGGAATCGAGGGAGTAGTGACGTACAAAAGTATGTGCTGAAGCCCGGGTGGCTGCATCACACGTGACAAATAGGAACGCCCCTCTGCAGGGCAGTAGACGCAGCCACTCCCCTGGTAGAATGGGCCCGCAATCCAGCCGCAGGGTCCTTACCCGCCAAGCGGTAACACTCAGAGATAGCTAAAATAATCCAACGAGACAGTCTGTTTCGTCACAGCTTGTCCCAAACGCTTTCCAGCGTAACCAATGAAAAGTTGATCATCCACTCTGACCCGGGACATGCGCGAAATATAAAAGCTCAACGCTCTCCTAGGATCAAGCCTATGGAGCCTCTCCTCTTCCTTACCAGGATGTGGAGGATGAAAGAACGCCGGAAGAACCACCTTCTGGCTCAAATGAAATTTCGAAACCACCTTCGGAAGAAAAGGACGCACTCTACAGACAACCCTGTCCTTATGAAACAGTGAAGGGTGGCTTAACTGAAAGTGCCTGTAACTCACTCTGCGAGCGGAAGTAACCGCAACCAAAAACACAGTTTTCAGAGTGAACAGCCTCAAAGGGCAAGAATGTAAAGGCTCAAACAGAGCACCCATAAGAAACTTAAGACCAAGGTTCAAATCCCAAACGGGCACCAGAAAAGGTGACGGAGGGAACACATTAGTGAGCCCTTTCAAAAACTGCGAAATTAAAGGAATCTTAAAATGGGAACATTCTTCAGACGAGCGCTTAAAGATGGACAGCGCCGCCAGGTAACCTTTAATGATCCCCACTTGCAAGCCCCTGTGGGCCAAAGAAAGCAAAAAAGACAGAACCGTGGGAATGTCACAATCAAAAGGATCCACATTCTTAACTCTGCACCAGTCGCAGAACTTTCTCCAACGGCAACGATACAGAGACTTTGTTGTCGGCCGCCTGGCCGAGAGCAACACCTCCATCACGTCTTCAGGGAGGTCCCAATCCTTATATTCTGACCTCTGGATGGAGAACCTGACCCCCCTCCTGTGACAGCAGATCGTCTCGGTAGGGAAGACGACGTGGAGGGCAGATGGACAAGTCGAGAAGGTCCAGGTACCACGTCCTCCGGGCCCACGCCGGAGCAATGAGGATCATCCGGGCACTGAACCTCCGTAACCTCCGCAGTACTTGCGGGATGACGGGGACTGGAGGAAGCGCATACAGCAGTGGGAATGAGCACTCCACCACAAACATGTCTCCTAAGGCTCCTTTTGGAGGAAATTCCCGCGAGCAAAACCTTTCGCACTTCCGGTTGACACTGGAGGCGAAGAGATCCACTTGAGGGGTCCCCCAAAGGGCGAAGATCTCCACTCGTGAGATCGTGCTCTGCCTGCTCAGAGCTTCCAGCGTCTCGTTGTAATCTCCGGCAAGATGAACAGCCGAGATCGAAACTTCCTGCTGGATGGCCCAGAACTCGAGCTGCATCGCCTCCCTGCACAGAGGAATTGACCCTGCCCCCCCCCCCTTTTTTGTTGAGGTAGTGCATGGCCACCGTGTTGTCTGTTAGAATCAGGACACTCTTCGCACAGTCGGCAGAAAAGCCTTTAGGGCTAGCCTGACGGCCCTCAGCTCCAACAGATTGATATGGAATCTGGACTCCGACGGAGACCAACGACCCCTGTCAACTCGTTGGCATGAGCTCCCCATCCTGTAAGGGATGCGTCCGTCATGATCGTCACCTCCGGCCAGGGCAGCCAAAACAGGGCCCCCTTCATCACATTGCCTTTGACGGCCCACCACAGAAGGTCCTGGGCGACCGAGGGCAGCACCCAAACAGGGTCCAACAGCCTACCGGAGGACAGACCACTGGAGCTTGAGTGCCCACTACAAAGATCTCATCCACAGACGAGCCTCAGGCACCAGAAGAATGCAGGATGCCATGAGGCCGAGCAGTCTCAAGAACTCGGACGCTGGGAGATTCTGGGCAAATTGAAACTTGTGCACCATCTGCTGAATGTGAAGAGCCCTCACCTGGGGAGGAAAACACTGCCCCAGGGATGTGTCAAGCACTGCTCCTATGTACTGGAGCCGCTGCATTTGTGTCAAATGGGACTTGTTTAAATTGAGGGAGCAGCCCAGCTTGTGAAGGGAGTGGCAGGTGACGGACAGATGATCCAGGACTTGCTCAGGAGAGCTCCCCCTGATCAACCAATCGTCCCGGTAGGGGTAGATGTGAATCCCCCCCCCCTTTCCTGAGATGCGCTGCCACCACCACCATGAGCTTGGTGAAAACCCTCGGGGCGGAGGTCAATCCGAACTGCAGGACCCGAAACTGAAAGTGTGAGTCGTAAACCGCAAACCTCAGGTACTTTGTGCTTGGGATGGATCGGCACATGGAAGTAAGCATCCTTGAGGTCGAGAGACACCAACCAGTCCTGAAGTTGAAGGGCCTGGAGGACTTGAGAGAGTAACCATCTTAAACTTGTCCTTCCTGAGGAGCTTGTTCAAACCGTGCAAGTCCATGATGGGTCTCAATCCCCCGTCTTTCTTCGAAATCAAAAAAGGGGAATACCATCCCTTGTTCCGCTCTGCTACAGGCACCAGTTCTATGGCGCCTTTCTCCAGCAGGGCTTGAATTTCCAGCGCAAGGAGCGGATTTGGACTCTTCAAAGAGGTTCCCAGATGGATTGTCGCGAGGCCTCTGCCGAAAAGTAAGACAGTAGCCGTGGGTTATGATCTCCAGAACCCACACATTTGAAGTAATGGCACGCCACTCTACAAGATGCTGCGCCAGCCTTCCCCCAACCGGCGAACCATGGGACCTGGCCTCATGACTGAGTGGTAGCGGCGTTGCCTGAGGGCAACGAGGCAACTGCCCGAGCGGCCTTGGCACCTCAAGTACCCTTGTTTCCACCTCTGGCACTCTTACGGTGGCCTCTTTGACTGCTAGCTCCTCTCGCTTTACTGAAGGACGAGTAATAGCGAAAGGAACCTCCCCTCCATTGCTGTCCCCTAGGACGAAAGGGCAGAGGTTGGCGAACTGCAGCGCCCAAAGACTTTGCTGCAGCTTTAGAGGTCTGCAACCTCTGAAGGCTCTCGTCAGTCTTGCTGCCAAAAAGGTGTTCACCGTCAAAGGGCATGTTGAGGAGCCGGGACTGCACATCAGGAGCGAACCCAGACTTCCGCAACCACGCAAACCTGCGTATTACGGTGCTCGCCGTCATGGACCAGCTGACACAATCTGCCATGTCCAAACCCGACTGAACAGCCTCACACATTGCATCCTTGCCATCCTGAACCATAGCAAGGAAGCCATCCCGTTCGCCCCCTTCGGGAATACATTCAGCCGCTAATGCACCACAGTTCCACAAAGTGCGTGTGAAACGAGACAAGGCACATATGGAGTTGGCCGCCTGAAGCGCCATACCCCCTGAAGAAAACACTTTCTTCGCCCAGCCGTCAAAACATTTTGTCGTCCCTATCCGGAGGGATGGTAGGATACGACGCCTGCTTCCCCGGGGCCATAGCCGCCTGCACCACCAAACTCTCCGGAGTGGGGTGCCTGGGCAAGTAGCAGGGGTCGCTACTGGCTGGACTGTATTTTCGCGACAAAGACTTGCCCACTGCCGGGAAACTCTCCGGAGCAGTCTAAGCCGCCGCCGCCGCCCTTCTCTGCAGATATGAAACGGCAAAACCGGGTCAGTGGGGGGGGGGAACAAGATCAAGGATGTCCGTGAGATCATCCTGAACGAACTCCCCTGGGGGAGCTGACCAACCCAAGCACTCGGTGACCCGAGACATAAGGCGCCGATATGAAGAATCGGCACGAGTGCCAGGCTCCGGCCTACAAAACTCCACCTCCGGAGAGGTGTCCAGTCCACTGGCATCATGCAGTGACTGCCTCAGGTCATCAAACTGGCTATGGCACGAGATAAGCTCATCTGGAACCAGAACAGCTCACCTGGTACCGGAACCAAGCCGTCATCAGAGCCTTCATCACCCTCTGAAATGTTCACGAAGCCCCTGTTTGACTATCTCGACGGCCTGGGTACCACCTACACTAACTATGACGATGATACCCAGATCCTCATCCCGCTGACGGGAGATTACATGCAGGATTTGGCCTTGGTGAACAGTGTGTACCTCATCATCCAGGCATGGATGGCCTCTCATAGTCTATGCCTGAATGATGACAAGACTGAACTCATCATCCTTGGCTCCACTCCCAATGTCACCAAATTGGACCACCAATACACCTCATTCATCGACGGAAACCCGATCAAGGTAGCCAAAAAAGTGAAAACTTTAGGAATATACATCAACTCCTCCCGCTCCTTCCACAAACAAGTCAGTTCAATGGCATCATCCACGGCATACACATGTAAGCTTATAAGAGCAGCCAAACCCTTCCTATCCTCACAGAGCTGCATCACTCTCGCCAGAGCCCTGGTATTATCAAAATTAGACTACTGCAACGCCCTTTACGTGGGAGCAAACAGGTCACCAACAAAATCCAGACGTTGCAAAACAACGCTCTCAGAGCAGCGCTTAGCATTCCTAAACAAGACCATATCTCCAACATCAGAAGAGCACATAACTGGCTCACCATCTCAGACAAAATCATGCTAAAAGTAGCTTCCCTAACTCAAATGCCTCAACAATGCTGCCCCCTGCTACCTAGTCGACAGAATAAATAGATACACCCCGAACAGACCTACCAAGACTTCCAATGCAAACCTGCTCATAGTCCCTAGGTTCAAACGAACCAAAACAGGTGGCAACAGCTTTCAGGTGAAAGCAGCCCAACATTGGAACTCCTTACCGCCCTCCTTAAGGACTCCTCAGTCCTTCACCCACTTCAGACATAACTACATCCAGTGGATAAAACACAACTACTGTTAATTTGACTGCCTGACTTACCATGCCACTAAAATTTGTATATACTAGAAACTTGTGTATTCTTTAATTGTTAAACTGTATATCTTTGCCGCTATTGTAACTGATCCAACTAATGTACTCACTGTAACTACTGTACAGCACTGTAACTAAGCTGAGAATAATCTTGTGTGCTCCTGCGTCCTCTTACCCTCGGGTCTGGCGCGAAATACAAATGAATAAATACAAATACTCCAGGCGAGGAGAGGAAGACAACTGGGGACCAAAGCAGTGCCTGACCTTAGCCCGAGCCTTTCTAGGGGCTAAACCCGTGCCACGGGGCCCCTCTGCCACCACCACCACGAAAGGCAGCGAGGGCGCCGAACGAGTCGGCGTCTAGCAAATCCGCGTTGACGTCCGCTGCAGCGCCGCCAGCATCGGCGGCGGCGACACATGCCTCGAAGCCGGAGCGTGTCTCTCGACGACCTAGGCGCCGACAGCGTCGACGACCCCCTCGGAGGCGGAGCCTCGAGAGAAATCCTAGACGACCTCGGCGCCACAGGCGTCGACGTCTTCTTTGAAGACAGCACAGGCTCACGCAGTCTCGAGCGCATCGAGGACCGGGACCTGGAACGGGCATGGCGAGAACGGCTACCCTTGTCCGAGCGGGACCTCTCCCGTGAGCCGTGCCGACCACCCGAGCCCGAAGGCGTACGAGCGGTGTCTCTTGACCGGTGCCGACCGACCCCACTCGGAGGCGCGGACGGACCGGTGCCCTGCGATTCAAGAATCGCTAGCATCTGCTTCCCGAAGGAAGCCCATTCCTCCGGTGTCGCTTGCATGGAGGGATAAGCGACCCGCCGACGGGCGGAGTCCTCGGAAGAGGACGGGGAAGGCGACCGATGCCGGCGCTTCCGGGAATGCCTCGAAGAGGTGGAGGAGTGGCGAAACAGACTCCTGGAAGGAGACCCACTGGACTTCTGACGATGACATAGAGAGTCGCCCCTCAAGTCATCCGCCGAAAGCCCCGCAGACCTCGACTTCCGGGTCTTAGACACCCGACAGCTTCGTCTTGCGTTCCTGCAAGGCATTTGCCGTGAGCAAATGGCAGTCGACACAGTCGTCCGTATCGTGGGCCTCCCCGAGGCACCAGAGGCAGGCATCGTGCAAGTCCGTGACCGACATCTTGGTCCCACAGTCCCCGCATTTCTTGAAGCCCGGACGCGGGGTTGAAGACGAAGTAGACATCGCCACGAACAGGTCGTCACAAAAAAAACGAACAGGTTGAACAGGTTCAACGAACCGAGAATTGAAAACCGCAAACTCCAAAGAGTCGAGGCGTACCGAGATTCACGAAGCGAACACGTTCGCGGAAAAAATACAACTGAGGCTATCGGCGTTGTGCGTCCTACTTATCACATCGGGTGACGTCCGCTGTCTGAGGAGGTCCTCGGGGACGGCGCATCGACGCAAAAGATTTTCCGAAGCAGCACAGCTGTGGACATTACCCGTCATAGATCTGGAATATGTCGGAGGACCCAATCCCATCGAAATGCATATTCATGCAGAGCTCAGACAGTAGCTGCCAACTAGTACCAACGTTAAAGTAAAATTAGAGGATCGAACGGCGAAACGAAGGCACAAGATTCCCAAGGCGCAGGCAGTATACTTCCAGGTTCAAGTTTTAGAAGAGCACAGCCAGCCTGTGTTAGCCAGGTGCATTACAACAGTAAGCCAAAAGACTCCATGAATACCAACAAGAATATCCCCAGTGGCAACAGGAAAAATGACATTAAAAAATGTGATAAAACCTCAATAAATAGGAGGTAAATATATTCCAAACACGATCCCATTGCACGTGACCCATAATTGGATAACACTGGCCATTCATTAGAAGCAAACACAGATGGGACACCTGCCGTACTTCGTAAACGAACACGTAGACATGAGACGCCACACAAAGCCAAGTACAAAAGGGATTGTGGGGTGTCCGATTGCCCAGTCTCATGGCCCGAGAATGAGGGATGGTAACCTAATTGAGCAGGGCATGAATTTGTTTACAAAAATTGATTGACAGTTTACCAATTAAAATGTTCTTAATTAGCAAACAAACCCATTTGATGAGCAATGTTGTGCTGATATTTATTTGTACCGAATACATAAAATGAGCAACCATACAGCGCTGTGTACCGCTGATATAAGATGAATCTGGCATTGCAAATTCTTTAAACTGTTTGCCTACTCCATCTAAAAGAAATGCACACAACCCATGGCAACTTAAAAATGTAAATGCGCTCTCTAAAATGGTGCATGTCACCACAAACCTACTTACTGTTTGGCACAACTCAGAGGCTAGCCATGCACAGTGAAACCTTTTTGACATTCACTGTAAACAAGGTTAGTGTGAAAAAGTGTCAAACATCCACTGCAAATGGTACTCAAGCTTCATAAAATCTACTCAACTATGCAAGCAGGGGGAATAGAGGTTGCGAGCTGTGGATGCAGCTTTGTAATATGTAAAAGGTTTTCTGCATGAATGGTCACTACTACATAGTAAGATATAAGAATGCGTACTAAACAGCTTGGCCAGCTCTCTTTCTCAGGTGCCAATATATGATGCAATCATAAAACGGTTCAAAATTGCCAGGAGCTGGGAGCTATTTAGCTCCTGGTTATAGCCAAGGTGAGCTTGGTTAGCTTGAAACAAGCAGCTACCAGGAGCTACTTTTGACATGGGGAAAGTGGTGCCATATAAACCGAGCTATGTGATATTAACCGTGTATGTTTGGAACTGTGGGAGTGGCTACAAGGCCATGTAGAAGGACATGTCTCTGATGGAGCTCCTGCTCATCTGGGAAATTTTGGTCCGTAACTGCATTTGAAATTTACTATATACTCCCTCTTTAGCAACGAGGCGCATGAACGTCTACAGCACATAGTGAGCGTGGATCGGGTGGAAGAAGCAAAGAGGTCCGTGACTTATAGATGAAAGAAGATTGGGAGAAACTCGCAACTATTGTAGCCAAGATGGTGCGGGACCAGAGACAAAGAATAGAGCTGGCGTGGAACAAAGGCGAGACTGGTGCGCAGCGGTAATCACGCCCACGGCACACTGATGCTACACTGGAGAACAGTAGATCCAGACTGGGATTCACATTCTCCACGGCTTGGGGCTGCAGTTGGCGACAGGACCCAGTAGTATAACGACCCCAGTACACAGGAACACAGGAAGCGACGGCAACAACGGAAAACATGACCCTGCATCGTGACAAGCTGGAGCTGGCGGGGCGGCCCAGAGCAAGGAGGAGGTTATAACAGTGGCAGGGGCCGCACAGCTGCCCTGGCGTGGAGGGCTCGGAAGAGCCGCATTGACAATACAAACGAAGCGGGATTCGCCCGATTGGATACGGGATAAGAGAACGAATGTTCTAAGCAGAACTCTGACAGTAGGGACAATATTAAGCACGACACATCAGTTACATGCTAATAAAATACTATGGCCACTTAGCAACAAACCACTGAGCGAGCCCCCCTGTTGTGCGGTCCCTCGCAGCTGCTGAATGTATGGACAGCACCAGATGTGCATTACACAGTGATCCGGAGGGTGCAACTGGGTACAGTGGAGCGGGCAAGTCAGGCGGTATGGGTAAGAAATGCTCCTGAAGACTGTAGCCTGAGGCCAATGTGTGCCTGCACTTGCAAGAATGGGGAGAGCGGAAATCGTTGGATGACCCTCGGCAAGGCAAGCGAACACAGACACGGGATTGGGAACGTCAATCGACAGGTGTATAACCTTGTAATCAAGGTTACAAGCAACGACAAAAACAGAAAAAACGCAGCCT
The DNA here is from genome assembly GCF_040938575.1 of Ambystoma mexicanum. Taxonomy (NCBI): domain Eukaryota; kingdom Metazoa; phylum Chordata; class Amphibia; order Caudata; family Ambystomatidae; genus Ambystoma; species Ambystoma mexicanum. Next base: position 45,988,817 of record NC_090940.1, read on the forward strand.
CATAGCGAGTGCAGCTGAAGCCAGCTGGCCGACAGCACAAGAACAGGAGGCTGTGGCTGCGGTCGGGACAGCACGGCAGCCCTGGTGGGGAGGGGCTGGTGGAAATCACACATTATCAGGAATGTAATGTGATTCACCCTCACTACAGGCACAGTGAAGGAAGGTATGTTCCAAATGAAACGAGGTCACCGCGGACTGCTTTATATACAACACAACAGAAAGCGTGACTAACACATGGGTGATGTTGCCAAGGAACACCCAGTGAGCTCCCTGTTGTGCTGTCCCTCGCGTAAGTTACACATGCGAACTGTACCAGGTGCATATAAAAAGGGATTCACAGCATTCGTCAGTGTAATGGGCTTGTGATGTGGTTATGAGTGGGGACTGGCTTTGAAGACCGCTGACCAACCCTAATGCACGCCTGCACCCGCTAGTAAGGGAACACCAGAACAGCGATAAGCGGCCAAACCTTGCAAATCTAAAGGGAAACAGCAGCCTATAGACTGGTTTACCAAACCAGCACAAGCAGGAGAACCAGGGAACACTGTGGGGAAGAACATGCAAGGAGAGACAGCCCCAAAACGAGGTGATCAACAGATCCTTGAAGCCATTGCGGAGTTGAAGTCAGCATGGGAATCTAAGCTTGACACCGCCATGGCAGAGCTAAAAACATCCTTGGAGTTCAAGATTGACACCGTGAGTGTGCATGTTAACCTTCTGAGACAGGATGTTAGGGCGCTAGCCGAGCGCACCGAGCATCTAGATAAAGAGGTTAAGACAAATGCTAGTGCCTGCATCACTAATGCCAAGGAAATTTCCACACTGCAACAACAAGTGCGCAACCTGGAGAGCAGGGCGGAGGACGCAGAAGGGCGGGCACGCAGAAACAACTCGCATCATGGGACTTCCGGAAGGAGAGTTCAGACCCAACCAATTGCATTGGAAATATGCTGCTGCAAGAAATAGGCATTGGAACACTCACCCAGGGGTTTGTGGTGGAAAGAGCGCATAGAGCCCTGGCCAGGAGGCTGCCACCAGGCACCCCGCCCCCCCAGCCCATTATTGCCAAGATATTGAACTATAGAGACAAAGATCCTGGAGCACTTTCGTAAAGGGGAGGGGGGGTGAGGTGACAATAAGCAGTGCTTCCGTGACCATCACAGCATACCCGTTCTACACCTTTCTGGTTCAGAAGCAACATTTGAGCTATGTGGCGGTTAAAAGAAGGCTGCGCGAGTCGGACTTTAAATACATGTTGCTGTACCCGGAGAAACTAAAAGGTCATACATAAGAACAAGGCATTTTTCTTCGAGTCTCCCGAGGACGGGATGGCTGGACACGTTGGGCTGCCCGGCAGAAGCGAGGGCCAGTCACAGTGCCAACAGGTAAGTGAATCTGCGTTTCTCCTGTAATGTACTATTGAATAGAACAGTTGATAGATAAGGTGGTACAGTGGACACGGACATTGAGAAGGACTATAATTCAGTGAGAATTACAATATAGGCAAACTGCTGTGGCAGTGAATGTAGATAAACTATTGTGCAGAGTATAGTTTGCTTAGGACAGGAGACGAAGGTGCTGCCTTGCTCTACACAGCATCAGGAGACACGCTACAACGCCAGATAGTGTAGTAAGGATACTGGTAGGGCAATATCCTCCTGCAGGGCTTTAAGTACTGGTTAACCGGGATAGAGGCGAGATGCGGGATCCCTGAGATCCAGGGATGGAGCTGGGCGATGGTTGGGGAAGCGGGAGGGGAGGGAATTGGGGTAAACGGAGGGAGGGGGGGGCAAACAAACATATACAAGGGCTGTGAAAGGGAAAGAGAATAAGGAGGAGGAGTTTGAAACAGTCTACGAAAATGGGTGATCTAATGATTGTAACATGTAATGTTACAGGGTTAAACAGCTATACAAGGAGAAACAGAGTTATGACATATCTCAAGCGGCAGAAAGTAGATATAGCGCTCCTACAAGAGACTCACCTTGCCAGGAGTAAATTGGAAACACTGACCAGGAAATGGAGGGGTGTTATGTTGGGTACAGCATCCTCAACATATGCAAGAGGTGTTTTGATCTGGGTGGCACCAGGGGTTCCATTTAAGGTCCTACAAACTGACATAGATCAGGATGGCAGGATGACTATTGTCAGAGGAATGGTAGAGAATAAGAAGATCTGTATCAAATACATATTCCCCGAATCAGAACACCATGGCTTATTTTAAGACGCTATACTCCAAGGTATGCCTGCATAGGGATTGCAGGTTCTTTTGTATTTGTTTATTTTTAACGCACACCATCAGGCCCGGCGGCATCAGGGCGCAACTTAGAACAAGGTTACATAGCAAACAGATACAGTGCAAAGTAATTAAAAATATACAATATACAACAATATAAATCATTTACAGAGTAGGGATTGGAACAAACGTTTTACTAGGGCAGGCTCTAGGTACATAAGAAATCCGAGTATCACGGCTGGTTAACGAGCCAGGATTTCGGTTTGGACTTGAAGGTACTAAAGCATTCTTCTGATCTGATGGTGAGGGGGAGGGCATTCCAAAGCTTGGGGGCTAGGACAGGGAAGCTAGATCCTCCCGCTTTTTGTAATTTGAACCTAGGGATAGTTAGTGGGTTTGGTTGGTTCTTTGGGGGCGGGTAGGCACGTGGCGGGAAAGCCGGCTGCAAAGATACAGGGGGGCTTGGTTGGCTAGGCATTTGTGGGAAAGGCTTAAGGCTTTCAGTGCAATTCTCTGTTTGACCAGTAACCATTGTAGGTTGGATCTGGATTCTGAAATGTGATGGTTACGCGGGATGTTTAGAGCCGCTCTAATGGCGTTCTGTGAGATTTGCAATTTGTTCAGATTCTCCTGGCTAGTTCCTAGGTAGAGGGCGCTACCATAGTCGATTTTGGCCATGATGAGGGTTCTGGCCAGTGTGACTGTATTGGGGTGGTCAGAAATGGCCTACAGGCTGCAATGATTTTGCAGGTGTATGTCGAGGCAGATCTGACTGCATTTGTTTGTCGGGTGAGAGATACGGTGGCGTCGAGATAGACGCTTAAGGTTTTAGTGTCTTTTCGAAAAACATGGATGGTGTTGCCATCGACGATGAATGATAGGTAGGCTGGCACAAGTTTGCTGAGACGTTGCATAGTACCCAGAATGAGGAGCTCCGTCTTGTCATCATTGAGGCATGACTGATGTTGTGCCATCCAAGCTTGGATGACCAGGTAGATGTCATTCAGGGCCTTGGTGTTAGCCAAGTAGTCACCAGTGATGGGAATGAGTATCTGGGTGTCGTCTGCGCAGTTCGTATAAAAGACACCCAGATCGTCAAGTACATCAAAGAGCGGTTTTGTAAAAACATTGTATAGTGTTGGCAACATGCAAGAGCCCTGGGGGACGCCGCAGTGAATAGGGGAAGGATCTGCAGATTGAGAAAAGACCCGCATAGATCTATTGCTCAAAAATGATTTGATCCAGGCCGTAGCTGACGGAGAGAAATGGGCAGCGGAGTGAAGGTGCTTGCTTAAGATCTGGTGGTTGACCAAATCGAATGCTGCAGAGAGGTCTAGTAGGAGTAACAAGGCAAGTTTGCCTTTTTCCTTTAGCACATCGATTTGAGTTTTTAAATCTAGTAGGGCTGTCTCTGTTCCGTGTTTGGGGCGGAAGCCAGATTGCCTGAGACCTAGAAGATTGTGGACTTCCAGGTACTCTTGGATTTGCAGGTATGCTGCACGGTCTAGAATTTTTAGCAAGAATGGGACGGTAGTAATAGGTCGATAATTGGTAGGTATGCTGTAAAGACTGGTAGGGGGTGGTCTGTGCTTCTGCTCTCTATATGGTAGAGGGGAGGCACAGAGGACCCCAGCCTAGATTCTCTATTCGGTAGCCATGGTCGAGCAATCAAGGCCTAGCTTCTCAGGAGGTGATGCAGGCTGGTTCTTAAGTACAGTGTAGTCCCCAAGCCCCCACAAAGGAATGTCCACACACTGTATTGGTTAGAACACAGTCTTTATATAATCAATATTCAAGGTTATGTACACTTATCATAATATCTCACTTTGTACTTGGGAAAATCAACAATGTCAAATATATACAATTCTAAAGTGGTACCACCCTTCGTATTAGTGCATCAGCAATACTGTAACAATGTCACACAGATCAATAGAGTGAAACCAGCAATAGAGAGGAGAGAAAATAAGATGGTTGAGCAATAGGCAGAATACTGGCCCCTACCACTAGACACAGTTCTGTGTGGAGATTCCCCCCCCCCCACCTGGGCAACCTGTAAAATAAAGATATAGCACAAGCCCAGTCCATATATTGTTCTGCAAGTCTTATTCCCTCCTATAATGTTTTTACCCCCCCCAATGTACCTGGTGGATTCGAGTTCTTCGAAGAGGCGTCGACAGATCCTTCTTGAGCGACCCCCTTTCAAGAGGGAGTCAGGAATCGTCGAGAAGCGTCGAGGAACTCGGTGTTCGGCATCGGGGAATCGACGGCCATTTGAATGACTTCCCTTTCAAGCGGGAGACACGGGGCGAACGTCCGACAACAAACAGGGTAGAACGGCGTCGATGAGGCGACAGCTTCGATCCAAGCGGTGCTCGTCGACGACGGAGCGTTGGCGTCCTGCAAGGCAGAGGCTTGCGGGGCACCTCGATGACAATTGTTCTGGTATGCAAAGATTGTGAAGACGGGGGCCCAGCAAGGGCGTCGAGTCGTTCGAGTCTTTGTGGTCTTCGGGTGGCGGGAAACCCGCCGGCAGGTTTCTCGTCGGCGCGTTGGTCGTCCTCGACTTTCTCTGGCAGGATAAAGCGGTCGACGGTGCGGACGAGGGAGTCCTTCGATTCAAATGTTCTTAGGCAAGGAGCGGACGGCTCCGGTCGTCGGCGGCACGGCGTCAAGTGGTTCCCACGGCTGGGCAACACAACTTCGACGGGCCTCCAGCGGTTACACAGACCTGCGAACCCTGGTCGACAGCAATGGACTTCGACGGCGGCGATGTCCGGGTGCTTCACTTCGATGATCTCGGCGGTCCCGTCTCAGGTCGGCAGCCTTTCGAGGGTCTGACTTCCAGGGCGCTTCGGCGAAGATGTAGCGGTGCTCGATGATCCCTCGGAGCACGGGAAGAGGGCGCCTTACCACGTCCTCTCTCGGGTCAGTCCTCGACGAATTCGGCAGCTTTCAGATCGGTCGAAGCAAGTGCAACAGCAAGTCTTCTTCCAGCTGGGCGTCGAGGATCAGCAGTTCCAGTTACTCTTAGAGTGGAGACTTAGCTTCTGAACGCTTCTGAACAATTACCAGTGGTGAGAGGTCCCCAGATATACTATTCTGTCTCTCATCCACACTGCTGGCACACACTCAGCAGCCAATCATACAGAAGGGCATTCATGCAGTCAGTCAGCCAATCAGGCACACAGTGCATTCAGGCCACACTCCTCCCTTTCAGACACTCGCAACAAGGAATGTGGATTGGGACAAGTACCCAGCCATTAAACACTACACACTGCGTTCAGGCCAGTTTCGGGCAGGGCTGTCTCAGTCTTTGTCTCATGCCAGAAACCAGCCAACCACAACAAGGAGTGTATATTGGTCACACACTCCATTCACCCAGGTCCCACCCACAGGAGGTACCCACAACATACAGTCACGGGGAAGGCTCCAGTCAGTCTAGCTGGGCCTTCACAACAACACCATATATGGAACTTCCACCCAACAGCCAGTCAGGGGAAGGGACAGAGTCAGGGCTTCCCAGGACTTTGGGAAAACAAGGTAACAGGCAATAGAAAGCAAGAGGCCACAGGGGCCATCTTGTTTCCTATCAGGAATCAACTGATCCCAATGGCAGGGCCTGGGTATCCCAAAATGGAGGACACCCAGAGCACCTGTCAAATTCAGCATGGGGCTGCCACCAGCCCATACCCTGCTCTGTGGGCCACCCACAGGTGCCCAAAAACATACACTAGGGGCACATGGCTGTACCCCTATCCATGGGTGCCATAAGGGTATCCCATGGGTCTGTTCACCAAACCAAAAGAGAGCTGCACTGCCAGGAGTCCCACATGGACACCTGGGCAGAAAACACGACAGAACACACGATAAAAAGCAGTAAAGGACAAGGATTCAGAGGCCCTGTCCCTCTGATGCATTTCCAGCATCACATATGCTAGGGTCAAAAGAAGGTTTTTTAAGCAGGGGGGGGGGGGAGGGGAGGGATCACCCATGCGTTCTTAAGGTTGTCGGGGACAATTCCCGTTTTAAAGGAGTCATTAATGAAGGATGTGATAAATGGAGCCAAGGCGTGGGCAGATTCCTTAGTAATTGGGGCAGGGCAGGGGTCGCCCTGGCAGTTGTAAGGTTTGATCCCCAGGATGTTTTCCACCTCTGCAACAGTGAGCGGTAAGAAGGCAAACTGTTTGAGATTGGGCAGGTAAGGGGAGGGGGTGCAAACTGGTGTACGAGGGCGATTGTCCAGTTTCAGACTGTCTTGTTAAGTTATGACCACACACTATGCTTTATGTACTGTACATTCTTGTAATTATTCTTATGCCCCAAGTTTTCTCATCTTGTATAAACTGTATATATTGTTTGTACCTGTACAGCAATGTAACTAAGCTGAACAATCTCTTGATGCCTATTGCGCCCCGATACCCTCTGGTCTGGCGTGCATTACAAATATTAAAACAAGCAAACAAACCAAGCAAGAGTCCTGTTTGACCACGCGCCCCTGGTCATTACATGGCAAATACAGCCTCCCTGTGCGAAGATCCCTACCTGGTGACTCAGTCGAAGCCCTAAAAGATGCAGGGTTCAAAGACCACATGCGATCGGTAGTACAGGAGTATTTTACACATAACACCGGTAGTGTAAACTCGGCTGGTGTGCTGCGGGAAGCTTTCAAAGTGGTGGTGCGAGGGGATGCAATTGCCAAGTCCAAAGGGTTACAAGAGGAAATAGTGAGGGAATTGCAAAAGAGCAGATATTGGAGGACATGAGGAGGACGGGCAGTGGGACACGAGAAGAAGCAAGAGAATCACTACGCCTCCGGTAGGAATGTATAGAGCGCCAACACACAGAGGGGGAGAAGCCTGGCTGCCTACTGGCGTGGCTATATAAAAGTGAGGTTGCTAAGCAACCAATACAGGCGGTGCTAGGGAGAGATGGCCGCTTACGTGAACCTCAAGGAGGTTAACGAGTGCTTCTACGACTTTTACAGGGACCTATATAATGTATCCACAGAGGAGGAAGTAGACATACAAGGGGCTCATCAGAGATATCTCCCCCAACGCACCGCAGAGGATAGACAGGCTGGAAGCCCCCATAACGATTGAGGAACTAGAAAATGTTATTAAAAGCCTTCCCACCAACAAAGCACAGGGGCGGATGGGCTCCCTAGTGAGTTCTACAACGAGCACAGGGCAGACATCCTCCCCCCGCTGCTTACAATGCTAAATGAGGCACTGGAACAGGGCAAGTAGCCCGATTCACTAAGGGAGTTGATAATTGTCCCCCTCCAGATACCGAATAAACTCGACACGACTGTGGGTCATATAGACCCCTGTCACTGCTGAACCAGGACAGGAAGATCCTTACGGTGGTCATGGCCACGAGGCTGAGATCGAGGATTAGCAGGATTATCCACCCAGACCATACAGGGTAGGTCCCGCACAGAACATCACAGGCAACCTGAGGCGGCTACATCATAATAGATTGCACGAATGGGAAGACATTCGATTCAGTTAAGTAGCCCTGGTTGCTGGCGGTCCTGAAGGCTTTCGGTATGGGACCAACATATATAAGAGAGTAGAATTGCTATATTACGCCCTGATGGCCAGAGTCAAGACGGGGTCTGATCTTGGATCGATGGTGTTAAGACGGATTTCTGAACTCTGTCCTGGAGGCGCAGAGGTTCAGAAAGCCAACCTAATTACTTGGAACAGGGTAACCTCTGGACAAGCCAGACCAATCAGGGTAGCGATCGCGGCGGTTAAGACTAGGTCTCAAGAGGGGGAGGGTGACTGAAAGCCCGCAATGACCACACAAAGCAAGGACACTTACAAATTACTCCAAACAGGTGTTATATTAAAAATATATACACATTTATTCCAAGGCCTTTGCAACAATGACCGTAGCGAGAAATCACGATAAAACTCTAGTAAACCAACACATACCAAACCAATACAATATATTTATACAAATACAAACGAGTCTAAGTGTTAGATGCACGAAATGTGTAGTCCACCTAGAAGGGCAGGAAAACAGGCAGTGCGAAATAATGATTAGACCCAGTCCGCCTTCAGAGGCACCTAACTAAAAGGAAGTCCAAGCCCTACGAAGAGCGGAGCCTTGTGCTCAAAAGTACCTGCACACGCTGGTGCCAACGGGCAAAAAGGGGAGTCTCTTCGAGGGAATCAGGCAGTTCAGTTTGGTGCACAAATGAAGAACAGTGTTCCGCGACTCAAGCGCAGCCTCCACTGTGGGCAGATGCAGAGCGCGAGTACGGAAAGGCGTGCTGTTCGACACAGCGGGGAAAGCTATGGGCTCCTGCAGGAGGGCGACCAGTTCCTAGCTATGCTACTCACCGGTCCCCGATGCAAGCAGACCCAGGCTTCTCCGCATCAGTTTCAGTGCTGGCAGGTTCAGGGGAGCAGGGGACGTCTCGTCGTCGTGTAGATTCTGCAGCAGCAGAGTCGAGTTAAAGATGTCCCAAACGAAGCGAACCCGCACAGTTTGTTACCAGAGCAGGGCAACGGAGCGGCCGTGTGTATCTCAGCCAAATGTACACTACTCACTTCAGACCTGGGAATGCCAAGTGTACGAATCGTGTGAGAGTGACAAGGACTCGAAATACAACACAACCTGACGGCGGTTACAGAGCAAGACTCCTGGGTAGGCTGGTCAGTCTGCTGGATGGCCCAGAGACACTTCCGAAGGCTTACGTGCAGGAGATGGTGAAGATGCCGAGAATAGCTGTTCCCGCTATTCCAAGGGTCGAAGTATCGGTACAGGCCTTCTGGTTCGATCAGAGGTAGAAAGGGTTTCACAAAGCGACAGCAGTGCAGAGGCGCAGGCCTTCAGCGGGTCACCAGCGATTCCTCGGTTCAGCCTCGTGGTTGCAGGATACTTGGCTCCTGTATTCCTTTGTTCATGAACCCCCTCTTATCCACGGTCCCCTTTGCGCCAAAACGGAGGGGACCCAATGGGAGATCTGCTCACAAAACACTCACACCATACGTGGACCTATCACGGACCACGGTGGTCCCAGGCATTCACACCCCACTAGACTCTCTGGCACCCAGGATGTGTATTGGGACCAGACATCCCAGCCCACATCCTGGAGGCACACACAAGGCCTGTAGAAGCCCGCAAAAGCATCTGTGTTTCACAGGAAAGTACATGCCCAAATAAGGAAGGTCCCGGGTCGGCTCGACCTGGAGAAGGTGAAGGGGGCAAGACGGTCAGCGGACAGGACAAAGGAGCCTCGTGGTCTGGCCATTTTGGGAGCCAGGCCACCATTTTGGGCTAAGCGTGAGAAACTCGCTTAAAACGCTGAAAGGAGCTAAAAAACGAAACGATTGCTGCCACCATTCCTGTCCGTGATTCACTTGCACCGATCAGTTACAATCCAAAAAGAGTATCTAGGGCCTGTAGAAGGCTAGAGACCCAAGAGAGCAGTAACTTAGCTTACAGTGCCCTCGTGTCATGTTGCACGAAAGCTGCAACATGATAAAGAAACTATGGAAAACAGCGTTTCCCGGTACTGACTGTCTTAAGGGCATGTCAGTTTCCCCGTAAGAATGTAGCGAAAGCCCAGAGGAGTGCGGCAGAAGGCTGCACTTCTCTGGCAAAGTCTAGATCATTGTGAAAACAGCAAAAAGTTTAGGGGTTGCCACATGGAAGGAAAATTACCCACAATTAAGAAATCTTTCCTAACAGATGGCAATTAAGTAAGGGAACGAGACAAGGATGCCCATGGTCTCTTCATACTGGCACTGGAGCCACTGGTGGTTTATTTAAGGGCGGAATTCGGGAAAGTGGGAAGTTAGCACACAAGACGGGAGACACTTGGTCTCGCTGTACGCAGATGACAAGTTGTATAGGAGTTATCCAGAAGAGAATCTGCAATATGTCCTAGAAGTGCTAGCACGGTACACCTTAGTGTCCGGTAGATCGGTGAATCCCCAGAAATCCAGTTTGTACCCCCTGGGAAGTTACAAAGGGAAGCCCATGCATGGTCTGCCAGTGCTGCTTATCAAATGGGAGCTAGCCATGTTCAGATACCTGGGAGTAGACATTCATCATGATCCCAAAGAGGAACACAAGCACAACACTGAGAAAGCAGTGGAGAGGATACAGAAGAGTATAACATTCTGGGGGAGGTTGCCACTAACCATGATGGGTGGGCAGCGCTATTGAAGATGGTGGTACTGCTGAGAATTTTGCATTATTTCGCCAATGTCCCCTTCGAGATCCTGAGGACGTTTTTTGGTCACTTACATGGAGTATGCCGGAGCTTCATCTGGAACAAGTCAAGGAACAGACTGGCGTTATGGAAGCTCCAGAACCCATATGAGCGAGGAGGCATCAAATTGCCCAACTTTGAGGTGTACTTAATGGACAGTCAGCTGCAATGTGTGGCCAGATGGCTGTCAGATGAACCAACCACTAAATGGAGGCTGTTGAAAACCGCAGGCAAGCCGTTCTTGAAATAAGTGATTTGGTTATCGGATGTACACAAAACTAGTAGACATCACCTGCGGAGACTGGGCTGCAACATGTGGCGTAGGGCACAGCGGCTGCTACGTTCCACAGCACTGTATTCCCCGCGGGTGCCGCTGGCAGCACTCGCGGGGGCAGATGAACAGACCAGGAAAAATGTACGGAAGAGTTGGGGACCCATGGGAGTAGCCACAATAGGAGATGTGCCTAAAGAAGGTAAACCTCCGAGATTTAAAGAGCTAGTGCTATATAATGGGATACCTGGAGGTCAGTACATCACACGTCAGACTTCTGAAAGGCTTGAAACAGATGGCCAGATCCTGACACGCATATGCAGCCAGATAGGGTGATCAAATCCTATGATGTGTCATAAGGGGGGACACAAAGTCTCACGTATTTACGAGCTATTATCCGCAGTGGGAGGGGAAATATATCAGAGCAAAGGGAAGTGGGAGGCGGACCTGGGAGCAACACTGTCAGACGAGGAATGGGACAGAGTGAAAATAAATCATAAAAAAGCTATTGAGGAACGCAAGATTCCAGCAGATTCAACTGTATGCGACTCATGGGGCATATCTGACTCCATACAAAATAGTCATGTTTAATCAGGGTGAAGACCACGCATGTCCGAAATGTGGGGAAAGAAATGCAAATTTGGTGCATAGGTTTTGGGCATTTGTGGAAATCAGAAGATGCTGGAGGGAGGTGGCACAGCCGTTGGCGGAACCACATGAATCCGACTGAGTATTAAAGTGTACATTGTTGTGTTTCAATGTTTAAAGTACATAAATAGAACTATGTTTGGAACTGTACATAATGGACAATAAATCAAACACTTGGACTTTTAGAGCATGTTGGATAATATGAAATGGAAAAAAGTCATTTTGCACAGTTAGATTTGCTGCACGTTTGGTACTAGCTCCTACCTAAATGGTTATGCAGCTACCCAGGAACTGCTTTTTGCTGCTGGTCAAAAAATCTCATTTTCGATCCATGCATAATCATGGAGCAAAGAGGCACTGGAGGTTTACTACAGTATGTTATTGCAGTAGATCTGCAGATGTACAGACTGGATTAACTATTGATCACTACTTGGTGTAAACATTAGTTAGCTTTCTGTATTCATTATGTAAGAGGAAAGGAAGTAAGACTAAGCAGAGTGGATCGTGTAGCAGGCAGAGAACTGGACACACTTGGTGGAATATTGTAGTTTGCTGCCATTTCACTTTCAGGATAGCTGGTATAAAGCAACAGGTCAATACAATAGAATGTCAAGGAGCATGCAATTCACTCATTGGTTGAGCACCTGTTGCACAGATGGATGCAACCAGCAGGTCACAGAACTAGGTTTGCAATCAAAAGCATTTGGCTGTGCAATCATGTAGATGTTTAAGTGTGTTCACTCGTCAATATGATTGATCTTCCGAAACAAAGATGCATCTTTCCCAACAAACTGAAACATAGTTGACCCTGAGATTTAGATACGCTTAAACTTTACTCTAGCATCATGCAACAACTTATTTCATGACCATTTAAAAAAAAACACATACTGGTCTTTGTAAGCCAGGATAAAGTTATCTTGATACAAGTATAATCTAAATTACTTCTCGTTTACCATTATTTGAAAAATAAAAACAATTCTTGTCTAGCACTCCCACAAAGGCATTTTGCACTTGAGTGGAGGAGATCATTACTGTTGCACTCCTTCTCCATTAGCCCCTTTAACTTGCAGTGAACAGTGGAAAGCGGGTGGAGAGAGCCCAGGGCGGCTAGGGGGGTACGGGGGAAGAGCAATGCAGAGTGCACTGTGCTTTCAATGAACAGGGTAACTTAAACAGCTAGCTATGCTACACAAGTGTCAATTTAATTAGCAAGCCTACAGAATAGCAAAGCACATTGCTACGCAACACTGCTTATTTTATCCCCAAAAAACGGAGTACCATTTGCAATTCCCCATGTACTACAGATAAGCACACAGGCATATAGAGACATCTTGATATATCCAGTCTCCTTTAGAAATCAAGGGTGCAGTCAAATTATTCAACGCTCCCTTGTAAGCATTCTATAATATATAAATCCTACGGTTGATGATACACCCTAAAGTAGTATTACAAAGAAAAAAAAAATCCTCCGGAAAATTCAACAGTTATAATATGTGGTGAAACACATGTAGAGGTGATTCCAAAGAGAAAATGAAAACACAAATACAATAGTTTGTATAGTAATAGTAGTCTGTGAGCCTCACTTTGCACCTCAAAGCGGAGAGGGCTGGAGCCCTTCTCCTAGCAATCATCCTGATCCTGCACCCAGACCTCAGACCCTGACACCGGACCACAGCCTGGACTAAGCATCAGCAAAAAACCCATCTCCTACACGGTGAGGCCAATCTGCACTTGGGCACCAAAATCTCACCTGTGCCAGCTGTCTTATCCCATCTCTAAAATCGCAGCATTTTCATCTCGGAATGTGCCTGTGCACACAGCATTTCGCCCTGCCTGATTTCGCACTTCCGGCCGGACACCAAAATGGCAGGCGCAACGCGGCACGGAAATGAGGCTGCAACTACTTGCTCAGCAACAAGTACACATATCAGCCTATTAACGACGCTAGTAGGCGGAAGCCGTCCGACGGAAGAAGGCCAAGGAAAAAGGCCTGTTCCTCCCTGGTTCGCCCCGGTGCGCAATGGTCAACGTTCACAGCAATGACCTTAGAACGAAACAAGTATGCTGGTGAGTAGCCCTGCACGCCAAGACCATCCCTGCTGTTCCTGAACTCTCACGGAAGCAGTCCACTCTGCCCCCCACCAGTGGTCGCCAAACTATGCCATCCTCTAACCAGGTCGCACATGTATATTGCGTTTTGCTACGATTGCCCATGCACAAGTAGTAGTCTCCTGACAAGCGTATGCACCCTACCTTTAGGGGTGTCATGGTATTAGTTTTATGATGGTACGATAACCTTCTTGCCAAATGACCGTATATCATGGTTATCGCGGTATAGCAGGTGGAGTTAACCAATCTTAAAAATTGTCGGATTTATCATCACAAACAAAACCAGGCACCCAGGGCCAGAATTGGGCTTTTCAACATACTTTCCACTGAAATGCCACCCATTGCTTCCACCAAACACAAACACGTGTGGAGGGGGGGGGGCGGATGGTGGGGAGTGAGGGCCCTGCTGCGACTGGCAAAGCAAACTGAATAGCTTTTCTTAAGTGGTCATTTAGGCTTTTAGCTCCCTTACTGGCTACTGGTGAAGATGAACATGTTGCCATCTTTATAACCTGCACGCCACAGATCAATGGAGGCTGATGGTAGTATACGCTTGTGCGCATACACACGCACCCTCTTTACGTTACAGCCTTTAGTTTACTTGTGGGCCAAAAGGTGTTCAGTAATCAGACATGTTACCCTTTGGTATGGCAGCAGGGAATACCCACAGAGATTAGTGAATTTTGCAGTGTGACTTATTATATGTAAATTCAATTATAGAACCAGGGAAATCCCCCATTGTTATATGTTTAGGAAACATTATTCATTATAAATATATAAACCCCAAAGCTGCCAACCCAAAGTAAACCCAAAGTAAACCCTTTTTCTTCTTGGCACTGTATTTATTCTTCCTTTTGCTAACATTGACTTTGTGTCAGCCACGTGTGGTTTATGGAATGGCATTAAAAACTGCTCCCACTGAAACTGCTTGGTAGATGGCACATCCAGCAGCGCAAGACCAAGACTTACTGCAGCCTTCCCAAATCAGATTGAGAAGCACACAACGGTATAAACAATGTGACCGTTATTGTTCAATTGAGTGGTTCACAGTATCTTTAACGGTATACCGTTACATCCCTACCTACCTTATTCAGCCCGCTTGTGTCATACGGTCATCCCTAATCACTTACTATCAAATCAAGTGTTTACCTTCCCTGGCTGCACCTAACTTGCCTCCACTATTGATTTGTGTTTGGTTAGCTGCACGCTGGTTTCTATGTATCATGCTATGCTGTGCTTAGCGTGCCCTGCACATTACTGAACTGTACTACCATGCACAGGTCTCACTAATCTCTACCTATTCATTGGTATAGCCCATACACCTCTGCTTCACCGCGCCTAGCCTGCACTGAATATTGGCCAGTCTTACTGCCATTGTCTACTCGTGCTGCACTGTAATTTCTACTTACATATTGTAGATGCTCAAGCACCTCCCTTTGTTACACCAGCTCACCCCTCCCATCTCTGAACCGCAACCCGACTTACAAGTCTTGTGCTGAAAAATTTGCAAACCTTTCACCTATTACACTACCCAAGTGTGACCAACATGTTAATCACCAAACACCTATACCTCTTTGACATTCCTCCTAGCCATTTCCTACCCTCCTTCACTCAATGCAAAACTCCATCTACACATCAGACTCCTGTCATAACTACATGCCCCAGACCTACCATAACAAGAAACCAACTATTGGGTCTCCGCTCCAGGACCCCACGCAATGTGGCGCAAACCCGTGTAGATACCATGCCTCTACGAGTTTCCTTGCCTCCAGCAACCACCACAAAAGGCTGCCCAGATTACAGACACACCAATACCCGCAACCAAACCAGGCCCACCTAGACTACAATTGACACCTCCCAACATCCCCAATAACCAGACCAGCTACAAACAAATGGAAAGAAGCCGACTCCCAAAAACTTGCAATGTGCGCTAATTAACGCTAGGTCTATTCCCGCACAATCTACAGAAATATCACAACCTGATCAACAACTTAGACCTCGACATCCTTGCCATCACCAAGACCTGGCTGCAGAGCGCTGCGGGCCCGCTCTCACACTAGCTATCCCACCAGGGTACTCCATCAGGCAGGACAGGCTCACCTCCGTAGGAGGGGGTGTTGCTCTCATAATCAAAGGACCACCTAGCGGTCAGACAAATACCATCTAATCTAGGAGGCAACACGAATGCCCTCACAATTAAGATTGCCCTTTCTTCCACTCCACGATCACCCTCAATCTCGTCTACCGCCCACCTGGCCCAATACTAGATTCCATGACAACCTCATACGCCTACTAGGGGAAAACCTAAAAACCACCTCAAAAACAATTCTCATAGGGGGATCTCAACCTGGGCCTCAATGATAAGAGTGACAAACCAGCAATAACCCCAACACTAGCTCTACAGGAACTAGGCTTTCACCCAAAAAAATAACCGAGTCGCCCACACACTGCAAAGGGCATACCCTCGACTGGGTTGCTGACCACAACTGTGGTAGGCATTAGCGCCATCACCCCTACACCATGGTCAGCAGACCACCTTCTCATACACTTCATTATTCCCACCCTGGCCTCCAATACGAAAACCTCCAACCCAATGCCCCCAGCCATGGCGAGAAGTGTGAAAAACATCACTAAAGAAAAGCTTCTACCCTATCTCAGCACCCTCGCCACCAACTCCCCGAGTCCTCAGACCCATCGGTACTAGCAGACATTTACAAATTTCATTAGCACCGCTAGAGACATCATCGCTCCCCTGCAGAAGAAAAAAGCTAAAAACATCAAACACTCCACTGAACTTAAAGAACTCTGCACCCAAAAACAAAGCGATGAACAACTGGCAAAAGTCACCAACTGCTGCCACATTATCCTCGTACAAAGAATTTGCCTCTCAATACAAAAAAGCCATCACAGCTAAATCGGCCTCCTATAACGATAGAATCACTAACGCAAGCTCTGAATCTAAAGAACTCTTTGCAATCTTTAAAGAACTCTCCACACCAGCGACTAAATATCTAGACATCAAAGATCAAAATTAGTCTAACAATACAAGCTGCCCTACTAAAAAAAAAATAAAATAAAAAGGCCCACTTCTCGCCAGAAGCCATCTCATGGGTAGCTTCCAAGACTCATGAAAGTCTTCTCAGACACTGCCTGCGCGTCTGACCACCATCCACTGCAGAGTCCCCCAGTGCTCCTGCACTGCCCCCACCCTATACAACATCTTCACCCTCCCACTTTTCAAGGACATGGACCATCGCAACCTAGTGTATACCAACTACGCTGACGATACCCAGCTGCTTCTCCCTCTATCTGGCATATATGAACAAAATGCCACAGCACGAACCAAAATCTACTCTGCTATCCAGACCTGGATGGCCGCAAACGGTCTCTGCCTAAACAGGGACAAAACAGAGATCCTCTTAGTAGGCACCAGCGAGATTCTCCAAACTCGCACCACAATATAAAACCTTCACCATCCACAACTCTACCAACACAGTTTCAAAAGTGGTAAAAACGCTAGGAGTTTACCTCGACCCCTCACTCTCCATGTCCCGCCAGGTCAACGCCATAGCCTCTTCCGCCGCACTCACTATTAAAGTTATCAATGGGGTCAAGTCCTTCCTCTCCACCAAGAACTGCCTATCCATCGCCAGGGCCACAGTCGGTACCAAACTGGATTACTGCAATGCCCTCTTTCTGGGAACATCAGCTAAAAACCTCCATAAACTTCAAGTCACACAAAATAGTGCTCTTAGAGCAGCCCTTGTACAACAAGACCAACCAAGGTACCCACGCTTAAAACAGTCCTGATTTCTGTCAATTATTTCAACTATGTCTCCAAAGTAAATACAAAAGGAATGTGCTTAAAAAAAGTCACATGAAAGAAACCAAAGAAACGTTCAGAGAACAACAATTTAATAAGCTAAATATATATTTTTTATGTCAGATCAATTCTCACAAAAGTTACATAAAAATATTGAAAAACAAAGAAGGACTTGAAAAGAAGGAAGAACAGCATTCAACAAAGCATTCACAATCTATAGATAAATACACAAAACAAAATATATTAATTAAAAGCAGTAAAGTTCTAACAATTTAATTGAGTACATGTCCCAATAGGACCCAAATTGCTCCTACAGGGTTTAGGGATAGCAGGGTGTGTCAAAAATTACCCTGATAGGTACAACAAGACATCATATAATTACGTGTAGGGGGAGATCGTAAATACGTTCCCAAAAGGGTTCCAGGACAGGTAGGGAACAACACAGAACACGTTTCGGGCGTGCCAAAATGGGCATTGGTAGTTAAAGCCTTCCTCAGGGCAGGAGTAGTGTAGTAGGGTTAGTTTCTCCCTAAAGGGAGCAGAAAAAGGTGGAACCAAGTTTGTAACAAAAATACTACAGGATCTAAGGCATAGCTTGGTAAGAGTGGCTGTAGGTCTACAAAAGGAGGCACAGACCACTCACCCTGTGTATACTTTTGAAACGGGGGGCAGGGGGGGGTTTACCGTGGTGCTGTCTTCCAGAAATTATTCGGGTTCTAGCAAAAAGCTAGTGAAGATCTCAGGGGCAATTTTGAGGTCAAACAATTGGCCAGTGCGTTCTACCTTGCTGTTAAAGGGTACAGCAGCTGAGGAAGCAAGAAGGAAAGGGAAAGCAAGAAGTGAGTCAAGAAGGAAAGAAAGGAAATGGCTACAAAGATCACATCAACAAATTAACTTATGGTATGCTGATGGGTGCAGGCTGGAAGTGTGTGCGCCAAGATCAAGCAGGAACACAAACAAGGGTAGCCTCTTTCAACATGAATAAATGAATCATATACTTGAGGAAACCGCGTTAGACGTGCCTGGAAGAACCACAGCCAACACCCACCATGGAAGAAACGGGTGAGTGAAGGTGGGCTAGGGTACACACTCACACCCCGAGTGGGGTCAGAAGGCAAAGCATCATACCTGAATGCGGCTTGGAAATTGCATGTATGCTGGCGGTGAAGCAATCTAAGATGGATCTGGGTTACTTGAGCCAAGGACAGCAGCATATGTTGTCCTGTAGGGAATACATAGTGAAGATGGAGAAAAATATATAAAAAGATTTGTCATGTGATACTGTACATCAAAAAGGTATAGATATACACTGACTGGCCACACCAAAAGTGCAAAAATTTTAATCTAATCGGGGGGGGGGGGGTAGTGGAGAACGTGCGTGAAAATATGCGCTTACCAAAGGAAGCACGAGACGGTGGCTGCTCGACTTGGGTGCAGTCTGGAAGGAATGAGCAGTCAGGGGGAAAGAAGCCGCCGTGGCATGCTGGAGGAGACGTTCCAGGAGAGGCTGCGTGCAGCGGGTAGCTGCAAGTAATTATGTAGTCTGTCGAGACATGAGCGGTTGCCGTGGCAACCCAGCTCTCGGCGGTGTGTCAGAGTCAGATGCCGAATTTTCATTGGAGCGGCTGCCGAAGCTTCTGGCCAATGAGAAAGGAGGCGAGTCACCTTTCAGGAGAGGAATGAACCGATGCCAGTAACAGCAAAATGCTCGTAACCTAAAACTCATGTGGTACCAGCATGTGTTTGCAGCGGAGTATTGGTCGCTGGATGCTCATAAGGAGAACTGTATAGAGTAGCTGTGCCAGAGCAGCCCTTAGCATTCCGAAGAGGGAACATCTCTCAAGCTAGGAAAGACGCCCACTGGCTACCAGTTAAGGAATGCATTCTCTTTAAAACAGTGGCCATTACCCACAAGTGCATCTCCCTTGATGCCCCACCCTACCTGTCAGAAAGAATCACCCTCTGCTCCTCAATAAGACACACCAGGTCACATCTCTCCAACCAGCTAGACGTACCCACTTTCAAAAGAACTAAAGCCGGAGGGTCCAGTTTTCAGTACCTGGCCCCTAAGAATTGGAATGCCCTGCCCACATCACTAAGAAACGAACAATCCTACCCCACCTTCCGCAAACTGCTGAAAACTTAACTGTTCTGTTAGTTCTACATGTATTGTTACGTTGTTTTAAAATCGCATCCTAAGGAATTGTACAATGTATGCCGCTGTCTACAACTATACACCTAATGTACTTGTGCAACCTGTTGTAACCATGTCATGCACGGAACTTAAGCAAAGCCTTCTGTAATAGCGCCACGATGCCCCCGGGCCGCTTGTGCGCTTTATGAATGCAAATAAATAAAAGTGATAAGGGCCACAACTCTCTCTATCCGTAAACAAATAGGACCTTTGACATCTTTATCAAAATAATGTGAACTCATAAAAATGCTTTATAGTATTTAATGAAATCCGGATAACCAAAACCCTCCTTCCTTAACATCTCGCAACAGGATATATTTTGGGATACGCAGTCTTACATATTCCTCACAAAAATGATTGAAATACTTTAGCAATCTTCTGCAACAATTTTTTTAAACTAGTAGAGGTATTGATTGTATAGTATATAGTACCTTATTAACATAACCATTTTTATTGCGTTCATTTTTGCCCATAGATTCAAATGTAGCCTTTCCCACAATCATTATTTTGTCTATTGTTTTATCAATATTATACTGAACCATTTTTTTTTTTTTAAATCTCACCAATTATATCTATACCTAAATATTTTACTCCACCGAGAGGCCATTTGCAGTTCCAGGACTTCAAAACATTCTGATCACATGTCTTGGATAGATGAAAAATGTCAGTTTTGTCCCAATTTACTTATGTCCCGACAATTGTGGGATATATTTACCCACTCAGCTGTACTCCCATCCATAACAAAAGCTGCACTTCAGCAGAAACCGTAAAACGGATGCGCTGGCTCCTGTGAGCACCACTACCTAACACCAAAACTGCATTTTACAGCTACAAATAGATGGCTGCATCATCTTGCCAAGCACCCATTTTGCCTGCCCCGAGCTGCATAATGTGTACTGGCCTACCTTGCCTGCTCTGAGCTGCACACTGTGGCCTAACCTGAGAAACTACTTTGCTTCCCCCTATTACCCATTACGATGTGCCTTAATAAGACCCAGATAACATCTCTACTGTGTCTCACCATATTCAGCATGGCGATCATTATGTCCTCCTATAAACATGTACCCTGCCTCAGTATGGACAGAAATAATAGACTTCGAGCTAGACTACCGCACCTCTATGAGCCTATATGTCAAACCAACAAAGCCTTCAACCCCCAATATAAACTGACTTCACAGTCTACCAAGCGGTACCCCCAACCTAACTACACCTTGCAACAATACTACTCAGCCCAAACTTATCCCAAAGCACACCTAGGGTAACCATTCTATCTAGCGCCTTGATCAATGCCAGGCCCTTAGTGGCTCACGCCACTGAAATAGCAGACACCTTACTATCTGAAAACCTCGACCTCCTGGCAGTCACTGAATCATGGTTACACGAAGCTGCAGGCCCTGCACTCTCCCTAGCTACCCCTGAAAATTACCAATTAATTAGAATGGACAAACCCAACAGTAAAGGTGCGGGTTTAGCTATTATAGCTAAAACTGACCGCTATCAGACTACAAACCTCATCCCCTCTCAAATCATGCGAACTCCTCATAGCCAAACTGCCCATCTCCAACTGCCACACACTAACAATCTACCTAATATACAGGGCACCTGGCCCCATTGGGACCTTCAAAGAGGATCTATCAAGTCTTTTAGCTAATAACACTAAAGGCTCCTCACAAATCCTATTACTGGGCGACCTGAAGCTAGGATTTAACGACCCAGAGGACAGACCAGCCCAATCTATAGCTACTATGTTAGCTGAACACGGCCGAAACCAAAATGTTCTCAACCCAACCCACAACAAAGGACAGACCCTGGATTGGGTCGCCACCCTGAACTGTGATACCGTTAGCACCAAAATTACCCCTCATCATTGGTCAGACCACTACCTTATCAACATTAACGCTTAATAAACTAATAAACAAATCACCAAACAGAAAATTATGGCACCCCCCTCCTACTCACTAGAGCAACAACAAAACAAAAATAACCCCCGACAATCTCCTGCCACCAACTACCTCCTATCAATGCACTTCCAAACAACCAGCACCCTGAGCTCCTGGTAGAAAGCTACAATAATGCTATGAAAATAGCACTAGACACCGTTGCCCCTTTAAAACTTCAAAAAAGTAAAGCTCACCTAAATGCCTGGTTCACCCCACACCTAAAAACTAAGAATGCAAAAAAGGAAATTAGAAACTATATGGCGGCATATCCCATCTGAAGAAAATAAACAAACTCAGACTCTTTGCCAATAAATCCAAAAAAGAAATCCTACTCACAAACAAAAATCTCTTTAATGAAACGCAACCTCCAACACCAGATAATTTTTTATCATCCTAAGGGAGCTGGAATCCCCAGTACCACCACCTGACAACATCGCCAAAGACAAACAATGGTGCACCAGCATCCAAAACGCCGTAGGAAACAAAATTAAAACTCTCCAAACAAAAATTGCTTTAAAAAAAAAATAAAAATAAAATAAAAGGCTCCCCCCAACTCCCATTGAAACATCAACTATATCTACCCCCCCCCCCCCCATCACTACCAACTCACCCAACCCAGTCCCTTTCAAATTAAAAAAAACATCAATTTTGGAAACGGAAAAGATTACATCCCTCAAACCCTCCAACTCTAAGGGTGACAGCAGCCCAGAACAACTAATAAAGGATGCCGCAAGAGACTCTGCCCCATTCATAACCAAACTGATCAATGCCTCCTTTTCCTCCAATACCATCCCAAGCAATCTAGAGGAGTCTTGGGTCCTACCCCTCCTTAAGAAGCAAACTCTAGATCCTGCCATTCCCACTAAGTATAGACCCATCACCACGGTACCATTCCTCCTCAAGATAATAGAGTAGCATACCTACAAATCCAGCACTATCTTGAAACTAACCAACTCCTAGGTACCCGCCAATCAGGTTTCAGACCACAGCGTGGCACAGAAAAAGCCTTAACTGACCTTAAAGTACAGATTGACAAACTCAATGACAAGGGAAACACCGCCATGCTACTCCTCGATCTGTCGGCGGCCTTTGAACTGGTGGATCACGTAGTCATGTGCAAACACCTAGCATCGGCTGCCCACTTCTCTAGGGAGGTTATAGCCTGGATCCAATCATTTTTGGACAACCGCACAATGAGAGTCCTTTCCACATTGGCATCAGCGGACCCCATCAAAATTACCTGTGGTGTACCCCAAGGTTCTTGCGTCTCGCCAACTCTATACAATATCTTTACCAAGCCCCTATTCGACAAATTGGACAGACTGGGTGTCACCTACACTAATTACGCAGATTACACCCAGATCCTCATTCCCCTTTTGTGCAATTTTAATGCGGATACGGCCTTGGTAAACAAAATATATCTCATCATTCAGGCATGGATGGCCACACATGGACTATGCCTGAATGATAAAACCGAATTTCCTACTGCTCGGATCCACTGCCAATCTAAAAAAAAAAAACTCAGCCCCAACTATTCAGCATTTAACATTGATGGCAACATAATCACAGTTTCCAAAACAGTAAAAACATTAGGTTTTCACCTGGATTCAGCCCTAACACTAAAGAAACAAGTTAACTCCCTTGCATCCTCTACAGCCTACACGTGCAAGCTCATTAGGGCACGTAGAGCTTTCCTCACCCAAGCCAACTGCATCATGCCAATGCCCCAATACTCTCCAAACTGGACTATTGCAAAGCTATATTTGGGAGCTAACAAATACATCATTGACAAAATTCAAACATTGCAAAACAACGCCCTCAGAACTGCCCTCAACTTACCCTCCAAAGATCACATCTCTAACACTAGAAGACAATAAAAATGGCTCAACATTTACAACAGAACCTCACTTAAAACAGCATCACTCACCATCAAATGCCTCAAAGCAGCCCCCCCCCCTACCTGGCAGCAAGAATTGAGAGAAACTCCCACTCGCCCTACCAGAACCGCCAATTCCTTCTTCCTTCAGATACCCAAATTCAGACACAAAAAAAAAAAAACAGGTGGCAGCAGCTTCCCAGTTAAGGCAGCCCAATACTGGAATGCTCTCCCACTTGACATCAGAAAAGATCAGTCCTACTACAGCTTTAGACGAAACATTCTCGCATGGCTACACTCCAATGACCCCTCAAGACTAACCATGTACCAATCCACACCTAATACCCTGACTGTACATATGTAGATTATTCAGCCGATTTATCATGTGATGTAATTTTTATGTTCATACTGTGACTGCAACTAAGTTTAAGCATTCTTGTTTTCCTGTTCTCTGTTGCGCCCTGTTACCTTTGGGTTTTGCGCGCCATACAAAATCAATAAACAACAAACATACATATTGGGCAGGATGGAACAAGGGGGCACACTGAAAAAATGCTGCCAGTGTGTTCTTACAAAAGGAGAGAAAAAGCAGCGCTGCTTTGCTGCAAGCCCAAAGTTCCCATTGAAAAAGGGAAATATTTACATTTAAAAATTATGCCACCCTGATGCCCTTTTCCTCCGATTCCTCACCATACTACTTTTATTAATGAGACCCTGACATGCCCATCCACATTCACATTCACATTGTGCTCCAGCAGACAGCAGTCTCCCTGAATGACAGGCTGCTGTTCAGATCTGAAGAAATCAAAAGAAGCTTTCCTTCAGCTACACAGGAAACGCTTTACTTTTAGGCAACATGTCAAGGATCAATGCGTCAAAAAGGTCCTGGCTCTCTGGTCCTATGTCAATTTAAGTGCATCCGTGTTTAAACAAATTACTGCATACAAGAAACAAACTCTGGCTACAAAACAATGTGGAAATGCAGAGGGAAGAGAAAAACCGGATTTGCAAGGGAATTGTCAGCAGCCATCACATGTTTGAATGTACATTTGCAAATAAGAAAAATACTCATTTAAAAGTGTATGTTGGATAAGGCCCTGCCCTTATCTAGCAATGTGAAGGGGTTTTGTGCTGTGAAACATATGGTGGATCTTATTCAACAGGCTTTATTCTGACTTATAACAAAAATAAATAAATGAGAAATTAAATTGCATTGGCTACATGGGGGGAAAATCGGCCCCAAACGGGTTTCTGCTTGGGGTTGCCAGCAACAGAAGGCCCCTCACAGTAGATGTTAGAACACACAAGCTAATTGCTACCTTGGCAATCTTGTCTGGGCGGAGGCCTCTTACAATGGAACTTCTGGGACACCAACCTGTGAAGTGGAGGGGGCCATAAACATTCAAACTGGGAAACCCCCTCCCCACACTGGTCTGAATTGACAGCTGGAGGTAGCTGAAGAGAAAAAATGATCCCAGGGAAGGACAAATGATGCCCATTTGTTTCAAAAGACCTTTATCAAGAAACTTATTGTTGCAACAGAAATTCACAGGAATTTAACAGTTTGAATGTAATTTTGTGGGTTTTAATTTTAGACGTAGAATTCACTGCCACCTTGGGAACAGAAATGGCAGAGAATTGGGTATTCCGAGGAAAGTGTACATGATGCCAATGTAAAATTCAATACCGACATGCCCGATGATAATCCAGACATGTGTAAAGTTAGAATTTTAGGCGAATATTTCACACTAAAAATGACTAAAATTATTAGAAGGGCAAAACAATGTCTCACAAACTGGAGAGTTGGACTGGCATGTTCTGCATTAAATATGTAACCCGCTTATGTAATTTGTTAAGATGCTTCAACTGTACAAATGTGCAATTTATGGCAAAACTGGATTTTAGCTAAAGTAACAGTGGGAGGTTCTAGACATTGTAAAACCAACATAAAAATCGGACATCATGCTCTTGAAACCCAACCAGCTGATAGGAAGGCGGTAACTATCACCCCTGACAAATCCAGTTAGACGTGCTTAGCTAAGCATGCCCTACATATAATTCTGTGTCACCATGCTCTATAAAAAGGGTGGCCGACAGAACTCTGGAAACACTTTCCTGAATTTCCTGCACCTGCGCCTGCGTTCCTGATCTTCTACATTCATCTTGCCAGATTTCAGATCCCACTGCAAAGCCAAAGCATAGCTGATCCTTTCCCAGCAAGGCCAAAGCATTGCCGACCATCCCAGCAAGGCCTCAACCCTGAAATCCCACTAAAAATCCCAATAGCCAAGGGATAAAGCTGTGGTATTCTTTTGGGAAGCATCCTGAGACCAGACTGGCTTTTTCCCTACTAACTGCATGCCCGCTGCAACCCTGCCATCCAGCTGTCCTGATTATCTGGTAACCAGACAGGCCCAGCTGTTCTGCTAGGAGAGTCTGCCGCTACCTGGTGACACGAGCCCTGGAGTCCAGAACCCGGTTGACTGTTCCTAATCCCAATTTTAAGAGCAGACTGAGTATCCCCATCCCATAACAGTCTATCCCATCTTGACTTTGTCTTTGTTCCACCCTCTACACAACTGTATCCATACCCCGATAACTTGTCTAGACTGTTCTAATTCTCTGTGCACCCTGTTCTAGTTTCCTAGTGTTAACGCAATTCTTTCCTTCACCTCATCCTGTAACATTAGTAATATTTGGAGTAATTTAAATTAATTCCCACATAGATCAGAACCCGGCGGGAAAAGGTTGACGTCACAAATCAATCTTTGAACTTAACGTGGTTTTCTTTACAATATTGTCTAAATAATGTAGTTCAAGAAAAGTTTGCCTCATTTGTAAAACCAATTTTCCTTTTTGAACGGCTTTATTTTCCAAAAAACGAACCTTATTCTACCTTCCAAATCTCAGTTCACCAGCTATAGCCCTCCTTCCACTTCTGTATTGTCCCTGAGCTGTGCATCTCTCACCCTGCCAAATTAAACTCATTCTGATTCAGTGTTTTTCACATGTTTTTTGAAAAAAACATTTTGCCATTTAAATCTGCAAACTAGAAGAAAATGCAACTTTTCCATGTGTGAATTCAGCTGCACTGGGTTTTCAATTTTAACTTGCTTTGTGAACTATATGCTTTTGTGATACCTTGCCTGATGGTTGTTAGTGATAGAACATCCCTGATACTGGAATAAAACATATGCATATCACTATTTAAAACACAATTATTTTTCAAAATCATTTTAGGTCTTTGCAAAGGGTTTAAAAACCATGTTTGCCTCTTTTCTGAGGGAAGGTCGGATTATGATTCTGTTTGCCTCTTATTCCCGACTACCTGCTGCTTCTGTCTATCCACTCAGAATTCGATTTGTAGGTTGAGGGGTTGTGGAAAGGTTCTACTAGAAGGCTAACCAAGTGCATTGCTTCAATTTCCATTGTCATTATCACCCCATTGGTGATTGCTGCCAAATATTACATTTGTTGTGAATTTTCAAAATAAATCAATATTGTATTTTCACCAACCGGCCTGTTCATGGTCCATTGTGACCCGGGGTATTGGTAAAAGGGTGTGTGAGACGGGTCGGGTACCAACTCAATTTGAATTCGTTGAAATTAAAGAAAAAGCATTCCTGTCGAGCACCACATCCCAGGCCATGACCAAGTGTGCAGGTCCAGTATGCGACGCCCGATTGGAATTCTTAATAATTCACCAACCGCTTCAAACATTTGTTTCAGCAGGGGTCCACATACTTCAGGGTTTGAAAGAAGGATCATCCTATCATCCACATAAAATTGACCTCAGTATTTCCAATACAAATTCCCTTAACTTCCCCACGCTGCCTTATATATGCCGCTAGTGGTTCCAAAGCTAAATTAAACAAAAATGGCGACAGTGGGCATCCTTTCCTGGTACCTTTAGACAACAGAAAGGATTTGGATATCAACCCATTAATAAACACTTTTGCCGTAATGTCCTTGTGAATACAACCAACCATTGGCATAAATATGTGACCAAACCCTATTTTCGTCCGTGTATATTCCAGAAACCTCCAATTAACTCTGTAAAAGGCCCTTTCAGCATCGAAAAAACCTTTAACTGCATCTGGTCCTCCATCTCTGTGTGCACCTATAACATCTAGCACTGTCCTAATATTATTATATCCAAATCTACCTGGAGTAAAGACTGCCTGTGATTCATCAAGTAAGCCTCCCACACAATCCATCAACCTATTTGACCATATCTCAGTAAAGATTTTCAGGTCCACATTCAATAATGAGATCAGTCTATAGTTTCTGCACTTTATGATCCTTGTCTGGTTTAGGCATTACAACTATTAAGGCTTCTTTCATTGATTCACACATCGTCCCCGACAACAGAAAATCATTAAATAACCCACATAGAATTGGCGATAACTACACAATGTATAAAATTCAGAAATCAGGCCATCTGGCCACGGTGACTTCCCATCATTCAGCTGTTGTATTGCATTATGTATTTCTGTAATGTCAATCTTTGTTTGCAACTTAATATCTCAGAATTAACGACTGAAGGTAAAATAACATTAAATAAGCGGTTTAGATCACCACTAGGAGAAAGATTCTCTATGCAGTCGCAAATAAAAAAATTAAAAACAAATACTCACAAATGTCAAAATGTTTAAATAAGGTGTCCCCTTCATCAGTTTGTATAGAATTAATACATGTTTCAGTTGTTATTCCCTTTAATCTACTGGCTAACATTTTACCATTCTTATCATATTCCCAGAATTTGTTTGGCATAAAACATTCATTTTTCTGCCATTGTATGCACATGGTCCATTTCACCCGCCCCACCCTCCCCCCGCCACCCCCAACTTCCTTAATTTCATCTTATTTGACTCGGTTTCAACATCTGCACAGGTCTTCTGTATCTCTAACCTCATCCATCTGGTTAATAATCTCCAGATTTTTCCCTTTAGCATGGGCCAATCTACTTATTAGCTCTCCTCTTATCACGGCTTTAAAGCAATCCAAAACAATTTTAATATCCGCCGAACCCTAATTTTCAAAGCAATTCTTAATAAAAGTCTCTAGTCCCGTAGTGACTGATGGGCCCTCAAGTACGCCCACCTGCAACCTCCATCTTTTGGATTTCTCCTTCATATTTGCACATCAAGTAATGCATGATCCGTAATTCCTCTCCTTAATGTCCGAGCATACTGTGACTAACCAATCTATTACTAATAAGACAATAATCAATCTTCCAATAGGAGCTACGAACTGGAGGAAAAAAAAAAGTGTACTCCTCTGATGTATTTCCCGCCATGCATCTACTAGCCTATGTTTAGATACAACATCACAAATTCTCTCACTACCATATCGACAATCTGATCTTCAGTCCAATTTACCATCCATAACCACATTAAAATCTCCCCCTAAAACTAGATTTTCTCCCTCCATTTCATTCAGTAGATCTCAACGTAGCAGAAAGCTGTACATTTGGCAAGCACAGAGCATACACAGTTCCTACTGTCACTTTCTTACCATCATTGAACAGGTCAATTAGCAATATATGACCCTCATCATCCTTTATTATTTTTTCTATTTTGATCGGTAGACCCTTTCTAAATATACTTAGCCCTCTCGATTTAGAGTTATAACAATTAGAAACAACTTGTGGATATCTAGAGTTAGTTCAGATTACTCATTTAAGTGAGTTTCCTGTAGAAATATTATATCTCCTCTATTTCTCCAAATCCTTGCCATAGCTTTTCTTCGCTTAAAAGCACAATTTATACCCTTCACATTCCACAAAACAAAATTCTGTGGTTTCAAACCTTAGTGTTCCATACTGACTAGTCTACAAACATAACTGGAGTATACACACCATACCAATTACATTAAACTAATCAATATTGCGGTAAGGAAAGGGAGAGAAAAGAACACCTTCACATAAAGACAATCAATCCAGAACAACAGTTTACACCATGCAAAATCTGATAATCAGACTGTGAATGAGCATATTTATATACAACACACTGTTCCGAACTATACTTATCAGTAGATCTATGCCCAAACAAATACAATTTATCAGTACTTTTTCCAACTTTTAATCCTCACCATCGAACCCCAGTCCCTTTCATCCCCATCAATTATTTTCTAGCATAGCTAAAAAAACAACCTTCATCAACGAGTTCCAACCACTCTTACCCAATACATTTATATAAAGTAATTTCCAATTGAGAATAAATATATATCTGCACATTAGCGATGTAAAAACCATCCATTTTGGAACCATGTTCTCAGCCCACATACGGCCCGCTAATAAAACTCATGTATTATATTTCTTCATCTACAATATAACAAAACTAGTGAAGCTCTATACATCATATACACCAAACTAGTTAAAATGTTATTTCTTCCAATTATCATAACTTCCCAACCCTAGTTAGCTATATCACAGCACATGTAGCTAAATTTACCTCGAACAGTAAGTAACATACCATGAGGTGGCATCGCCTTCATCTCACTCCCTTCCCACCTAACGTAAAATACCCTAGCACCCCAATATATCAATGCACCAATATCTCACTTATTGTGCAACCATTAGACAAGAAGAAAGAATCTTCATCTGTAGCACATGCACTCGCCCTCATAAAGAGTAGGAGTTATGTTCCGTCATAGCCTTCCTAGACATCTGTCTCACAAATGTCTTCACGCTTAGCTGCAGTGCATAAAAAGTGAGTCAGGCAGTATAACAGTCGTATTCAACCTCCCACATCCTTCTCAATATTTTCAAGTGAATCCCAATGGTATATGGTCTCCTCAACTACATACCAATATGGTCTCAATTCCGATACAGTAATACCAATCCTTTATTCTGCACTTAATCCTCCACCAGAGGCCTATCATATTATTAAGCCACAAATTGAAGTATCATTCTTTTCAAAAGAAACCATAACGGTTCAGTGTTATCTGATATCATATATTCCTCATTTTCCCATCTCACACAGTGTCATGGGTCTCAACAGGTGTCTATTTCCCAAATCAACACCTCAGAATCCTTCCATAGCGGTTGTGCTATTCCCGCTTGTAAAAACGTGCAATTCCATATCAAACAGTGCCAGACGCTGTAAGCGGTCAAGTCTGTAGCAAAGATGTAAGAAATGAAAAGCAGCTTGAACAGGATTAATTTGCGTCACAGCTCAAGTGCCTATTAATTTGTCATCTGGAATAACAGACGCATCGAATAGTATTCCATTCTCCATGTTATTCATGAGCTTGCCATAGACGTTGCAGTCTGCATTCATTTAAGAGGTAACAGTACAAAGTAACACTCAAGTCAAACCACTCATTAGTGTCACATTTAATTCTCCCATAAACTATTAAAGCTGAGAGGGCCAATATAGTTCAAGCAGGAACAGGGAGTGAACTGCTAAGTGAGCAGGTGGAGTTACATCTCGGTGACATTTAGAAGCCATAAACTTGGTGGATGATTCATAGCAATTTCTTTCCTCCACTTCAGTTATATTTTCCATTCGTGAGCGCATTTGCTAGCACAGGCGGTCTTTCATTTTGTGCAATAACATACATATGAACAATCAACTACATCCAAGCCAAGTAGTATTGTTCAGCGAGAACACCACAGCACAAACAAAAGCAAACTACTATACATCTTTTTCCTCCATGTTACCATGAACTCGTAAAAAATGGGCAAGTGGCTGTAGTACTGATTCTGATTATGCAGTGTTCCTATCACAGACCTTCATTAAAAAAACCAGGACGCTGATGAATAAAGGAACTCCGGTCAATGGATCATTTGTTAATTGAAAAATGCTACGAGAGCCATAGAGAACGTGCGCAATGCCGGAAGGCAGCCAGGGAAGGCCAAAGTGAGGATGGCAGGGCAGGCAGGCAGGCATGCCCGACTGATAATGGCACCTCAGGAGAGAGAGTGACAGGCTACATGTATCCGCTCTTCCAAAGGAACGGTATGAATCACCGCGGAAGATCGCACAGGGGGCACGGACATTATGACTCACGTGCCGACAGTTTCCAGAGTCATTCTCCGCTACTATGCGCCATATTTCACTGCCTTTTCTCACTGCTCTCCGCACCACAGCAACTCAGTCTCATTATATGGACGCACGGTCATATCACGTGTTACCTATTACCGAACACCATCGGAGATAACGCCATCCCAGAGCACGTTCACAGGTGCTTTCCTCAGTTCAAGGCCCACTTCCACCATAAGCCATAACATGCCAAGTAGTTAAAATAACGGTATTTCCACATCGGCCATTTTAAATGTATTTTTTGAAGTATATATTGAATAATATGTAGATAATTGGAGAAAAACAAAAATATATAAAAACATTTAAAGTTCAGTACCAGTTTCAACCATCACAGAGCAAACACGTAACATCCAAATTCCCATTTAAAGTTGCTCAGACCTCCCTCCCTCCCCCCGATACTTTCGTGAACTCCGTATCTGAAGATGTGCCTTCCATGGAATCTGAAGAAAAAAAAATCTGATAAAAAAAAAGCTTCAGCAGATGTATGCTCAGTGAAGGAGTGCAGACAGCCTTTAATTACAACCCAGAAAATGGCAGGGTAAATCATATTTCAGGTTCCCCCACCCCCGAGCTTTAATCTGAGCTTTGTCAAAAGCACGCTGCCTTTCCAGGACATCTCTACTTAGATACACAAATAATATTTTATTGCCACCCCATGCTAGGTCTTTCAGCTCAATGGCCCTTTTCAAGATACGTTCCTTCACTGGGAATCTCACAAAATTTACAATAAGGTGCCTTGGCTTTTGCCCTATGGATCGCTTTGTCCCAAGGAACCATGAGCTCTATCTCCAGTGAGTCTAAAATCAGTATCTTTGGTAAGGTCCTGTGTAAAAAGTAAATTCCTTTACCGCTCTCCGCATTCTCTGGAGGTCCAGCAATTCAAAGATTATTCCTTTGGGACCTTTTTTCCTGTTCAGACAGTTTCAAAGTAATTTTCTCATTTATAATTTTCAGCTCCCTCACTTGATCAGTCAATCTTTGGGTCCTCTCAACCACTGTAGTCAGATGTGCCTCTGTTGAGTCAACTCTCTTGACCACTTTCTTCCGATTTAAAGAGCGCCGCTTTTATCTCTGCAACATCCAAGGTCACCTTGGGTCAGAAACTCCAGCAGTCTAACCGCTCTACTTTCATCACTTCCTCTCTCTACCCCTTCTAGTCTCTTGGCCGGTTGAATCACCTCAGGGGTACTTGGGGTACTTGGCACAGACATATCATTAAGAGGGAATCAGCTTAGGGCACCGGAGCACAGCTTTTACGCTGCCATCCCTGGAGCCGATAATGAGGCAATTGAGAAGACAACCATTCATGATTGAAAGAATTAAATAATGGACAATGTCTTTCATAGTGATTATCAGGTTTTAAAGCAAGAGTAAGTGTGTAGCTCTTATTCAATAATTTTCCAAAATACAACTACACTCCGTTTTTCTTTGAATCAAACATACTTCAAGCAGGCACAAAAGTTGTAGTGATCAGGAAGTGACTAGACATACAAAAAACTAAGAGAACATGTTATGACATAATTGACGTGTTTGTAGTACTTAAGCAATTGTTTGTTAAGTCGCGAGCAATATTTCAATGTTTGTATGATGTCTCGGCTTTATTTCAATGTGAATAAAGTTGGGTTTGGCCGTGCACTTTGTCTACTCAGTCAATGAGTCCGATTTAGATCGACTCCAATTATCTGGGATGTTGGGGCTACCTTAACAGCACTTTCAGGAGCTCTCGGGCCCTAGGTCAAGGCCACTAGGAACTCCATCTTGGATCCAGCCGGTTCAGACTAGATAGAACAATGGACCCTTATTTACTACCAGAAATAGGTCGGGAGGTGTTGGCCGAACAACCATTGGGTGAGGAGGAGGATGCCAGATATCGTCAGACTCGAGCGACGGAAGATGATCATGTGGGCAGAAGGATCCAGGTGGAAACAGAGGACAGACAAATGCTCAGTAATGAGTAATTGTGATGTTGGCGTAGGAAAGGTCAATCGGAAACGACTTATTAAAGGGGACAGACCACGTGGGGATAAAAGGAGGAGAGTTGGAGGCAGGCTACTGGGGTGCTGTTCATGCATTTGGTTTGCAAACTCAAAGCAATTGCTTTGTCCATTATCTTTAATACTATTGAGTCTCACATTTAGCTTTTAAATTTGAGAAGGGTAAACCAGGGCTCCAGCCACAAGATAGACCAAAAAAGAAAAAAAAAAAGAAAAATTAAATAAAAGCCACTATGGCATAGCAATGGCAGCAATCTTGGCCACACGTGAGAGGGTCTGGGTACAATTAATCCCCACAGTTCCAGCAGATAACCCAAGAAAAATATACACCAGTATAGAATTACACCAAAAGCAACCATGAGTTCAAATAAATACAGTAAGTGACAAGAGAAAAAACAGGATCTATAAAAAAAAAAACAGTAAAGGGCCTTTGTGTAGCCCCTTCCCAAGTCAATACATAACCTATACCCAGTGGCTCACTACGCATTATAATGCCAAGTTATGGGGCAAAACAAGGGATGGATGCATCGACAGTAATATGCATTCACATACATGAACTCACAATGCTGGTATATGGACTGACACAGGATTCCCCTCTAGCTCTAGTACAGAGTAACACTGAGAAACCAGAGGGACATCCTATATGCAAGTTAAGACAATGTCCAGGTGGCTACCAACATTAGACTACAGGCTTACATTATACACACATGGGCTCTATGCTGGTAAAGCCTGTGGGTTCCACACTTGCTGCTGAAATCTGTAGGTTATTTTAGTCTCGTCACTGGCCTGGAGTGCTTGCTATCAGAATATTGATGTATGAATGAGCAGCTCAGTAGAATGTTGTGTGGATCTGTGAGTGAATGTTCTAGGAGTGTCAGTTGGAGCCTGAGCTGGGTATGGTAGGATGGCCGGTGCGTCTACTCCTCTGTATGTACTGTTATTACCCATCCATGCTCCTGTCCTGTTCCATATTTCACTGTATATACTCAAGAGTAACTGGATTATGTACATATTGTATAATAAATCTCTACCTGGACCAATCTGAGACTGTCACGATGCCTCCCCAGACATCAGGAGCAGACACATCTGCCCAGAGTACAGGCACCCATGAGAACTCAGGCAGGCTCAAGGGATCGCCAAGGAGCTTTATGGACTCATATTGCCTTTTTAAAAAACTAAGCAGAACATCCTGTAGAGAAATCATGTACAGGCCACCGTGAGGCCTTGAAGGGATTACTTTCTTCCAGGGACTATTTTTCTTGGGTGTGGACTATTGTACCTGGGAACTACTTTATGGTGGCTATTTAAACCGCGCCCAGAGAGCAGCACATGCTTTGCGTTATTCTGCATCTCTGGAGCGTAACGCTCACCGTGCCTGCAGCTCAGCATCCAGTCTACAGCTACATCCGTCTTGTTCTCCGTGACCCGAACCTGCAAAAGAGAAGAGGAAAAGCAGATTAGAACAGGAGCCACACCATTAGTCGTCACTTTCATCGGGGAGTCGCCGCACCTGTGAAGAAAAGAAAACATCTGTTACATTGCTGCACTGTCAGCAGCAGCGCCGCGGCATACTTACCAATGCTCCTTTCATCCACACGATCCAGTGAGGCACTCTGTTGAAATCGCTGTTCGGAGCATCTGCAAAAAGAAAGAAAAACAGGTGAGCTGCGCTCTGCAAAAGACATTCAAATTCATACCGCAAGATACTTACTTGGTACATTACCGCTCGAGGGGTCGCTAGTCATCATCCTACGTCCCTCATTCCAGAGAAGCGCCACACCTGCAAAATATAGAGGACAATTGGTTAATCTCTTAATGAACAATATCGCTTGCTAGGATTAGTGCTTGGTGCAAAACGGACTTACCTTGGCGCTACCTCAATCCTTTTGGAGCCAGAACATTCACCTTGGGCCATTCTGCAAAGGAAGAAACATAAAAGGAGCAAGAGTGAACTATAAGACAATCAAACTCTAAGACTTGCATTATACTTTGGATTGGCATAAAACTTACCTCGGAGTCATCGTTGTCCGAAAACTCTGCCATACGATTACGGACCTGTTAAGTGGTTTCTACGCACCCCTGCAAGCCGATGCAGGATGGAGAGCCCATCCTTTCTAACAATAAGGTGAGACATGATGAGGGGAACACAAGGTGGTTTCGGAAAAGACAAAGTGAACCCCTTTTACCACGGTCAGCTAATTACCATTTTACTACTTTAGGAAAATCCTCCTACGTGCCAGACAGACGAAACTGAGTGGGCAAGTGCAGTCGCTCTTTACTACACTACGAGTCACATTGGTGGAGACCGCTGCAGTCCAGCTTCGTTCGGCGCCCCTGTGGAACCCAGTTGCGCGTAACAAGAGACTCCACAGCAGGTTTGTGTATGAGTGCTGAGCTGAGTGACTACAAAGATGCTTTACAACACATAATCACAGCAAAGCCAACTAAGCCCTTCATCCTTTCGAGGTTGATAAATGAGTACCAAATTCAGTTGGGTGATACTTGGCATTCATCCCCCCATTCCAGGGGCTTGAACAAGGGATAACGGCCCAGCAGCCCAAGTTATCGGCCCAAGTGAAGCGAGGGCAGATAATTAGGGCTCTGGGCCGTTATCCCCGTTCCAGCCCCTGGAACGGGTGGGGATGAAAGCCATTAGCACCCTGGGTTACCAATGCTTCCTACAGCGGGATGCGCATAGTGTCCCGCTGTAAGAAGGAGCATCCTTTTCCGAGATGGCCACCATGGAACAGGAAGGCGGGTGCTCTGTATGGAGCGCCTCTTCCCTTTCCATGGCAGCCTGTGGGAGGCAAAGGGAAGTAGCAGATGCGGCAGCTGTGGCAAGAAAGGGGGGGGGGTTGGAGGGATTAAAACAAAATAATAATTATGGATCAGAGCCTGGACGGGGTGTTGGCGGCAGGTGGAATCGGCTGTCTGGCAGTTTGGAACGCAGGCTTGTACTGGCAATTCAAGCCCACATTCATAGCCATCTGATTAGCTGTCTCACCCCGCCCGTGTGCTAATGCATGTAAAATGTTCTATGTACAGCGCTATGGTGAAAGGGGCACAAATTACCATGGGCTCAATACACTTAAAATAGGTGGGGAAAAATAAAGATGATTACCAATGTTAGAGACTGGATACTTTCAACTAGCAAACAAAATCAGACTCAGCAGCTAAAAATCCAGTCCTTGGTGTAAAACACCCATGTTCAACTAGAAAGATTTTTTTTTTCATCCCCTTCACTACCAACTATCCTCTTGTTCTGCAGTTAGTCAAGGTTTATTACTTTTCTGTTCATCCCCTTCTATTGTTATCTCAGATCCTGCTGCGTCTCATCTCTCCTCTTAGCTTTAAAATGGTCTTTGTTCCAACTTGCGGAGGGGTTTGGGGGCAGGGGAATAGTCTTCAGACCAACTACACATGGCCAAGTCCCGAGTTCTTCATTTTCACTCTACAACAGGCCTCAAAATGTCCACATGCTACTGGGCATTTCTCGGTGCCAATGGACTCTTGGAGAATATGAAGTGGTGGGGCGGGAGACTATACCTAGCTAGTAGCTTGCCACTTACTGTTATCACCCCTCCTCCAACTCCTCTCAATGATGGAGCCCTTTCTAGGCAGAAGATTCTCAACAGCATGTGTTCCTTCCCTTATCTTCCAAGGCTGCCTTTCTGTTGCCAGGCAGTGGATGCATTGCCACTCACTGAATCCAAAAGAAAAACTTGTTCCATCCCGCTCCCTCCCATGCACATTCAGCTTCCTTCTCCTTGGAACCGTGGTCACACTTTTTTGATCAATACTGGTCTGCCTTTCCAAGCCTCCATCCGCCCCCCCCCCCACCCCCGCTCATATATCCAATGTAGCGCATAACTTGGTTTCAATTCAATTTTGTTAAAATTGGCATTTTTGTACTTCAGGCTACCCAGCCACTTGTTCAGACTGAGTCTCTAATCTCAGATACTGTTCCTCCCTGCTCGAGGGTCTACTCTTACCTACCCCCCCCCCCCTGTTTTTCCCATACAATATTCTTATGTTACTATTTTTCTACTCTGTCCCCCACTGTCCTCATACATCTCTCCTCTTCACTAGCTTCCATTTTCTTCCAGGATTTGCTTTGGACATCACTGCATTGGGTTTAGGCCCAGCTCCAGAAAGAGGGGTGGGGGGGGGGGAGCACCCCCCTTGCCTCCAAAAGCCACCACTTCCCCCTAGAAGGCCATGCACCTGGGCATTAAACACTACTGGTATCCCAGGGAGTGGGAGAGGATTGCACGCTAAATATGCAACATCAACCTCGGAGCCATCATTCTGAGAGGCTGAACTGCAGGAGGCCCAGCCAGGATTGGTTTGCTTTGCCTAGCCAATGATATATGCCCCCTTGAAAGCACAAATGACAAGGGAGATGCAGAGTTGGG
The DNA here is from genome assembly GCF_040938575.1 of Ambystoma mexicanum. Taxonomy (NCBI): domain Eukaryota; kingdom Metazoa; phylum Chordata; class Amphibia; order Caudata; family Ambystomatidae; genus Ambystoma; species Ambystoma mexicanum. The sequence continues at coordinate 46,026,601 of NC_090940.1, forward strand.
AGGGGGCGGGGGGCAATGCATTCACACATCTTTTCAAGATAGGCTGCGAAAAACACTTCTCAAACTAAAGTCGTTTTATTTGTTGTGGGAATAGAACAGGCTTTCACAATATGCTTAATAAAATGGTTAACTATATCAAACAAAGGACAGGTGATGTTGCTTCATAACAGATTTCTGCAGAAGCTGCATAAACAGAATTACATTCAAGTATATATTCTGTTGCATTAAAGGCATGGTCCAGTAAAAAAAAATGTTATTGTCCCTACGGGTCGGCCATGTTTTTTTAAGCCTAAGTGGCTTGATTTTAGAAAACTTTCCTATGGACCTTACCCGAGTTTTCGTCCATTAAACGCAAGCGAAAACATGCACCAGGGAGCCGCCATTTTGTGATAATCCTATCACTTGCCGCATCGCCCTGGCTGACCTGCTTCTGCGGCACTAAATCAAATCCCCCGCCCCTGAGCCTGTCATCAGCAGACTCGTACCGCCCATTTCCCAACGCCAAAGCACGTCTCGTGTCAACAATCGCTGCGCCTCAGCTAATGACGTGTCGCCATGGAAATGGCAGGACGCCTCTATCCTCAATAAGTATAAACAGACCGTTTCCCAACACACAGCAGCAGATTTTCGATTCCATTCCTCTCTCTGTGTTACTTTGAGTATTCTGTGACTCGTTTCTGTGCTCTGGTCAGCTACCTTCGCCGCTTGTAGCCTGTGTGAACACCTGTACCATCTCTGTAAATTATGTTACTTTGTTTACCACACAATGGCTACAATAATGCCCTACATGTACGAGCCCGAGTATACCAAGGAGGAACTACTGGAAAGGGAAGCACGCGAAAACGATGGGGATTCGGATGGCAGTTGGGAGGACGATTCAACAGATGAAGAGCCTGGGCCTAGTCGCATGGACGGCGTCTCCACCTGGTGCACATGCAATCAGTGCGAGCTAATGCCAACCGAGGACAAGAACTGCTGCTGCCGAGAACTCGGGATGCGTGGCCTACATTTCGGAAGGCGAGCCACGACCGCAATGCATCACCGAGCTGCCAGACTTCAGGGCAGCCTGTCTCACACGGGCCGGGTTGAGAATAATGATGGTGCTTATGCACGAACTTTGCGCAACTGTTCGTCCTCGTAATCCGAGTAACGAGTAAGTATACTCGGCTTGTCATGCCACTCCTATTTCATGTTTTTCTACTATATCCAAAATTATATATTTATATCATAGTAACGCATGAAAGTCGTTCAATAGTGTGCATTGTCTAGATAGCATTTGTCCGTGCAGAATGCCATTAGTTACAAGAATTGTCATTGACAACAAACGTTTATTAAACTTATCTTGGTCATTTAAAAACAGTTTCATTCCTTTTCACAGGTGGTACAGGCTGGTGGCCTATCGTTCCCTTTACATGGTGGCTCCACGGGAGGCTTGGACACCGCGTTCGAAGAATGATACCGGCCTGTGCCGTTTGTGCCGTAAGAGAAACGTTCCCGAGTGACAGCGGTCAGTACAGGGGATTTTCTCTCGCTGTGCTGCAACCTGACCTGTATAATCTTCAAAGTCTTGTATTTTTGTGTCATGAAAATAAGATACAAAATAAAACACCACATATATTTTAACAACGGTTGTTTTCGATTTTTTAAATGAATCAAGTGTGTCTCCATTCATGGATGGACGTCAGACATCTGTGCTCCGAATGCGTGAAGGTCTGGTCGCTGTGAAGCAGGGTGGTCACTATCTATCTAAGCTAACATAACATATCGATAATGCATGCACTAAATGACACTTGTTCAAAGTCTTTCAGAAGGTTATGCCTCTATAAAAGTCACATATCTATACTAACAATTACCATTGGATTATACAGGCCTTAGGTTAAGGGTCTTGACCACTATAATACACCGGTTGAAGTGTGGGTCTGTGCTCACAAGAATCTCCGGTATGTGGCATTTGTTATTGATGAGCAACGATATACTATCAAAGGCAGTTCGCACCCGGGGATGAGCGCTGGCATGGGGGGCTGTCACGGGCGCAAACGGCCAAGGTGCCAAACAGCATGTACACTTCAAAAGGTATCCCACGCCCAGGGGCCATCCGTCACATGGCCTCCTCAGACCCCGTGTCTCCAGCCAGGCCTCCCCTTCAAGCAGGCCGCCCCTAAGACCACGACATACATACGTCATTCATTCACAAACACACCCCTGTTTCTAATACTTTATAAACCACTTGATATGTCTCATGAGAACATCTTTGTGCTTTGCAAGTCAACTCCTGAACGTGCAACCTGGCAACCACTGAGATCTATGCTAATCTGCTCGTCGTCGTGCTATCCGTGAACTTCTGTGACCGCTTAGAGCAAATCCATCAGTGTGCTACCTGGGCCCTGGGCCCCCCCACCTATTCTCCTGCAACATACTGCTCTGCTTGCTGAATCCAACTGTTTGTCGGTCAAGGTAAGGCCATGTATCCTAGTCATATTTCGCATATTAATTTATATCTATTTGCGAGTACAGTACACAATAGTGCAATGTTCATTGGTCTCATTGCTATTGACTTGAGTTTCCATTGCTATGCTATCAATAGATCCATTTATTTTCATCTTTGTCTATTGTCATCGAATTGAATCCTTCGGGGGTCCAGTCTATAATGTAAGCATGTTTCCTTCTCGTGCAAGACAGAACATCCAAGGGACGAGTCACATGTTCAGATATTAGTCACATCATTTATACATTTCTGCACATAATGAACTGTTATAGTTCCGCCGACCAAAACAAACCTTGCATGGATCATTGTATGATTCATTTACTTTTGTATCAAATCTTTATTCATGAAGATTGTATAATGTCGATATTTACTTTTCAGATTTATCAACAATGCCTGCCTGTTCGATTAGCGGTTGCCCTACGAAGACCCATGCGAAATCTGAAGGCACTACAATGCATGTATTCCCGAAAACTGTTGATCGAATAAGAGAATGGGTCAGACATTGCGGATATCCACTGGATGAGCTGGAAAGTAGAGTCCAACAAGTCCAACAAGTCTTACAGGACAAGAGGGGTGATAGATACCGCATCTGCAGCCGGCACTTTTCCTTGGACATGTACACAACATCTTGGGTAACAATGAAGAATAAACGGCGAACGACACGGAAATTGCTCGAAAACGCTATTCCCACTCTATTCGTCCACATTCCGCCACCGGTGAGTCAAGTGTCCGGATTTAGCTTTAGGCCTTGCGGTAGTGTGTAGGTCGCCGAATGGATTCATTGATCATTCAATGGATCATTCACATTGTAGGTGTTCTATCCCTTGTAATAATTTCGATATTGATATGTGTGTATATATATATATATATATATATATATATATATATATATATATATATATATATATATATATATATATATATATATATATATATATATATATATATATATATATATATATATAGGAACAGGGAACTGTGCTGTATTGAGCATTTTTCAAGTATTCTGTCTCCTTACATGGCTATTGTTAATATTGGCATTTCATTATCAATCATTAATTTACCTTTACAACTTCTTGACTATCCCTTGAATCTGAAGCAAGAACATTCTACATCCTTGGCGTGGTCGCAGTTATCAAATCAACCACTTCTAGCGCGGATCAGGTAATCTTACTAGGCTAATCTGCTACAGACTTGTTTTATGCATGTCAAGTAATAGTTTTATTCTATCGTTTTATTATTTTACTGAATGTTTGGTTAGTGCTTTCCAATTGATATGCACCTTAGTTATCGTCCACTGGTGTTTGTTTTCAGTTATAATTAGTGTTATCCATACTAATGCAAGTACCGTCTTTCAGGGAGATGTTGAAGCGTCCGCCACATCTACAACATTTCTAGATGTTCTTCACCAGCAGGAGGTATGGATACTGATAGCTCCATCGTTTGATTGTTCTACACAATGTTTCATTCGTGGTTAGAAGTTGATATGTACCTGTGCTGTCGACCCCAGGTGTGTGTTATGTTTTCACTATTGTAATCTTCACTAATGCAAGTACTATGTTTCAGGCAGTTGATGGAGCGTCAACCCCTGCACTTGATGCAGAGCCTGACATTCAATTAATTTCAGGGGAAGTGGAAGCGGGACCATTCGTATACGAATCGGCACAACAGCTTTCGGAAGTGCGCACTACATTTGCAACATCCATAGATATTCTTCAGCAGCAGGAGGTATGGATACTGAAAGCTCCATCACGCGTGATTATATAACGTGATTCCATTTGCTATACTTTCTTCCCTATTAACGCAAGTGCTGTGTTTCAGGGAGACGACGGAACTTCCACTATAATCACAGCATCCCATGTTGATGATGCAGATGTAAAGGAATCGGAGAAATAAGTCGATGAAATCTGCATATTTATATTTTCCTCGATTGTTTTAGACAATGCATCATTTGTAGTTATCTCTTTATATGTACCTGTGCCGTCGACCCCAAGTGTGTGTTATGTTTCCAATATTGAAAACCATACTAATGTAAGTACTGTGTTTCAGGGAGATGCTGATGCCTCCTCTCCAATACAACCATTCATGGCAGTCCATGCAGAGCCAGAGGTATGGATACTGACAGCTCCATCGAAATAGATCATCACTGGTCGAAATAGATCATCACAGGTCGAATACTTGTCGTTTGATTGTTGCACACAATGTTGTGTTTGGCTATTGAGATGTACCTGTGTGTTCGTCCTCACGTGTGTTTTATGCTACCAATATTTTGATACATAGTAATGAAAGTACTATGTTTCAGGGAGACGATGGAGCCTCATTACGTGCTGTCTATGCGGATACAGAAAATATAGTCGTTGCAGCGCAAAGGAAGTGAGGACATGCGGAAACGAATCGGAGCTACAGCGTGCAGATGTTGAAGGTCGAGTCATAAAAGTTGCAAAGAAAAAAACAAAAAAAGGTTAAAAACAGTTCATAACTTTAAATAAATGTTTGTGCTGGGGACTATTTTATGTTTTTTTCCAGTCAATTGGACTACACTTTATCTTGTGTTTAAACTGAACATCCCTTTTCCAATCTCTCCTCTAGTTACCCGTGGGCGTCAGAACTGTACATACACAGACAGTGAAGCGAATGAGAGATGTTGCTTGCCAGACCATGTACACTATGGAGGAACTATTAATTGAGACGAGGCGTGTTCAGGCTCGAGATGCTCATGTCCAATGGCCAGAACATGAATTAACTGTGTTTGGAGAATACAGCAAAGTTGCATTGGACCATTGCTACAGTGCGACCGCACCACCACAAGATGATGATATTGAATGTATTGAAGATAGCTCAAAAGTAGTTGCAGATCAATTCACACAATCTACACCCGCCAAAAAATTGCCACCAAAAACATGTCGACATTTTTGTGTTCTCCCATCAATGTTGAAGTAGCAGATGTCAAAATGACAGAATGAACCAGCCGCAGCATCCATAGACGCATCTGAATTTGTTAGCAGCGATATTACTTTCCAATGTGTTGAAATCTCCGCCACATCACAGGCTGAAACAACGTTGACGCAGGATGACAGTCTAATGAAAGAGAGCAAATACATTATATTCGACAGTTGTTTGACGGATATTATAAGTATGGTGAAATGTGGGCATTCAGTTAGAGGGAAAGTATGTGGCAAGCCATTGATTAATGCGACTCGTCTAATAAAAGGCAGTAACGTCAAAATAAATGCCGCCTGTCGATTAAATCATAGGTTCTCATGGTCTGCACAAACGATGCTGGGGAAAACGCCAGCAGGCAATCTACTGTGTGCAGCTGCATCACTTTTTAGTGGCTCCAGTTTTAGAAAGTTAGAGACTTTTTCAGTTTGTGGGACTCCATTTCATTTCTAAATCGCTGTACTACATATACCAACATGATTATCTGTTTCCGGCCATTAGTGATGCTTGGAAAATTGAACAATTGTCTCTAGCAAGTACATTCGAAGGGAAACGTTTCAGGCTAGCCGGCGATGGACAGTGCGACAGCCCTGGATTTTCTGCCAAGTACTGCACCTACCCCTTTCAGGACATGGATAGTAAGAAAATTGTGTTACCTGCACGACCACGAACTCACAATGTACATCCTCAGTGGCCATGGAGAAACTAGGATTTATAAAATCGGTGGAATATCTACAATCAAGGGGAATGCACATCGACCTCATAGTCACGGACAGACGTTTCAATTGCCAAGACAATGAGAGAGCAGTTCCCGCTTATTAATCATCAATTTGACGTATGGCATCTTGCTAAATCAATTAGTAAGAAAATCACGGCTGCAGGAAAAAAAAAGGTTTTGAAAGTATTTTGCAGTGGTCCCAGTCTATCACCAACCATCTTTGGTGGAGCTCAAAAACTTGTGACGGGTCCGTGGAAATACTACTTGGAAAATGGCAGTCACTGATACACCACTGTACCAACGTTCACCGCTGGTCAGAAAACCTACATTTCCACCAATGTGAACATGACCCTTTGTCCCCAGAGGAGGCAAGGAAGAAGAAGTGATTGATTCCATCTTCACCGACACACAAAGCCATTGAGAAGATTGTTTGACAAAACTATCAAGAGATTTGAGAGGACTGACAGAATTCTGTCACACAGGAGATTTGGAGGTGTTCCACAATATGTGCCTAAAATACAGGCTAAAGCGCTTGCATTTTAGCTTTCGGGGCATGAAACATCGCACTCTACTAGCGGTCTTGGCCCAGAACAGCAATGTCGGACGTGAACAATCTAGGACTGGGGTAAAGTAAGGATGCCTCGCTACACTAAGGTGTTTTCAAAACGAAGTAAGCAATGGGTGATCAAACCAGTCTATGATGAAATGCCGTTCGACTTTGTGAAAGGCCTTATTGTTGCTGTGTTAGAGAAGCAGATATGGAATTTTGGACGTTTCTGTGCAGAGCAGTGATCCATTGCCACCGAACATTGCAACTGTGCCATGTCCACCAGAAGCACAGCTGGTTGTGAAGTACAAATCCCGGATTAAATAATTGCAATATGATTGTCTTTTTGTAAATAAATGTTATTGTACAGTGTACCTGTAACCCTAACCCCTACCTTCACCATCCTGGGTGGCGAACAAGCTGGGTGTCATCTTTGAATTCTCTCCATTCACCTCATGTGTATGTATATATTTTTCTCATGTCTCATCTCATGTAAATGTAAATGCTGCGCACTGTTAACGGAGGGGAGGCTTGCGTATTGCAAATAATAAAACAAGCAATAAATCTCACTTTTAACTCAACTCCTGTGGTACTTTATACTTTCCCTGACCTTCCACCAAAAATTAAATGTCTCCATTTGGGCTGCAAAGCTCGCAGACAACGGGGACAAAATTGGGGGCCTTAGAACGCGCCAAGCGGGCTGTGGCATTTGGGAGAGAAGCCAGTTCGCATTTGCACATTGTGGCGCACTACATAGAGGGATTCTAAACTTCAAGTTCTCACAGATGCCTTTACTATGGGATGTTGCAAATAAAGAATGCGAAGGACAGCGGCTTTGATTTTCAGCTCGCGCCCAGAAGAGGCCCACAAGTCGCACTGGAAGTATAAGGGTCTATTGTTTTTGACCTTGAGACAGGGACCATGCCGAAAGAACTTCATTTGAAGGGGGTGCGCAATAACGTAAGACGATAAGGCAGAAAATTCAGAAACTAGACCGAGTTTCATTTTAGTTCAGTATACGAAAAATCGTTGTCAAGAGCACGGTCCGATTTACAGACTGCATTACGCAGAGACACAATGGAAATTTCAAATATAATGTGAGTAAATCTTTAGACGCTTTTGTACCGGAATGAAGAATTAACGAATGGATGCATGAATAAAATGAATGAAGAGCTAGGAAAAGCAAGGAAAACGTGTTCGTAGTGGGCACATGGGCATGCAGGTCCACTGGTCTCACCGATCTCGATCCTTGGCCCAGCCACTTTTCCCTGCACTGCCTACCTGCACTACGGGACTGTGTCTGTATCCTTCAGCCCCTTCTCCCAGCATTTACCTTGCACTTGCCACCAGCTGGCCCTATTATTTATCTTGTATTCTACTAACCATGTACAGCACTTTTACCCCCCTCTCCCCTTCCCCATGCGCGATCTGAAAGAGACCTGGCCTAGTAGGATCGTTGTCTGTCTGCCCTTGTTTCCCGCCCCCCCGCCTCGTCGCGCCTTGAAACACTTGTGTATAGGCACGTTACAAATGCCTTATCATATATCATTCCACACGCATGTAGACTAACTGTCGTTTCTCATTGTGTGTTGGCCTCAATTCATTTTGTTACTTTTCGCATTGATTTTAGAGCCGAACATACTCCATTGAACTATCCTTGCAAGCAAATAGTTTCTGATCAGCCGTAATAAATAAAATGAGTAATATTAATGAAGATCGGCTGGCGAGACTAATTATATTTTTTTTTGTTTTCATAACAAGTATTTGCTCCCCTTCTGCTACTGTCATCGGTTTGAGACACCGGCAGATGGTTTTTTCAACAGACACCTGCAGCTTCGTTTGAACAACTGGAGCACACTGACAATTTTATGGGACGATCGTCAAGGGCCCACATGCCCTACACTGTACTAGTGGCTAGAAGCAACATATCAACCTTTACGATGGACTAGTGCCTAGTTGATGGAACAGCTTTGCGGTTCACCGTGCTTCCAAAGTGCTTCTTTTAACGAAAAGCAACACCCTGTGTACCATAAAGGAACAGCGCGCGACTCAATATTAACTTAAACGGATTTGCGGATACAGATAAAAGAAAATAAATGGCTGTCGGAGTTCATATGGCAATTGCTGAATATTCTCTAAACATTTAATGTCAAATAAATGTACTTTACCAAATGTACCGTGTTGCGGTTTGATTTTAAAGTACAGTTTCATATTCCGAATTGTGGCGCGCTGTGTTGTGAGATGTCTGTGTTGGTTTCCGGGTTCTGTGTGGAGTCGCGTAGAAGACGACTGGGCGCGTTTGCCTACGCAGCACAGAAATGTCACGGAGAGAGGCAGGGAATATGAATGTTTTGATAATGTCAGGCTCATGGCGGGGGATTTGATTTAGTGCCGCAGAAGCAGGTCAGCCAGGGCGATGCGGCAAGTGATAGGATTATCACAAAATGGCGGCTCCCTGGTGCCCGTTTTCGCTTGCGTTTAATGGACGAAAACTCGGGTAAGGTCCATAGGAAAGTTTTCTAAAATCGAGCCACTTAGGCTTAAAAAAATATGGCCGACCCGTAGGGACAATACAAAATGTTACTGGACCATGCCTTTAAATACTTGAGTTGAAAAGATAAGGTTGTAGTAGCAAAAATATAATCTTGAGGGGAAAGTAGTAAAATCAAAAAGTAAAAGATGCAAGGCTTTGAATTAAACATTACCACTACCGTTGTGCAGCGCAACATTCCATGCCATAATTCTGTAGTAAGTCTGTGCCATTATAATAAGGGGACAAGCCATTCATAAAGGACTCTTCGTGCTGCCACCGAAAGGTGCACTTCAACCTATTACTAGGCCATGTCCCCTCTGCACTGGAACACAAGCAACCACATACGTTGTAGGCGTCTAGCAATTTGGGAGGGACTTCTCATATTAGTGACAGGGCCAAGACTGACTGCAAACAATGGTTTTTTTGATTGATATTTTATTTCTATCACGCTCGTACACAAGTGTTTCAGAGCGTGACAAGGCAAGGAAGGGGAACAGGGGAGAACAAAACAGCGATCTTACTAGGCCTAGTGACATTGAGAACGCGCAAGTGCATGGGAGAGGGCGAGGGGAAAAGTGCATGGAAGAAGGGAGAAGTGGAAAGTGCGAAGCAGAGGAGAAACAAATAAATAACAAATAAAGGCAACAAACAGTGGTAATGCAGCCAGCAATTTGCAAGTGCTAGATTTAAGGCAGAAGACAGTGTAGGAAGGAAATAAAATGGTATGGGAGGCTGGCCAGAGCAATGCCGGTGGTTAGAATTGATTCAGAGACTTTTGCCTATGAGGTACAAGCCAGAACATATGCAATGGTACACAGATAGGATAGAGATGAAATGTGAGGAGAAACCCATCCTATGTGAGTGGGTGTTCATTTTCCACCCAATGACTAGTCATTGCTATGTTAATGCCTATGGCATTACCACCACTACCTGCCCCTCGCCACCACAAGGTAACCTTTCTGGAGCTCTTTGGGCAAGCTCCATCACAAACTAACACTAAACGTGTTGCTGTATAGGGCCGGTCAGTGTTATATCCAAGCATTATTTTTAGTGTTTAATTACTTAATTGCCTCTGTAAATGAGCTCCTGGTGTACTAAAAATCTCAATGCTCGTCTTCAGCCAGTTGATTTTATAAAATCAATATCTTGGTCAGTGCCTCTGTTCCTGAAGTCCTTAAAGACTTTAAGCAACCAATCGTAAAGCCAACAGATTTGGATTGCATATAGGTATTGGACATTTGCCAGGCAATGCCATCACATGCCCAGGTACTTGCACTGTTTGCCAGCTGTTTCCATTTTATGGCCAGGTGGTGCCCTTACAGTAGTGCCTGACAAATGCTTGCAGCCTCAAATCGTCTACTCTTATAATACCACATTGCCCATCAGTTTACTTCTTAAAAACCAGGCCCAACTCATCGTACGGTAAGAAGCTGCATTGGTTCCCTTAGGATTCTTATCCCCAGAACAACTAAAAGAGGCCTTAAGTACCTTCACCTAACCCTGAGTAAACTTGGGCATATCAGCATAAAATAAATTCATCAGCTTGTTTGCAGAGTGGGCATTCCTCAATTATGTGGCCACTCAGGAGCGTACCAAGCAGTGTGCAAGAATCCCAGTCTGAAGCAGACACATAAAGAGCACTCATAGGGTGGATGGATTCCATCCAAATAAGGCTTGCAATTCCCCAGCGAGTTAGATGAAAGGAATTCAGGGCCATTATTCAAGGCCTCCAAATTCTGGAAGCCACTGCACTTAGCAATTGTCTTGAGGTCAACCTTGAGCGAAGGGCAGCACTCACTAGGTTTATCCCAGAAACATCTAGCGCCCAGCCCACATAACGTTTTTACATGGAGAACCCAACCCTGTTTTTTGTACCTTCCAATTGCAAAATGTCCCTCAGGGCAACTCTATGGTGCCAGGCTCGGGAAAGACCACAGTCTTACCCAATACAAGACTGGCTTTAGAGCAATCAAGTCAAGTAAATGCCAAATTTGGAGGTCCAATTGAATAAACGAGGTCAGGGCATTCTTAGGCAAAAGCAGTAACTGAAGTTATTCTCCATGGAAGATAGTATTTTTGTATTTGCATAGCCTCAAATTTCGGCACTGTAAAACAATGCAGGCAATGATTTCTCATCAAATAACGCTATAGCTTGCAAAGAAAGGACCAGATACCCCACTATATTAGTTCAGGTTAGCCTTGGTCTTGACAAGTTGGTCGGACCACCACCTCGTTAAACCAGATCCCCAATTAATCAAAGTGCCTAACTTGGTCCAATACAAGCCCATCAACCTCGATCGTCATCTGCAAGGCTTGGAAAAAGGGGATTTAAAACCATAACTTGGGTTTAAGTGCCATTAAGCACAAGGCAGAGCTCCTTGCATCTCTCCAAGATGTTGTTAAGGGCCGATCTCAGCACAGATGCAGTACTGGCGAGGGTCGCCGCTTTATCGGTGTAAAATAGAGGGGGCCATTTTTTTAACCCAATTTTTGTAGCGTCTAAGGCACCTGCCTCCAGCACGTCCACCGTTTCCTGGATGTATAACAGAAAGTGGAGCGGGGCCAAGACAGATCCCAGGCGAACCCACTTTATCACATCAAATAGGTCGGTCTGGTCGCCTCAAAGGCCATAATGCAGTGTAGCTTGGGTCTGCGCATGGACTAATTTGATTGCATCCATCAGCTCTTTTGGGACTTCCCACCTCTTCAAGATCTGCCACAACAATGCACTTGGGATGGTGTCAAAAGCAGTTTTGAGATCCAGAAATAAGATACTTTCATTTTGAGTTGTTTTGTATTTTTATGGATTAATAAGAATAAGGACAACAGGAAACAATGACCACGGTACCCCATCCAACATGAAACTCCACCTGGGCATTACTAATGATCCCTGTATCATCCAACCATTTTTGCAATTTTGCCAGCAAGACTTTGCCAAAGGTCTTCCCGGCACAATCCAGTAAGGATATCGTGCAGTAGTTTTCGATCTTCAGCCCCTTTATGTATAGGTACTATTATGTCCTCGCTCCAAGTTAGAGGGACTTCCTTAGCACAGATAGCAGCGTTGAATACTCTCACAGGGTCGGGATCCAAATAGACTGTTCATCCCGGAAGAAGTCTACTGGTATAAAAAAATAAAAAATAAAAAATATCAGGCACAGCAGTTTTACCCCCTTTTTGCGAACCCAGGGCTTCTCCCACCTCCTTACATGATATAACCAAGGATACTTCTGGGAGGGGCGAATTTACATCCAGGCTCTCCTCTCTAGGCAACCTGTCTTCATGACTCTCGTACCATGCCTTTGACTCTGTGCCACACCGACTTGCAGTCTTCCTCTGGGATTTTCTGAACCTTGCCACTAACAGGACTTTGTTTCACCCAACTTTGTTACCAGCTTCCTACCTGTCTGCAGCCTTACGTCTCATGTTAGAGTGCTTCGCCCCTGCAGAGCCGCCTTGTAGCACACTAAATTGCTCATCTGCCCTGTGATTGTGCTTAACCTCTGTGCTCCACTTGTGGCTCCTGCATTGCGGTAACTGTACTTGTATTACTTGCTTTCCATTATCCAACGGTTCACTCAATCCATTCCCCCTTCTTACAGTCTGCTCGTTTCCCTTACTTTTGTGGCCACTCACCTTAGGTTGAGGCTGTCCATTGATATTACTTACCTACTTAGTTTTTCCTACCTAACCCCTTACCTGTATTCTGTAGCCTTGCTCTACTCATGGACCCAAGCATTCTTGGTCCCCATCTTCAAGAAAGGAGCTGGGGGTTGTCTAGCTAATTACTGACCCATCTCCCTCCAGGATGCAGGGGTGAAAGTGTTTGCCAAGGCGATCCGTGGCCATTTAATGGCATGGAGCGTGGAGGTGGGGGCTTTGTCATCATCTGCAGGCTGGCTTCCATCGCGGTTTCAGCGCAGTAGATCAAGTATTGAGGCTCTAGCTGATTTTGGACAAGTACATGGCTGACATAAACGCAGTTTTTGTGGATTTGAAGACCGCGTTTGACAGTGTACCCAGAGCAAAACTGTTGTATTTGTGGATTAACAAGGGTCTTCCAGTCACTTTATAGTAATAATGGGGCAACAAGTACTCACCCGACATCCTCCAGAATAAAAAAAAAAAATATTTAAAAAAGGGAGGCAACAGTTAAACAGGGCTGTGCCCCTGCACCAATCCAGTTTAGTCTTTTTGTTAATGGGGTTATTGACTGCCTGGTAGGCGAGCAGAACGATGCCCCTTTCCTTGCATGCGAGCCAATACCTATCCTACTTGTGGATGACGCGGTTCTCCTCTCACTGACTGGTAGCGGAGCTGACATTTTTGAAGTCCATATTAGGGCATCCAGCCAATGCGCCCAATATCCTGGTTTTGTGGGAATTGGGCTTGCAGGGCATTGGCTTTCTTTGTCGAACAAGACAGGATCCTTATGGGCTCCAGTGTGGTCAAATGGTAATCTCAGTAACTATAGTTGGGACATTAGGGATGTTTGTACTCACCAGGGAGGGCGTGATCTTCCCTGGGTGCGAGCCATAAGAAAGGAGCTGGTTGCAATGGGGATGGAAGGCTACTGGTTGCAGCCTGTCAAATTATTATTCAAAAATGTCAATGTAGTTAGATGGGAGAGAGTCCAGAGCGAAACTTATATGCTCAGCTAGTTTCCCCCCCCCCCAATCTATCCAGGAAAATTGGCACGGGCTTTGAAAGTTCTGGATAGCATGCAGGGGAAGTTAATGAAGGCACGAAATTGCATATATTACCCTTGGCTAGTCTAAAGTACATCTGAAACCCAAGTAATCCAGCAGTTTGTCCCAAGGAAGAAGAAAGCACTGTGCACTTTATGCTGTTCTGTCCAGCCTATGCCAACATCAGGAGAAACTGGTTGATACCACTTTTTAAACAATTGCATGTGAGAATGGTTCAAGTGGCCCTGTGTCCGTTTGGCAGCAGAAAGTGAATTATCATATTTGGATCTTTTTGTTGCAGGCTTGGAAAAAGATACGCATTTTTAGCTTGAACAGCGAGAGATCCATTGTACCGGACCCTTACTAGGGCCTTTTTACATTTTAAATTGCACGGTTCCTTTTGTATAGAAACAAATTATATCTTATGCTAATAAAGTAGTTTTTAAACTGACTTATGATCCATTTGGGTAGAAATAAAGGTATTGATTAATCGGTTAGGGTCCCTTTCTTGCCACATTTTTATCTCTATGTGACATTTCTCACCCACGCTCTCTCTCGGCTGCCGAATGTGGCCCCAATACATAGCATGCAACAAATCTAATTTCTAAATGGGAAGCCACTATAACTGCGTCCAGTACATATGACAGGTCATCTAGAGATTTACCAAAGTGCATTTTTATGCACATTTCCAAATACAGCTTTAACATCATACGTATATTCATGTTGCTCCATTTGGCCGGGGGAGCCAAAAGTAGATCCAGCTAGCCGTCAAGCTAACCAGGTTCCTCTACGCACCATCCAGGAGCAAAATAGCTCCCAGCAGTTGCGAACCCTGACTTGACGGAAATTATCTGAATTGTCAGCTTTCTGCCATTACCCCTGGGCCGGGAAACACTTTTGTAAAGGCGCCACACAAATGCCCAATAAATAAAAATAAAAAGAAATGTGCGTTACATCCGACTACTTTTCTTCTCCACCCTGGTCCATGTCAATAGGAACGGTACACCAGCCGTGACCAGTTTGCAGCACTCGCAACACTACCTTATTTTTTTTTTTAATTTTATTTTTAGACTTTAGTTTTGTAAAAGAAAACAAACTGTCGTTCCCATTCCCTAGTCAAAATCCTCATACATTTCGCGCATAGACAAGTGCTGCCATAAGTTCTTCCAGCTGTTTCTCATAGCGCTGAACTATCTGGCAATTTAGATATTTGTGGTATCATCATGTCCATGAAGTTAATCACACCGCAAGTTAACTGCACATTTGTTCCCGTTATTAGATAGTTCCACCATTCAGACATATTTCCATTTTTTGGGGCATATCGTTTCAAGTGCAGTGAGTGTTGACCGGCAATCTTCGGACAACCGATTATCAAATGTTTAATCGATTCCACCTCTCTCTGGCAAAAGCGACAAATGTCATTTTTAGTCGTTGGGTCTTTTATTTTCATCAACCGTTCCTTTGTGTTATAGAGATTGAGGCGTAGCCTTAGAAACTGGTTTCGATGATAACTTGATGGAAATTTGGCAAGATACTTGGCAGTTTACCTACTTTTTGCGTAGTCAGACCCAAGTCTATCGCAGATACTAATGATGCTCGTTTTTCAGCATTCATGATCCACTTCCATTGTTTACATTTTTCTTTTGCCAGTTGTGGAATCATTAGGACCAAAGACATTTCTATGTCAGCATCTTTCAAAATAGCCATTAGTTTCTCTTCCCAACTATTTAGTAGGGTAGCTGATACATCATGACTTGTTATTTAAAATGAGATAAGCTTTTGATACAGAAGATAATCTCATTTTCCTAAGAAATACTATTGATTTCCACAACACAAGGGAGTTTGAGAGCTTTTCGCCAAAAGCTCCCTTCCATTTGTGACCAGAAGCTTGCATTGATATTCCACCCTGTTTCACTGCCAAAACAGGCCACAGGGGTCACTTTTTGCTGATGGAAGGTTACCAATGGTTCAAGTGAGAATTTTCCATATTTTGTATGTAGTTTTTGTCCTTGTAAAGCAAACATCCTCATGCGAGATCACATCATTGGTCCAGCTCCATTCTCTAATCGAGATATTAAAGTAGACACCCAGGTATCGAATTGCGTCTATTCTCGTCAACACTTCATTGTATACATGCCACTTCATTTTGGTTTTGTATCCGAGAACCATGACTGCAATTTTTTTGCATTTATATTTAGCTGATTTGCCGTTCGATAGTTCTGCAGAGCTGACAACAGTCTTTGTAGGCCTATTTCAGTGCTATCAAGCAGTACTACATCAGCGTAGATTAAATGGTTTACGTGATTTCCATTCACTTTGGAGGGAAGGACCGTGTTTGGGCGAGTGCCTCCGGAAGGTCAGCTAAAAAAAGTTTAAACAGCAGGGCTGCTAGAGGGCAACCCTGTTTTACACCTTTTGTTGTTTTTATATGATCTGATAGTTCACCTGCATTTAGACGCACGCGGATGCTGGTATTAGCGTGTAATGCCATCAACGGAGATAATAGCTGGTTTGGGCAGCCGCAGGTCTTCAATTTCTGCCACAAGAGCTGGTGATTGATGCTATCAAAAGCTTGTTTTAGGTCGATAAATGCTAAGAACATCTTTTTTTGTGTTTTATTGCATCTAATTTGACCAAATTTAGTAGCATCAAATTGAGTTCCACCCCGACACCCTTGGTAAACCCAGTTTGTCTCGCATCATAAATCATATTGTCTTCTGCCCATAAAGAGATCTTTCTTTGAAGGAAGGTGGCAAATATCTTCCCCATAGTGTCTAACAACGGTATGGGCCGATAATTAGCCAGATCGTCTCGATTTCCACTTTTAAACACAGGGACTACAATCGCCTTAGTCCAAGAAGCAGGAATCTTTGCTATTTGGGCAATATGGTCAAATAGTTTTTTGATGAATTGTGCCCAATTGTCTTTATTTATCTTAATCATCTTTAGAGATCCCATCTGGGCCGGCTGCTCGCGAGGACTTCAATTTTTGAATTGCGTTCTTAATTTCTTCAACAGATTTGAAGACGTCCCAGTTGCAAACTTCATGTGTGGATTCAGAGAGAGTGTCAGCGTGGTCGTCATTGAATACGGCCGAATAATGTTTCTCCCAGGTGGCGGCATTCACTCCATTCGCTAGAGAATTTGTTTGATTTAACTGGCCAGAGTTCATTATTTTCCATATGTTGGAGCTATCTTTTTGAATCAATAGACGCAACATCAGTTCGGCTTGTTCTTGCTCGCGTACGATGTTAAAGGACTTAAGCCAGTTGCGATAACATTGGCGTCTTAGCCATCAACAGCGTTGGATTGTTTCCACCAGCAGCATTCTTTAACATTTTCAGATCTCTGAATAGTGTTTGTTTTGCTTCACGTAGTTCAGGGCTAAATGGGCGAGTATAACCTCTAGGCGTCAACTTGGTTGGGCTAGTGAATTGTTTTAGTAAGGGCGCATATTCTACGTGTTGCTTATTTGAGCAGGTATAGCTGAAGTCTGTTGTCAATTTATCGATCTGCTTGCTGTTTATTCGCAGACTGTTTTGTGCACCGTTAATATCTAAGTGCGAGGTATAACTGAGATTGGTTCTTTTATGAAAATTCCACCAAGATGATACATCAAGTGCATCATGATCACTTGTTATTGATTTTTATATTGATAGATTTGAAATAGACATTTAGATTCTCAGAAACCCAGATGTAATCTAGGGTTTTCTTTAGATCCCCTCGATGCCACGTGGCGGCTGCAGGAATGTCGCCTCTGGTGCGTCCATTTAACATTAAGCAATTACGTTTTGTTAATTCATAGACCCATTTTGTGCCACGATCTGAGATTTCCGTTGGAATTTGTTGCATGTCATTAAGATGACAATCTTTTGTTTTGTCAAACCAAGTGTAATTTAAATCGCCACATAAAAGGCTCTTCAAACGAAGCATAGCAGCTGTCTATTTGCAATGTTACTGACGCCAAGTATTCTGATTCCGAGATTACAGGATTCCAATAGGTGTTTATTAACAGTAGATATTGTTTATGGAAATTTCCCAGCTGGTCACATGTGGATAATTTGAGGGTAATCGCCTGTACAAATAGATTGGGGTTTTGAATTTCAATAACTTCCCAACCTGAAGAGTTCTTAATCATTGACAATAGGCCAGAGAATGGACGTCCAAATTGATTTTTACCAGCCTCATTTAAATAAATTGTGTAGCCATCGCATGAAGGGATCTTCCGGAGCCACGTTTCTTGCAGGCAGATGAAAACACTGTTTATGTCGTGTGGACCACCTTCTTGAAACAAATGGGCGAAGCCTCGTGTATTCAATGATGTTAACCGTTTGGTCAGACCTCTCGACCCTACATCATTCTATACATGTCTCCTTTGTTTATTTCGGTTGAGTGCACCGACTGTTGTCAGAGTTGTTTCCACAGAACTTCTCTTTTGGCCTCGCTAGACAACACTACCTTATTGTTATAACTGTTCCAAATGGAAAAGCCGTCACTAAGAACCCCTGTACCAAATGCCCTCCCTGTTAAGTTCCCCTTCTCTTGACCTTGCAAACGCCCTGAGGTGAGCCACTGTGAACCATGTATCCAGCTCTGCTAACATGCAACTAACTCCTTTATCACGACCTGCAAAAACAGAAGATGGCCTGCATGACAGACTGGCTACAAGAAAAAAAGCCTGGGACTCCAGCTTGACCCTACTGCCCACTGTGGCATGGTCAGTGTCATCGTCAAAGCATTCTGCGGCTATACTTATAACCATGAAAATCCCTCAAAGTATGCCACAAACAAAACACCACACCCATGGAAGTTCCCTGTGTACACCAAGTCAAAGTCTACTCCAAAACCCCACAACACGTGCGGCCAAAAAGGACGCGGACACGTACATCGTCCATGAAGGCACCAAACAGGGGGCCAACAGCAGCTAATGAAAATCTGGGCACCCACTGCATGATGTAAAAAGTGAATATTAGAGACCTACAAAAAAAGAAACGGTCTTCGCACGCGATCATGTTTACACGTTCGGGATAAAAGCCAATTTTTGGAATACCAATTAAAAACTGCCAGTATGCAACCTGGGACAAGAAAGCGGATTAAGGCCGCAAATACTGTAATTATGGGAGGGACAATAAACCACCCAGCTTTGCAAATGCCAACAAAGAAACGTGAAGTCTAAAGCATTCCATGAAAGACCTCACGGAAAAGCGTACTGCGAGGTAAGCTACCTACACCTCCTCACTACCAATGCCATAGTAAATGCAGTATGAAATACTGTCCAAAAGCAAACGGTCGGCTCCCACTGCCGCTTAAATGAAAAGGGTCCGCTTGTTAGGCACCGACAAAGTGAGCTGCAGCACTCCAGCAGTGGAGGAGGGAAGCGAGGAGTAGCGATGTACCTTGGACACTAGTAGTAAAGCATGTAGGTTTTCTGAATCATTTTTAAATGATTTAATTCCTCTTGTATGCACTTTTGCTCTGATGCAAAGAAGGCTTCCGTACACCGGCAGGCCACCAGTAGGGGTTGCCGCCGCCTACGGGTCACACAGCGGACATGTTAAGGAGGGTGGAGGCAATGACCTGCCGGGAGCTTGGGAGTTCGGGGGGAATACATCCGGAAACTAGGCGCTTCGTGCCAATGAAGGGCTGGAGATGGTGCTGCAACCAGAACCTGGTGAGGCACTGAACAAAGTATCAAGTGGCGGGGAGGGGGTTGTCGGTCGAGTAGGTTTAAACATACAAAGATAAAACAAACGTTATACATTTGATTTTTTTAAAAGGCCAGTTTAACATTCCCCTTTCACAAAAAAAAAAAAAAAAAAAAAAAAAAAAAACACATACACATTCCATTATGGAAACACTTACCAAAAAAAGCAATTGCAACTTATCTTTACCAAGCGATTCCCATCTTAGCAGCCCGTGTAATGAGATTAAGTAGCTGAAACAATATCATTACGTTTTACAGAGCAGATGCCAGATATTCATGGTACAAGCCACGTAACGGCATTCAAATAGTCACTAGTCTCCCCAGTTGCACACGTATGCGAAGCACACCATTTCTTACTCGCCAAGTGCAATTATCACTAGCCAACAACTAGTGCCATTTTGAGGCCATATACAGTTATTTTTGTCAAGTGCCCAACACTTTTTCTACTCCTTTGAGGGACAGCGCGTTTCGTTTCTTATTGGCCTCGCTTGGTGGAGATTGCTTTTCCAATCATATCTTTTTCCAATTGCAGAACGGTCATGTCTTTTAAAGTTTGAACGAGTGGGTCCCCAGATTGGTTTACAAGGCAGTGTATACCAGATGTCTGCAACTTCCTGGCTCTGCAGATGTTTTGCACTACCACTCCCGAAGGACCCTGCAGGCTTAGCCAATGATGCAGGATTATGGGATTTTTGGCCCAACACATCTGGGGAGCCACAAGCTGTAGACCACTGTTATAACTCTTAAGCTAATGCTTTCAATGCTGAGGGGAGACTGTTCAATAACTAACACGTGCACTTAATCCTTCAGCTTTGCCATAGTAGATGCTGGGTCCAATTCCAGAGAGATCCTTGGTAGTGACGATTTACAGAAACACGACACCATCAGGCTTCACTCTCCTTCTCCAAATTCCATACTCCTGAACCGTTTATATCAAAAGTGTTGGCCAGAAACCAAGTAATCGGTTAGATGACCAGTTTATTTACACTGCTGAGCAGATCACCTTGAAATCAAATCTTTTCAACCCACACTCGTGGATAACAAGAACCACCCACTCCCACCCGCCAATCTTACATACATGGCTGATCCCATACCAGAATGTGACATTGTCGTCAACTACTGGAACATTATTTTCACATAATGGACGCAAGGCCGAAGCGATTCTGGGCAAGTCAACGAGGATATTATCTTAAGCACATGTTAATAATACTTCTACCTTGCAAGTACTCAGTCTTGGGGGGAATGTCTTACAAGAGCCAGGGGTTCTGTGAGGTCTAAAAAATATATATAATAAAGTGGAACTAATACAACCCTGTCTGAGACCCCCTTTCTGTATTTATCTGCCTGGTATATCTTCGCTTAACACTTAGTCCAACCATTTACACTGGTAACCTAGTGAAGAATATCGAGAGAACAATGGAGCCTCTACATACAGTCCACTATAGTAGATCTTTAAGTATTGAAGCCAGGCAGGCATCCATTAATAAGTGAGGAGGATGCAATCTGACTAACCAAGCAGAACAGTGCTACTGCTCATATCGAGAGTACAAACACTCAAGAGCTTTTACTTTCGTGCCTTACACCCTTCGTACACTGGGGTGGATTAACAAAGTAACCCTTCCACGACTCCATCACCCATCAGATAAGACTCTTCCACACACACCCTGCTAATATGACAGATCATCAGGTGGGACATTTCATTCCAGCAGCAGTCCTACTATCGTGGCAAGAAGCCAGAGAAGGATTCTGAGTTCTACATAAGATGAACAAGTAGTAAATAACTTTACAGCCGTTTCCATCATGGCTTTTTACCAGTTACCACCAACACCACACAATACAGTAACACCAATACAAACACTGGTATACAGATGCACTAAAGGTTAAACCGCACTCGCCCCCACCCCCACCAACTCCCACAAGCAAAACAATCCCAGATGACAATTCCTCCTGGTTATGAACCTATCCCCTCATCCTATCCTCACTAACCCCCCCTCCCATCTTTTCTTCCAGAGCCACGTGAGTGACTAAGTGCCCCTGGGTGGTAGCGGTACATGGTATAAATCAACATAACATTTAATGGGGCCCCATCACGCAAACGCCAGTGAAGTAACTTACAACTCAGTAATTCTAGTAAATAAAACTCAGGATAAAAATCAGGATTCTGAGCAATCATTACTTTTTCAAAATCACACCTGATCACGACGGAGAGCTGCGATTGTTCCTCTCCAACAACAAGGTTCTCTCATTACCCATATTTTGCAGTTGTTGCGAGAACAAACGTTTGAATCAGGAAAATTAAACATCAATGCTTTTCAACTATTCATCCAAAAAACCCATTTGGGTAATTTGAGGCAAAGTGTCTCCCCGTAGGTCTGTTACAGTTCAATACAGGTCGAAAATAATTCACTAAGACCCATCTCCTTAGTTATACGTTTCAAAGAATGGACAGCAGACTACAATTCTGCATGAAGAGCATGCCATGTGTGCAAAAACATTTCTGGGATCCAGGTGTTCACTAGAAATGGTGGTAGTTATTAGGTACTCCATTAACAGAAAAATCACATGATGCTCGTTAGTCTGTAACACAGCATTTAAAGTTACAGATAAAGCAGTCCCAGTCAACTTCCCTGCCTCTTCCTTTCAAAGCCAAACATTCCAACCCTCTCCACCTGGGGCCTAAAACATTCCATCAAGTGCAAATACCATCTACTTGACCACTACCTAAATCGTGCAAGATACATACATGGGTGCATGTGTAACACTAAGCTCCAATATAACACATATCCTTCCTTACTACTTTTTTGTATTAACGCACTTCAAAATACATTGAAGCTACTTGCAAAACTGCCACTGTCTCCCTACGCCATTGCTCACCATTGCACAACCGCACAGTGTGTCCCAGGTCTTCAACTCTCATGGGAAATTGACACCCCCTTATCCACCCTCCTTCCCAAATGTACTTTAATCATCGTCCCCTTTAGCATTGGTATCTCAGTTCTCATTTCTTTGTCCCTCCTTTGATCCAGCACCATTCTTTCCATCACTTCATCTTCCATCACCACCTCCCCTTTCTCCTTGTACTTATTCATCCAACCCATATGAAACGTCGTATTAGGATGTCTTCTCAACACTACAAAAGGTGACATTCCCATCGTTTAATGTGGAGCCAACCTGTATTGAAAGACTTTCCAGAACAGCACCCAATCTCCAGCTGTTAAATGCAATCCTTATGGCTTCCATCAATGTTATATTAAAACGCTCTACCACTGAATTCCCTTTTGGATTGTACAAATCAGTGGTGGAATGCTGCACACCATGCTCTTTAAAAAAAAAATTGAGGACCATTATCTGACAATCTTTCTTGGAAAGCCTTCGCTCCAGAAAATAGATATCAGAAAATTCTCCATCCTGCACGCACTAAGAGCTTTAACACCACACACCCAGCCACTTTGACAGCATGTCCACCGCCACAATCACATCATTTCCTTGACTTCCCCTCACCACAATCAGACCAAGATAGTCCACTGCCACCACATCCCATACTGATGATGGCGGCTCCACCAAGCATATGGGCGGCACTCTCGTAATCAATGCCATCATCGCTATTTGCTCATTCTTCACAACTTTTCAATAGCTGCTCCACATGGCGGTCCATCCCCAGCTACCCGTACTCCCGACAGATCATCCCCTTCATTTTGCGAACCCAAAAATACCCTTTGTGCGGCGAGATTCTGATAACAGTCTATCAGACCTTCCGGAACTAGTCGTTGGCTGCGCACCAGAATACTTTTTTCCACACAGTTAATTTTTTACTGTACATCTCATATTCATCTTCCAACTCCTCAGCCAACCTTTCCGAACAAACTCCAGCACACTTTTGTACAGGCCAACTTTCTCACATTGACCTCTCCAATTCTCTTCTCCACCAAGTCGAACAGTGAACACTTCTCCCTCCATAGCATCCTTACCACCGCGGTCTAGATCATCAACATCCCCGACAGCACTGCGAGACAAAGGATGCACAACCAAATTTAGTTACCCTGTAATGTACCGAACCTCAAAGTCCAAACCTTCCATCCATGTTATCCACCTTACAATTCTTCTTGACACTCATTCCAATCCTTTTCTATTAAAAATAGCCACTAAGGGCTTATGATCAGTCTCAATAAAGAACTTTCTTCCAGACATGTAGTTCTTACACTTCTCCAATGACCACACACAAACCAAAAAAACAAGCTTCTCGTTCAACAACTGAACACCTGGTTTCTGCATCCTTTAGTACACGCAATGGAAACGATACCGTCTGCAGGTCGCCTATTTTCTTTTGCAAGAAGACAATGCAAACCTTTTTCACAGGCATCAGTATACAAGTGAACCTCTCAATCTTCCTTGAAGCCTTTAAGCATGGGTGCCGCCAGTAAGCTTTGCCTCAAATCCTGCGTGTCACTTCAGTTTTTTTTTTTTAATTCACAAGCTCCCTCATACTCTTTGCATTTTCCGCCAAGTTCTTAATGAATTTTCCATAATACTCTAAAATGATAACTCAGCTTTACTCTTTAGAGCTTTTATACAGGCAACTTTAGGCTTAATCCCCTGTGCAGACAACTTGTGCCCCAAATATTGTACCTTGTCCACCCTAGACTTTTCTCCAAAGAGATTGTTAAACCAGCATCACTTAAATTGTCCAAAAACAGCTCTCAACCTCATTTTCCTGCACACCCTTTCCCCAGACCGGTATGTCATCTTGATAACTGCATACACACTTTAAACCACCTAACAACGTATTCCATTACCCTTTGGAAAACAAAGCCATAATAAAACCAAATGGCATTCACCAGCACCTATGTACGCCAAAAGGTGTAATTAAAAGTAGTCAGGTCCAGGGACGTAAGCAAACTTGATGGTATGCTGCTCTTTGATCAATAGTCGACAACTTACATGCACCAGATAGCTCCATTAAAAGATAATTAATCCGCAGAAGAGGAAATCTCTCTGGTACCACATTTTTGTTGATAGCTCGAAGATCTATACATGGTCCCACACTACCATTAGGTTTCCTCACCGCCATCACCGGGCAAATCCATTCTGCAGCGTCAGCCTCCTCGATAATTCCTTCCTTCATCATGCGGTTATTTCACCTTCAATCTCTGATCTCAAAGCCAGGGTAATTGTCCTTCTTTTAACCCACCCTGGAATCGCAGCTGGCCTAATCTTAATATAGTGCATAAAACCCTTGAGACATCCTGTCCTCTCTTCAAACACCCTATGATACCATTCTTTAATCTTCATCTTGTGACAATCTTCATTTCCCCTTTCTACCAAAAAAAACAGACAGATGTTCAGAATCCAACCCCATCCCCAAGTCTGCCTGTGTTTCTCATAACATGTTTCCCCCCCCTCTCCTCATCACCTTCACCTATGGTGACCCGTTTTAAAAAAAAATATCTGGACAGGCCATAGAATTAGAAGCAGGACTAAAGTAAATACTTTAGTCCTACTTCTATGTTGCTGCCCTGTTGCAGGGAGGGGGTGTGCTCACAGTCAAACTCTTCTCATTGGAGCGCCAGGGAGGGGGGAGAGGGAGGAAATGGGGGCGTGAAAAGCATTTCACGACCCCATACGCACAGGAAGAGTTGCGTTGGGACCCAATTTTGGGATTTCAAAATCTCTCAGAAAAAAACGGGACAGTAGCCACCCACCCTTGGAAACGCAGGACAGGGTTTACACAATTAAAAAAACTCCCAGGACGGAGCGTGATTACACCAGACTCTCCTGGGAAAATCTGGACGTCTAGTCACCCTACTCTCACCACTCTAGGCAATGTGCTCTTTAAATCCGAAACAGGCATCAAATTATCCAACTATGTTAATGGGCATATCCCCATAAGTGTGCACTGCCACCATAGTGACAGCAATCATACTGGTTCTACAAAGAACTCATGGTCATGAAGGTGTAATCTGCGCCACTATCAATCAATTTGATGGGCAGGTGGTTAATCTTAATTTCCACATGAGGGTTGACCCTCTTTGGCCTATCGTCTGCATTCACCCCACACACAATCATTGTGTATGCCAGTGCTGTAGATAAGATTTAGAGGGAGTATTTGACTATTTTTTAAAATAAATAAAATAAATGTGAACTCCCTAAAAAATTAAAGTCCAATTCCCAAATGGAGTATTTTATGAGCAGGTAAAAATATATGTTTTAACTGGTAAACAAATGCTTTTGTAATAATTTCTTTGCACCTAGTTATTCATGTACGCTAAAAGATACAGGTTTACTTCTTCTGATCAGGCAATAAAAATAGTAATTTCTTCCTGTGGCACTACTGTGCTAAACATTTATGGAGCAGTGAGGGTGAAAGTAGGAGGGACCAGCTTCTGTGTGTCAATTTCCTATTTTTTTGTTGGGAGTGTTTCTACTCCCTATTTTTTTTTAAGCATTTGCCTATTATTAGAGTGTAAGTGTCCGATACACTCCTTGTCTGTAGGGCTGCAGATCGCACCATCCGCTCCAAGGAGACACCATCTTGCACACATTTCAGATCAGAACTAGGACCACCGTTTGCAGCAACGTGCCAAATGACATTTTCTTCCACAATCCCTTCAAATTACAGGGTACTACTCATTTGCTTAATGTTTAGTGCTCCTGCATCGAAAGCGGTGTGCCATTAAATCTGCCATAAACGTTTCCTCTCAGCTGCGGTTTCTTCTTGAACTGCTGTTTATTTTCTTCCCTTTGCTTCCCCTCTCTGCCTCTACTTCGCACTCCATGTGATTTGTCCCACATCCCGTTGGCTTCTCTACCTCCAACTCCTTAATGCACTTTTCATTGTGCTCAACCATTTGCCACTTCAATAAATAGCCTTCTCCAGGCTATCGCCTCCTTCTCGCCATAGAGGCTCTATTACCTTTTGACTGCTGCATCCAGCCCTACAGGTGAGGTGTGTATGGTGCACTTTCACTCCATAATAATTGGCAAACACTCCCCAAGGACATGTCTTGACCTCCTGCTTTCGCCCTCACATCTCCATGGATATATTTGGACCAGCAGTGCCGCAGGAAGAAACTATTTTAACCGCCTGATTGGAGGTAAACATGCAAGCCTGGACAGCCCAATACTCCTCAGGGTGCACAGCCCAATACTCCTCAGGGTGCACAGCCCAATACTCCTCAGGGTGCACAGCCCAATACTCCTCAGGGTGCACAGCCCAATACTCCTCAGGGTGCACAGCCCATTACTCCTCAGGGTGCACAGCCCATTACTCCTCAGGGTGCACAGCGCATTACTCCTCAGGGTGCACAGCCCTCCCCGAGCCTAAACCCAGTGCTTCTCATATGGCACCGTCCTCCCGTTTCTCAGTGTACCTAGCTCCGCGCAGCCCAATGCAGCGCTTCGACGTCATAACAAGTGTCGGGAGCCGCTATGCAAATATAAGATGACATGACAGACAGTCCAGTAAGTCGGGAGCGCACAGACTCCCAGTGCCTCCATCCCATAACAGAGCCCTTTACCGGCAGCCCTCGACGTGCACAAGGAAGCTCTCAGGGTGCTCAGCCCCGCACAGTGCAATACTTCCCATGGTGCGTAAGTGCTCTCCTGTCAGCACCCAAGACTCGGCACTCACCGCTTGGTTCCCTAGTTCACTCTCGGGGGCCCATCTCGCTCAGGTCAACAGCTCGCCCTTAATAACGACCGGTGGCGCTTCGGGGCCGGTTTTCGCCCTCTACAGTCCACACAAACGAAGCTAGTTGACAAACAAATCTTTAGCAAGGTTTCGCCACCGCCGAAGATTCAAACCCCAGCTTCCGGTGCATCGCGGATGTGACGGCGCCATTGAGGGAAGACAGGGTCTAGAAAAGGAGCGAAATCCAAGCCTCGTTTTGGCGCGCCGCGAAGTCAAAGTAAATAAAACTTTTCGGGTACGGATTGGTCAAAGAAGCGGAACTGTGATTCGGTGAGAGAGGCTTGAACCGCAAAAGAGCTGACAGTGAGGGCCAGCGTGGTCATAACATACAAAGAAAAGCCCGCGTGATCCTGTCTCGTGAGATTGACAGTTTAAATGGGAAAGGATTCTGTGTGACAGTAAATGACGTAATGTCACTAAACGTGGCACAGCACAACAACACGACCACATTACAACAGAACAGAGACGAAATACGCTCAACACCTGCTTCTCCGAAGGAAGCCGTTTCCTCATTTTTATTTGTCAAAATATTTATTTGTACCACCATTTGATTCGATTTTCCCTACCAGGTTAGCACCTGAGGCAAGGCAAACTCTTATGTATGAAGGGTCACTTTCAATGTTGCATACTTGCCAACCCTACAGATGTAGGCTGTAGGCTGCTGCTTTTGAAACAGTCCTACCACCTACAGATTTCAGTGACAGATCCTACTGCTTTTTACAGTGGCAAGTAATTTATGTGACTCTAAGGCAGGCTCCAGGACAAAACATGCAACACATTAATTAGTCTGTCTATACAGTGGGCTAGTAGGTCGTTACTTTTATTGGACTCAAACCAATCCACTGACCTGACAGCTACTTGACTCTGACCTGCACTCTTGCCATGAGAACCCTTAGGTGAACCACCAGTAAAGAAAAGTGCCAGAGTGTAAGACTATCACACAGCATATGCTGACAATTTGGTGTTAAGTTACCATTCAGAATTATACATTTTTAACATTTCAACATCTTTCAATTTCGTGCTGTTTGTATGTTTTGCATTTTCCTGTGATGTCATTGTAATGGGAATTATTATTTTTGAAACTTGGAAAAAACCTACATCTTTTTGGTCACAGATGTTATGTTGGCAAGTATACTGTTGTATGTCAGCTGGACCTCCTGCTGGGCTAGGGTGCACCCGTGTACCTTGTGTGGATCTGCAGGCCATGGCGCGCATACATGAAACACGTCCACATAGTCTGAGGGTTAGCAGGGAACTGCCCGTGCCTTCTGGCTCTGTAATGACCATGCGTCACATCCTGCATGTGCGGTGATGTGACACGTACACAACACCGAGCAATGCCACCTTCTGATTTTGGCTGCTAATGCAAAGAGTGATACATGGTTTGCCCGGGATCATACACTTTAGTTAATTGACGAAGCAGGAATTTAAGGCCCCTCTGCAATTTAGGCACCTAACCGTGTATTTTCTCAAGCCTATTTTGGCAGAAAACTTCTGAATACACTCTCTAATCTAGAGGTATACATGCCAACCCTCCCGATTTAGGAGGGAGTCTCCCGATTGTTCAGTGAGAAATATTGTTATTTTGATCTTTCCTGAGTGGATTCCTGCCTCTATCATTCCCACTCAGACCTACTCCTCTTTTGAATGCCTTGTCTATAGGCTTTCTCTCTCGCCTACCCATTCTCTTACTGTGGCTGCCATCTATCAGCCTCCTGGTCAAATCACCTAATTTCATACATGCCAACATTCTGAGGCACCTGGGAGGGAGATTTCACGAGAGAATTTGGGAGAAATTAATTTCGCCATAGGAATGCATTGGGGATAGAATTATTTTAGAAAGGAGAACGTGAAAAATTGCAATATTTTTCATTTAAAAATCGGGAGTCTCTCGCCTGAATCGGGAGGGTTGGCATGTCTGTAATTTCTCTCTGAGTGGGCGGAGCTCTCCTCCTCCCTCCTGGCCTCTACCACTCAACTCCTCCTCCTCGGTGACCTCAATATACATTTAGACTCTCCTTGCTCATCCTCTGTACTCTTCCGTGACCTCTGTGACTCCCTCTCCCTGTCCATCCTCCTCTCTGGCCCGACTCACTCTGCAGGGCATACACTCAATGTCTTGATCTCCTCTGACCCCCCCCTCTCCATCCCTCTGACCACTCATCTCTCCTGGAGTGATCACTCCCTCCTCTCCACTCGTCTCTCCCTCTCTTCCCCCCAAGCCAAGCCTACCCCAACACTGTCACCTACCTTCTCGGACATCCGGCCCATGAAGCGTGTGTCAATTGAGGCTTTTGCAGCCACTTTCTCCCCCCCCCTCCACCTTTGGCTGTCTCACATCCTGACACAGCCCTGTCTCTGCTCTACTCTTCCATTTCTGATACTCTTGATGCTCTTGCCCCTGTTATGAGGATCCGTGTGAAGTCCAAAGCCAAGTGCATTTTCTGGTATGACTCTGACCTAGCTACACTTAAACGTAATTGTAGGGTGACTGAGAGGAAATGGAAGACCTCCTGTTCATCCTCTGATAAACGATCCTGTCGCCTGCTACAAAGGCAATACCGACTCTCTGTCCTCACCAAGAATAGAGTCCACATTCAAGTTCGTGTCTCTGCGGCATCTAACAACTCGGCCGAACTCTTTAAAATCTGCAAGGAGCTGGCCAACCCTGCTGCAGTCTCTACCCCTTCTGTTGCCTCTCAGACTCTTTGCAATGCCCTTGCCTCTCACTTCATTAAAAAAAAACAGGACATCCTGTCCACCCTCTCCACCCACATCCCTTCTCTCCCCTCTCCATCTGTGCCTGCAGACCATCCTTTAGCCACCCCCACCACCCTTCTCGTCCTTTCCTCTTTTCTCCCCTGACGAGGTCGCTAGACAAATCCGATCTATGAAAGCCTGGTCAAAACAGGTTCATCCCTGTTCTTCTAAAACCATCAAGGGCCTCATTGACACCCTCGCTCCGGCCCTTGCTGATTTTTGTAACCACTCCTTTGCCTCAGGATCCTTCCCCTCCCCCCTGAAGCACTCCCTTGTGCATTCTCTTCTCAAGAAACCCACAGCTGATCTTTCTTGTCCAGCTAACTATCACCAAAGTTCCATTACTCTCTTTCTGGGCAAACTCCTGGAAAAGTTGGCCATCTCTCAGCTTAACCTTCATTCCAATTCTGTTGGCTGTCTCCATGACCACCAGTCTGGCTTCAGAGCAACCAGAAGCACAGAAACTGCTCTCCTGAACATCCGTGAAGATCTGCTCTCCAACCTTGACTCTAACATTCCCTCTGTCCTCATCCTCCTCGATCTCTCTTCTGCCTTTGACACAGTCAACCATACCATCCTGCTCAACCGTCTCCATGAAAACCTGGGTATCACTGATCAGGCTCTGGCCTGGCTGACCTCTTTCCTCTCAGATCGACCCCTCCCAGGTCCAACTTGGGTCCTTCCTTTCATCTATCTTCCTCTCTACCTGTGGTGTTCCCCAGGGGTCTAACCTCTTGCCCTGGCTTTTCAACCAATACCTGGCAACTCTCGCCCACTGCTTTGCCACTTTCTGCTCAAATTTTCAGTGCTACGCTGATGACACTCAACTCATTTTCAGGCTGCCCGCTGCCACCTCCTCTCCCTCTCTCATCTCTGATTGCCTAACTGCCATTCAAGATTGGTGTGCCGCCAATGATCATTGTCTGAATGCCAGCAAGACAGAGATCCTCCTCATCGGCACACCTTCACCATCCTTTCCCCTCACTCTCTGGCCGGCCTTCCTTGGCCCTCCTCCTACCCCCATCCGCCAGGCTAAGAACCTCAGGGTCATCTTTGACTCCACACTTTCCTTCTCGGACCACATCTCTGAGGTCTCTAAAAAGTCAAATTTCCTACTGCACCTCCTCAGAGGTACTCTGCCTTTCCTCTCCTTTCCCCAGAAGCTCATGGTATCCCAAGCTCTCTCTGGTTCTCTCTAGGTTGTACTATTATAACAGCCTCTTTCTAAATCTACCTGCCTCTACTCTCCGCCCTCTGCAACTAATCCAGAACAGGACTGCAAGGGTTTATAGTCATAATCTCGAATACAAATATGTCGAAAGTCATAATGTCGAAAAAATAAAGTCGAAAACAAAAATGTCGAATTTCTTTTTTTTGTTGATTTTTATTCGAAATGGGGGGGTTCCCCCCCAGCCCCCTTTTTTAATTTTTTTTTATGTTTTACCCCTTTTTTTTACCACCGGAACCCCAAAAAAACATGTAAATTAAAAAAAAAACAATTCGACATTTTTGTTTTCGACATTATTGTTTCGACATTATTGTAATTCGACATTTTGTTTTCGAGATAATGACTGGACACCGACTGCGAGACCTGTCCTTGGCCTCAAGCCCTGGGATCGCATCTCTCCAGCTCTGAAATCTCTCCATTGGCTCCCAGTGGATGCAAGGATTACATTCAAAACCCTCTGCATTGTCCACAAGGCTTTCTGGGGCCTGGGTCCAAAATACCTTCAGCTATCCCTCCTCAAATACCTCCCCTCTTGAGCTCATCACTCCTCTAGCTCCAACTCCCTCAGGGTCAGTCGTTTTTCTAAGAAACAAGCTGGGGGTAGATCTCTGTCTTCGACTGGGGCCTCCCTCTGGAACAGCCTCCCTGCCACTCTAAAACTTGAGGAGAACCATCTCTGGTTCCGGAAGCACTGCAAGACCTTCCTCTTTTCTTCTGCCTTCGCTCCCCCTCTCCCCTGCTGATCTGTTCTCTCTTGGCACCGTGCACCTGGCCACCCTCTGTCCACCGGGCCCAGGTACGTGCTCACCCCGCCACCCTCCCACACTGCCTCCAGGCCACCCCTTGCACTGGGGTCTGTATCTGTACCCATACAGCCCCCCCCTTTTGCTTCCTGCACTTATCAGACCTACCCTGTCTGCTGCACATTTCTGGCTGCACTACCATTTTTTCTTGCCTTTATTATTTATTTATTGTTATTTATCTGTTGCTCCTCTGCTTCACACTTTCCACTTCTCCCCCTTCCATGCACTTTTCCCCTCCCCCTCTCCCATGCACTTGCACATTCTCAATGTCACTGGGCCTAGTAAGATCGCTGTTTTGTTCTCCCCTGTTCCCCTCCCTTGCCCCGCCGCGCTCTGAAACACTTGTGTACGAGCGCGATAGAAATAAAATATCAATATCAATACCTAAAATAATTCTAGCCTCAATGCAGTCCTATGGGAAAATGTATGCCTCCCGATTTCTCTGATGAAATCTCCCTCCCAGGAGCCGCAATGTTGCCATGGATGTAGATGCGGGAGGGCCAAGCGGGACTCGAGCCATCTCGGGTCGAATTCCCCTAGGAGCTCGACCCGAGGTTCAAGCCAATGCGCCCTCGGAGCCGAGCTGAGAGCAGCCACTCACTTGCTTGAAAAAATAATGCACAAAAAAATGTTCTAGAAAACTAGTTAGGTAAAGCGTCTGCACCATTGTTACACATTTTCATTACAGTCAAAAGCAAGATAAAAAAAATAGTTTTTTTATTCAATTGCTTGAATCTATTTAGCATACATGCCAACTCTCCCGATTTAGGCGAGGGACTCCCGATTTTCCTGTAAAAATTTGTGCTATTTTTTTACTATCTCCCGTCTAAAATATCCCTAACCCGAATACAATTCAATGGGGAAATTTCATGCTCCTGATTTCCTTGATCAAATCTCCCTCGAGGGGATCTAAAAGTTGGCATGTATGTATTTAGTCATATTATGTGTTCCCAAGCCAACATCATCTAGTTGGTGGCACGTGCTAATGTTTCTCCCGTAAACAGGCTTTATCAAGGCACAGTGTTAACATAAGGGTAACTATCAAATGGATACTGGGAATCTAACCACAGTATAGGAATTAATGGACAAGAGAGGACTTCTCAATACTTAAGGAATAGAAAATAAAGGAATACCGCAGATGAATACTGTAAGGAACTCATGGTGGCAACAGTAAAGATGGACACAAGTGATCACAGTTCAAGGGTGTTTATTAAACTGGATATGAAGGTTGGAAAAACGCTTGATCTAAACCTAAAGCTAAGATGGGAGCAAGCTACAACCATCAAATGAAAAATAAGGCAGTCCTAGTGGCGTATTGTCAAATAAAAAGACCTTATACTATAAAAAAAATATTGCCAGTCCTTACTACTAAATACAAAAAGAGTGTGGGATAGGATTCACAGAAAAGAAAGAAGTGTTCAGAAATGATAAGTCAGGATGTGGTGGCCGGGGGTCCCCCTTCCCCACGTTTTGAGCACGGGACAATGTGGGACTTCTGAGCACAGCACACTCTCGAGCTTTCCCGGCATTAGACAATAGTTCCGTTCTCAGCTATCAGGACCATCAATGGTCAAATGTCTTTTCTCCTAAAAGTCTCTTGCCTTCGAGGACCTGATGCAAACAAATAAACAAACATTTCCTTTCCAAATAGACTATGGGTGATTACTTTTTTCCCCCTGGATCCCCCTCTTCTGGGTCTCAGATCCTAAACAAGTTCTTGAACATCAACCTCCCTCCGCCAGGAGCCCTATGGCTTTCCATACATTCATGAGTCTTAATGTCTTTTTAAACAGTTCACTGTGGACATCCCTCTGTCGGGTTCACCTTTGTCAACACACTGTTCATCGGTTTTTAGGCTTCCATCCCTTTCTATTTCTTTCCCACCGTTGGGTTCACTTTTGCCAATTAGACAATTTTTTCTACTTTCTTACGATGTGGGATTCACTTCTCTTAGCTTTACAATCTTCTGCCGGTCAAAGACTTTCGACTGTACAGAGGATTTTTCTAGACCCCTGTATGACCACTTTAACCCCTTTCTCTCTCCATTCTCAAGACCTTCTGGTAATGGTAGTTTCAGCAATAGGGCAATCTCCCAGAGTTTCTCGAGTGACCACCCACGTGGTGCCGGACTCCTCTGCAGCTGGGTTTCCCTCAATGTTCACAGTTCTTTGAACTTTCCTTAAACTTGCTACTTTGCTGACTTTCATTCAACACAGTCCTGCTTCTTATCGGTTCTCCCCTCAACTCACCGGCTATGATGAACTGCTTGGTTTCTCTTGTCTCTGGAGTCAAGGCCGGTTCCACGGTGGGAAGCATCTCTTCCCGGCTTGGTTATCAGCAGAGCAGGGCCCCGTGTACCGTTGACGTCTGCTGCAACACGCTGGCTATTGTTTGCGGTCTTATGATTCCTTCCACGGAGGTTTCACAGGCTTGGGTTGGAAAAGGCAAGGTTGCTTCTCTCCTTTCACTCTTTCGGTTCTCGCCGCCTTTATCCTCCTCTTGAACTATCATACTTGGATAGCTGAGTCGTTGTGCAGTCTGCCTTGCTCGTACTGTGCTCTCGTGCTCCACCTTTTATCCCTGTGGGGAAGGGAAAAGGCAGTCAGGTGTGTATGTGATTCTGGTCAATTTCCTGACTTTGTCTGACCCTTGCATTGGGACATGTCAGGTAAACAGCTCTGGTGTTAGTCCGTTGTCTTTCATGGTGTGCGAAAGTGTTTGTGTCGGAAAAGGGAGGGGGGCAGTGTTTTGGAATATCCTACGTGTAGGATGGGGAAAAGGTGTTGAAAGAACGTGGATACTGCATCTCACCCATCAGTGTCCAACTTCCACTCCCGTGGACCCCCCATCCAGTTGATCCCCCCTCACTGGCCCACCCCCAGGAACTGGATCCAATAGCAATGGCCGTGTCATGGCCACCTGGATGACAGATCCCAGGGGACTAGCTAGGGAGACACCTTCAGCTTTCTCACAATACACACAGTTGGAACCAACTCTATCACAACTGACAAGGATCACAAGAGAATTTTTAAAATAAGTTATGGATAATAGCCCTCAATGAGTGTAGCATTGTACCCACCTATTAGACATGCCACCTCAGCTCCATTCACACCCTCTAAAGTACTCTCTGCCAAATTGCCCCTCTCCAATAACCGTACTCTAACCATACACTTGATATATATACCCCCTGGGCCTCTAGGCACCTTCGAAGATGACCTAACCAGTCTGCTAGCCGACAACACTAAAGATCACTCCCAAACACTACTGTTGGGAGATTTCAATCTAGGCTTTAATGATAGTGACAACAAACATGCTGAATCTATTGCAGCCTTACTAAATGACCACAGTCTTACGCAAAAAGTCCTCTCGCCAATGCATATCAAAGGAGGGACCCTCGACTGTGTAGCCGATCTAAACTGCAACATCAACATTACCGATATTGTCACACAATCCTGGACAGATCATCACTTAATAAATTTCTCTGCCTCATTAGACCTCCTCAGCCCCAAGCCTAACAACTTGGCACCGCCTCTCCCTACCAGAAGAAGGATATTACTGCTGAAAAACGTATCCCTCTTCTCCTCCGTGCCATCTCTGAAATGGAAAATAGCAACCCTGACACATTGGTAAATACCTTCAATAATGCTATGACTAAGGCACTGGACATGATTGCTCCTATCAAATTGCGTAAAGCTAGACAAGTAGTGCACCTGAATGCATGGTTCACCCCCCCAACTTAAATCCTTAAGATATCAAAAAAGGAAACTCCAGTCTATTTGGCGCCACTCCCCCTCTGAAAATAACAAAAATAACCTAACGGAATTTGCAAAAATGTACAAAAAAGAAATAACCAAAGCCAAAAAGAACACCTTCAATGACAGGATTGAGAAAGCTAAATCTAACACCAAAGAATTATTCTCTATCCTCCGCGAACTAGAATCCCCAATCCAACCGGTAGACAATGCCCCAAAGGATAAAGCATGGTGTACTAACATACAAAATTCTCTATGGAATAGAATCTTGTCCTCACAATGTAAAATTGCTAAAAAAAAGGCCTCACTACCACTCATTGACCAACAAACGAGTCAACCCTTGGTGTCAAGGACAACCACACCCTTTAGATTCAAGATTATCTCCATAACTGAAACAGAAAAAATAATACTCTCCCTCAAACCCTCTAACTGTAAAGTCGACACGGTCCCAGCACAGATAATAAAGGACGCAGCTAGAGACCTAGCCCCTTTTATCT
Organism: Ambystoma mexicanum; assembly: GCF_040938575.1. NCBI lineage: Eukaryota > Metazoa > Chordata > Amphibia > Caudata > Ambystomatidae > Ambystoma > Ambystoma mexicanum. The sequence continues at coordinate 46,062,943 of NC_090940.1, forward strand.
CCAAGCTGATAAACTCCTCATTTAAAACTAATACAGTACCGGCCAACCTTAAAGAATCCTGGGTCCTACCATTACTCAAAAAACAAACCCTGGACCCCACTATCCCTACCAATTACAGACCCATCACCACTGTGCCATTTCTACTTAAAATTTTAGACAGAGCTGCTTACATACAAATTCAGGACTATCTGGAAGCCAACCACCTACTTGGCTCACGACAATCGGGCTTCCGCCATCTCCGTGGCACTGAAACAGCGCTACTAGACCTTAAGACACAAATTCAAGAACTAAAGGATAATGGAAAAATAGCTTTGCTACACCTACTGGACTTGTCGGCAGCGTTCGAATTGGTGGACCATGTAAAGTTATGCAACCACCTCCAATCTGCCGCCAACTTCACTAAAGATGCCATAGCTTGGGTCCAATCCTTTTTAGCTAACCGGACCATGAGAGTCTTCTCTACCTCAGCCTCTGCCGACCCTATCAAAATAACCTACAGGGTCCCATAAGGCTTCTGCGTCTCCCCTACTATGTATAATATCTTCACCAAGCCTCTGTTCGACAAGTTGGATAGACTGGGTGTCACCTACACTAAATATGCAGATGACACACAGATCCTCATACCCCTTTCGGGCAACTTCGAGGCGGACTCAGCCTTAGTGAACAAAATATACACCCTCATTCAGGCATGGATGGCATCCCCTGGCCTCTGCCTGAATGACGAAAAAACAGAGTTACTAATCTTAGGCTCTGAAGCTAATATCCAAAAACTCAGCCCAAACTACACATCCTTCAACATTGATAATAAACCTATCAAGGTGATGTCTGTAGTTAAAACTCTAGGATTCTACCTGGACTCCTCTCTCACTCTCAAAAAACAAGTCAATTCCCTCGGCTCATCCACAATGTATACTTGCAAACTCATCAGAGCTTCCAGACCATACCTCTCGAGAGCGAGCTGCACCACACTAGCCAATACTCTTATCATGTCAAGACTAGATTACTGTAATTCCCTGTACTCAGGAGCCAACAAATATATTACAGACAAAATTCAAAGACTGCAGAATAACGCCCTGAGGGCAGCATTGAACGTCCCTTACAGAGAGCATATTACCGCATTCAGGAAAGAGGTTAACTGGCTGAAAATAATGGACAGAATTCTCCTCAAAACAGAATCCCTCACCTCCAAATGCCTGAATAACCTAGCACCCCCATACCCAATGGATGAAATTACTAGGAGAACAGCTACCCGCCCTACGAGATCTGCCAACTCATTTATGTTGAAGACTCCCAGGTTCAAACGCTCGACAGCAGGAGGAACCAGTTTCCCTGTTAAAGCTGCACAATGTTGGAACAAACTACCTGTTGACCTTAGACTTGAACAACCCTACACTAAATTCAGACAAAAGATACTCAATTGGCTACACACTAATGACACCTAACTGACGAACTACACCTCAACCTCTCCAGCCCTTACACAACCCTTTGTTTCCGCCAAACTACACTGCAGTTTGGTTAACTGTGCACGCATGGTCGTCCGCTTTGTCATATCTGCATGTACCATGGATATACGATAACGTAGACATGTAAGGTTGCATACACTTATGTGTATATGTATGTGTGCATATATTGATACTTATGATAATGCTTCCTTGACTTACCAAGACCATTGCTTTGTATTTGATGTATCTTATACCTTTGTATTTTGCTCCTATTGCAATCACTGCTTTATGCACCTTTGCACTGTAACTAAGTTTCAAGATTTCTTGTTTCTGTTGAGCCCGTCTATCTAAGGGCTTGGTGCGGATTACCAAACAAATAAACAAACAAACAAACAAACTAATGTATATAACATCAAGTTGTGAACACTAGATTGTTGTGAGGGAACAACGATTAGATGTGTAGAAAACTAACAGAATGATGTGAATATTGTGATGAACAATAACATGATTTGACATTGTAATTTGAAAACACTTTTAGGAAATTTGATGTTGTAATTGCTTGTCTATCACTGTGCCTTGATAACGCCTGGGTACGGGAGAAACATTACCACGTGCCACCAATGGATGATGTTGGCTTGGGAACACATAATATGACTAAATAGATTCAAGCAATTGAATAATAAACCTATTTTTTAATCTTGCTTTTGACTATAATGAAAATGTGTAACTCTGGCGCAGATCCAAAAGCAATGGCCACCTGGATGACAGATCCCCAGGGACTAGTTATGTTATGTTATGTTACTTTGCATTTATATAGCGCCTTATGTACCATTGGTATAGTCTCAAGGTGCTGGTAGGTTGAACCCCCTCGGGAACCGAAGTTCAAGTCAGTAGAGAGAGTAGAGAGAATCAAAGGTGCGTGTGAGCACCGGATATGTGTGCAGCTGGTGTGGTATTCATGCAGCTGGAGTGGGTGAGACACCTTCTGGTTTCTCACATGCCCTTGCCCTATGCAATATAGCTGCATCTGTTTCACAGGGAAACCAAGAAACGAAATTGACTTCCCCTGGTCTTTACCTTTTCGGTGCTCCACAGTGAAACAGTAGGGTTGGGGTGCAGTTCTAGGAACCATCGCATGACTCGAGGGTTAGAGTCCTTTCGTTGGCTTATCCACGCTAGTGGAGAATGCTCTGAGGTCTCTTTTAGTTTTATGCGTGGGGGTATAGACTAGATTTCAAACAAGTTTTATATTCTCTCGCAATCTGGTAGCTGTTTGTGATAGGGAAATAGGTGACTCTTCTCGTTCTTCCCAGGTCTCCTGGAGCATGTCTAGGACATCTCTTGGTTCTCTACCATAAAGTAGTTTGAAAGGAGAGAATCCAGTGGATGCCTGAGAGGTCTTTCTTAATGAAATTGGGCCCACAGAGCAATCCTAATCCTTCCCGTCCTTGTCTACCAACTTTCCTAGGATAATCTTAAGTGTTTTGTTAAATCTTTCTACCAATCTGTCCATTTGGGGGTGGTAAACTGAGGTTCTTAAGGTGGCAATATGTAGAAATTCTTTGACTTCACCTATGATTTTGCTCATAAAATTGGAACCCTGATCCATTAGAATTTCCTTGGGAAAACCAACCCTGGAAAAATATGGCAATAGATGTTTTAAAATCTGTTGGGTTGTGTTGTTCCACATGGGGAATGCCTCTGGGTATCGGGTGGCATAATCAACGACTACGAGGACATACTTGGTGCCCAGTCTAGAGGTTTCCAACGGTCCAATGATAGCCATCCCAATCCGGGAGAAATGGATTTTGATTATTGGTAAAGGGTTCAGAGAGGCAGGTAAGGGAATATATTCGTACTGGTTTTCTGACATATTTCACATGTCTGAATGAAGTTCTTTATACCAGCATGGATACCTGGTTAGTAAAACGCCCCATTGATGTGTGCCTGGGTCTTAGATTGTCCTACGTGTCCCACTGTCAAATGAGAATGTGCAATCTCCAGCACAATCTTCCAATGGGATTTGGGGATTACTAACTGAGTTTTACTTGGGCCTTCTGTGGAGGTTTCCTTTCTGTACAGTAATCCTTGTCTTAGGAAGAAAAAAGGACTTCCCTTCTCTAATCCTTCCTCTTCGTGCATCACCTGTAAGAAAGCCTCTGCGAGTGCTGGATCATTTCGCTGGGCAAAGGCTAGGTCAGGAATGATGGTAGGTTCTTCTTCCCTTTTTCCCTCTGGGATCGATGGTTCATCAGCTTCCCCAAATCCTAAGGGAGCTCTATCAGTTTCTTCTTGTTCACTCTCTATAAAACAGGGAAATAGAGCCCTTTCAAGAATTCCCTGTGCAATTTTGTCCCCACGATGTGCTTCATATGAAATTTTGCCATGGTTCTGTAGGAGAACCTTCATGTCTCCACACGAGTCGGGATCTATGACACCCTCTAGGACATCCAGACCGAACATCCAGGCCAGATTTTGGAGCCAATCTTATGTAACACCCAGGAGGGTGTATCAAGACTAAGGGCCTCATTACGACCCTGGCGGAACGGGTTAAACGGCGCCGTAAAAGGCTGCGGCGCCGTTCAACCCGTTCCGCCACATTACGAGGTCCCCTCGCGGAACACGTTAAGCACGCCTGGGAAAACCAGGCGTGCATACCGGGTCCCGCGAGGGGAAGATGGAGCACACAACGGCCATCTCGTAATGGCCCGTTGTTTACTCCCTCTCCCATTCCCATTCAGCCCTATGGGGGCTGAAATGGGATTGGGGATGAACCGTGTCCTCGAGTGAGGAATTACCGGGCCATCCGAACTCGGAATGGTCCGGTAAGTCCTCATTCCGAGGACACGGATGCGGTTTTGCCGGCAGCCATGCCGCCAATAGCGGCACGGCTACCGGCATACCTCGTAATGAGGCCCTAAGTCTGTGGGAATCATTCCTCTTTTCGCAAGCTTCTCTGCTGCTACAGATATCAAAGCCTATGGATTCGTTTGTGGCGATAAAGGGATCTGAGGCTCTACGACTAAGCTTCTGGAATTTTAGGGTTCCCCAATTTGTCTCAGTTGAGTCGCATCCCACTACTGACACCATATGTAAGGAAGGCATGGTACAAAGCAGTAAGACAGACACAAGTGATCACAGTTCAAGGGTGTTTATTGAACTTCAGTTGTGTTTGAAAACCGCCTATCTAAACTTAAATCTAAAGATTGGAGCAAGCTACGCCATCAAATAATAATAATGCAGTCCTAGTGGTGTCTTGTGAGAATAAAAGGCCTATACTAATAAACCTATTGGCAATCCTTACTTCTAAATACGAATAGGGTGGGAAACAATGTTGTGCAAAATAAAAGTGTTCAAGAAATTATATGTCAGGATAGTCAAGCTGTTGGCTTCCCTTACCCACATTTTCAGCACAGGACAAGGTGGCACATTCGAGCTTAGCACACTGTTTGGCTTCTCTAGCACGAGGATGCAGTTCAAGACTTCAACATCAGGACTTTTTGTGCCAAAGTCTTATTTCAGAGTGCCTGATGCAACACGACAATTGGTCTCCCTCCACTGGGCTCGGACCAAATGTATCTACTGTAATTACTTCTCAGCTGGATATCTTACAGCAGTGGTCTTCAAACGTTTTTGGCCGGGGACCCCCTGAGCAAAATATGGGCAGGTCGGGACCCCCCTGAAATGCCAAATGGACTTTATATATTGCGTGCCATCACCGGCTCCCATCACAGCCGCTGGGCTCCCACATCCCAATCCTACCCAGTCCCTGGTCTCTCCCTCCCCACCCCATCACACACCCTGGGCTGTCCCCACTCTGCTCCCACCACTATCCCATGGTTCCCGCCCATTGTGCTCCCACCAACCATAGTCCCTGGGTTCCCCCCATCCCATTCCCAACACAGTCTGAGGGCCAGTGGCAGCTGGTGATTTTTTTAAGTGGATGGGGCATTACTATTTCCCCCAAAAATGCCATAGCGACCGAGCATAGTGAGTGAGCCTGAACCAATAAATGGGAGTTCGGGGGTGGGTGGGTGGTTCCCTCTGTGATTTTTTTAAAAATAATGGGTGAACATGTTGCATTGTAGAGCATACTTTTAACCAAAAAATGGGTAAATAGCCAAACAGTTTGCAATTGGTGCTGGGGGGCCCAGGGGGCAGGCATGACATTTTTTACTGGACATCTATGATAGATGTCCAGTAAAAAGATACCATCCCTGTCCCCTGGGCCCCACTGGGCCTAACACAATCAACATGATTATATGTGTATGCAAGGCGCTGCACATTCATACAGCAATCACTATCATTCACACGAGCATCCATCACCATACACCCACTCATAACATAAGCATACACGCATCCATACACATGTTTAAATAAAAACAACGAACATAAACGTACCCTCTGCATTGGCCTACGTGTGGTTGCTTAGGCGCCCTGCTCCAGGTTGCTCTGTCCGTATGTGCAAGGAGGCACAGGAGCTCCGCCTCGGACATACAGACATGCAGTGCCCCAGCTAGCATTTCCAATGAGCTATGCAATGCTGGAGAAGCAAAACACCTTCACTTGCATGGCTCAGTGAGCATGAGCGGCTGGGGAACCAAACTGAACTGGCAAAGGGAAACAGTGTTTCCCTTTGACAGTTCAGCCAGCCCAGGAGCACTCCATCAGCTGGAAAAAGCATCTGAGGGAGTGCTCACTGTTTCACCGGGATGGCTCCTTAGCTCCTCCATAATGGGTGAGGGGCCACCGGGTGGGCGCCCCTTCGCCATTATGGATGAGCTGCCAGGCTCGGACTGGCCTATAGGGCAATGCCTGTACCAAAATTTAAAATGCTAGTGTGGGCCAGTCAAAATGGGCCACCATTTTGGCCAATGTAGACCAGTTTGATGAGTTACTTAACTATGCAGTTGGTAATTTTGACCATTGTTGCTGAATATATCATAATTTGCTTACATTTCAACACAAAGCACCCCATTGGGTCCTATTGAAACAGTGGGCCTCATTACAACCCTGGCGGTAGCTGTGCCGGTAAAACCGGCACGTCTGCCACCGGAGTTGCATCCGGGTCTGGCACCCGCAAATGGGCAATTACCGGGTCATGCTGAGTTAGGCGGACCTGATAATTGCCCTTTTGTGGGTGCCGGTACCGGTAGATCCCCATTCCCATTTGAGCCCCATATGTTATTAACGGTGCCGGTGCCTCCGACGAGCAGTGCTCGCGAGTGCCGCATGGCCTGTCAGGTCAGACCTGGCGGACTGTCAGGCACCCGCGAACACAACTCTTACTATGGCGGTACGGTAGCAACGGTGCCGGTAGCTTACCAGCACCATTGTTACCGTACTGCCATAGTTGTGATGAGGCCCAGTCTGTGACTAAAGGAATGACAATCCATTTACAACTGCGGGCCACTTTTTCATTGTTGCCTGAGACAGTTTCATGCTTCAGCCCGACCATGTGAGCCACCCCTGCCCCTTTCTTCCAATCTAATATATATATATATAATTTAAAAAAAAATGTCATGCTGAGCTCTCAGGGGCCCCCAGGGATGCACCCGCAGACCCCTGGGGGATCACGCCCCACAGTTTGAATGTCGCTGCCATACAGAGCCCTTCAATTGAGTACCCACACGGTGCCAGACCTCTCTGTCAAAAGTATTGTAGCTTTAAAGTTCAATCACTCATCAGCAGTTTTACTTCATTCACGTCTCTTATCACACGCGTTTTAACAATGTTTGTTCCAGCACTCACCATACAATGTTGCTGCTTGGAACCTTGGCTTCCACACAGACCAGTCTTGTATCGGTCCCCCCAACTTACCGGCTGTGTTGACTTCACTGGATTCTGCTTTGTTCTTGGAGCCATGGACGGTACCACAGTGGCTGGTAATTCTCCCCGCCTTGATTACTGATGGTGGAGGGCCCCGGGTATCTCCGACACACAATGCAGGATTCCTCAGCCTGGTTTCCTGGTCATATGCTTTCTATTCTTGAGGTCTCTGGAAAATAATGGTTCCTTGTCAAAAAGGTCAAGGGAATTTCCCTCATTGCGATCCCCTTTGGTTTTGCCGTCTTTCCCCTCTTGCTCAGCTGCCGTCTCGAAACAGGTATTTCCTCGTGTGCTTTGCCTCGCTCAGAGTGTGCTCTCATGCTCAGCCTTTTATCCATGTGGGGAAGTGTAATAGAAGTGGTGTGAGTGATTGTCGATAATATTCTGACCTCGCCTGTCCATACTATTGGGACATATCAGGTACATGGCTTGGTTGTTAGTCTGTTTTCCCTTAGAGCGGGTTGTCAGTGAGAAAGTGTTTGTGTTGTAAAAGGAGGGGTAGAGTTCCTAAACATCCTACTGGGTAGTGTTATGATGCTTTCCCTGATGTGTTATGATGCTTTTCCTATTTGATGCAGATGGCCGGCATGCTGGGAGATCTGCATGGAAGTCTATTTGATGCGCTGTGTTCTTTGTGATGTCACAGAACGCTGTTTGCTGTGCTCTTGTTTATGTTCTATGTTGTGGCAGTTGGAGAAGCTACAAAGGGGAAGGGGGCCTCTGCTTTGCTGGGGGTCTTTTACTTATAAGTTAACTCATTAAATCACATATATCTAATCTTAAATGGCTTCCCGCGTCTTCATAACAATGGCGACGAGGATGGGATCTTAAGCCGAAGGCACGGGAGAAAGGGGACCCCCAGCAGTATCGACGTTTGCCCGCTCCGCTTTGCCCCGGCGTTGAAGCGGTGCCCTGCGCTGAGAGGAGCGGCGGTCACGGCGGAGTAAAGTCTTGCCCCCTGCCGACCTCCGCCGGTTGCTCCGCCACTGCCAGGCGTCGAGCGGCCCGAAAGGCACCAACAGCGACTCCCTGAATCCCCTGTGCAGCTGCAGCCACGGGTCTGGAAGAGAAGCGGCGGTCCTTACCTACTTCCCCGGGTTGCTCCGCCTCATCCCGGCGTCGAGCGGTCTGTGGCCAGGAAGTCTTCACTCGCTCCGCCGCGAACTGATCCAGTGTTCGGCAGGCTGCTCCGCTTCCCCACAGCGTCGAGCGGCCGCCGAGTCCTCATCGGAGCTGTCAGCGTTGCCTCAAGTAAGTGTTTGTACGCGCTGCGGCTGGTGACTGATCTGCAGTCACACAAGCGTATCAAGGATCCGATCGATCTTCGGCTACAACTGTTAGAGAAAAGGGGAGCCTAGCGGCGCTGCCTGCCAATTACCGTAAGCCCTCCCATAAAGGCGCAAGACGAACGTAATAAAGAGGGCTGTGCGTCCTGCAGAGCTTGTTTGGTAGAGGGCAAAATCTATACCGCAAGCGACCGCGGAATACATACCGTGGGTGCACACTTCAAGGCGAATGATGACTTTATATTTGGATTTGCAATAGGGGTGCGAGATGAACATGAAGACAAGTGCCTGATTCACGGGCAGCATATTAAGGGGGAAATCTGTGGAGAAGCACAAGACACGTTCTGGTGATTAGTATTTTAGGACTAAAACGTGAACCCCGTCCAAAGCATTTCATTTACTCCTACTGGGTCATACAAGCAGAGAGGAAGATGGCGGCTTTACCAGGCATAGCGGACCCACCTATATTCATGCCCACTCCAGGAGCAGCAAAGATAGCTTGGCCTCAAGGGCGCAAGGGGTTTATGCACTATATGAAGGCTGCCGGAGGAACATCTTATTCCAGTGAGAGAAAGGTGGCATTATTGTTGCACTTCCTAGGATACGAGGGTCAGAGAAATTTTGAAACTCTTCCTCAGCCAACTGGAGATGGTGGTGGTGATGACCTGAATGAATTCGAGTTAGCCCTATTGAAACTCGACAAGCACTTTAATCCCAAGACAAGTACGATCCTGGAGCGATACAATTTTTGCATGCGAGTGCAGACCCAAGGGGAATCTGTTGAAGAGTATGTGACAGCACTCCGGCATCTGGCCTTGACATGTAAGTTTCAAGGAGCATTTGATGAACGCATCCGCGATCAATTCATGACCCACTGTCGATCCAACAAAATACGGGAGGAACTTTGGCTAAGAGATGAGCCAAGCTTGGACGAAGTGTTGGATCTGGCCAAGCGGGTAGAACATTCTTTGGCATGTGTGGCAAAGCTTTCGAAGACCGAAAGTGGAGAGGCCAAAGAAAATAAACCAGAGATACTAAATGTGGGTGAAGCGAAAGGCAAAAGAAGAAGAAGAAACAAACAGACGAATCTGAATAACGCTGAAGAGAGGAAGAGTCAAGAACCAACGCAGAAGAATGAGAAGAGAGACGAGAGACTTTGTTATCGCTGCGCCAGTGCATCACATTTTGCGTCTTCTGTGATATGTCCGGGTCGGAAAACTGTGTGTACCAAGTGCAAGAGAAGAGGACATTTTGCGACATGCTGCAAGAACTTCCAATTCGGCCAGGCAGGGCAAAGAAAGGTCCTCTATGTAAATGAGGAAGAAAACGGAAGATCATCTGAGGACGATACAGTGATGCCATTGCAGAATGTTATCGTCAATACTGTAAATGTGGTTGGCAATGGAGGGAGTTCAGATGAGTGTGAACGTCCCTATGCTGGGGTGACAGTGAATGGCCGTAAAGTATCGATGATGGCTGACTCTGGGTCAAAAATCACTCTGCTGTCTAGGGGTGCGTTTGAGACTGAGATGAAAGGTGTGGTATCAGCATTGTCGGAACCTGACATCAATCCTGGTGGTTATAACCAAGATAAGATTGAGTTACTGGGTTATGTGTGGAGCAAGTTCGAGTTTAAAGGACGCAGGTGTGAGGGCAAGGTGTATGTTACCAAGAAGGGCCACTCGTTGTTGGGATGGAGAGAACAAAAGAATCTTGGCATCAGACTTGATCCCAATCACCCAGAACAGGTTTTGCAAGTGTCAGAGTTGTCTCCATTTTCCAGCAAATATGCCTCAGGGTATGGCGGGGTATTTGATAAAGTGTTGGGAAAGGTGAAAGGTTTTCAACATTAAATAATCCTAAGAAGGGGGAGTACGCCTGTGGTGGCGAAGCTCAGGCCGGTACCTTTTGCCCTAGCCTCATCAGTGTTTCAGAAAATCATGGATCGACTGTCGAGAGGCTTGAAAGGTGTGTTTTGTTTTCAAGATGATGTGTTGGTAAGTGGAGCAACGTTGGAAGAACATGACAGGAATTTGAGCAGGTTGTTGAAAATATTTGAAGAGAGGGGCATTACATTGAGAGAAGAGAAATGTAAGTTTGCTGTGACAAAAGTGGATTATCTAGGTCACGATGTATCGGGTGATGGTATCAGACCCAAGGAAGACATGATGAACTCTATAAAGGACTTTGAGAAATCGAGCAATAAGAGCGAACTCCGTTCTTTTCTTGGTATGACTGAATTTTACCAAAAGTTTGTAGAGAATTATGCGGACAAAGTGCAGGAGATGAGAAAAATTTTGAGGAAAGGTGCCGATTTCGTATGGAGTCAAAAGTGCGACTTGGAATTTACCAGAATAAAGGAAGAGATGAACATGGCTCATCCTTTAGGGTGTTTCGATACAAGGAAATTATCGATCATTACAGTAGATGCTAGTGAATGCGGACTAGGTGCGGTGTTATCTCAGAAACAGGAGGACGGGTCAGAGGAGGTAATAGCACATGCCTCGAGAGGTCTTAAGGGAGCAGAATTGAGGTACTCTGTTCTAAAAAAGGAGGCCCTGGCATGTTTTTGGGCTGTCGAGCGTTTCAGGAATTTTGTGTGGGGAGCGAAGTTTGCGATCCGAACTGATCACATGCCTCTGAAGCTATTTTTGAAAACAAAGGCCTAGACAAGGTTTCACGTAGAGTGGCTGGTTGGGTCACCAGGATGCAGACACATTGTTTTAGGATAGATGTTATACCTGGAAAGGACAATGCACTGGCTGATAGTGTATCCAGGCTGAGAGTAATTGCTCCAGATGTTGTGGATGATGAGGAGATGGAATTAGTGTTTGTGAACACCGATGGAATTGTATCCAAGCAAGAGTGGTTGGAAGAGATGAAACAATTAGCAAAGTAATTCCGTATGTAGTATCCTCATCATGGCCTAGTAAAATGGAAATGGCAGAAGGGGTGAAACCATATTGGGAGGTGAAGGACGAACTATCTGTTGCCAACGACATTTTGTTCAGGTGGGGAAGGGCAGTGGTGCCTATTGGTTTATGGAAAAAGGTGATCAATTTAGCGCATGAAGGCCACATTGGAGTTACCAAAACCAAGGGAGTGTTGAGAGCCAATTATTGGTGGCCAGGTTTTGATAAAGAAATTGAAAAATGTTTGGCTGATTGTCAGTTGTGTATCAAAAGCGGGAAGGGAATTGTGGCTAAGAAACAGCCGTTGGTGGATGTTGGTCTTCCATCGAGAATATGGTGTGATCTTGCTATGGACATATTAGGCCCGGTGGATTTAGGCTATGGACGGGGGAAGTTCATAGTTTTGGTTGTGGATTTGTTCTCCAGGTGGGTTGATTTTAAGATTGTGAGGGATATTACGGGAGAAAGCATGATTAAAGTATTGCAGGAAATATTTGCAAATGAGGGTTTGCCTGAAAGCGTGTTAACTGATAACGGTCCCCAGTTTGTAGGAGGAAGTTTTGCAAATTACTTAACGAAGTGTGGTATTGGTCACAAAAGAACTTCCTTATACCATCCAGAGACAAACGGAGTAGTTGAAAGGATGAATAGATGTATAATGGAGAGCATTCGCATGGTGGAAGAGTGTGGATTCGATAAGCTAGCCACTATACAAAGTAGGATGTGGGCTCTGAGGATGGCGCCACATTCCACTACAGGACTGTGCCCTTTTGAACTTATGAGGGGCCGAAAGCCATATTCCTTGGCGTGTCCGCCATGGCTCGGCAGGAGTAGGGAGACTGATGTGATTATTGATGAAGTAAGAAGATCACTAGTAAAAAAAAAGACCACATGGGTCATGCGTGAAAACAGGAGGGGAGGAAGGAAAGAATTGCATGTGGAGAGTGGAGATTGGGTCAGGATAAAGAAAGGGGTAGTGAAGCGTAAGGGTGATTTCCTTTATTCTGATCCGGTCAGAGTCGTAGCTGTCATGAAAGGGGCTGTGCGAGTGACTGGAGGGCAAGTGTGGAACAAAGATAGAATCGTTACAGTGAGGAGAGGTCATGAGTGAGGTGAATGATCAGGAGAAAGAGTTGTAGAGTTGGGAGAGGAGCCTGATGTGTAAATAAATTGTTGAATTGATTTTAAAAAAAAAAGGGGAAGTTGTGTTATGATGCTTTCCCTGATGTGTTATGATGCTTTTCCTATTTGATGCAGATGGCCGGCATGCTGGGAGATCTGCATGGAAGTCTATTTGATGCGCTGTGTTCTTTGTGATGTCATAGAACACTGTTTGCTGTGCTCTTGTTTATGTTCTATGTTGTGGCAGTTGGAGAAGCTACAAAGGGGAAGGGGGCCTCTGCTTTGCTGGGGGTCTTTTACTTATAAGTTATCTCATTAAATCACATATATCTAATCTTAACTGGCTACTGTGCTCTCATGCTCAGCCTTTTATCCATGTGGGGAAGTGTAATAGAAGTGGTGTAAGTGATTGTCGATAATATTCTGACTTTGCCTGTCCATACTATTGGGACATATCAGGTACATGGCTTGGGTGTTAGTCTGTTTTCCCTTAGAGCGGGTTGTCAGTGAGAAAGTGTTTGTGTTGTAAAAGGAGGGGTAGAGTTCCTAAACATCCTACTGGGTAGGATGGGTAAAGATGTTAAAGGGAAGGGGATACTGCGTCTCACCATCCTTTGGCCCGCTCCCATTCCCCAAAGACCCCTCACCCAGGTGATCCTCCCACACTGGTCAACCCTCAGGAACTGGATCCAAAAGAGATGGCCGTGTGCTGGACACCTGGATGACAGATCCCCGGGGATTAGTGGGTGAGACACCTTATGGTTTCTCACAACATCCACAAATAGGGTTTTCTAAAAACAATGTTTCAACTGTGAATATTAAATGATTTGCCCAGGATCACACACCTTAGTTAAATGGTGAAACAAGATTACCTGCCCTGTCTGCGATGTTGACACTTTTTTGCATGTCTATTCAGCACCAGGTTTAGTTTGTACAAATGTGTGTGTGTGGGATTGGCAAAATATTATGTGCAGTAGCCCTTGGAGCGTTCCAAATGCCAGATGGGATTACCACAATAACTGATCTCAGGCCCAAATAACCGGACAGACTCAAAGAATTTGGCAAAATACTACTTTGTTACCAGTTCAATGAAGTAGAGAAACCTAGCAAGCAAAACAATTTGCAGGTCACATACTCTCAACACATTTCAATTACATAAAAGGCTTTATACCTCGATGTTTGCCAGCTATGATGTCATCCTACATGGCAAACAGTAAAAACCTATCAGGCAGATGGATTGGTTAAGGGAACAAATATACCTATAGGTTATGTAGGTGTTTGCATTATTGGGTGTCCCTTATCAAGTAGGAACACCTTGAACCACCTCTAACTACGTAACTTACAGATAATAGCAGAATAACGGCAGTGGATTGGCTTCTGCAACATTACATAGCCCCTTATGATTGGTTTGCACTGTCTTGCAACCTTGGACATTTGGCTCGTAAGCAGCACATAAGCAAAATGAAACCCTGGTGCGGGGAACAACGTCAGACAGCTGCCCACTTGGATAATTAGCCTACCATCTTCCATCAGTTAGACCCTGAGCCAAGACCTCTTCTTTGTAGTTGACCTTGCTGATTGTTCTCTTCCTCTGAACTTTTAAAGGGAGTGAAGGTACATTCCTAGCTTCGTCTGGAGCTTTATGAATAGGCCATTTCTACGGGGCTTGCAACACGACTGAGGAGACCATGATTTTGCCCATTCTGCCCTTCTATTTAGCGCTATTTAATTCAATTATGCTGGGTGCTATTTCTCTCCTTCGCCTCTGGAGACTTGGTTGCTCCGTCTCAAATGTGCTCTCTGCATCTTTGATTGTAGAATACTTGGCACTTGCAAATGTTCACTCCTTTGCTTAATCTAGGAGAAATATGTCCTGCGTACATGGCTTATCCTCTTTCACACCATTCAAGCATTGCAGTTGCCTCTTACTGCCTACCTATATGACAACCAGATACATAGAACAGGAATTACATGGACTAAGAGTCATATAACCCACTAACCCTATGCTCAAATATCTGCATACCTAACTCACACGAAAATCCACACAACCATCTTCTCACGCAGCAAACTGCACACACTTCACCACACCGCAACAACAAACAACACATAAACTGCACCGACAGCACACAAGGTCTCACATCGGTCTGATATTCCCACCAAAGCTCAGCGCACGGTGAAAACTGAACTGAAGCTGTCAACAGCTCACCACTTTCTCACTTTCCTATTCCCTCTCCACCCGACTAACCCACTCCCGCCTTCTTGTTTGCAGATCCGCTTGAGCGACTGGGGACCAATTCCGTTGGTGATGGTGCACGGTACAAATACCTTTAACATTAACATTAACATATTTGACTGTACAATACATGGCACTTGCAAATGTTCACTCCTTTGCTTAATCTAAGAGAAATATGTCCTGCGTACATGGCTTATCCTCTTCGATCCTGTTCCTGCCTTGCAGTTGCCTCTTGCTGCGGCATCCTTGATCCCGAGCCAAACAAATATTATCCGTTCTTGCATGAAATTTGCATTCCAGTGCCTGTCAGCTCTGCAGCCTTGGTCTCTCTGCTTCAGACTTCTCACTTACTATTATACGAAGCCGACATTTTCTCATCATGCTGATTTACTCGCATTATATTTCCTACGTTTAGCAAGCTTTTATATATCTTATCTACGTTGCATTTCTTCTCACTTATCTTCTCAGTGTATATGATTTCTTCATATTCGCATATATGTTCACTTTGTCACTTCAGTCATGTCTTCATTCTTTAAGTATTCGTATATCGTTTCAGTGCGTCCTCGTGTCTTCCCTTCATGAGGTCACTTTACACCTGTGAGACTTCACTTATAGTTCTTCTATGTACAGTGGTGTCTGCAGACCTCCTTCTACCACTTTAGTTTGAGGGTACATTTGATACAGTTGTCTGAGCGCTTAACATCTCTCATACCTTCGATGCAGTATTTGGATGATACCAGGTTTCATATACAGTGTCTTCTTGCCGTTCTTCCATTATGACTGAGGTGAGGGGCGGGCTCTATAGATGACTTGTACATCTGCCTCTCTACATTCCGCCCTCTGGTCGAGACCTCGACCACCTCCTCAATTTTCTTCACCTTTTCTGCACACAGTGGTTTCTTCAGAATACATATCTTTGTCATCCCCTCTCAGGTCACCTGCATTCTTCATCCACACTCCAGGTCATATGGCAACACTATGTTCCCAATAACAATAGTACTTTGCTTCGTGAGAAAATAGACTTTTTCAAACTAATGAGAAAGTTAAGACTTAAAGTCTTCTTTGACTCACAAGATGAGGATACAATGACTACGGAATCACATAAATATCTTGAATTGAAACCTAAGAGTCACTTCAACCCCCCAGTCCAGAATCATATCCTCTCTACTTTTGAGAAAACTGTATTACAGGATTTGAAGAAGATTCAGTTTAAAAATAATACACAAGGCAATTTCTCTTTGAGAGAACGGCAGACACTTAAAAATCTCCTGGATAATCAAACCATCATTTTTAAACCAGCAGATAAGGGTGGCGCATTAGTGCTTATGAATAAACAGGATTACATCGATGAAATCGAGCGCCAGCTTGATGACCATTACACATATATGGAAGTACCCATTAACCCTACTGAAGCAGTAAGATCCCTCATCAAGAAGATTTTGGATGAGGCAGAAGCCAATGACGTCATCTCAGAAAAGACACGCCTGTTTTTGGAAAACAAACATCCCATCATGCCAGTTATTTACATACTTCCCAAGATACACAAAAGATTGATTAATCCACCTGGACGTCCTATTATAGCAGCCACTTCGAGTCTCCTTGAACCGTTGGCTCAATACTTGGACAAAATCCTGCAACCTCTCATACAGGAATCGAAGACTTATGTTAAGGACACTATGCATTTTTTGCACAAACTTAAAAATGTGCAATTCGTCAGTGGAAGGGATGTGATGTTCACCATGGACGTTACATCTCTCTATACTAACATCACACACGAAGCTGGTCTTGAAGCAACAGAATGGCTCCTACTCCAATCAGAGCAATGTCAAGGTGACATACTGTTGGTACTAACTTTACTTAAATTAGTACTTAAGAATAATTTTTTCAAATTCCAAGATCGTTTCTTCCTTCAGATTTCTGGAACTAGCATGGGGGCAGCAATGGCACCTTGCTACGCTAACACCTACATGTATTACCTGGAGCACGAAAACATTCTCAGTTCACCTAGATGGATGAGGCATTTACCACTATATTTAAGATACATTGACAATATCTTTGGAATCTGGTCTGGTCCGGAAGAAGAACTGCAAAACATTTACGAAATGATGAACTCAATTCATCCTCGAATTAAGTTCACTACAGCAACAAGCGACACTACCATCCACTTTTTGGATGTGGAGGTATATGCCAGTAATAACTCTCTCGAGACAAGAATCTACACTAAGAAGACCGATAGAAACAGCCTGCTGCTTGCTACAAGCTTTCATCCGAAAAGAACTGTCGATAGTGTCCCGTTTAGTCAATTTCTGCGTTACAGAAGGATTATCTCTGAGACCAATGAGTATGAACGTCAATCACGACAATTGGAAACCAAATTCTCATCTAGAGGGTACAACCAGTCAAAAATCACAGAAGTCGCAGACAAAGTGAGGAGCACTGCAAGAGAGACACTATTGACTCCTAAACCCCCCAAGCCGGGAGAAGCACTTGTCTACGTCACTACCTATTCTATGCAGAGTATGAAGATCAAAAGGGTCATTAAAAAGAACTGGAGCATATTTAGAATGGACCCACAGTTACAACAACTGTTTCATGAACCTCCTACTTTTGCTTACAGGAACAGTAGGTCCTTGCGTAAGAGCCTTGTCAAAGCTGAAATTCCATCTCCCAGTCTACAGAAAACATTTAAGGGGACTATTCCATGTCACAATTGCCAGCACTGCGGCAACATCATTAAAGGCAACAGCATATCACACCCCCACTCTGGCAAACCTATTTTTCTCAAGCATTCTTGCACATGTGATGCCCAAAATGTTATTTATGCATTAAAATGTCCTTGTGGGTTATACTACGTAGGCATGACGACCAGAAAAGTCAAAGTTAGATGGTCTGAGCACAAATCTAATATCCGCACTAAGAGTCCCAAGTCACCAGTATCACTACACTTTTCTGAAGCACGTCACACCATTGCTCAATTGAAATGTGTTATCTTGGAACAGATCACAGCAGGAAGCAGGGGTGGAGATGTGCAGCGTAAACTATTGCAACGTGAGATTTTATGGATTGAACTGTTGGACTCTCTAAGCCCACGTGGCATGAATACGGAATTCGACCTTATGTGCTTTGTATAAACCTGTTGTCTCTTTGAAAACTAGTATGCTCTGCATGTATTAATATGCCACTCCAATTAGCATCATTCACACACTCTGCGATCATTATTGTTTGTGTGTTTTAAATTTGACAACATGTACCATCCAGTACGGTACTTACCGCATGATGTATTTTCATTTGTTACCCCATTGCTTTGTTGAGCTCCTCCTCACCTCTCATCGAGGTAGACTGTTGACCTTTTACCTCCCCGATGTTCTCAGTTCTCCTCCGACTTGTGATGTCTCCTTGTCAGCTATTCAAGTTCTGACATGAATCTGACTCTCCCTTCTGCCTTGTTGTTGGCTACTTGCCCGCGCCCAGGGCTTTGAGTTCTCCTCTACGTTTCCATACATCTTGTGGCCTCCTTCAATTGCCCATGGAGATTAGACTCCTCCATTGTTGTCGATTACTGCCTCCGGTCCTTTTTGGGTTTTTTAGACCTTTTCTCTTACCTTTGTGGATGCTGGTTAGCTTCTGCTGACCGATCGCCATGATTAATCACTTGCCGCGCCGTGGGGGCACCCCGTAGTTCCTTTGAACTACGGTTGTTGCCCCCACGTGCGCGTTATTTTAACCCCTTGACTAGGTCTTATGTTGGACACGTACTGCCCTTCTCTTAATGATCATTTGTCATTTAACAGCTGTTATGTGCAGCCCTTTCTCCGGACTGCTCGAGACCGCCCCGTCTCTTTCAGTGTGTCACTCTTGTTTACTGTTACATTACCTTGGCAACGCTGCACTCGTTGGTGCCCACACCAAGATGGACGTCGCTTTTGGTGCTCTCACGCGCATGCGCAGGGTTACCAAGACGACGCTGTAGTTTTGGGAAGCTCAGTTATTTCGCTTGCACTGCAGCGGCGAGATGTTCATTGCGTGTTCGCATTGGAAGGTATGCATTTTTTGTTTCCCTTAAACCAGTTACATGTTGCAATAACCTGGTCCACGTACCTCGCTTGGTTGAGACTTTAGTATTATATTATTGTACTCGCTTTTATTATATACCTTGGACTTCACTGTACAGTTAAACCTTACCGGTATGTGTTGGTGCACTTGTGCAGTGTTCTAAAGCCTCCAATTCCCCTTGTTCATGCAGTTTACTTGCATTTGTTCGCACGGGCTAATGCCTAACGATTTGTCGTAGTCTGTCATTGTTTACTGTCTGTACTTATATTCTAAATCTCTCTTTCTCTTCACTATGGACTGATTGCCCGTTATTGGTGGGCTTAATAGCTTAACTTTTGTCCTTACATCTATAGATACCCCAACATACTGTGGTTTTTGGCTATCCGTTGTTTCTTGTCTGGATTACCTGTCTGTTTCCTGGCACTTATATCAGCAAGGTTAGTGACTCTGACTCGTCTCACTATGTTAATTGACTTCATGTAAATCAGAGAGTTTTTATTGAAATATCTCTTTTCTTTCCTACCCTACAGAGACTGTGTTAGAATCTAATGTTTATGAAAATAAAAATGAAGTCTATCCCCTGAAGATGGTTCCATGAACCGAAACGCATCGGTCTTATTCGGGTCACACCTGAATATGAGACTTCATTTATGAACTGTTGAATGATCAAATCCATACATCTAGAGTTTGTTTGCACTGTAACTCTTATACAGCTTTACAATTGTGTTACTCCTTACAAGCGGTTTTTTGTAAACGCTTGTTGCTCTCACCTTTGTTATATTGAATACCTACAAGTGTCCTTTCCATGTGCAAATAGGGAACACTGATTGTACTACTGTTTGCTTACTAATGTACGACTTGTTGGACTCAGAAGATTAAAATCCATAAGTCAGCTCTAGTGTTTTCGTTCTGATTGTTCTATCGGTTTGACCTCTATGATTGTATATTTTATCCTGAATAATACTGCCAAATGCTCTAAATGACCCTTTCTGTTGCAAATAAGACAAGTTCACACGTTGTTAACACATCGTAAAATGTACGCCTCTTTTGGCACCAAATGTTTAATGAATTTTAATAGAAATAGAGGGATATCTTTTTCCCTATTTGAGTGCATCTGGGCTTGCTGTGTAGCAATACACAGCTTTGGATTCTTTTGCTTTCTTCTGTCCCAAGTGGCCTTGTGACGACAGCCCGATTGCACCATAAGACTGATTGTAATACTGAACACTACCCTTTGTTGATACATTTCTTATTTATAAATCCTACTACTTTCAGACTTTTTACTTAACCTGTCTGTGCACCCCTATACTCCTCTTTCATATGGCAACACTTCCCAGTCGGTGAACAAAACACCCACCGTCCCTCATAATTCTTATGATCCTTAGGATACTGAAACTTCATTCCAGAGGACTTCCTTTCAGGTGCTAATGGGTGGTGTTTTGGGTGTGTGTGTGCTCGTCAGTCATAGCATTCGTGTCAATTATTATCTTCATCCCAATAGCTTTCTTCACTGTCTTCTTACATTGTCCTATGATTATTCTTATAAGACAGCATCCCAGCAACACTAACACTAGTATTGCACGCAGTAGTTTGAAGACATTTGCCATCCAGTTTGGAACCCATGAGAATAAAGATGAAAACCTATCTTCATCTTCGGTCTCATCTACTTCTTGCACCATCTTCATATGCAGAGTTGACAACATAGTTATTGCTTCCGTCAGGGTTCCATTTTCTCCATCATGGGCAGGTAATAGTACAGCAAGAAGGCTCGATTTTTGCACACATGCCTCCTTCCATTGCTGTAATTAAGTCCAAGACATACCTATTCTGGAGGGTCATGAGTCTGATGACCCTCAATTCTTCTTTAATTGCATTAAAAATGTTTATTGTTGTGTTAATTGTTTGTAGTAGCTCACACCTTGTGATTTGTAACCACTTGGTGCTTGCTGCAGCTTGTAGTCCTGGTAGGAATATGGCTGTAAATATCACACATAACCACCTTCTCGTTCAGCAAACTGCACGCACTTCACAACACCGCAACAACAAACAAACACATAAACCGCACCAACAGCACACTAGGTCTCGCATCGGTCTGATATTCTCATCAAAGCTCAGCGCACAGTGAAAAACCAAACTGAAGCTGTCAACAGCTCACCACTTTGTCACTTTCATATTCCCTCTTCACCCAACTAACCCATTCCCACCTTCCTGTTTGCATATCCACCTGAGCGCATGGGGACCAATTCCATTGGTGATGGGGCACGCTACAAATACGTTTAACATTAACATTAACATCTTTGACTGTACAATACTTGGCACCTGCAAATATTTGTATTTGTATTTATTTTATTTATATAGCGCAAACCAGGCCCGGAGGCTACCGGGCGCATATCTTAGAACAGTGGTTACAACAATGTTATGACAATATGACATTGCAGAGTACATTTAGGTTAAGCAGTGAAGAACAATCACAGTACAAAGAATCAGAACAGTACATATTTTAACGTGACAATTGGTCGTCTGAAGTGACTAGCCAAAGTTTGGCTTTGTGTTTGAATAGGTTCAAGGAGGGCAGGTTTCTGATAGTGAGAGGCAGAGAGTTCCACAATTTGGCTGCCTGTACTGGGAAGCTGGCCCCACCAGCTGTTTGGAGTTTGAATCTAGGGATCCGTAGGCTCTGGCTGTGAGCAGATCTTAGCGTCCGAGGAGGGGTGTAATGCGTGAACCGTGAGGATAGATAGTTGGGAGTTTGGTTATTCATATATTTGTAAGTCAGGGCGAGTATTGTTAATGAAATCCTTTGGGAGACTGATAGCCAGTGAAGGTTCTTCCTAATTTCAGAGATGTGAGCTGATCCCGGGATGTTGAGGGCTGCTCTGATGGCGTTATTTTGTATGATCTGGAGTTTGTCAAGATTACTTTGGTTAGTGCCTTGGTACAGTGCATTACAGTAGTCCTGTTTGGACATGACCAGAGTCCTAGCAAGGGTTATGCAACTCTGAGTAGAGAGGAAGGGGCGGCAAGCTGTGATCAGCTTGCAAGTGTAGGCAGAAGCGGCCGCAACTGCATTCGTTTGTCTGTGGAGGGAGATAGAAGAATCAAGGTAGATTCCAAGGGTTTTAGTGTCTTTGGAGACTTTTATGGAATTTCCGTCAATATTGAAGGAGCTGAACATGGGGTTCAGATTGTTGAGTCTTTGCTGTGTCCCTAGGATGAGGAGCTCTGTCTTGTTGTCGTTAAGACAGAGCTCATGTTGTGCCATCCAATTTTGAATGACAAGGTAGATGTCATTTTGAGTTTTCGAGTCTACCGTGTAATCACCTGTGATGGGGATGAGTATCTGGGTGTCATCGGCATAGTTGGTGTAGGTGACACCCAGATAGTGAAGCACGTCAAACAGAGGTTTGGTGAAAACATTGTAGAGGATGGGGGAAACACAAGATCCTTGGGGGACCCCCGCACGGGACAGGCGCAGTGTCGGCCGAGGATGTTGGAGAGAAGACTCTCATATGTCTGTTGTCCAGGAATTATTTAATCCAATTAGTGGCATTATCAGAGAAGTGGGCTGCAGTTTTTAGGTGATGACAAAGGATTTGGTGGTTGACCAAGTCAAAGGCAGCTAGGTCTAAGAGTAGTAGTAGTGCTAGTTTGCCTTTGTCTTTGAGATCCTTCATCTGTGTTTTGAGGTCTAACAGGGCTGTCTCTGTACCATGCTTAGGTCTGAAGCCGGATTTTCTGGAGCCTAGTAGATTGTTGGTTTCCAGATAGTTCTGTATCTGTAAGTATGCTGCCCTGTCTAAGATTCTTAGGAAAAACAGGACCGTGGTGATAGGCCTATAGTTAGTTGGGACCTCAGGATCCAATGTTGTTTTTTTTTATAAGAGGGATGACCCAGGCATCCTTCAAATTGTTCGGGACCACTCCCTTTTGAAATGATGAAGGTTGTTATGAAAGGAGCAAGGTCATGGGCCGCTTCCTTGATGATCGGGGCTGGACAAGAGTCCCCTTGGCAATTAGAAGGTTTTAAGTTGGATATGATTTTTTCGACCACCGGGGTAGTGAGTGGCATAAAGCTGAACGGCACAGGAGGGCCTAGGGTAGTTGTTTTAGGTGGCATGGTTTTACTTGAGGTCGGGGTCTGAAGGGAGTTTTGTTTCGCATTAATTTTGGATTGCAGAGTGGCTATTTTATTGAGAAGTGCATTTTGTATGTTGTTGCACCAGGTGCTGTCTTTAATACATAGGTCAGGGGCAGGCGAAGGGGATTCTAATTCTTTGAGGATTTTGAATAATTCTTTTGTGTTGGATTCTGCTTGAGTTATGCGTAGGTTATATCCCTTTTTTTGCTTGAAGGATGGCTTCCTTATAGTTAAGAGAGGTGATAAGGAGGGAAGCATTATTAGTCGTGCTGCGATGACTTTTCCAAAGAGCTTCAGCCTTACGCTTTTCTTTGCATAAGGCATTGAGCTGCGGGGTGAACCAGGAGTTGAGGTGAGAGCGGGGCTATGGTATCAATTGCTTTGAGCAGAGTGCTATTGAAGGTGTCTACTAGGATTGTGGGGTCCTTTTGCTGCGTGGCGCAGGAGTTCAAGATGGGAAGGATGAGAGGGAGCAATTTCTCCATGGTAATGTCCTTTTTATTTCTCGTAGGTATAGCAGGGGCTATAGTGAGTAAAAGCTGAGGGTTGGTGGCTGGCATGAGGAAGGTAATGACGTGATGGTCAGACTAGGCACAAGCAGTGTTGGAACTGACCGTGGTATTGCAGTTAAGGTCTGCTAACCAGTCTAGCATTCTGCCCTTGTTGTGGGTGGGATTGTGGATCCGCTGCAAGAAACCTAAGTTGGCGAGGGTGGTGGCAGCTTCTGAGGCCATATGGTCTTTAGGATCGGAGAGGCCAAGGTTGAGGTCACCTAATAGCAGTACCTCGGAGTTAGGCTTCGTGTTGGCAGACAGTATAGATTTAACATCATCAATGAATGAACCAAGTGGACCTGGAGGTCTGTATATAAGGTGGAGTGTTGCTGTGCTAGTGGGTGAGAGGGATAGTTTCACTGATAAGGATTCAGCAGAGCTAAATTGGGCATTGGCAATAGTTCTCATAGTGATCTTATCACTATGTATGAAAGCGACTCCTCCTCCTTTGGACAGGTTGGAATGGCGATCATTTCTAATAATGGCGTAGCCCTTGGGTATGGCTAAGGTGAGAAGTGGGCCGGATGCATCATGTAGCCAAGTTTCAGTGATGGCTAGGAAGTCGAGGTTATGAACAGTGATTAGGTCTGCGATGTCAAGGACATGGGCCGTGAGGGATCTGACATTGATAAGGGCACCCTTGAGTGATGAAATAGGTGTGGTGGACGAAGGGAGCTGAGGTGCCGTAGGAGCGAGGGGTTGTGAGAGGGTAGTGTGGCTGCACTGAGTGTTCGGTGGTCGGGGCAATCTAGATCTAAGTCTGGAGTTCCTGGATTGTAATGTGCATGGAAGGTTAGGTGTAGGTTTAGTGGCAAACTGCTTGAGCCACAAAGCTGGGTCATTAAGATAGGGATTCGAGGGATGGTCGGTGCAGAGGAACATGGTAGCGGGATAGGTAAGGTGGAAGTCGTGGGTATAAGTGTGGTCTGTTTTGGAGATGCTGACGAGAGGAGTGCCTACCGTAAAGGAGAAGAATCCTAAGAGAGCTAGGTGGGTGAGGTATAGGCTGGCACAAGGTATCCGCGTGTCATGAGCTGGTGGTTCATGTGATAGGTAGAGTGTGATGCCGAAGTGAGGAGTTGCCATGGATGTCGCAAGATGGCAGGGACACTGTTGAACTAAATGGGATGGATGTTGCAACTGGTTTCGAGGTAATGCAATTGAGCTAAATCAGCGAGTCTGGACACAATTAAACTCCATGCCCTGGAGGTGGCAACCAAGTTCAAAATATCACAATAGGGCAGAAATCAACATTGCCAAGAGGGTAGCTTAGGCTTACTGCAGAGAGGTAACCTCTAAGTTAGAGATATTGCAATTGGCCAAAAATCAACGGTTTCAAAGGCAGGTTGGGCTCAGTGCAACAAGGGTAACAGCTAGATTTGTAATATCACAGAATGACATACATCATCATTTACTAAAGCAGATTGGGCTCAATGCAACACGGGTAACAACTAGATTTGTAATATCACAGAATGACATAAATCGGCATTTACTAAAGCAGATTGGGCTCAGTGCAACAAGGGTAACAGCTAGATTCGTAATATCACAGTTTGGCATAAATCAGCAGTTTCAAAGGTAGATTGGGCTCCGAATCAAAATGCGAGATGTGCAAGAGAGGGTGACATCTAAATTCAAATATTGCAGTTTGACAGAAACAAACAGAAACAGAGGCAAATAGACTCAGTGCCAGAGCAGTACAGGCGATACCTAAAATTGAGTCGGAGCGTCAATACAGGCAGAGACAGAGAGCGCCTCTATATGCGATGTGTATTCGCAGATGAGCAGTCGCACACGCCGGTTAGTTACACACGCAGTGTTACGGCGTGGTTGGTGCTTGTGTGAAGTGGGGACAGAGACTGTGGAACGTCCGAAGGGAGTCTGGGGTCAAGACTGCCAGGGTGCTATGCTTACCATACAGATCATGTGCGTTAGCCGAGTCATGACGTATGACGAACGTGATGCATAGCGATAAGCATTGATAATGAAGTTCAGTTAGGAGTCACATTACCTTTGGGGAGGCCTTCCAGACGGGCGCAGCTTGGTAATTAGAGGCAGCGTTTCTGGCAGATGGCAGATGTCGGCAGGGACAGGCTTGGACAAGAAGTGGCCTGTTCAACGTGGGCCTTACACAAAAGTGGGCCGGCCCGCACCTCCGGTCTCCCGTTGGTGCATTTGTGTGTCACAGCAGCCAATCAGGATAGTGGCTGCAAACTGGATATGCAAACTACGGGCTTGTTGGGCTAAGCGGCCATCTTCGAGTGGCTGAAGCCTCGTGGTGCCCAATGGCGATTATGAGAAACAAACAGTTCTAGGCAGTGGAGAAAGCGCCGCATAAGGACGATGCATCCAGAACGGGGTGCAGGATGTGTGCACGGCCCCGTGCCTGTAATTAGGCGGCACGAAGTTTAAAAATCGGATCGTATTGCTATTGCAGTCGGAGGCTGGTGAAGCCCAATGGCTTACCTCCAGCAGATGCCTGGCCGTGTGGGCAGCATGTCGTGGGTCTACAAGCTGGAAGAGCTCCTGCTCCTGC
Organism: Ambystoma mexicanum; assembly: GCF_040938575.1. Taxonomy (NCBI): domain Eukaryota; kingdom Metazoa; phylum Chordata; class Amphibia; order Caudata; family Ambystomatidae; genus Ambystoma; species Ambystoma mexicanum. Next base: position 46,089,045 of record NC_090940.1, read on the forward strand.
TTGCAGTGAAGATGAATGAGACGAGCGGGCTTGGACCGGAAGTGGCCTTTCCAACGTGGGCCTTACACAAAAGTGGGCCGGCTCGCGCCTATGGTCTCCCATTGGTGCATTTGTGTGTCGCAGCAGCCAATCAGGATAGTGGCTGCAAACTGGATATGCAGACTACGGGCTCGTTGGGCTAAGCGGCCATCTTCGAGTGGCTGAAGCCTTGTGGTGCCCAATGACGATTATGAGAAACACAGTTCTAGGCAGTGGAGAAAGCGCTGAATCAGGACGATGCATCCAGAAAGGGGTGCAGGAAGTGTGCATGGCCCCGTGCCTGTAAGTAGGCAGCACGAAGTTTAAAAATCGGATCGTATTGCTATTTCAGTCGGAGGCTGGTGAAGCCCTACGGCTTACCTCCAGCAGATGCCTGGCCGTGTGGGCAGCATGTTGTGGGTCTACAAGCTGGAAGAGCTCCTGCTCCTGCTTGCAGTGAAGATGAATTTCGTGTTCACTCCTTTGCTTAATCTAAGAGAAATAGGTCCTGCGTACATAGCTTATCCTCTTCGATTCCGTTCAAGCCTTGCAGTTGCCTCTTGCTGCGGCATCCTTGATCCCGAGCGAAAACAAATATTATTTGCTCGAGCACGAAATTTGCATTCCAGTGCCTGTCAGCTCTGCAGCCTTGGTCTCTCTGCTTCAGCCTTCTTGCTTACTATTATACGAAGCTGATGTTTTTTCATCATTCTGCTTTACTCACCTTATATTTCCTATGTTTAGCAAGCTTTTATATGTCTTATCTAGGTTGCATTTCTGAGTGTATACATCTACTGCATTTCTTCTCACTTATCTTCTCAGTGTATATGATGTCTTCATAATTCGCCTATATGTTCACTTTGTTGCTTCAGTCATATCTTCATTCTTTAAGTATTCATATATTGTTTCATTGCGTCCTTGTGTCTTCTCTTCATGACGTCACTTTACACATGTCAGACGTCACTTATAGTTCTTCTATGTTCAGTGGTGTCTGCAGACTTACTTCTACCACTTTAGTTCGAGGGTACATTCAATACAGTTGTCTGAGCGGATAACGTCTCTCATACCTTCGATGCAGTATTGTGAATTATACCAGGTGTCATGTCATGTAAAGTGTCTTCTTGCTGTTCTTCCAATATGACTGAGGTTAGGGGCGGGCTCTATAGATGATATGTACATCTGCCTCTCTACATTCCACCCTGTGGTCGAGATCTCGACCACCTCCTCAATTTTCTTCACCTTTTCTTCACACTGCGGTTTAATACATATCTTTGTCATCCCCCCTCAGGTCACCAGCATTCTTTATGTCTTCATCCACACGCCAGGTCCTATGACAACACTCCCCAGTCGGTGAAAAAAACACCTACCGTCCTGCATAATTCTTATGATCCTTAGGATATTAAAACCTTTGCTGCAGCTTGTAGTCCTAGTAGGAATATGGCTGTAAATATCACGGCCGCCCTGTCGAACAATTTATGCTCATCTAGAATGTCATGCTAAGCATTTTTGATTTTGCCGAAAAATAGTTCTCTCGCTTCTGTCGGGTGATGTTGGAGGACCGCTTCTTCATCTGGTGTGCATACATTTTCAGAAAGGTGTCTATGTGGAGATCACTTTGCGGAATGCCCAATGCAGGAATATGTATCATCACTATAGAACATATTCCTCCCCATTTTTAAGGCAGTCTACGGAAAGCATGGTAACAATAGTAGACACAGACACAATAGTCGCAAGAAAACATTTATTTTGTAGTTTATCTGGTTTGGTGAATCTCCTAACTGGCCGTATCTCTAAAATGTGAGCAGTCTAGACCATAAAATAAACAATAAACGTGTCCAAGTCAGGCTATTCAAAATAACAAGGCCTATACTAAGAAAATCTAACCTTGCCCTGCTTCACAAATGACAAATGTGTTAAGGGAATACAAAAAGGAAAAATAGTGTCTTAAAAGAAATGTCAGAATGGCTTAGATTACAACTCCCTTCCCCACGTTCAGAAGAACAGGGTCTCAAGAGATTCTTAAAAAGGTTAGATAGATGGCACAATTCTATCAATCTTGCACACTCTGGCTTGCTGGTAAAATTCAACAGTACATAGTTGGGCTTCAAGCTTTTGACAGTCTAATCAATTCTTTAGGCGTTGTCTGCCTTACCACAAATACACAGTTCTGTTTTTGGCTTTCACTTTGTCGCAATTCACCACAGGCTTCCCTCCACCGGGCTAGAGCCTGCCTCTTTTCACATTCAATTCTTCATTACATCACAGTTCAGCACAGGCTTGCCTCTGTCGGGCTCGAACCTGTCTTTCTCTTTGTGGGGGTTCCCTTCCCCACGTTTTGTCTTTCACACTTAACTTTCACTTTACCAAAAATCAGCACAGGCTTCCGTCCGCCTTGCTCGAGCCTTTCTTTCTCTTTGTGGGGGCCCCCTTCCCCACTTTCTATCCTTATCTCTTTTTACTGTCAAAGACTTTCGAAAATGCAAGGATTTTACATTGACCTATGCATGACCACTTCAACCACCTTTTCAACAATTTGACAATCAACAATCTTCACAACACCAATGCTCCTTGGGGCTTAGATTTCCTTATTCTCCTTCCTTGTGCCTTCGTGGCATCGTACAAAGTTCACAGGCAACACCAATACTTCTTGGTACTTATAGTTTTACTTTGCCCTCTTGGCCTCTTTCAAAGTTTACACACAACACAAATGCCTCTTGGTGCTTTCATAGTTCATATAGATTGCTTTTCACTCATCAACTGGAACTTAAAAAAGTTATGCAAAACAACACCATTAGGTTAGCACTGAATATCCCCAGATCACAACACATCTCAGAATATAGACATAACTTGAGCTGGCTATCGGTCAAGTAAAGGATTGCATTCAAAGCCCTTTCTCTAACACATAAATGTCTAGCAAATCTAGAGCCCAAATACTTCACCCACAAGTTCTCACGCAACACCTCCAACCGCCCCACCAGATCTGCACAGGCACATTGCCTCAAAATCCCAAGGTTCAAGTTACAGAAGGCAGGAGGAAGTAGCGTTCCCATCCTAGCAGCGAAATTATGGAATACCCTACCCATATATTTAAGAACAGAACCCTCTTACCCTCTATTCAGGAGAAATGCAAAAATGTGGCTTCTCCCCCAAGAGACTTAGATACTACAAATCAAAACTCGCCCAAGTGACTTAGATACTGTCACAGGTTTCCCCCCTTCTCACCTGTCTGTGTTGTTTGTTCGAGTTCTTCGATGAAGTTTTCTTTCGCACAGTTCGTGTCTTGTATAACCCTGTGCGTGGGTCCTCGGGTTCCAGCGTGCGGTTCGTGTCTCGTCTCCAGGGAGCGTTCAGATGACCAGGAAAAAAGTCCAGGAAATGGCGAGGAGCGCACTCGGAAGGCAAGTGCGAAGGATATCCAGGAATGCAAGGTGAGGATAAAAAGGGGAGGATGAAGGAGGAGGAAAGTTAGGGGACCGGGAACCAGGAATCAGTGGAAATCGCTGTACGAACTACGGCAGCACACATCTGACTACTGCAAGCGGTAGCGTTGAGACGCGCAGGGCCGTGGGGGTGTCTTTGCTTTGTAGAACGCAGAGCATACAACGCAGAGACTGGGAAACAGCGTTTCACGTTCAGCAGCCATGTTGGGAGTACTGCTGAGTTCAGTCACCTATGGGTCAGGGACCACGAAGTCCAGAAGGGACGCGTCCGGTGGTTCATGACAGCATGCCTCCTCCGAAACCCAGTTCCTCTGGGTTTGCCCGGGTGTATAAGGTGGTACCTTCGGAGTAGTCTGGGGGCATTTATGTTTGAGACTGGTTCCCAGGTGCGTTCTCTGGGAGGGTACCCCTTCCACTCGACCAGATACTGTAGCTGACCACGTCTGTACCTGGAGTCACATATTCTGGACACTTTGTATTCTAACTGATCATTGACAACCACAGGGGTAGCTCTTGGAGCAGTCCGGGAGGACTGGACGTATGGAGAGATTCCACCTGTGGAGTACCACAAGGATCATCCTTCTCCCCGCTACTATTCAACATCTACCTGTGTCTACTTATCAGAAGCCACGGCCTCACCTGCTACAACTATGCTGACGATACACAAATAATCTTTGAAATACAAGACAACCCGGAAAGAAACTCAATGCTGGAAAACTGCCTCCACAATGTATTCTTCTGGATGAACTCCAATTCCCTCAAAATCAACCCAGGCAAAACTGAAATAATGATTGTCACAAAAAATGGAGGAGAAAACCAATTCATCCCTTGGCCAAGGGAACTCGGGACTACCCCAGCACCCTCGGCGATTGTAAAAAACCTGGGGGTTCTGATGGACAATAATCTCACGCTAGAGCCACAAGTAAACGCTCTCCTCAAGAAATGCTTCTTCCTCCTGCGAGCGGCAAAGAGAATCTTACGTTCTTATCGTTCGCCAACAAAACGACCACCATCATCGCCCTCGTCATGTCCAAAGTAGACTACGCCAATAGCCTATACCTAGGCATGCCTGAACGACTCCTAAAAAAACTACAACGCATACAAAACGCGGCAGCCAGACTACTTCTGAAACTACCCCGAAGAGAACACACTGCACCAGCGCTGAAAACACTACATTGGCTACCAATAAAACAACAAATAAAATTCAAAACAATGTGCATTACGCACGGAGCAGTTCACAACGAAGGCGCTGAGTTCCTAAGAGTCAAACTGTGCCTACATCAACCAACAAGAACGCTCAGATCAAGCATGGGCATCCGCCTGCAACCGAAGTCCTACAACAAAAGAAAACTTGGAGGATCCTCCTTCTCTCACCAAGCCCCGAAAACCTGGAACGACCTTCCAAAGTACATACGTAACACAAGAAACCACCTATTATTCAGGAAATTACTCAAAACCTGGCTCTTCACGTCATAACTAGAAAGACTGGTCACAGGGGCACTGACATACCAAAAAACATCAACGAACGTAGAGCGACCGCGATATGCACCGATCAATCAATGGGAAAAGCGGAAGTAAATATCCCACGGCACACAAATGACCAAACGGGAGACAGTCGCAATACGACCAAAGACAGTAAACATAGCAAACTAAGACAGAAAGACTAGAACGAATCATCAAGAGGACCAGGGCCGAACTATGACCTTCCCAACAGCCCTTAGAACAAACATAGAGAGGGAAAGGAAGCACTGCATCACGGGCCCAATTCTATGGGTGAGAAACAGAATGTTCCATTACTACACACGGTCCACCAATACAAAGCAGGAAGCACAATGCCCCACCACACAAACTACAACTAAACAACAGTCTCAAGGAGGTTCACCCCACGGAAATCTAAGAATCAGTCATGACAGAAGGATACGAACGTCTGATACACACGCTCACCAAGACTGATCCACTAGGACAACACTTCAACATGACCGCAACCCTGAACCACTTAAAGCCTTAACCGACCAGGGTCACACTAGATCACCTAAGAATAGATATCACCCACCCAGTACCACACCTGAAGATTAGGTTCAGACGCACCCACCGATCCAAACTATACTCAATAGGATACAGTTGGATCAGCGCAACACCACCAAATCGAGTCGGCCACCAGGAACCAGCAACATCCGAACCCACAGGTATACAACTCTAACGGAATCATAAGTACCTGAACCTGGATACAGACCCCACTAATCCAACCCTCAATCTTCTTCATACTTAAACCCACACAAAACCACACAACCATCTCTCTCCCAGCAATCCGCACACACTTTACCACACCGCATCAACACATAAATTTCACCCACAGCACTCAAGGCCTTCAACCGATCCGATACCAGCACCAAAGCCCAGCACTCGGTGTATACCGAGCTGAAGCTGCCAACACCACACCACATCTCCCACTCTCCTTCTCCCCTCCTCCCGACTAACCCTACCCCACCCTTCCTGTTTACAGATCCGCCAGAGTGCCTGGGGACCAATTCCATTGGTGACGGTGCGCTATACAAGTACCGATAACATAACATAACATAACATAACATAACATGGTTTCAACAGAGAAGTGTGAAAAACTGGGTGGATCCTCTTCCAGGATTCTGGTAGTTTGAGTCGGAAGGCCACTGGGTTAATGATTTCCTTTATGGAAATAGGGCCATAGTACTGGGGAGCCAACTTATTTGGTCATAAGTGTCGAGGCAGTAGTTTCGAGGATAGCCAGACCTTATCACCTACTGCGTATGAAGGCCCTGGTCTTCATTTGGAATCCGCATAATGCTTGGTGTTTGTTTGGGCCTTTGCGAGGTGTTCTTTGGCTTCTCTGTGTGTGTTAATGAAGGTTTCAATCCAGGAGTCAACTGTAGGAACTGGGGTAGGATGTGTAAGTATGGATGGTAGAACCGAAGGGTGGAATCCTTGGATACAGAAAAAGGAGCTGGTTTTGACAGCCGAGTGGTCCGAATTATTGTATGCAAATTCAGCCACGGGTATTAGAAGTGACCAATCGTCCTGGACCTTGGTGGCAAAACAGCAAAGATATTGCTCCAGGGTTTGGTTCAAGCGTTCAGTAGCTCCACTGGTCTGTGGATGATAACCTGAAGAGAGGGCACGTTGGATTCCTAGTATACGACATAAGTGTTTCGAGAACTGAGATATGTATTGAGGTCCTCTGTCAGATATGATCTTGGAGGGTAGTCCATGAAGTCAGAATATGTGTTCCAGGAAGATTCCAGCGAGTTCAGAGGTGGATGGTAGTTTATATAGGGGTGTGAAATGACCCATGTGAGTGAATAAATCAATGGTAACCATGATAGTTGTGTATCCCCTGGAAGGTGGTAGTTCCACAATAAAGTATGTAGCGATGAATTTCCAAGGTCTTGTTGGCAGTGCTGGTTAGAGCAGGAGACCCGCTGGTTTCTTGTTATCATGCTTATTTTGAGTGCAGACTGCACAGGTTTGGATGTAATGCTGGACGTCATCTTTCATTTTCGGCCACCAAAACTGTCTCTGTATTAAACGGAGAGTGTTGGTGATGCCACGGTGTCTTGAATGAAGGGTGTCATGACATAGGCTTGTGATTTTGTCGCAGTCTCTGCGTGGGGATGACCAGACCATTATCCTTGAACAAATATCTGTCCTTTGTTTATGAGATTCCATCGATTCTTCCCAGTAAACTCCTTCCAGATCCCAGAGGACTGGGTTTGAATCCGAATGTCTTCCAGGAGACTGATTGCTTGGGCAACAAATATTGTGTGGGGAAACATCTTTGGGAAGGATCGGTCTTCAAGAATTTCGTAGTCAGGACGTCGGGATAAGGCGTCAGCAATCATATTGTGTGTTCCAGGAACATGATGGATTTGAAACTGGTACTGGGCAAAGAAGAAGGCCCAACAGGCTTGACGACTGTTCCTACATTCCAGGGATTGCAGAACTTGAAGATTCCGATGGTCCGTGCAGACCTGAACAGGATGTTTCGCTCCCAGGAGTAGATGACGCAAATCTGTGAAGGCTTGACGGATGGCTAAGAGTTCTTTTTCCAGAACAGAATAGTGGGTTTCGCTAGGAGTCAGGGTGCGTGAAAGATAGGCAATGCGGTGTTCTAATTTGTCATCCCCTTGGCCTTCCAGCTACCATAGCCTGGTTCACATCAGCCCCGAAAGAGCTGCTCCTTCCGTACCCAGCCCCGCTCAGAGTGTGCCTGTGCGCGTCACCTTTTATCCTGATAGGGAGTGGTAACAAGTGGCAGATGTATGTAATTCGTATTACATGCCTGACTCTGCCTTATCTCCTTAGAGGGACAGAGCCATTGCAAGTCAATGGGGGTAATTCTCCTGGCCTCATTCCTCATCTTCCTTGGCTCTGTAGTGTTGTCAATATGAAGTGGAGAGGAATATGGGAGTTGTAGTTTCCCATATAATAAGCCGGGATAGGGGTTATATGGGTTAGGGAAAAAGGGGGATATCATGTCTCACCATTAGGTGCATCACCCCCACTCCCTGAGGACCCCCTGAGGTGAGCCTCTCTTCTTTGTCCACACCCAATGTCGGGATCAAAAAATCGAAGGCCTTTCCCTGATCACCCGAGTACAGGATCCCTGGGGACTGAGCCGTGAAACACCCTTTGGTTTTTCACAGCAGCTTCATAAAAGCTTTGGATCCACAGGTCCAATAGTGGTCCATCAACACGCAGTTGCTCCTGTCATTCCTGGTACATCAATTATTTGCTTGCCGGCAATATGGAAATAGGTCCTGCTTCATCTTCAACCCATGTTAGTAACCTTGCATACTTGGCCCATTCCTTGAGGAATCCATCATTTACTATTTGTACTATCTTTACTGGTGCTGTCATCAATAAGTGTGCACTGCATCCCATCATTCATTCTTCCCATCCTGTACTGTTGGATTTGTGTCCATATACCAATAGCTAAGGTCTCTCCCAGCATCCTGGCAATCCTGGTGTTTCCCATGTGTCTTTTGTTCAACAATCCTCATCTCCCTCCACTCAGACCACTAAATGACTACAGGAGCATTCTGCTCTTCCAATTCAGGTCTTTTATCATCTTGTGTGTCTTTATGTAAGCATCGTCATATGGAATGTCCTCTTTGACAATCATTGCATGGTTGCCTATTTCCCTTCAAATATTTTTTTTAAACCTTTTTATTTGCATTTTCAACACAAAACATTACAAATAACCATTTAAACAACAACACACACAACACATTTCTACTGGCACTTTTATGTTGGAGTCCTTATCATTTTTTATCTGCTCGATTCACGGCAGGGCCCCTTTTTCCTCCGTCCGTGATGCTCCTGCGCCATATTGTGTATTCCACCTGGGTGCGAAAGGGCTGGCCTTCTATCGCTCGACTTATTTCAGTTTGTGATCTCTGACCTTCCTCGGTCATCTGATTAGTTTTCGGCCCGGCCACCTGACCCGCTCATGCTGTCTCTTTCATTGCTTCCAAACAGTTCCTGCACAAGTGTGTTCCATGCTGATATCTTATCCCCACTGTTGCCTTCTCCCCTCTGCGTTGCCCTTGTCCACACTGATGTTTCGGCTATTGGCTATTTGTGCAGGACCGCCCACCACCCCTCTATCGAGAGTCGCATGCTTGTGTTCCAGGCCATTGCTATGCAGCGTTTTGCCAGTATTATCATCAGGTCTTTCATTTTTGCCAAGTGTGTTCTCTGCTTGTCTCCTCTCGGGAACAGGCCCAGCAGATAAGAGGCTGGCAACCATGCCTGCATCTGAATACCTCCCTTCAACGCTCTTTCCTTGATAGTGTCCCAAAAATGTGTTATTCTCAGGCATGACCAGAACATATGCACCATATCTGCCAGCTCCACCGTGAAGCGCGGGCAGCTCCGGGTCTGTCTGCTCCCCATGCTCAACATTCTTTTCGGCATTAAATATGCTCTGTGTATGAGATAGAGCTGCATCTGTCTGAACCTTGCGTTCCTGGACACATTTTTTGCATACCGGAGGGCTCTATACCATTCCTCATCTGTGAAGGGTTTGTGAAGTTCTTCTTCCCATTTTACTCGTGCTTGTAATTCTCTCCTGTTGTTGGTTCCTAGTAGTTGTTCGTAGAGCCTGGACACTGGGTGTCCCTCTTCAGAAACGTCGTACCATGAGTCCAGTGCCTACCCTGTGTCATCATCCTCCGGTAGGGTCTCCCATCTCTCCCTTATCGTTCGGACCATATTATTATACAGTATGAATTGGCCCTTGTGTATGCCCTGTTCTTCTACCAGGGTCTGGAAGTCCACCCAGTGACCATTTTGCCACAGATCTCCTATTTGGGCTACACCCTTGTCCTCCCACTGTGTTCTAAACATTGCCAGGTTTGCGATGCAGACATCAACCAGTCCCGCAAGAGGGATTTGCCAGGAGCATGGGTCTCTTATGTCTTGGATTTTTCATGCTCTTTTCCATAGGGGACCATACTGGGGAGTGTTTTTGCTGAGGCAGTATCTATGCACATGGTAATATTGCTGCAGCGACGATCGAAATAGTATTGAATCTATGGATATGTCCTCACCCAGCCACTGCACCACGAATTGGAGTTGTGCTGCCAAATAATACTGCCCGAAGTCCGGGAGTCTGATTTCCCCCCCATTCATAATCTCTTTGTAGTGTAGTCAGTGCTACCCTGTTTCTCCCTCCGCCCCACAGAAACTCCCTTGCCATTGCATGCAATTGTTTAAAGAATGACCCAGGTATGTAGTAAGGAATATTAGTGAAGTAATATAGGAGGCGGGGTAGGACCGTCATCTTCATCAGGGCCGCCCTCCCTATCATCCCCAAAGGTAGGTTCTTCCAAAACTGCATGGCCTTCCCTATTTTGCCCAGCGCCACCTGTGTATTACCCTTATGTGTCTCTTTAGTGTCGTGATGTAGATTCACTCCTAGATATCTGAAAGTATGTGGGGTCCATATGAGGCCTAAATCTGGTAACAGGTCTGGTGTCTCGCCTCTCAGGCCCACCAAGGGGAACAACTAGGACTTTTCCTTGTTGATGGTAATTCCCGATAGCCTGCCAAATACTCCCAGGGCTTCGGGCAGGTCCGACAAGTGAGTCCGTGGGTTCTGGACATAAAGCAGCATATCGTCTGCATAGATTGTATTTGGTGTACTTTCCCCTCTATCACTATTCCTATGTCCTTGTACTCAGCCCTTAGAAAGGCTGCAAATGGTTACAGGGCCAGGATATACAACATCGGGGACAGCGGGCATCCCTGCTTCGTGTCCTGTGCTATGCTCCACTTCTTTGAAATGTGTCTGTATAAAAGCTGAATCCAACGTAGGAACCCTTCACCTATCCAAAAGTGGACAAGCACTCCCATAAGCCAGTCCCAGTTCATAGAGTTGAATGCCTTTATGGCATCTAACGATGCCACTGCACTTTCCCCCTGTTCCTGGTTCATGTTGTTTATGATGTAGTGGAGTCTACGAAGATTCCACGTTGTATTCCTTGCTGGTACATACCCCATTTGGTCTGGGTGCACCAGTGTGGGTATAACCCTTCTGAGCCGGTTGGCCAGAGCCGCTGTGAGGATCTTGTAATCTTGGTTTATCAAGGAGATTGGTCAATAGGACCCGCACTCCAGAGGCGATTTCCCTGGTTTAAGTATTGGTACTATTACTGATTCCGACATGCTGCTCGGAAGCCTTCCCCTCTCGTATGCCTCCTCCAGTGTCTCCAGCAGTCTCGGGGCCAGGGTGTCCTTGTATTTCTTGTAGAATTCACCTGGTAACCAGTCGGGCCCCAGGGATTTACCGGTCGGGAGCTGGATTATGACCGCCGACAGCTCTTCCACTGTGAGGGGCACATCTAACATCTGAGCCTGCTCTTCCGTTAGTCGGAAGTGTGATTTCCCCCAGAGCATCGGCTATTTCTCCTGCCTCTGCCTCCTGGACCCGGGAATATAGTTTCTCGTCGAATCTCGAGAAGACCGTATTAATGCCTTCCTGGGTCCTAATCACCTCCCCCTGTTTGTCTTTAATTGCGCTAATAGGCTCCCGCTTGCCCTCCTGTTTGGTTAGCCAGGCCAGGAGCCTGCTGGGCTTGTCTCCCTCTGCATGTAGCCTCTGTATATATTTCCCATAATCCAGCTTCCCCATCCTCTCCCAGATCACCATACACTGCTGCCTCAAGGTAGTGAAATCTCCCGGTTCTGTTCCCATCTCGCCCGCTCGTGCTTCTGCCCTTTCAATCTCCCTTTCCACTCCCTCTAGTTCAGCCAAAATCTCTCCCCTGAGGCCTCCCGTCTTTGCTATTGCCTCTCCCCTGACCACCACCTTGAGTGCCTCCCAGACCGTTCCGGTGCTATCCACAATCCCCACATTATGCTCAAAATAGTTGTCTATTGTGCTCTGGATATGCTCCTGGAACTCCCCATCCAACAATGCTTCTGCTCTCAGTCTCCATGTGGGTATGGGGGCTCTCCTGTATATGTGTGCCCATGCTACCCCCAGCAGGGCATGGTCTGATAATGTTTGTGCATCAATGTGTGCCCCAGTGTATTATCCCAGTGTCTCCTTGCCCGTGAACAGATAATCTATTCGAGTAAATGTCCAATGCGGGGCACTATAGTGAGTGTATGCCCTGGTACCTACATGTACCTTTCTCCAGACCTCTTCTAGTTCAAGCTGCTCCAATATCTGCTGTAGTGCTCTGGCCGGCAGCACTGGTTTCTTATGCTTGATGTCTGACCTATCCATCCAGGGGTCCAATGTACAGTTGAAGTCACCAGCCCAGATTATCGATACATCCCTATATGGGGCCAGCCAGGGCGTAAGTGTCCTGAAAAACTCTGTTGCATCATGGTTGGGGGTGTACGTATTCACCAGGCACACCTTCCGGTTTTCCAGCATACCCTGTATGATCAGGACTCAGCCCTACGTGTCTCTTTCTTGTTTTACGAGTTGGAACGGAATCCCCAGAGCAATCCATGTCAACACTCCCCTTGCGTAGTTCGAGTATGTTGAACTGTATACTTGGCCTCCCCACTTCTTGGCTACCTTGGGTTGTTTTTCCGCCATCAGGTGTGTCTCCTGCAGCATTGCTGTGTGGACCGTTGTCATATTTAACCAGGCATAGACTCTCAGCCTTTTGACGTATGCGTTTAATCCCCTGACATTCCATGTGACTACATTTAAAACATCCTGGCCCATGCGTTCGCTGAATCCAGCGGCCCGTTCATTCCAATAGACTCATGTGCTGTTGTTTGTCCTGTGTCTGGTGCTTCCGGGCCTGCCCCCACTTTCCCCAACCCGTTGGGGTGGTGTTGGTCCTTCCCTTCCCCAGTGGCCTCCTCTCGCATCCCTTCTGTACGGGTCCTCGTCCCCGGTGCGTTTCTCTGGTTCTCTGTATTTGGGCACAGCTCTGATCGCTCACTCTTTTCTCCTCTGCCGTGTCTTGGTCGTTTTATGCATCTGCCTCCACTAGTGCCGTCACTTAACCAAACTAACCATACAACTCCTACAACTGTAAACAAAGACCCAGCCTCCCCCCTGCTCGGGCTCCGCCGCTTTCGAGGTGCTCCCCTCCCTCCTGTGGGTGCGCTTGTTGCGATGTGGTGCCTTAAAACTGGCATCACAAATCCTGTTCTTCTGCGTGGTCGCTTCTGTGGGTCTTGGTGGCCTGCTTCAGAGACTGCGGGCTCCCACATCTAACTAACTGCTGGTTCAAGTCTCTGAACTGTTACTCATTTATCCGCTGCTCTTCTTCTTGGGTCATCAGGGGGGTTCCTGTTGTCCCGCTCATCCCTGTCCCTCAGTTGCGGGATCCCTTGCTGGTCCATCCATTCCTGGGCCTCTGTTGTGGTCTCAAAGAAGTATGTCCTGCCGTTGTGTAGTACTTTCAGTTTGGCCGGGTATAGCAGCATAAAACGTACCTTGGTGGCCCTGAGGCGTTGCTTTGTTGTCCAGAATTGTGCTCTGCGCTTTTGCACTTGCGCCGTATAGTGTGGGTACATAGTTATTCTAGCAGCATTCCTTGTTATGACCCCACCCTCTCTCGAAAATGCCAAGATCTTTTCTCTGTCCTTGAAGTTCATGATCTTTTCTATCATGGGTCTTGGGGGCGAGGTTTTCTGGTTAGAGCCCTGTGCGCTCTCTCCACCACGAAACCCTGGGACAGATTCCCTGCTCCCACCTCTTGGAGCAGTAGGTTCTCAACATATTCTGTGGGGTCCCTGCCTTCTTCACCCTCCGGCAGGCCCACTATGGGCACATTATTGCGTCTGGCCCTTCCTTCTGCATGCTCCGCTCTCTGTTCCAGGGTCCGTATTCAGTCTAGCGCCTCTGTCATTTGGCTCTGGGAGGCGGTTATGTTCGCTGTGTTTGTCTGCACCTGCTTTTCTGCATTGCTGACCCTTTCTGACAAGTTCCTTACATCTTGCCATAAGAGGCCCATATCCACTATCACTGCATCCATTTTGAATTCGAGTGAGGTTTTTCACTTGTGTTATGGCCTCCAGAACACGTCCTCTTCTTTCCCCATCTCCGGCTGTGCAGCTTCCGTTGTACTGGGGCCCGCTTCTGGCACTTCCGCCTGGGGCGCATCTGTTTTCCGGGCAAACGCCTCATTGCTTGTTTGTTTCCCTTCCCCCCTTTCTGCTTTTCTGACATGTCTGTGTTGGGGGTGCCTTGCCTCTTGCGTCGGGGCCCCAGTCTTGCCTCCTCCCCGCTGCCACCGGACTTCCCGCGTGGGCCATTCCCTGTTGGTGGCGGGCAGTTGTGGCATGGCTTCCGCAGTTTTGATACACCTCCCTCTTGCCGCCTGCAGGCCTGTCCAGGGTCCAGGCGCCTTCTCCCTTCCTGCATGTGCTATGATACTCTGGTCCGTTAGGGTAGCCCCCAGTTTGTATGAGCCTTTATAAAGGCGTGCCCCTATCCGTGTGATGCCAGGGTCGCCCTTTTCCGGCCAGTCAATGCGTAGCTGGCTCCAGTGGGCTTTGGCCTCTCACTTAGCCTGTATGCCTAGCAGGGCTAGTCCGCCCTATCTGTTGATATGGCCCAAGGTTGCATGCCGAACACTGTGTGACTGCCGTATATGGGTCCCCTTGTTCCTGTTTCGGTATTGTTGCTGTTATCCAGTTGTCCGGCCTCGTCCTTGTCTTCCTTGTTTATTTGCGCCTTTATCTGTGTCTCTGATGCAGGGCTCTCTCTATTCCTGCTTGAGTATTGGTAGTTATGGGCACGTGGACTGTGGGCTCCCACGTAATATTCTTTTAATGCCTTGCACTGCTGATCCACTTTGTCTACTAGTGTGGGCCACTGGTTTCGTGCCCAGCACCGAATAGCCGTAGTCTCTGGGTCCCGGTGTCAGGCCCGCTCTCTCCTTGCAGACAGATTTGTGATGGTGGGCCTGTGGGCCGTGCCCTTTCGCGTAGTGTGCCTTGTGCCTTGCCCCGCTGATCTCGCCTCAGGGGGCCATGTTATTGTGCCCTGTGGGCTGCGGCTTCTCTCCTGTGCGGGGTGTCTCCCCTTTCTCCAGCGGTCTGTCTGCTCCTTGGCAGCCCAGGGTCTGTTAAGTCGCCTGTGTCCGGGCCCTTGCGGATGAGTGATCGTGGGCCATGGACTGTGGCCTCCCACGTAATATGCTTTTGCTGCCTTGCGCTGCTAGTCCACCTTATGTGCTGGTGTGGACCCCTGGCTGTGTACCAAATGTCTAAAGGCTGCTGTATCTGGGTCCTCTTATCTCTGTGTCAGCCTCGTTGCTGTTATATTGATGTTAAGCCTCTTATATTTATCCGCCTTATTGGTCGTCTAGGCCGGTTCAGAGTGGCCACTCCATCATAAGGGGCCGCTTGTTTGTGGTGCGTGGGTTTCCCCCACTCCCATGTGCTGAACACCGCCCTCTGCCCCGGTGTTCGTGTTGCCAGCGTGCAGGGCCTTCCCCCACTCTTCTCACTAGGTTTGGCTGCAGGCTGGTCCCACCCCCAGTCCCCTTCTGGCGAACCACTGCTCCGTCCCTGTACACCAAGGGGCGTCCGCTCACACTTCCCGCGGAGTGCGGTCTTGCGATGGATTCCATCGCACTCCTTGCCCATTGTTCCTCCGATGGCTGCCGCCTGCTGTGTTGGACTCCGTTGGGCTGCACTGGCCCGTGATGGCTGTGTCAGGTTATCTCCCTCCCTCTGACCGCTGGTTGCTCCATGGTCCTCCACCCCTCTGGGCCTCCTATGAAGGCCCTCAGATTGTCTCTGTGCTGTCACCAGGGTCCTCTTCCCATCAATTCGGCTGGGGAGCCTGCCAGCATTGATCTCTGGTGTTCCGGCAGGTACCCTCTCTAGGGCTGGGTCCCCGCTGGCCCGGCTCCCTGGGACTGCTACATGTCCTCCTCCGGCTCTCCTGGTGATGTTGCAGGATCTCCGGGGGTGCCCCAGGGTCTCGTAACTTCTCGATGTTCCGTGATGGCCGTGTCAGGTTATCCGCCTCCCTCTGACCGCTGGTTGCTCCGTGGTCCTCCACCCCTCTGGCCCTCCTCTGAAGGCCCTCGGATCGTCTCTGTGCTGTCACCAGTGTCCTCTTCCATGGGGGGGGCGTCAGCGCAGCCGGTTGTGGTCACATGGCCCGGGGATTCTCTTCTATCCGCCGCTGCACTCTCTGCTCGATTCGGCTGGGGAGCCTGCCCGCATAGATCTCTGGTGTTCAAGCAGGTCCGCTCTCTAGGGCTGGGTCCCCGCTGGCCCGGCTCCCTGGGGCTGCTACATGTCCTCCTCCAGCTCTCCCAGTGATGTTGCAGGGTCTCCGGGGGCACCCCAGTGTCTCGTACCTTCTCGATGTTCCGTGATGGCTGTGTCAGGTTATCGGCCTCCCTCTGACCGCTGGTTGCTCTGTGGTCCCCCACCCATCTGGGCCTCCTCTGAAGGCCCTTGGATCGTCTCTGTGCTGTCACCAGTGTCCTCTTGCACTCTTGCATGGGAGGGGCGTCAGCGAAGCCGGTTGTGGTCACATGGCCTGGGGATTTTCTTCTATCCACCGCTGCACTCTCTGCTCGATTCGGCTGGGGAGCTTGCCCGCACAGATCTCTGGTGTTCCGGCAGGTCCGCTCTCTAGGGCTGGATCCCCGCTGGCCCGGGGCTGCTCCACATCCTCCTCTGGCTCTCCCATGTTGTTGCAGGGTCTCCGGGGGCGCCCCAGGGTCTCGTACCTTCTCAATGTTCTGGCTTGTGAGCCTCTGCTCTCCGCCCTTCGCTCTCCCCTCTTGCTGCTCTGGTGTCGTGGCCTCCGCCTCAGGCATTCCCGCTCTCCGCTCTGCCTCTCTCCTGCTGGTCTCCCTTCGCCCGCTTGTCTGCCACTTCAGGGAGCCAGTCTTTCTGGTGTGCGCCCGGTGCCAACCCGGGCTGTAAGTCTCCCGGTTCCCTCTCTCCACCTGTGTAGGGTGCCCAGTGTTTCCGTCTGTGTGTCCCTCGCCGTCGGTGGCAGACTTCAGGCCTCCTCTGAAGGCCCTCAGATTGTCTGTGCTGTCACCAGTGCCCTCTTCCCATCAATTCGGCTGGGGAGCCTGCCCGCATAGATCTCTGGTGTTCCGGCAGGTCCGCTCTCTAGGGCTGGATCCCCGCTGGCCCGGCTGCCCGGGGCTGCTCCACGTCCTCCTCTGGCTTTCCCAGTGATTTTGCAGGGTCTCCGGGGGCGCCCCAGGATCTCGTACCTTCTCGATGTTCCGGATTGCGAGCCTATGCTCTCTGCCCTTCGCTCTCCCCTCTTACGGCTCTGGTGTCGTGTCCTCCGCCTCAGGCATTCCCGCTCTCCGCTCTGCCTCTCTCCTCGCTGGTCTCCCCTCGTGCCCTTGTCTGCCACTTCAGGGGGCCAGTCTTTCTGGTGTGCTACTGGTGCCAACCCAGGCTGTAAGTCTCCCGGTTCTCTCTCTCCACCTGTGTAGGGGGCCCATTGTTTCCGTCGGTGTGTCCCTCCCCGTCGGTGGCAGACTTCAGGCCTCTGGTCGCTCTCCCCTCCTCCATGGCTTCTGCCAGGGCTCAATGGTCCGCTGTTGCGACCGCCATTTTGTGTGGCGGCACAGGTTTTGCTTCGGGGTCTCCTCTGGTTTCCCTGTCTTCCGGTTCCAGTCCAACGTTACACCAGCGGTGCCTTGGACCTTCAGGCACCTCTCCTTCAAGTTTCTCGGTCTGCCGGCCTGGATTTACCCAGCTTTTCGTATGCGTTTGTCGGATCATGCGGGAGCTCGTAAGCACTGCGTCTCTACAGCATAGCCGCCAAGCCACGCCCCCCATTTCCCTTCAAATTGTCCTCAGATTGTCCTCTTGTTGTGCATGCTCCTAAATGGCTGAGACACTTTGCATCATGGATAGGTATTTGTCTTGCTATAAAGGTTCTGGCTGTGCTCATGGCATAAGCGATGAGAGAACATACATAGCAGCTCTCATCTGACATTCTCCTCCTAACCTCACTCATGTGCTGATGCCGAATGTTATTTTTTAAATGGGCTGAATTATCAAGGTATGTATTTATATCCTGATAGTTTTATCCAGCATCCCTCTTAAGTCGATTAATTTGCTTGGAAATAACAGGGAAAATGTCACTTGTGCTTTTGTTAGGAATAGAAAGAGATGTCTCATTGTTGGGTATTCCTCCTACATTATAGAAATTACCTCACAAAATTCTATAAGGAAATAAAGGCAAGACATTGTACAAAACGTAACTACAAGAAGTATTGCAAAAGTATTCATGTGTGGAATTGTGTTTTGTATAGTAAGCAGCCTTCTCGCTAGCAATGTGTATCTTACATACTGGAAGAGTCCCATTTTCTTTAATTCAATCCTTCCGCTTCTGTCACTTTTGTAAACCGCACTTTTTAATAGAAGAATTTGTAATAATATTGCAATGGTGATCCTGCAAATGATAGAACTGTTTTTAGGATTTCCCAAAAATGTAACGATATAAAAGGGGCCTCTCACCAGAGCTGGATAAGATCAAAGTAGGCACACAAAAACAGCATGCAGAAATGTGTGCAACGTTATAGGCAATATAAAGTGTCATGTGCCATCTTCATGTTCTGTCTTCAAAGCTTTGTCTCTTTAGCCTAACAAGAATAGTTCTGTGAACACTGCAAAGTTCGTTCCTTTCCCTTTAAACTTGGGAGTAATCCACAGTTCAAATTGTTTTTACTTCACCTGTTCTTTGTTGGCTCTTGGTAGCCGATCTAGTTTGCATGCGCAGAACTTCTTCTCTTGCTTCACTGTCAGCGGGTGCAGGAGGGGTAAGGGTCTCTCCTTTTTAAAGCTTTACGTCATACAGGTGCAGCCAAGCTCTTCTTCCTTTGATTTTCACAGCAGTGAGAATGACCCCTTCTGCTTGGTATGGTCCTTCACTTCAGAACGGGGCTTATTCCAAGTGCGAATGAAATTCTTTACAAACACTTGGTTATCAGGGTACAAACTAGGTTCTTCAGCAAGTCTATAGGATCAATTGTTTGGCTGTCTTCTTCAATCTTCTTCACTTCCCTCTAATTTTTGATCGGGTTGGAAATAAAAGAAACACTAGCAGTCATATTTGTCAAATAATCATGCATCTCATCCCCTAATATTTTTGCTACACTGTGGGCATCAGTTTCTATTCGAGAGGGAGGAGCAAGAGGTACTCACATGCGGCGTCCAGTCACCAAATCAGGTGTTGATCTGAGCCAGGCTGGTTTCTCAGTGAAAATAATTGCAAGGGGTAGGCAATGTAGCCATCCCTTCCTCAAAGTCATCCTAATCTTAGCTATGCTTTCTTTGAGGAGTGTGAGAAACCTGAAGGTGTCTCAACCACTAGTCCCCAGGGATCTGTCATTCAGGTGGCCAGGACATGGTCATCTCTTTTGTATCCAGTTCCTTGGGGTGGACCAGTGCGGGAGTATCACCTGGGTGAGGGGTCTTCGGGGAGTGGAAGTGGGACACCAAATAGGGAGACGCAGTATCCCCTTCCCTGTAACACCTTTACCCCATCATACAAAGTAGGATACTTAGGAACTTAACCCCACCCCCCTTTCCCAACATGAACACTTTCGCACAGACAGCTCATTGTGAGAGAAAACAGACTAACACCCGAGCCGTATACCTGACATGTCCCAATACAATGGTCAGACAGGGTCAGGCAATTACTGACCATTGCACATATCTGACTTACATCACACTTCCCCACACAAATAAAAGGTGGAGCACAAAAAGCACACTCTGAGCAAGGCAAAGCACACGAGGAAGCAGCCGTTCCAAGATGGCAGTTTAATACAAGGAGAAAGACAGCAAAACCAAAGAGGATTGCAAGGAGGGAAGTGCCCTTGACTATTTCAGCAAAAGACTGTTACTTTCATGAACTTTCGAGAATAGGAAACGTAAGACCAGGAATCAAGGGTGAAGAAACCTGCATTGTGTGTCGGAGGTATCCGGGGCTCTCCCTCGTCGATAGTCAAGGTGGGGAGAATCGTTTGCTGCTGTGGTACTGTCCTTGGCTCCTACAACAAAGCAGTGCCAGTGAAATCAGCACACCCGGTGAATTGGGGAGACTGATACCAGATCGGTCTGTGTTGAAGCCAAGGTTTCAAGCGGCAACATTGTATAGTGAAAACTGGAGAGAACAATGTTTGAAGCGTATGTGGCAAGCGACGCAAACACAATTAAACAGCAGTGAGTGATTGAACTTTGAAGCCAAGATATGATACCAGAGACAGTATGGTCCGTCACCATGTGGGAGCTCACTCAAAAGTCTCTGTTAGGTATTCAGCTGAAAGGTGGCCAATGTGAAGAGTGATAAAGAATTGTAAAATTGAAGTGGTCCTGCAATGGGTAAAGCAAAACCCTGTGCACATTCGAAAGTCTTCAATAGTTGATGAAAAAGGATATGAAGTTGGTCTGAGCCCAGCGGAGGGGGATCAGGTAAAGGCTTTAGGTTAAAGCAAGTTTGTGTAAAGTAATATTGGAAATTGGGATTAGTCCGAGCCCGTGGGAGGGAGACTAATTGAACATTGTGTTAAAAGGGAGATCGGAGCCCTACTGAGGGGGATCCGGGGTGAACCGTGAGTCACCCGAAAAAGAATATCCTACAAGAAATTGGATGAGTTAATAATGTACGAACATTGTGATGAGAGGATCTGAGCCCGGCTGAGGGGGTTCCGAGGTGAATAGTGATCCCCTGAAGATTGAATACTTGTGAGATCTGAAAGAGGAGAATACTTTTTTGTTTGTTTTTCACCTCAGGCCCTCTGATGAAGAGACTTTGAAAGGCAAAGAGACTTGGGCACAGAAAACCCTGATGCTAATGATTGAACTTTATCCTTGTGCTAGAGAAGCCATAGACCTTGCTAAGCTCGAGTGTAACGCCTTGTCCCGTGCTGAAAACATGAGGAAGGGAGGCCAGCGGCCTGAACATCCTGACATACCATTTTGTGAACACTTCTTTCTTTTTTGTAACACTGTTCCCCACACTATTTGTATTTAGAGGTAAGGATTGGCAATAGGTTTATCAGTATAGGCCCTTTCATTTGGACAAGACACCACTAGGACTGCGTTATTATTTTTTTGATGGTCCTAGCTTGCTTCCATCTGTAGATTTAGGATTAGATAGGCATTTTCCCAACCCTTGTTTTTGAATTTCAATAAACACCCTGAACTGTGGTTACTTGTGTCTGTCTTACTGTTGATACCATGCCTTCCTTACAGGAGTCAGTTTAAATGCTCACAGATAGCATTCAAGTGTCGGTGATAAGCAGATGAAAATGTGTGCTTTATGCCTAATAGAAGAGTGATTTGTTTGAACATCTCATTTACAAAATGCCGCCAATTATCAGACCGCAGGACTTTGCATACACCCCATCTAGGAAACACCTCACGCACAAGAAATTTGGCAGCACATGTGGCATCGGGGTGCACGCATGGACCTGCCTCAATCCATCGGGAAAAAGGAAACACTACTACTAACATATATCTGTAACCATTGCATGTTTGCCACATATCCACATAATCTATATGCAGATGCTGAAAAGGATCATTAGATCTGGGTATTGCTCCTCTCACTGTTCGCAAGGTGTGCCCTGCTGTGAATTTCTGACAATGACATTTACAATAAACTGTGCAACGTGTTCTAACAAATTTGGTGAAAACCAGTTTTCTGCGATCATGGTAGCAAGACTCTCTTTGATTATATGCGCGGGGTAGGAAAGCTGCCCCAACACCGCGTTCAATAATGCTTGAGGCATAACTGGCTTTCCAGTACTATCTTGTCTCCATATAGCCTCCGGGTGATAAAGAACACCCTGTCTCCTGCATAAATCCTGTTCTTCCTGTGGGGCTCGACCTTGCAGCTCAATTAACTGTACAATGGATAACATATTCAAACCTTCCTTCATGATCATACATCGCTCTGACATTTGCTCAACACTGTCCACTTCAAAAAGAGAAATATTGGGAAAATATGCTGCCCTTTTTGCTTCAACATCTGCGGCTTCGCTACAGCGCGAAATCATGTCTGCCCTTTTAGTATGGGCTGTGCATTTCACCACAGCAATATCCAATGGTAGATTTAGTACCTTAATGAGCGTATGCAATAGTGATGCATGTTGCATTAGTGTGCCGTCTGCGTGGAGGAAACCCCTCCTTTTCCAGCATGACAATCCAGCATGTACGGTTGACGTCACATAGGCAGAGTCAGAGTACACTGTCACTTCCTCATCCTCATATCTCTGGAGTGCAGCGAAAAGCACCACTACTTCAAAATTTGCCATCATGTTTTGACTTTAATACTGCTAATCCAGTATGTCTTTCTTCTGTTGTTTGATCAATTTTTGAAGAACCATCAATGAATAGAATTTCCTCGCCCGCCAAGAGCATTTTCTCTAACATGGGGAATATTGTCATAAAACTCAGTATACGTGGTGCAGTCATGTACATAGTCCTCCTTCCCTACTGGTTCTGCTATGAATGTCACTTAATTCACTACTCTACATCTAACAATTTTTATTGCTGTGTTTGAAATAATCACATCGTACCTAATGCTCTATGTGTAGTCAATGTGCTTTCGGATTGCTCCAAAATGGCAAATAAGGAATGCTCAACGAATAATGTCATTGAGCACCCCATTGTAATACTTGCAGCTTTTTCAATTGCGAATGCAGCAGCAGCTAACGCTTGTTCAGAAGGGTAATGCCCTTTCATCACTGGGTATAAAATCCTTCTATAGTATGCTAATGGTTTTGTCAATTTCCTAATGTGGACTTCTGTGTGAGGACTGCTGCCATCACTTCTCCATTTGAAGGTGAGAATAAGTAAAACTCCTCACTGTGGTCTGGAATCCCTAACACAGGGGCTGTTCAGATCGCCCTTTTTAATTCTCTGACTCCTTCAGTCATCTTATCTGTCCATGTGTTTTGTTTTCCAAAAAGTGCACAGATATATTTCTTACATTGTTCTCCCCTGTACACTAAATGAAATGCATTGGACGCTTGAAAGGCAATTATTCCCACATACACAAACTCAGCTAGATTATAAAATGGCTCTTATATGGCCTCTTTATTCACCCATAAAGCATGCATAAATGAATAAATGCAACAAAAATACACATAGTTTAGATAGAATACTTCACCATTGGCACAACTGCACAGCACATCATCATCTCGCCAAGACTTCACTGGAAAGCTCCACACCAGGCTGGCAAAGAGATCTATAAAGCACCATGGGCCGGAAGACTGTGCGTCCACCACTTCCAAGAAGCTTTCTCTGTCTGACTGCGTGGATGCCTTAAATTTTTAAGCTATCTGCAACCGCTGTGATGGCATTTTCCTAGTTTCAACCTGTTGCCAGTTCCCATGGATCATCGGCCGAATGACCCATGGTCACCTGAAGAGGTAAACTATTCCCTTTCTCATGGGAGCGCGAGAGACAGCATAACTTTCTATCGGCTCCACAACATAATCAGGCACTAGCTGGCACCTTAATTCAAAACAATCCTTGAAGCACTGCAAACTAACATAGGCGAGAAAAACATGATATAACATGATAAGTCTTTTATAACGTGCCTGTACACAAGTGTTTCTAGGTGCGACAAGACAAGGGACGGAAGACAGAGGGAGGACAAAACAAAAAATCTTACTAGGCCTTGTTTGTTTGTTTGTTTATTCACTTTTAATGCGCACCAGACCCAGGGGTATCAGGGCGCAGCAAATTGCGACAGATCATGCAAGTGCGATAACACAAAGTGTAGGGAGAGGAGAGAGAGGGGAAAGTGCAGGGGAGAGAGAAGAGGGGTAGTACAATCGGAGCAGCATTGCTTTGAGTAAGTGCAGCCAGGACAGCTCTGCTCTGGGTAGGTACAAGGTGGTGGGGGATTGTTGGGTTACAGTTAAGTGCACGGTAGGCCCAGAGGCAGTGCAGGGGCAACTGGTCATGGAGGGGCCTGGAACCTAAAGAGACTCTGAGGGTAGCCAGGACACCAGTCAGCGCAGCTGACAGGTAGGTCAGCAGGGGAAAGAGAGAGAGAAAGCAGATGTGAAAAGGAAGGTCTTGAGCTGCTTCCAGAACTTCAGGTAATCCGGCTCAAGTTTGAGAGAAGCAGGGAAGCCATTCCAGAGGGAGGCACCTGCAGTGGAGAGATCTCTACCCCCCACTCTTTGCCTGGAGAAGCAACAGACCCTCAGAGAGTTGGAGGTGGCTGAGCGAAGGGCTCAAGAAGAAAGGTGTCTAGGAAGAAAGAGTTGGATGTAGTGCGGCCCTGGCCTCAGAAGGCCTTGTGGATGATGTCGAGGGTCTTGAACTTGATCCTTGCAGCCACCAGGAGCTAGTGTACAGATTTCAGGGCTAAAGAGATATGATCCTTGGGCTTGAGGCCAAGGACAAGTCTTGCAGTCCTGTTCTGGATTAGTTGCAGAGGGAAGAGAGCAAAGGAAGGCAGATTGAGAAAGAGGCTGTTGCAGTAGTCCATCCTAGAGAGAACCAGGGCTCTAGAGACAGTGAGCGTCTGGGGGAAAGTGCGAAATGGAAGAATACCTCGGAGGAGTTGCAGCCGGTAGTGGGCCTTCTTGGCAAGTTCCGTGATGTGCAGAGAGAAGGAGAGAGTGGAGTCGAAGATGACACAAATGATTTTTGCCTAACAGGAAGGTGACAGAAGAGGGCCCAAGGAGGGTAGCCATAGTGAGAGATGGAAAGTGGGAGCAGGAGTCCCAATGAGAAGGATATCAGTCTTACTGGTATTAAGGCTTCGATCACTAGAGGTGCACCACTCCTGAATCACAGATAGACAGTCAGGAATGAGCGAGAGAGGAGAGGAGGCTGAGGGGAGCCTGAAAGAGAGCTGAATGTCATCTGCATAACACTAAAAGTTAGAGGAGAAGGTAGAGATAAGGTGGGCCAAAGGGGCCAGTTAGACATTGAAAAGCCAGGGTGAAAAGATAGAGCCCTGGGGACACCACACGTGGAGAGAGAGGTGGTGGAGAGAAAGGACCCAAGTTGGACCTGGGAGGGTCTGTCTAGGAGGAAGGAGGACAACCACTTCAGGGCCTGATCGGTGATGCCCAGGTTCCCACTGAGTCAATTGATCAGGATAGCGTGATTGACCAGGTCAAAAGCAGTGGAAAGGTCAAGGAGGATGAGGACAGAGGGAAAGCTAGGATCAACATTAGTGAGCAGATCTTCAGGGTTGTTGAGGAGAGCAGTTTCCGTGCCTCTGGCTGCTCTGAAGCCAGATGGATGGTCATGGAGAGAACCAATATGTTTTTTAAAGGAAGAACACAGACAGTGTTCAACCTTCACATCAGAATGCAAATCTCACAGAAGAAGAAAAATGTCCCTTGCTGCTCTGGGTTCACCCAGAATGCATTTCACACAGACTCGATGTATTAGTCAAAAACATTACAACTCAAAAGCATTACATTCCACTCCTGGACATTTGATTTCCATATCTCAGTGGCACTAAAGTCGGCCTCTAAAACTGCCCAAACATTATAACTAAACTAGAAATACATTGAATACAACAGCAAGAAAAAATGTAAATCACAACAATTATAAAAATACAAGCAAAAGCATAGCGTGAAATTCCACCAAAATCTGGAATCCAATAAAACAACCAGTTCCACTAATTCCCAGTGTGGTAAGATGTTACCTGCTTTGTCAAGCCATTCACATTTTAGATGTGATTTTGCATGGAATGGGAATGGTCACTCAAGTTGAAACAACACATTCCTTCAAATGCGTTACAACCTAAATTATGTTTCAATAACGAATAATCAATAGCAGCTCTATTCTGCAAAACGGCTTTTCTAATAGCTTGGCTATGTAGATGCAATTCTTCTAAGGCTTGAGAGGTATAATTTAACCCCTTCACTACTAAACATGATAACTTAATCAAAGATGTAAAGCCCCCAGCAGCTAATCCCCAAACTTCCACAATTAATATGCAAAAGCTAGGACTTCAGATTCTGACAACAAATGCACATTTGAATCACAGCCTGGGGATAGCCCTATAGATACAAAAACTGATCATCCTGTGAGTCTAGATAGTGCTGGCTGCAAAGAAAACATCATTAGGGCAAGTCGTGTTAGTGCACATGGTCCTCCTGAGATGTTAGTATAGGTTATATTTCCACACGAAAAAGTCCATCCTACTGCAGGTTTTACATGGTTCCAATGACTAGCAGCTGCAACTGTATGATTACAGATCATATAGTTATCAACGTTGGTGCATGTGCCTGGAGTGCGTGAACACAACAACTCCTCAAACACAGACCTGGTCATTTCTTTGGTCGTATCCAATTGTTGACATTTGACAATCTCTTCTGGCTGACAAGTCAATATAAAGCAGACATCACATTGGGTGATATTGTAAGTCACTATTTGGTTTGAGTTCCTCCATTTTTGGTTTGTTTCTTGGCAGAATTGGCAATAGTTGTAAACAGAATACGATTGTCGCACATCAGACTCCTCCACTGAAGATTCATTATCTATAATTCCCAAAAAAGCTGAAGCAGTTGTCGGTGCCGCTACCAGACATGTTGTCAGTAGGTCCATTGCATTGTGCACATCCGTCAAACAAAAAAACGATATGTTCAATACTTTTCATGCAAGATATGCCCACATGTTCTCCATTTGGGCATGCACCAGTGAATATATGTGCCGTGCAGCTTGTACTTCGTTTATCCTCAACGCTTTGTGAATCTGTTTCTTTCTGCCTGCTGGGGCTGGTATGTCGGCGTTGGCATCAGGCGACACATGAACATCATTCCTCAGCATCGTCAGACTCATATTGGTAGCGCAAATACGACATCTTGTGTTTGCAGTATGTCATTTGACCCTTCCAAATGGAATCACAATTACACTAGCCAGGCACAGACTCTATAAAGCAACCCAGAAAAACATATCGGTGTTGATAATAACTCTCTTAATAAACATTTGTTTGCGGGTACGTAGTCCCATTTCTCCCTGCCAGGTTACATCACTAAAACTACTTTCTCATTGCCTGATGCTATGACATCTGCAGGTATGGGGGTGCCACTTGGTTTCTCTACCCACACCTTTGCACCCGGTAGCAGTCTGGTGAGCCAAAACCACGGTTCCCAAGAGTAGTTAACATTGTAGGGGGCTCCCCTTTTCTGATCATGGACAATTTTGCAGGTATGACAATCAGCTGGGCTATCCTGTCTCCTACATGGATAGGCAGTATTTGGTCGCCATTGTTCGTGTAAATGTCTTTCATTTCTCCTTGGTAATCAGCATCTACCACTCCTCCTAGTATGTGGATGCCCTTCAATGCTAATCCAGATCTAGGGGCAATCAATCCCATGCGTTCTGGTGGAATCTGTACTCCAATCTCACCATGAGTTGGGCAGTAACCATTAAATGTGGCGGTAACGCTATTATTGCCACATTTAAGGGTTGGCCCAATCACAATTTGGGCCGAAAATTCGATTTTTACCTTCAGCTTTTTGCTGGATGTAAAAATGGCAATTTTCAGGCTCTTTTCGGCGCTATTAGCACAGCACTATTTTCACCAGTGCTAGTAGCGCTACCCCAACCCCATTGGGTCCATGGGGATTTACTGTCTTATCACTACTCATGATCGGCGATAGACCAAGTACTGGTAACACAAATTGCATTGGCGGTATCCCGGTGCAATTAGCACCGGTACCGCCCAACTCGTGATGAGGCCCATAGTCTCTTCAGCGGAATTAGGTTGCATCTGCACAGCAAGTGTTAACAGGCGTGTCAAAGGTGTCTCATTCTCAGCCAATGGACGATTATTTAAGATTTGCACAGCATCAAACACACAATAATGCCAGCCTACCAAACTGCCATTGCCTGAATTGCGCAATTGTTCTTTTAACAAACCATGCATTCTCTCAATCAAATCCACTGCTTCGGAGTGATATGGTACATGGTAAAGCCACTCAATGTTTTTCTCCTGATAGTATTCCTGAATCAACTTGCCTTTGAAATGCATGCCATTGTCACTCTGAACTTGCAAGGGCACGCCATAATGCAATATGATTTGATCTAACAACTCAATAGTGTTCAATTGTGTAGCCCTCTTGCATGGCAGCCCCATCAGATATCCTGAAAAGGTATCCCCACTGGTACAGGCATATTGACAACTTTTACTGATTGGCAGTGGTCTGACATAATCGATCTGCCAGATTTGACCTGGTTACTTGCCTCTTCCCAACGTGCCCTGGACAATTTGAGGGATGGGTCTCTGCTGTTGATGTTGACACACAGACATTGCAAAATGATTGTTTTCACCACCTCTAAAGGATATTAAAGGATATTAATCCCTCAAGATTGTGCCCACCTGCAAGTAGCTTTTTCTCCCATGTGTCCACATTTCTGGTGAGCTCACTTGGCCAAACCCTCCAAATCGCCCTCCTGAGCCTCTGCATCCACAGATGAAATCTTGATGTGGTCATCTGCAACAGAATTGAACCAACGTTCTAATGAGTCTCTAGTACAATGCACATCCACATAATACACTGTTACTTCACTTTGTGATAGCATTTCCCAGGTATCTTGCCACAGTTCCTTTCCCCCCAAATCTTTTGAATGAATTTTCCACCCATTCTTTTGCCAGGTGCTGCCATTGCATTGCTGAATTCCCACCAGGCACAGGTGAGACCAGCCAGGGCTCCGACCCTCTCAGCCACCATTAATTTGTATTTCAGTGCTATACATTTAGAAAACCGTGTACCCTGCGCATTCTGTCCCTCTCCCCTGCCCGCTTCCTGATTCCTCCCCTGCCCGCCTCCCAGGCCTCCCAAGAGACCTGATTGATGCTTTCCCCAGGCACAACAAGGCCCCAACAGTTTGAGGATCGGCGCGCCACCATCGCGCTGCCAAATTCCCAGCAGGCACAGGTGAGAGCAGCCAGGGCTCCGACCCTCTCATCCAACATTCATTTGTATTTCAGTGCTATAAATTTAGAAACAGTATACCCTGAGCATTCTGTCCCTCTCCCCTGCCCCTTTCCTGAGTCCTCCCCTGCCCGCCTCCCGCACCTCCCAAGAGAACTGATTGGTGCTTTCCCCAGGCACAACAAGGCCCCAACAGCCTGAGGATCGGTGTGCCGCCATCGCGCTGCTGAATTCCCACGAGGCAAAGGTGAGAGCAGCCAGGGCTCCGACCCTCTCAGCCACCATTAATTTGTATTTCCGTGCTATAAATCTAGAAAACAGTGTGCCCTGCGCATTCTGTCCCTCTCCCCTGCCCACTTCCTGATTCCTCCCCTGCCCGCCTCTCGGACCTCCCAAGAGACCTGATTGGTTTCCGCCCCCTAATAGACAACCCAACTAGAGGCGGCTCCAGATAGTGTCTGCAGGTGTCAGCAGGACAGGCCAGCGGCCAGCCGTCAACCAGCAACGACTATCAAGGTAGGTGTGGCCTGGGTGGGGAGGAGAGCAATCACTCTACCCCAGAAGCCCTGCCACACAGCAAACCAGGCGACATTGGGATAGTACTGTGAACATTAGCCTGTGTCACACTTGGACAGTACTGTGAATATTAGCCTGTGCCACGTTGAGATAGTACTGTGAATACTAGCCTGCGTCGCACCTTAGAATTGTTTAACACTGCCTTGAGTCACATCTAGAGAGTTCCACTTTGTGATAGTACTGTGAATATTAGCCTGTGCCACATTGGGATAGCACTGTGAATATTAGCCTGCGTCGCACCTTAGAATTGTTAACATTGCCTTACGTCACATCTAGAGAGTGCCACTTTGAGATAGTACTGTGAATATTAGCCTGTGCCACATTGGGATAGCACTGTGAATATTAGCCTGCGTCGCATCTTAGAATTGTTAACATTGCCTTAAGTCACTTCTAGAGAGTTCCACTTTGTGATAGTACTGTGAATATTAGCCTGTGCCACATTGGGATAGCACTGTGAATATTAGCCTGCGTCGCACCTTAGAATTGCTAACACTGCCTTGAGTCACATCTAGAGAGTGCCACTTTGAGATAGTACTGTGAATATTAGCCTGTGCCACTTTGTGATAGTACTGTGAATATTAGCCTGTGTCGCACCTTAGAATTGTTAACATTGCCTTAAGTCACATCTAGAGAGTGCCACTTTGTGATAGTACTGTGAATATTAGCCTGTGCCACATTGGGATAGCACTGTGAATATTAGCCTGCGTCGCACCTTAGAATTGTTAACATTGCCTTACGTCACATCTAGAGAGTGCCACTTTGAGATAGCACTGTGAATATTAGCCTGCGTCGCACCTTAGAATTGTTAACATTGCCTTAAGTCACATCTAGAGAGTTCCACTTTGTGATAGTACTGTGAATATTAGCCTGTGCCACATTGGGATAGCACTGTGAATATTAGCCTGCGTCGCACCTTAGAATTGCTAACACTGCCTTGAGTCACATCTAGAGAGTGCCACTTTGAGATAGTACTGTGAATATTAGCCTGTGCCACTTTGTGATAGTACTGTGAATATTAGCCTGTGTCGCACCTTAGAATTGTTAACATTGCCTTAAGTCACATCTAGAGAGTGCCACTTTGAGATAGTACTGTGAATATTAGCCTGTGCTGTGCCACATTGGGATAGCACTGTGAATATTAGCCTGCGTCGCACCATAAAATTGTTAACATTGCCTGGAGCCACATCTCAAGAATGCCACTTTGAGATAGTACTGTGAACATTAGCCTGTGCCACCTTGAAATAGTACTGTGAATATTAGCCTGTGCCATATTGGGGTAGCACTGTAAATTATTAACATGTGCCACATTGGTATAGGACTGTGACTATTGGCCTGCGACGCACTCTTAGAGAATTGCTTAATGTTGCCATGAGTCACATCTAGAAAGTGCCACATTGGGATAGTACTTCGAATATAGACCTGCATTACACTTGGAGAGAACTGTGCACATCACCTTGAGTCACATCTAGTGAGGACTGTGACCATTGGCCCCAGCCACACTAAGAATAGAATTGTGAATGCTGGTTTAAGTAGCACCTACAGAGAACTGTGACCATTGGCCGGGCCCCATTAAGACAGAATGGGAATACCATCCAACACCACACTGAGACAGACCTCTGACAGAGCCAATGAATAGTTAGAGTTTCCCTGGCTATATAACCCCAAATAGACCATCCCTACTGCCACCAACTGCACATAGTGTGTCTCACCGTAGCCACATATTAAACCAGACACATGTTATGTAGCAATCATACCACCAGACAGCCCCCAAGCCTGTATTTGACAAACCCATCTCACCCAGACTAACGCAGCGAGACAGCCAGACTAAGCATGAAAGACCTAATGAACTGCACATGGGCTACCGCCCCTGCAACCGCAACCTCAAGCCCGAAGGAAACTCAAAGGAAATATAAACAGATCAATTTACAAGGAACGCGACCGCGCCAACCCAAACAAAAATCAAAAGGGAGAAACACTCTGACATCAACCCCACAACCGACCGCCAAATAACACAAAATGCCATGAATAGGACCACAGGAAAGACAATGGGCAGAGAGAACAAACCCAACTGAACGCCACCACAGATCCACACAGTGGAACGCACACCCATCGACAAGAACGAAAACAGAACTAGCGCCGGCAGAAGAGAAAAGTTCCTATACCTAACACCTTAGCTCGCAAATAACAACTCACTGGAATGAATGAACCCAACGAACGAATCAAGAAAGACCGACAACAAAACACAACCATGCAGAAGAAGAACGGACAAAGCTGGGGGGAACAACAACACGATCAACGCCCTAACCCCATATATCACCAAAACAAGAGGACCCACCCTTCAGCAGCCACAAAATCTAGAAGAAGAACCTGATGAATACACAAACCTTAGACTTAACCTAGAAGAAGGATTCGACGACGACACAAACACAACTGTACCAACAGCACAACCAGAGATCTAATGGAAGAAAGCCAAAACACTGACCAAAAGACAACACCGATAATGAAGCACAAACCAAATTATACCATAAAATTCCACTGAAACCTAATCAATGCAAGATCAATGTTAAAACACTCAAAAGAGATCTTCGACCTGCTGTGCGACAATGGTATCGACATCCTATTTATCACAGAAACATGGCTGGACGACAAATACAAAACCACACTCCAAAGCTGCCTCCCCACCAACTTCAAATGCCTACAGTTTAACAGGAAAAAAAGGAGGCCTAGCAATAGCATTCAAAGAACACCTGCAAATAAAAACAGACAAACCTGTAAACTTCATGAACTGCGAATCTATGGTAATACACCTAACAGTGAACCCAAAAACAAACATCAAATTCATACTGGTTTACAGACCACCAACATATGATGCAACCTTCGTCGACAACTTAATTGAAGCCATCACCAACATAGCCATCCAACATGAGCATCTGATAATCCTGGGGGACTTCAACATATGGTTCGAAGAAAAACACGCCAACTCGCAAAGATCAGGAAACACAGGGACCCATTTATCTGTTTGCTTCATACCTGAGGTAACTAGTGAGGTAACCAGGAAAAACCCCTCGATAAAACCAGTTTCAAGTGCAAACTCGGGGCCAGAACCACGGGAACAAACGGATATACACAACCTTGGGACATGGTGGGGTCGAGACTCAGACCCGAAATTTCATTTAAACAATGCGCTAAGATGCGAGGACACAGACGATGGGAGTGAGACAGGGAATACAGCCGTTGGGTCTGAGAAAGGGATCAAGCAGCGCAGAGGAGCAGATGCTTGAGCCGCGGGCCGGATCAAACCTACAGTGAGTGGAATACACCAGAGCAGGGTGACGGGACGGCAGAAATGCCGCGCTCCCATGAGTCGGCAGCCCCGCTGCGGGAAGACAGCCCCTCGCTGCGCTCCCATGAGACGGTAGCCCCGCTGCGGGAAGACAGCGACACGCCGCGCTCCCATGAGATGGTAGCCCCACTGTGAGAGGACAGTCAGCCCGTACCTGTGAACGGGACCCAAGATAAACACCCACAAATAAAAACACATGAGGCCGGCAGCCCCCTAGATACACACACAAACAAACACACTTACCTGGAACTCTGGGTCTCAACAAGGGCCGGACTAGACCCAGAGAATGGGAGTCAAATCCAGACAGCGTTCTCCTCCACGATGTCTCAAGAGGAAGGGGGCAGGGCTTGGAGGGGTATTTATAACCTGGGGAGTAAGACAAGTCATGATTCGTTAATGACAACCTGTGTATATAAACCAGAGTCAATAGAAGGGTTGTGTGTTTATTCTTGGTTTTGTTGCAGAGCCAACCAGATGTGGAGACAAGAGCTGCGGGAGGCTTATGGGCGTACGAGGACTAAAAGCAAAAGGCTATCCAGAGGTCCTTATTGCATTCCCTGCAAAGAACCAGGAAAAAGAAACAGCAGGAGACGGAAGAATTAGAGAGAGAATCCTTCTGTGCAATTTTTCTTTTCTCTTCATTATATTCTACCACATTTTTTTTTTACTTTGATTTGTAAGTCAAATAAAGACAACATTGCCTTTCAATTGAATCACTAATCGGGCAACTAACAACCATGAAACTACAACAACTGGTCAAAGGAGCAACACACTCGGAAGGGCACACACTTGACGCAATCTTCGCCAAGAAAAAGCTTACCACCACCGCACCACCGATACAGATACTTTCGAGTGACCATCTCATCATTCCATTCGTGATCACGCTACCAACTAAAGCTACCAACCAGCCCCTCAAACTCTCAACCACCACAAAATGAAACTGGAAAACCGTCAAAGCAAGCAACCTAATAGAACAACTGGAGCTGACCAAAGCATCCACATCCGAACTGGAGAAGGCAGACTTAGATGAAAAAACACACCTACTACATAAATGGATTGCAGATACAATCGAAAACATCTCCCCGGAAAAATGGTTTGCCCCCGAAAGAAAAAGAGCAATGGCAAAATGATTCACCCCACTACTAAGCACCATGAAAAAGAACAACAAGAAGCTGGAACTAGAACGGAGGAAAGAATATGACCAAGATAAGAAAACCCACTTGCAGAGATAAATCCGATCGTATAAGAAGGAAATTCAAAAGGCAAAGAAAAGGCATTATGATGACAGAATCACCAAAGCCACCAACACACAAAAATAATTGTTCAACATCATAAACGAAATGAGAAACCCACCAGGTTGCGACAACACTCCGATACCTTCACAGAAACTATGCAACGACCTAGCAGACTATTTCAAAAATAAAATCAACACATCTGACAAATCATACAATACAGACCAACCAATCATAACACACAACAAACCGGATCCAACGAGGAGTCAGAGCACAAACTCCAAAACGCCCTGCAAATATCAGTGGAGACATTCGTCAAGCTAGTAAAACATAGCAAGAAAACAGGCTCGCCCATGGATACTTGCCACCCAGACATCTACAAATCAATCATCACACAAGGAACACCATCTGAATATTACAGAAATCTCTTCAATCTGTGACTCGCGACAGGGACCGTACCACAAGCCTTCAAATCAGCACATATTAAACCACTTCTTAAAAACACAAGTGACGACGTGGAAGACCTCTCCAACTACAGACCGATTTCAAACATCCTCTACCCGGGAAAACTCCTAGAAACCTATGTATACAAACTAACCCAAGAACACGTACAAAAACATCAGTTGCTGGACCAGGCACAAGTTGGCTTCAGACCCATAAGAGGAACATAATCGGCCCTCCTATTCATCTGGGACAACCTAAAAACAAACGCCGACTCCAACACATCCTCAACCCTGATTCTGCTCGACCTCTCGGCAGCATTCAACACAGTAAGCCATGACACCCTCATAAAGAGGGTGTCATGGCTTCTCCAAACAAGGAGTTGGTGATAGATCTCTCTCTTCAACTGGGGCCTCCCTCTGGAACAGCCTCCCTACCCCCTTGAAACTTGAGGACAACCATCTCTTGTTCCGGAAGCACCTCAAAACCTTTCTCTTTGCTTCTGCTTTCTCTCCTCCTCTCCCCTGCTGATTTCCCAGCTGAAAAAACTGCATTGGTTACCTGGCCACCCTCTGATCTCGGGCCCAGGTCCCCTGCCTCGCCAGTTGCACACCTGCGCTGCCTTCCTGGCAACCCCTGCACTTGGGGACTGTTTCTGTATCCTTACAGGCCCACTTCCAGCACTTGTCCCCTGATGCCTGCACTTATCCTTCACCCCTGCACTTGCCACCTGTTGGCCGTACTTACTTATTGTTATTTATTCTATTATTCCATGTACTGCACTGTCCCTTCCCCCCTGCACTTTCCCCTTTCCCCCTTTCCTATGCACTTGCAGGATCTGAATGACACCAGGCCTAGTAGGATCGTTGTCTGTCTTCCCTCTGTTCCCCCTCTCTTGCCTTGTCGCGCCTTGAAACGCTTGTGTATAGGCACGTTATAAATGCATTATCATATCATATCAAGAGATTAAAAGATATAGGTATAACGACTTGGCACTACTCTGGATTAAATCATTCCTAGCTAACAGAACGGAAACCGTATAGATAAAGACCTTCAAATCCACTCCACGAGTTAACGACTGTGGAGTACCACAAGGATCCTCACTATCACCACTGTACTTCAACATCTACCAGACTCCACTAATCAAGATCTTCAAAAAATACAATCTTGCGTGCTACAACTACTCATACGACACTCAAATCATCTACAAAATCGAAGACACACAAACAGAACACTAAAATCTAGCAGAATGTCGAAAAGAAATCTATGACTGGATAAATGCCAACAACCTAACAATCAACCCAGGAAAGAAAGAAATCATGATTACATCCAAAAACCAAGAGAACAACACCTACATACCGTGGCCGATAGAACTAGGAACCACACCCACACCATCAAAGGTAGTCAAAAACCTGGCAGTCCTAATGGACAACGCACTAACCTTAGAACCACAAGTAAACGCGATAATTAAGAAATGCTTCTTCTTCCTTCACTCAACAAAAAGAATCCTACCATTCCTGTCCTTCACCCACAAAACACTGACAATTGTCGCCCTCATCATGTCAAGAATCGACTACG
Source organism: Ambystoma mexicanum (assembly GCF_040938575.1). NCBI lineage: Eukaryota > Metazoa > Chordata > Amphibia > Caudata > Ambystomatidae > Ambystoma > Ambystoma mexicanum. The sequence continues at coordinate 46,125,049 of NC_090940.1, forward strand.
CCAACAGCCTCTACCTCGGGATGCCGGAACACCACCTGAAGAAATTACAACGCATCCAAAATGCAGCGTCTAGACTCCTCCTCAAACTATCTAGAAGAGATCACATCACACCAGTGCTAAAAATGCTACATTGGCTTCCGATGAAACAACGTATCGCGTTCAAAACAATGTGCATAACACAGAGGGCAATCACCTGACAGGGAGCAGAATTCCTACAGAAGAAAATAACCATCTACAAGCCAACGATGCTCCTCAGATCAAGCAATGAAATCTGCCTGGAACCAAAGCCATATGCCAGTAAAAAACTAGGAGGCTCCTCTTTCTCCCACCTGGCAGCAAAAACCTGGTACAACCTCTCAAAAGAAATAAGAAACACCAAAGACCACCTAAAATTCAGAAAACTACTAAAAACCTGGCTCTATAACACCTCGAACCAGACGGAAGCAACTGAAACAATAAAACAGAAAATGCAAAAGAACAGGCTGACAGAACCCTTGACGGTACAGACAACACCTAAAACCGACAGAGGGGTGAATATTGCCAGTGCCACATTTAGATAGAATTGTGAATATTAGCTTGCAACACATCTAGACAGGATTGTGAATATTGCCAGTGTCACATTTAGATAGAATGGTGAATATTAGCTTGCGTCACATTTAGACATTATTGTAAATGTTGGCTTGCATTGCTTCTAGACAGGATTATGATTGTTAGCCAGTGCCACATTTAGATATAGTTGTGAATATTGGCTTGCGTCGTATCTAGACAGGATTGTGAATGTTAGCCAGTGCCGCATCTAGATAGAAATTAGGAGATATTCACACGCCACATCTAGAAAGAATTTGGAAATTAGCATGAATTGCATCTAGATAGCGAGACCACCAACAATCTCACCCTTCTGCATACACCTCTCAAACTCTAACCAAACACAACCACACCCCTGAAGCACAGCAAACGGCACAAGCTTCACTACAACGCAACAACAAAACGAATCACACATAGCTTTGCACAACAGAACATGACGGCTAAAAACCGAAAAGCACACCTAAGCTCAGCGAACAGTGCTAATCGAACTGAAGCTGCCAACAGCACATCACTGCTTTCTTGCACTTTTCCCGTTCGGTCCCACTGACTCACCCCACCACCTTTCCTTTTCAGATCCACTAGATTGCCACGGGACCACTCCGGTGGTGATAGTGCACGGTACAAATGTCCTTTAACATTAAAATTAACATGCCGGCAGCCACACAGCTAGCCTATTGGCCACTGACCATGAATCTGTGCACAAGTGACATTGACTGGGTGTTCTTGTTTCAAAGCTTGATATACTGCATAGAGTTCTGCAAATTGACTACTCTTCCCTTTTACCTGACGTTGTTTAGATATTTTTTGTCTTGGGATTATGACACTGCTTTCCAGTAGCACTCAGTTCCTATGTAGCGAGCAGAGCCATCAGTGAACTAAGCTTGCTCTGTTTGCTCCACTTTCAAATCCCCATAAGGTATTCACCATTTTACTGGAGACTCATGTACTTCTGTACCAGATGGACCCCAGCCGGCCCATAGGACTAGGGGTTTCCAAATAGCACTTTAAGATGAGTAGCAGTACCCTTGAGATGGATGGGGGTGCAGATTAATACTCAAGCATCAGATCAATACTGACAACTCAATAGTTTGGCAAAGGGAGTCTGTTTAATGACAAGTGCAAAATCTGGGAGTTCAATGAATATCAGCAATCGCTCGATCTTCCTTCTCAGAAAAAAAATAACACTTATACCAAAAACTCATCATCACTGACGTGTAACTCTTAAAACTTAGCATGCAACTTGATTGGTTCTAGGAAGGTAACTTTAATATAGGTACTATATCTGTATAAGGTAATGGGGAGAGGGGATTGGGTAGACAATGTCAGGTGGGGCAACTAAGCTATTCCTTCAAAATGACTATTGTAAACGTCACTAAAAGTACAACGTCTCATTGGTTCTACTAACTACAGGACCCTAGATTACATGGTCCACTATGATTGGGTTGGCATCAACCCCACTCATACTTTTCCACTTGCGCTTAGCAGCGTGCAGAATAGCTGGCCAGGTGCAGGGAGTTTGTCTGCCCCCCCCCCCCCAGCTTCCCTCCAATTATTGTTACAATCAATCATCAATTCAGTGGTCATGTGTCAATTATTTCTTTGTGGTTGGCCTCAAGTCTGCTTCTTGGTTTGGGAAGGTTAAGGCGTCTGTGCATGGCAACGGTCCATGCATAGGTGGGAAAGTTTCATCCCTTCCTGCTTGTCTGGTCACATGATTCCGACACCGTGAAATCGGCCTTTCCTGCATGTAATTTCATATATTTGATTTAATTCTGCCAGTCATCTGTCATCTGTGGCTTATCTTGACCTTTCTGAACAGGATACTCTGTTCTTCTTCTCTTTAATTGTATCCACTGTTGGCTTATTTCAGACGATGCGACCTTGGCTTCTTGGCATGGTTATCTTCGTCTGAGTTTCTCTCTGTCTTTAATTCTCAATTGGTTTGCTGCGAAACTCTCTTCTTGAGACCTTTAGTAACCTTTGGTTGATTCTGCTCTTGTGCGTAGTGGAAGTATACTTATATAAAGTGCTCTTTTGAGGCAGATATGTACAGGTGGCACTTGCCGCAATCTATCTTACTACTAAGCATAAGCAAGCCTCATGATTTCTGTGCTTCTTGTGGTTACTTTGCATATGTACACGTTTAAACTGACTGAATATCTTCAACGTGCATATGACGTAAGTTTCTGACATCTTGCCATCAATTGTTTCACTTTAGGCTTAGGATGTCACTTGTCCATGGTGTTTCGTCTCGTTTGTCTTTATTCTCAGGTCGTAATATCTTCTATATGTGAGTCAGTCTAGGTTCTTATGACGTCAGCATTCGTCTTCCTTCAGTATCTTCTTAGTTTCTTTGGGTATTACACTTTGACGATAGTCATTCTGTCTCATTTGTCGGTATGGTTTTCTCAATGGGTACCTTACTGTCCAGGTTTTCTTAGGTGTCAGTACTTCAACAGGTGCTGTTATTCTGATAGGTACTGGACAGAGCCCAACTGCGGCTCTCTGCTGGTTTATTTGCTCATCATACTCCACATATTTTGTCGTGAATGTTCCTAGTACTTCAAAATGGGCGTCAGGAGTTCGAATCATGCTTGGCACCTGCTCTACACTCCCTCCTCTAGGCGATTCATCGACCACTCTCACTTTTTCCTTTGTATCCACATTTATTTCATCCTCGGAATCCAAACATCGAGGTCTGAAGAAATATCTCTTTGGGGTCCACATTTTTATGACTCCCTTCAAGCTTCCTGCTGTTCTCACGTGCTCATCTTTGTGCAATGTCATTAGTTGACAATGTCCACTTGGACTGCAATAGATCCATCTTCATGATTTCTGTGTTTCCTTGGATACCAAAACTTTGTTCCTTCTGGTGCATAAATGCCGGCTTCCACAAAGTCTCTTATTTCTTCATCATTCAGGTCCTTGGGCTTCCATCCTGACTCGACATCAATCATGATCTTCACCCCTATGGCCTTTTTTGCAGTTTTCTGGCACTGAGATATTATTATCTTGATAACACAGAATCCAAGCAATATCGTCACTAGCAGGGCTCCTAGGAATTTGAATGCATCTGCCATCCATTGTGGAACCCATGAAAATAGTGATCCAAACCAGCTGTCGTCATCAACTTCGTCAACTTCATCTATCATCTGATTCTGTAGTTTTGTATTCTGCTATCATGTCTGCACGTGATAGTTTTGCAGGACTTGTCCCTTTCATTGCTGGATTGGGGGTGCTTGTCAATGCTGTCTCTGTTTGTTTATTCTCCAACTCCTTTCGTCTCTTTAAAAGTTCAGCTTTCTCCATTTGTCTTTTGGCTTCGCTTGGTGTGGAACGTCTCATCGTTGGTTGTCCAAACTTCTCCCATTTTTTGGACTTGGTTCTGTAGTTATTGACACTAGACCAGGTGTATATGCACTCATCGTTTGTGTGTGTGTGTTTTTCATTAACCCGTTCTCATGCTTGCTCTGCCGACCCTGTCTCCGGTGGTTCAATTTGTTTGTTACTACAAGTGTGTGTGTGTTATTGCTCATCACATCCATCTCAAGTTCACTCATTCTGCTATCAAACCTTCTAGGGACTGGAATGACTATGTAAGGTCTGGGCACCTTCGTGGGTTTCATGCGTACATTATTAGGTGGGTGCACTGGAATCAGAACGCTTTGTGCACCAATAAAAAATGCAGTTCGAATCATCAGTGACAATAAAACAATAATGAACACTGTGCATAGGTACATAATTCCTCTATAGGTTAATCTACAACACTTATTTCCGGGCTGATACAAGAGTCTCTCCTCCTGAGGGAGGACAAGATTACTATTTTGGTTGCCCATCTCGATCATTTAAGGAAGTAAGACTAACTCTTTAATACATTCTAGGTAATGTCATTATATCCAGGTTCTGCTGTTTCTGCTTGTAGGTTGCAGATACTGGAACAATTGTTCTCTTTGCCTGAATAATAGATTGTCTCTTGTCTCTGGAAACAGTTTTTTTTCATATGGGAAAATGTCAAATAAGGTAATAAGTTCAGCATAGGCAGGAGTGAAGTTCTCTGGCAACACTTTCTCGATCTGTCCCTCGATGGAAAGTTTACAATCTTCTTCAGTAATTGTGATGATGATTAGAAAGTTAGTCCTGCATTATAATACCATGCAAGAGCATGCTCATCTGTGTAGAGTTCGCTCGGTCTCTAATGAAAGTGAGGACATCAACACTGGCAAGTCTCCCCACAAGCTCTGGAAAGTCCTCAATTAGGTGAAAAAACACATTGCTTGCTAGTCTGCTATCTTCTGGTGACAGGGACATTTGTCTTGTCCTTGCTGTATTCCGGAAACAAAAGGAACTGCTCAGCAATCACGATGAGAAGCCTCCTTATTGTCTTTTCGTTTTCATGGTCCTGAAGAAATTCAGTGATGTTAGTGAGCCTTCCCACTAGCGACGGGTACGACCTCAATACTAACTCAAAGTAGATCAAAACATCCTTATTGATGTCACTACTGCGTGACACCATAAGTGAGTCAAAATAAGGTTTCTGTGTTAAAATAGTCAGGATACTGTATTCTCTTCCAATTTATGTGTCCTTGATCAAAATTTGGCATATCCTTTCTTATCAAGGATTCAGTATCCCTCAGTTCAATGCTTCAAAGTCAACAGACTATGTTGTGGCTTATACGTGTCATTTTCTTCTTCACCCTACAACTAGGATGCACAGAGTGTCCATGTTTTTATGTCCTTATCCCCTTATTGGCTCAGAGGAAATGTCCAAAATTAAGCCACAACTTTGCGCAAAAGTTCTTTGTCTTTGCCTTGCTAGTCATGCGTCCTTCTTCCTCGTCATGGATCTCATCTGCACGTGCTGTGGTTCTTCCCTGTTGTCTGTAGTCTCTACGCGTTGGGGTGAGGGCAGAGGGTCTTCCCCGATGTATGGCTTGATGTCACCCAAAAAGATCCAGGCTCTTCTTCCCTGTAACTTGACTGCAGAGGGAGTGACTTCCTCCACTCTGAAGGGACCGTTGAACCTTGGCTCATCCCACTTTTTTCTTGTGTGGTTTCTCACCAGGACTGTTTCCCCAGCGAACAATTGTGGTACACGTAAACCCTGAACTGGGTCTGTTGTGGTATCTCCTTCTGTGTTCTGTGCTGCCCTGCACCCTTTTTGTCATCGCTGCAGCTGTCCTGAAATTACTGTAAGACAAGATGTCATGCAATTCAAGTAATTTTGCATTTCTTATCCTAACACTTCCCCTGTTGGCTGAGCATCACATCTAGCTCTATCTCGGGGTGTTAGTGGCTTGTGCATCCTTCTGCCTGTCACAAGTTCACGTGGATTGAGATGGTGGTAAGAACCAGGCTGGTTTCTGAGCGCATACAGTGCCAGTGGAAGGCAGTGTAGCCATCCCTTCTTTAGAGTAAGCTTCAACTTGGCTATCATTTCCTTTAACAAGCCATTGAGCTTCTCGCATATCCAATTTCCTTGAGGATGATACACCGCAGAAAACTTGTGCTTTATACCAAGCAACAAGCTGATCTGTTCAAATACTGCGTTAACAAAGTAATGTCCATTGTCTGACCTCATTACCTCACATATTCCCCATCTGGGAAATACCTCTCTCACCAGAAATTTGGCCGCACAATTAGAGTGTGGGTGTGTGCATGGACCTGATTCTATCCATCTAGAGAATGGACACACCAAAACAGTTAGGTACCTGTACCCGTTACATACTTGAATCATATCGACATTATTGACATGCAAGTGCTGAAAAGGTCCATTGGGCCTTGGGATGACTCCTCTAATTACTCGTAGTGTATGCCCAGCCGTGAACTGTTGGCAGATCATACAGTTCACCATAAAAAATGCAACGTGCTCTGCCAAGTTCGGTATGAACCAGTCTTCGGCAATTGTCACTGATAGATTCTCTTTTGTCATGTGTGCTGGATAGTGTAACTGTTCCAGTGCTATTTTCAATAAGGCTATAGGCATCACCGGTTTACCAGTGCTGTCCTGTTGCCACAAGCTCTCAGAGGGGTTTAAAGAACACCCTTGCTGCTTCCAGAGGCTTTTCTCTTCCTGTGGTGCCTCCCCTTGGAGCTCGATTAACTGGGTTTTCTCCATATTACTGTAACTTTCAGGTTCACTTCGTGCAACAATCATTCTCTCATGCACATCAGTTATTTCCACATTCATTATTATTTCGTCTTTGTCCGCCATACGCTTGGCTTCTGTGTCTGCTGCTTGCTTTCCTCGTGAGATAAAATCTGTCCCTTTCATGTGGGCGGTACATTTCACGACCGCTATGCCCACAGGGAGTTGTAGTGCCTTAATCAACCTGTCCAATAAGGCTGCGTGCTACACTGGCGTGCCATCAGGGCGGAGGTAGTCCCTCCTTTTCCATTGCGCTAATCCTGCATGGACTGTTGATGTCACATAGGCGGAGTCACTGTACACCGTCACTTCCTGCTCTGCGTGATTCACGAGTGTGAGTATCAATGCCAATAATTCTGCAGCTTGCGCTGAATAATGAGATGGTAATCGTGCACTAATGAGTACTCAAAATTTGCCATTTGCTGTGTGCTTCATCACAGCGGTGCCTGTATACCTCTGCCCATCATTTTGATCGATTCTCGAAGAACCGTCAACGAAGACGATTTCTCCTTTTGCCAATGCATTTTCTTTCACTCTGTGAATCTCATCATAAAATTCTTCATAGTTCACGCAGTCATGTATTGGCTCTCCTTCAGTGACTGGCTCTGCTATAAACATAGCAGGGTTTACTATCTTACATCAAATTATTTTAATCAATGGATTTGATATGATCACTTCATAAGCAGAAGCTCTCTGAGATGGCAATGTGCCTTTTGGTTTCTCTAACATAGCAAATAATGCGTGCTCGAGGAACAACGTCATTGAGCATCCCATCACAATGGTTGTAGGCTTCTCTATGACGAACGGTGCGGCAGCTAAACTTTGTTCACATGGGAAATGACCTCTCATTACTGGGTCCAAACTCCCACTGTAGTATGCCAGGGGCTTGTACTCCAACGTGGTTCTCTGTGTGAGTACTGCCGTCATGACACTGCCATTTGTGTGTGAAAACAGGTAGAATTCCTCTGCATAATTGGGAATCCCTAAAACTGGTGCTGTGCAAATGGCCTTTTTTAGTTCGACAAACCCTTCTTCCATGGTCTCGGTCCACTCAACTTTCTCTTTCGTCACCTGTGCCTTCTTTAGGGCTTGTAACAAGGGCTTGGTATAAGAGCTGTAGTCAAAGACCCATGCCCTGACATAATTGCATAGTCCTAGAAAACTCTGCATTTGTTTTATCGTGTGTGGCTTGGCTGTGTTTAGTATGGTTTCAGCCCTTTCAGGGGTAACCCTTTTCCCCTCATGCGAGATCAGCTGGCCTATGTACAGCACTTCTTGTTGACAATACTGTAACTTCTCTTTGTCAACTTTATATCCTTTCACAGCCAATACAGTCAATAGCTGAATAGAATCGTGTCTGCACGTTTCCTCTGTCGTGCTGCAAATTAAGATGTCATCCACATATTGCAAGACAACACTCTCTAATGCAATATTGCTTAAGTCCATCTGCAGGACTCTGTTGAAAATCGAAGGAGACTCACAGTACCCCTAAGGTAACCTTGTACTTTTCAGACGCATTTGTCTGAACGTGAATGATGTTAAATCTTGCAAGTCTTTGTGCAATGGGATTGAGAAAAATGCATTTTTCAAGTCAATCACCGTGAAATATTTCGCCTCAACGGGTATATTACATAGGATTGTGGACGGGTTAGGGACTAGAAGGAACTCAGCCTCTACAATATCATTTATCGGGCGCAGATCTTGGATTAAACGCCAAGACCCTCCCTTCGATTTTTTGATAGGGTAAACTGCAGTGTTACATGATGACTCTGACATCACTAAAATACCCTGCTCCATCATAGCAGATATTGTTTTGAAAATCCCTTCATCTGCTTCCCTAGACATGGGATACTGTTGTGCTTTTGGTAAAATTGCTCCTGGTTTCAATTTAATCTTTACTTTTCCGACTCCTTTCAACAAGCCTACGTCATGAGGGCCTGTAGTCCACACTGAGACAGGCACCTTTGCCATGTCGTCGTCAAAATATTCAGGACATTTTTGTGCCAGCATCATTCTCTGGGGCACTTCTCTTTTGATCATTTTCACCCAATAAATGAGATTAACCTCAACTGTTGTTTAATCTACGCCTGTTTGTTCTTCAAACAGATCGTCATCAGTGACGTCAGTCAGTCTGTATCCTTCCTCAATGGCGATTACTGTGCACCATTGTCTGCCTTCGTCATTACAACCGTCGATCAACGCCATTTGTCCTCGCACTATGGCTGTGTGTATTGTCAAGGGAAACACTTGTCCCTTTTCCTCATGCATAGGTATTCTTGGCCTAAATAGAAACTCATCTGGGGTTCTCATTGGTTTGTTTGTTAGGGCTGGTAGCCATGACATTAATATACGCACTCCATATGCAAATATTTCTGGTTCTAATGGAACAGCTCTCATAGCTGTTTGTCCTGCGTATGCTCTAATTATTTTGCATATGTTCAAATAATGCATTCCTGGAGTTGAACATACTATGCCCTTCTCTGTGAACGAGATTGTCATGTTTAACTTCGTCATTAGGTCTCGTCCCAATATATTTAATAAAGCAGTGGCACCTTCATGTCACATTCTCCTGTGGAAACTGGAAGTTCTTTTGTAAAAGGAACACAACTTGTCGCTCCTGTGAAGCCCTGCGTATTTATGGCATCGCCGGACAAAGAAAACTTGCCTTCACAAGCATGTTGCACCTGTGTCAACTAAGAAAGAATACTCTTTATCTCCTGAAATGACATCTACCCTTGGTTCCTCCTGAGGGTTTGGTGTCACTGATAGGATAGAACACATCAGGTTTCCCAGTGAGCTGTCCTAGTCCATATATAACTTTGTCCCATGTTGAGTGAATGGACTTCCTCCATCACCAGTGTTATTTCTTATTCCAGAATTCAGTACCTGTCCTGTACCTGTTGTTTGTAACAGTTGCATCGGCGACTGTTGAGACAGTCCTTGTGGAAAATTTGTCATAGTCTGAGGTTGCAAGCTCTGCTGTGCTCCCGGTGCTTGCTTTTGCACCGTGTGATTTTGTGCAACTCCATTTCCACCCTGCTGTAAAAACACAGGTGGATTCACCATCCCTACTCTTCTTCCTTGGTCGTTTTGCACCATGCCTTGAGTTCTGCATGTGCGTGCTAGATGCCCTGTCAACCCAAACGTCTGACATATTGGCGGTGGTCTGATTATTTGCCCATTTGACATATCCTGATTGCCGTTTTACATGTTTTGAAAACCTCCCTGATTATCGTGGAAACCTCCCTGATTACTCTGCCATCCTCTTCCTTGAAAGCATCTCCCTCTGGGGTAAAACCCGTTATTGCCTTGATCAACCTGCCTTTGATTATTGACCTGCTGTATGTTTGATCCGTCTGTGCTAGTTATCATTGCCCCTTCAATGGCATATTTTGACAATTTCTTCTGCACTCATTTTGCCTCTTCAGCTTTTCGTGCAGCTTATTTTTTGCGATTTTTCTCTTGCAGCAGCCTGCAATAGTGAGCTATGGTGAACTGTATTTCAGACCACGGTTTGGCCTCAATTCCTACCAATTTCTTGAGCTGCTTCTGTACCTGATCTGGCAGCCCTTGGCATAATATATGGTAAAACACAGGTATGGATTTCCCCCAAGATTTGCGAGTTTCCAGCACCCATGCGTCTTGGAAATTCTGGATGTAAAGCAAAGGATCCTCTGACTCCATCATTTTACGTGTCATTATAGCTCCCATGTCTGAAGTATCCGGGTATAGCAATCGTAATGCTTTCCATACCGCGGCTCTGCAATTGTTAAACAGAGCTCCATCATGCACGGTATTTATTAATTGTAATCATGCCAGGGTAACCTGCATGTGTCGACACTTCGCCATCTCTATCACCAAGTATGGTGATTAAACGACCCTTAATATCCTCGACGTGTTTCCTCCCGTCATTTTTTCGAGCTCGTGTATCCATTTTCCAGCTCCCGATGTCAACATTGGAATCTTATTTTTCTGATTTTCTTGATCCATGTGTGGCCAGGGTATATACTGTAGCCTCGTTCCTCCTTTTTCGAGTAACGGGAATTGTAACACATGGCACTCCTTTTCTTCTCTCATCATTTTCCCATCCACTGCAGGGGTAATATTCCCGCATCGCTGTCTACCTGGCAATGTCCTTAGTCTGCTCACATAGGGTGGTGGAGACACCTCTCTCCGGTCTGATTGTGTGGCTGACTCTGATGTCTTAGGTGCAGATCCACTAGAATCTGAACATCTTATTCCCTTTCCTCTGGAGAAGCATTTTTCGCGTCTTCTCTCATCTTCTCTTTCCTCACATTCCTCTCTTTCTGCGTCTGATATTGTCTGTGCCCAACTCGTGCAACTTCTCTCATCTTCCTCATTCCTGTTTACCATCAACCTAAATGGGGACAGTTCTCGAATTCTACTACTTTAGGAGGCGTCCTCAGTGTCGTACAACTGAGTGCTCTCAAGAGGCTCGTCCTCTCCTTTCCCTTGGGGTACCTGTTATAGCCCCATTTCATCATATATTCTATCTATCGTCTCTGCGATGCTTCTGGTGTCGAAGTCATCTTCCATATTTGCCCTAGACGTGCCTGGTACTAAATCGTACTCAGGAAATAATTCTTCTATGCCTTCCCAGTCTACTACTGGATCAGGTTTTTTAACCTCCCTTTCCAGATATTCAAGATCCCATGCTCTCTGTCTTCGCTTACGTTCTATGTCATCATCGAACTCTCTGCTTCCTCGCTTCCTCTCTGACCCTATTTTCTTCTTGTTTCCTCACATCTCTGCGCTCATTTGGCCTTTGTATATCCTCATCCCATCATCTTTTTGTTCTCTTCTCTCATATCGTTTGTTGTTCTTCTTCTATTCTCCGTTGTTCCTGCCTGTCCTGATCATTAGCCGTTCTTTGCTTATGATCGCGTTTTCTTTCTTGCTCCTCACGATATAACTGCTCTCGTTTCTGCCTATCTATTTTCTTAGTTCCTTTGCCTCTCAATCTTTTTTCCTTTTCCTTCTCTTTCCTTTTTGAATCATCTTGCTCTCCCTTTTGCCTCATCTCCTCAATGCCTTTAACATCGAGTTTCAATAAAATTGGACCTCCCATCCATTTGTTCTGTGTGAATGCCATCTCATCAGTTGTCATGCCCCGTGCTGTCTTGCCTATGACCCGTAGGAAGACTTGGAAGTTGCCCTGGCGCCTTGCTCAACGCCATTACAGAATAAACTACGTCTCCCAGCATTCCGGGAAAAAGAGAGGTCACATGATTTGCCAGCAACGTCTGCGTCCTTCCGCATCATTATATGCAGCTCTAGGACACTGCTCGAGTGCTCCTTAACAAGTGCTTTTCAGGTTGTTAAGTCGCATTCTTGTTACTCTGTTTTCCTGTTAACCGAATCCAGTTTACCGTTTCTTGACTATGTTTTTGTGGATTACCCTTCACTGTTTCCTGACGCTCGGTTCCCTCCCCTTCTACTGCTTACCTGGTCTACTGTCGATACTCATATCTTCGGATAAAGAAGTAATTCAGTAGTGAGTCCTCTACTAGATCATGACAGATTAAGGAGCCTTATTTTTTTTGCCTATCGGAATGGAAACCGGGGCGGATTCCATGGCCACGCTTATGCAAGCATTCGCTGCTTTACGCACCGATATGGCATCTGCACATGTGACACTCCATCAATGGATGGATGTCCGACAGAGCTTTTTTTTAAACATTTTTTTTTATTTGTCGTATAATAGTAAAAAACCACTTATTGCCAATTTAAAATCAACATTGAGTTTGCAAATTCTTTTATCCAATTTTACCAGAGAAGACATGCCTTTAGAGAGGAAAGGAAGAAAACAAATAAAAAAGGAAAGCTTGAATTTCCCCAATGAAAACAATAAAGGAGAAAAAAGAAAAAGAAAAAAACCGTCTCCTCCTCCTCAGTTTTTAAGTTCTACCATTACATTTCACCACTTTCTTTAGGAAACATTTGTCCCAGTCTGCCAAACGCCTGTCTGGGTCAGGCCTAGTTTCAAAAGTACCTGACCCACTGCAATCGTCAAGGCGGTGTTTTGCCCCGAGATCAAGCGATTCCAGAAGTTCTTTGTCTGCAGACATTCCAGGCTATGAACACATTTCCCAAAGTACAGAATTCTTGTTTCCCAAGTTCCTTCTCATTCTAAGAGCAAATGGTGGAGATTTTGTTTATTTTGATTTGCACAGATTTTACAAAACGCTATTAAATTCAGGCTTTGTCTTCTGATGTATAAAATCCCGCCTGTATGAATTAAATTTAGGCGCGCCCTTAGAAAAACAGATCTTGATTCACTGCTTGGATGTTTTAGTAGATATTTAGGCCGATCTCCCAGTTTTTTTTCCATTACTAGGAAACTGATCTTTGGTTTTACAAGCCTCATTTCCGACCCTGTTTTTATCCAGTCCATTATTTCCAGTTCTTTCTTTACTTTCATGGGATTCTCTTTCAAAGTTTCTACAGATGAGTCTGCTCCTGCCAGGTTGTTTTTAGTTTTTGTATCCAACTGCTGGAGAATCTTGGAGCTGTCCATTTGGAGATGACACTTGAAATCTTCATAGAGGGAATTTTTTTGCGGGATTATCATTAGCCTGTATAAAGATATCAATCTCCAGGTTACTTGTTGCTGCAATGATTTCAGGCCAAGTTCGAACCTAAGGACCTGCATAGGAAGACAACTAGGCAGTCCCAGGGACCTCTTCCAAATCGACCTTCCACTTTTAGCCAGTCTATGTCCCAAAGCTTTGGTTGGGCCTCCAGTCCGTACAATATCACTGGTACTACTTTGGCGCTATAGTACCTTATTAATGGTTTCATTGTGAATTTGCACAGCTCAAGAAAGATCTTTTTCATCTGGGGTATTGTTTTCTCAACCTTAGATCTTATTTCTCATTCCACCTTGCTGATTGAAGGTGAAGCAAACAACGTATAGCCCAAGTAGACTAATTCATCTACCCTCGTAATCGCCTCGCCTTCAAAGAACCATTTGCCAAAGTTGATTCGCTTTTTCGGATTTTTCAACACCATAATTTTGGGCTTCCTTAGATTTACTTGTAGTCCGTTAAGTTTGGTGTATTCACTTAAGCCATTCAGTAGGTGCTGCAAGCCTATTGCTGTCCTATCAATCAGGACAATGTCATCTGCATAGGCGAGCCAATAAACCTTGGTGGAGTTGAATTTGGGACTTGCCATGGTCCAATTTTGGAGAAATTCACCCAGATCCGACAGGAAAAGATTAAAGAAAAAAGGGGCTCCCATGCATCCCTGTCGCACTCCTTGCTCTACACTGATTTTGTTCGAGAGATGAACAGCCTCATCTAGTCTAACCATCGGCGAGGTGTTTTTATGAAGCTCGATTAATATGGACAGGAACTTGCTTGGAAGACCCTACTTCCTCAATTTGGCCCATAGTTTCTCCCTATTTACCAGGTCGAAAACTCTGGAGAGGTCTACCCAAGCTCCATATATCAGCCCTCTCCATATTTTTTGGAGTGTTCTGTTAAGAGACTCAGGGTGATGCCATTTAATGTTGTCAACACCCCTCTTCTGAATCCTGTTTGGAACTTAGAGATGGTGTTATTTGATTTGGCCCAGTCCTCTAGCTCTAGTAGGAGGATCTGCATGAAAATCTTACTTTCAAAGTCCAACAACGGAATTGGCCTATAATTTTCAGGCTGGGATCTATCCCCCCTCCCCCCTTGAAAAATGGTATTATCACTGCTTGTTTCCAGGAAGGAGGAAAGCTTTTTTTCTCTAATATTTCCATATAGAGGGAATCAAGAAGGATCGCCAAGGTATTAACATTGTTCTTCAAAACCTGGTAAGTTAACCCATTAGGGCCTACTGCCTTAGATGTTGAGGCACTCATGATCAGTTTTTCTATTAGTTTTAAGTCAAAGTCAAGTTCCCACTTGCCAACATCCCTATGTTCTTCCAAGGTGGTAGACATATTCTTGAAGTTTTTTGTCAAATAGTCTATCCATCTCTTTTCAGGGACCAAATTGCATTGGATGTCGTGGTTGCCTGCTTTCTTTTCTTTACTGTTGATAATCGACCAGAAATTACGAGTGCTGTTGTCACAGATAGCCTCCAACATGTGTTCATTATCTTGTTGGTGACAAAGGACCTTTCTTGCTCGTGACCAATGCTTGTATATTTTAATGAGCTTTTTCTGTTCTGTTTGAAATTCCAAAGGATTCATGAAAGACTTCTTCAACCTTCTAACTTCACGCCTTAAGATCTTTTTTTGGATCCACGTCTTTTCATCAAATGAATATTGATGATGAGTTTCTTTTCTCAGGGCTCCTGCAATTGGGCGGTGCACCGACCAAATGAATGGTTTAAAGTAGTCAGGCTTACAATTCTCTTTTATTTCTTCTAATGTAATGAGATTTAGCTTCTCATTCAGATTTCGTCCCTCTCTTTTGTATTTCACCAAAACCGCTTTACCATTCCTCAGTTGTAAATCATGTGGATATTTTTCGATATGGGTTTCCACTGGGCTCTTTATTTTAACTTTTAGTCGAGCATGATCACTTCCTTCGCCCCAAATTAATTCCATAGATGTTTCCTTCATCTGCAGATTTTCAGAGACAAAGACGTAGTCTAATGTGGAGAACGAGTTTCCATGGGTCCATGTTGGCTTCGAAGGACAATCGCCATCTGTGGCGCCATTTAACATAAAGAGGCCCCATGAGTTCAAATACTCTGATTTTTGCCCATTTTGCCAGATTCTTCGTGTCTTGAGTCGGTATACACTGACTATTTAGGTCACCTCCCAAGATCACGCTGCCGTCTCCATGAAATGATGCAATCTTCTCCAATACCATTGACAGCGAACGATGGAACTGCTCCATACTGCATTGTGCTGGATTCCAATATATGTTCACTAAAACAAAGGAGAGAGGTCCCTGGGTGGATTGTAGCTTGGCTTCACAAGCCAATATACCCTCCCTTCCATTGTGCAAAAGTGTAACATTATTACTGAAGGAGTTGTTAATTCCAAGCAGCAGGCCACCCGACGGTTGTCCTTTGGGTTTCTGACTAGCCGAAGTTGCTGACTTAGCCCTAACTTCAGTAGGACTTGTGTGAGAATCTCTGGGAGTGCTGCTATGGTACTGGCCTTATTGTCTCCAGAATTTTCCCGATAAGATCCTTCTAGATGTTGATTTGAGCTTGCCACAGCTCTTAAGCTTGATCCTTCGGGGGCAAGGCTCTCCCTGTTTTTTTCAATACATACTTCGCATGGAGGCTCCTCAGAAATCAACAAATTGATTTTTTCCAGTTCATTTTTGTTGCTTTTGATAGCTTTCGATGCTTTTTGTGATGAGAAACCCACCTCTGCTATTTTACTCACATTTCTGTTTGGAAACGTTACAAATTCCAAGTCTCCAGTGCCAAACAAGTAGAGGTTGGGGATTCTTTTAGTATAGTCCAAAATAGCACTTCTGCATAATGATGTATGTTTTGGTATTTTATTCAATGCTTTTAGCCAGAGCCTTGGAACAGCATATTCTTGTATTTCTGAGTCTTCCTCCAGAGATTGTTCAAATGAGTCCACTTCCAATTCAACTGTCTCATTCTGATCTTTAACTTTTTCTTTCAAAGCTTCGGTCAGTACCTTCATTTTACCCTGGCCATTTTTAACTTCATCCAGTAGTGGTATATTTATGTTTTTCTTAGTGTCTCGTTTTAGAAGAATTGGTGCAATTTTGATCGTTGCTTCTGTTGTTGCCTGTGATATTTTGGGAAAACTTCTGTTCTTATTTCCCCAAAATATTGGGGCCCAAAGTGGGCCTTCCTGTGATGGACAGCTTGAGGTTGATTTCATCCTTCCCTTCATTTCTCTCCTCCCAGTTGGGTTTATGCTACTCGTAGCTCATGTCGACGAGATGTTTAATGGGGTTCCTTGATGCTATGCAGAATCTGTCTGAAGACCAACACTTACACTCATGATCTTAACTTTTGGCGAACCTTGCGTATCAGTTTCCCCAATGAGTTTC
The DNA here is from genome assembly GCF_040938575.1 of Ambystoma mexicanum. Classification (NCBI taxonomy): domain Eukaryota; kingdom Metazoa; phylum Chordata; class Amphibia; order Caudata; family Ambystomatidae; genus Ambystoma; species Ambystoma mexicanum. Next base: position 46,141,786 of record NC_090940.1, read on the forward strand.
TGAATCCCTTCTGTACTTGAACCTTTTATATTTCCAATTGTTATGTCCGAGCTATTTGGGTCTTTTCCTTGGGGGTCTTTCCAAGAGGTAGTATTCGTTTCTTTAAATGCTAGTAATTCCTCCTCAGAGTTTTTTGCCTTTTGGATATCTAGCAGATCTTTTTGTTTTTTTTGTTTTCGCAAGGTAACTGGGAATGCCGTTGTGCTGTTTTTTTTCTCATTTCTTTTTTCTTTGCTTTCCTTCTTCCTTTGGACAGCTGTTTACCAGGTACCAGCCATTCAGTAGAGCATAATTCTTGCCCGCTGGGCAAGGCCTCCTGGTTGTTTACGTGGGACTCACGTTCTACCACTTCGCCTTCTTCCACAACATGAATTCTTCCAAGACTGACTCCGAAAGGGGGGGTGTCATCAAACTGACTACTTGTCTTCTCCCCCTCTCTAAGAGTTTCCAAGGACCCAGTCGCTGTTTTCTTCTCAGACTTGATTATGTATAGAATTTCTTCAAGCAGACACTTTTGTTTATCTTCCTCCTCTTTTTTTTTAGCAAGTGACCTTTCTATCGCTGAAAGGTCTAGGCCTTGTTTAGCAAGTTCCACTCTCAACTCTCCCAATGATGGTATGATAACTGTGTTAATTGATGTAGTCAGCCCCACTACTATGGAGTCCACATTGGTTAGGTCTTTGGTCATTTCCAACTGGTTGCCTGTTTGTATTTGTACTTCCAATTTCAGTTGCTCAAAGACATTCACCAGTGAGTTTAGGACGAAATTCAATGCTCCAAGAGCAGTAGTACTTGGCTCTTTTGGAATGTCTTCTTCTAATGAGTAATTCGCCTCTTGGGCTGCCTCTAGCATAGAGCCATTATTTTTTCCCTCATGAATTTGTGTTTGTGAGAGAGTTTCCTCCTCATGAACCTTCTCCACATTTGCTGCCTCCCTTTCTGGTACAGCAGTTGCTTGTAAGGGAAATTGCATAGAGGGCTCAAATATAGATGTACATTTGATTACGTCATTATCTAGAAGTTCTACGTTGCCTCTACTGATAGCGTTTTCACTTTTGCTTCGTTTTTTCTTGCCAAAGTGTTCGTCAATCTTCCTTTGTATCTTATTTGTAGTAATGGTATATCCCAACCCTTTTTCTCCATGACTGTATTGTGTCAGACGGAGTGCTACTAGCTGGCAAATAGCCCGAAGGACCAGAATGAATCTGCGCAGAAGTTACATTAGGCTGAGGGTGACTTATTATAGGTGCATTGTTTACTTGCATCTCTTGATTTTGGTTTTGTGGCACATCAGAATAGGAGCCATCCCACTCAGGACACCTAATGTCGTCCTGCAATGCGTTACTTCGCAGTTTCATTTCTCCTTTTTCTGTTATGTTGCTAGGATCGGGATAGGAATTAATTGTGATCAGATATTTCAATTAAATAGCCACTGGCTGTCCTTTCCTTTTATTTCTTGTCCACCAAGCACCTGTGGTGTGTGCTCTTATCCCGTTATAAAGTGTTCAGTGTTACTGACCACACTGATTTTCAAGAGCTGTGAGCAGAATTTTAGTCATAAAATTTCTAAAAATGGTTTCTATCCGATTTTCTGTCTGATTCTATCTGTAGAACGCTGTTGGCGTCCCTCACCTACACTCCACAAAACACTTATGAGCTTTAGGCTATGGGCTTTGTGACAACATTGGCAGCATTTCCTGCTAATGGGAGACAGCCAACAGCACAGCACGCATTTAACGTTTGTGTCAAAGTGTTGAGGTTTTACCTTATTACACTGTTGCACTGTGAACAGCTCATTCACCAGCCTTCAGGCTCCTAGTGCTGCCCTGAGGTGCGGTGTGTTCAGTATGTACCGAGCTGTGGAGCCGTAATGCTGTGATGCTGTTGGGTCTTCCGGATTGTGCCCGGCGGAGGCGCGGCATGGCTCAGCTGCTCCAGTCCCGTCCCGCTCGGCTCAGCCCAGCACAGCTAAGCTAAGCCAACTCGGCTCCAACTCGGCAACTGTGCCCCAGAGCGGAGAGCTGGAAAAGTGCCGAAATCACGCTGCGAAATCTCCGAGTTCCGCAAGCCAGCTAGAGGAAGGGACCTTGCCACGTAACACGTAGCACGTAACAGCAACAGCAACAGTCGGAAGTCAAGAATCAAGCCACACTGACGCTCGTATTGGAAACACTGAGCCCAGCCGTCTCTGATTCCTGAATTTAGATGTGCAGAGCTTTGTGCACCCTCTACCTCCTGATGAAGAGTTTGGAGATGCTGCAGCTGCTGCACCCCCTCCGGTTCAACCTACTCCTCCCCCTGCGCCTGTGGTTCTTCCCAGGCCTTTTCCGTTGGCTCCTCCGGAGCGTTTTTTGGGTGACTCCAAGTCTTACCGGACATTTATCAATCAGTGTCGCCTGCATTTTTTGTGCCGCCCATTGGCCTTTCCTGATGCTACTACGAAGGCTGCTTTTGTTCTATCCCATTTGGGAGGGACAGCAGTAGCCTGGGCCAACCCCTTGTTGGAAGCCGATGACCCTGCATTATATGATTTCGAGGCCCTCCTACAGGCCATGAACTTAGTTTTCGATGCTAGGTATAAGGCCCAGGCTTCGGACTTGGAGTTCTTAGTTATCAGCCAGGGTAAGCAAGGACTCTTACAGTATCTCGCTAGGTTTAATCAGTTGGCTGCAGAAACAACCTAACCCGAACAAAAGAAAGCAGCCGTCTTTTACAAAGGACTCTCTGAGGAACTAAAAGACGCTCTGTCCATTGTGCCCTCTATTCCATCAGGATTTCCAGAGTTGATGGAATTAGTCCTGCAAATCGATGCTAGACTGCGACAACGTAAAGGTGAGTGCAGAATGCCAGAGTTGCATTCTTCCAGACCTGACTCGCCTTCTTCCGCCTCGCCGGGAGATCCGGAACCAATGAAAATCAGGGCTGTGCGAGGTCCGTTGACGAAGTTGGAGCGGGAAAGATGGTTAGTAAACAAGTTATTTTTCTATTGTGGACAGTCCGGGCATTTAATTTGGTTGTGCTCCAAGAGACCCCAGAAAATGGCTGGAAACGCCATGACCCGTCCTTGAACCGAACCAGCAGGATGAGCCTGCCTTTGGATGGTTCGGAAGGGACCTCAATGCATATTTACCTATGTATGCGTTTAACTGTGGCAGATGGGGTATCTTTTTCTTGTCCTGTTATGCTGGACTCTGGCGCAAGCGGCAACTATATGGATATGATATGATATGGCATTTGTAATGCGCCTATGCACAAGTGTTTCAAGGCACGATATCCATTTTGCTAGGGATCACGGATTGCCCACTTTCTCAAAGTCTTCACCGGAGGAGGTCCACGCTATGGATGGATCCTACTTGGTGTCAGGACAGGTGACCGAGATTACTGACTCGATTCTTATGTCCACGGAGGAGGGACATTCGGAATGGATTACTTATTTCAGAATTGTTGGATAGTGTTTTTTCTTCCACTATCTTTCCTAAACTTGATTTAAGAGGTGCATATAATCTGGTAAGGGTTAGGCACGGTGACAAATGGAAGACCACTTTCAAGACCAAGTTCTTAAATATTGTGTAATGCCTTTTGGGCTATGTAACGCCCGGGCTACTTTCCAACACTTTGTCAATGATATTTTTCGGGACATGTTGTATTTATATGTCGTAATCTATCTGGATGACATCCTGATATTTTCTGACACCCTTCAACATCATGTACAACATCTTATCTCTGTCCTACAACGCCTCCGGGAGCACTCACTTTTTGCTAAACTAGAAAAGTGCGTTTTCCATGCTCCTTCAGTGGAATTCCTTGGTTTTCGTATATCCACAGAAGGGATACACATGTGCTCTTCCAAAGTGCAGGCAATACTGGATTGGCCTGTTCCTACTTCAGTAAAGGCATTGCAATCCTTCCTTGGTTTCTCAAACTTTTACAGATGGTTCATCTCCTCCTTTTCGGAAATTGTGGCCCGCCTTACTCGTCTCACTAGCCCCTCTGTTCCTTTCTGTTGGAATCATCGGACCCAAGCGGCTTTTCAAACCTTAAAGGAAGCTTTCACGTCTGCTCCAGTCCTGCAACATCCAAATCCTTCTCTTCCTTTTATTGTGGAAGGCGATGCACCTGCCATTGCGGTGGGGGCCATCCTTTTGCAGATGTGTCCTGCCACGCGACAACTACATCCAGTGGCTTATTATTCTCGATCTTTGTCATCAGCTGAACGCAATTATACCATCATGGAAAGGGAATCATTGGCAATTCGAGACGCTTTCAAAGAATGGAGGCATCATCTTCTGGGTGCCCGGCACCCGGTTATTGTCTATACGGATCATTGCAACCTGCAGGCGTTATCCCATGCTAAGTGTACCAACGCCCGACAGATTCGTTGGCATTTATTTTTCACTTTGTTTGATTTCACTTTCACTGGGTCCATTACATGGTAAGGCTGATGCGCTATCCTGCATTGTGGTTGATCTGGACACACCAAAACCACCTATCCTACCTACGGGGTCAGTGGTGTGTGTTTGTTCCGTTTCCCCTTCACTGTTGGACTGCCTCAAGAAATGGGCCAATGATCATGTTCTTTCTCTTGAAAGTCTAGGGGTCAGGCTTGTTTCGGGTATTCCCTATGTGAAAGATGGACTGTATCTGCCTGATATTCATACCAGAGGTATGGCTTTAAAATGGTCACATGAAGCACAATTAGCTGCACACCCAGGTCAATCAAAAACATACAACCTATTTCATCGCTGGTGTTTGTGGCCAGGTATGAAAAACGATGTTAGCCAGTACATTTCCCAGTGTGCAGTTTGCGTGCAGTGTAAAAAACCACCTGGTAAACCAGTTGGTCTTCTGATGAGAATTCCCCTTCCTCCATACCCATGGCATACCGTGACTCTTGACTTCATAGTTGAGTTACCAGTAGTCAAGAACATGTCAACCATCGTGGTTGTTGTTGATGTCTTTACTAAGATGGCCCGCTTCATCCCCTGTCAAGGTATTTCTTCTGCCACTCGTTTAGCATCCTTATTTTTTGATCATGTGATACGGTTTTTTGGACTCCCTACGGTGATGATCTCTGATCGTGGCGCACAATTCATGTCTCGTTGTTGGCGGGCCCTGACTCGGTCGTTAGGTGTTGATGCACGTCTTTTTTCAGCATATCTTCCTCAAACTGACGGACAAACAGAGCACACCAACGCTACGTTGGAACAATACCTCCGTTGTCTATGCCTGCAACATCAGGCAAATTGGCACTCGGAACTTGGTGCGGCCGAATTCGCCTACAACAATTTGAGGCATTCTTCTATAGATTGTTCACCGTTTTATGCGTTATACGGTCAACATCCTCGCTCTCTTCCGCCTGTATTACCCTCTCTGGAAAGGGTTCCTGCAGCTCACGATATACGGGAGACTCTAGTGTCAGTTCACAAATCGGTCTCTGAACATCTACTCACGGCTCAATCACGGACGAAAGTTCAGGCCAATAGACGCCACTCTCCAGCTCCCTCTTATCACTCTGGCGATTGTGTGTGGCTCGCTACAAAGCACCTTTCCACACATGGTAACCGCAATTTGTTGCCATGTTTTGTAGGCCCTTATAAAATCACACGTTGTCTTAACCCAGTGGCTGTGCAGTTGGATATACCGGCGCGTTGGAGAGTACGCCCTGTATTCCATGTGTCCCTGCTCCGTCCTTATACTCCTGAGATTCGCCTTCCCACCCCCTGCTCCTCTTTCTGTACAGGATGAAGATGAGTACGAGGTTCAGGCTATTTTGGATACTTGTCTTCGCCATTGGCAGGAGGTTCTACCTGGTGGACTGGAAAGGATGCGGCCCACAGGAAAGGTCTTGGAAACCTGCCTCTTATTTGCATACCCCTCGCATATTGCATCAGTTTTGGCAGCTCCATTCTCGGAGTCCACGGGGTGGCCGCTCTTTGCGGGGGGGTACTGTCATGCCCCGTGCCGTCTTGCCTATGACCCATAGGAAAACTTGGAAGTTGCCCTGGCGCTTTGTGCAACGCCATTACAGAATAAACTACGTCTCCCAGCATTCCAGTAAAAAGAGAGGTCACATGATTTGCCGGCAACGTCTGTGCCCTTCTGCATCATTATATGCAGCTCTAGGACACCGCTTGAGTGCTCCTTAACAAGTGCTTTTCAGGTTGTTAAGTCGCATTCTTGTTACTCTGTTTTCCTGTTATCCGAATCCCGTTTACCGTTTCTTGACTACGTTTTTGTGGATTACCCTTCACTGTTTCCAGACACTCGGTTCCCTCCCCTTCTACTGCTTACCTGGTTACCGGACTTCGGCGCTTCCAACGGACTATGTTTTCACCTACTCCTAGTTTGGATTGTCATTGTTTCTTAAACTTGTCATCAGCCGAACACTGCTGGGCTCTGCTGTATTATACCCTTCACTCCAGGCTCTCCGGGAGTACAGCCTGCGGTGTTCGGAGACTCCGGTTTTTGCTACCCGCATGCAGCACCGCTTTCATTTCCTTCACCCCACTAAGCAACTTCTCTACCAAGTGACATTGGGACGCTCTGCTGAATCGTTACTTGGTCACTTCCTAGATTTCACATTACAGGGCTTTTTGAAACACTCTTGGGACACTCTGCTGAGGGTTCCTGACCTTCACATAAGGACACTCCTTTGGGATTTCTTTTGGGACGCTTTCCTGTTTACCTGGGATTTGAACACTGGCTAGTTAGTCGCGCCCTCGTGCCGCCCGGGTAAGCTAGTTTGAGACTTTTGGCTGGCTTTGGGAACTGTGGAACACTTATTCATTTGCTACATCCTTCACTTCTGGAATTCAGTAGGTTTCCCGTCCTTTTCTCTATCATTGCAGATAAGAGTGGGGTTGCTGAGGGTGGTGCGGCTGGGACACACTGGCTGAAACCTTTATTTACGGTATTTATACTTTTGTGTTTTTTCCTTAGCTCTGTTACTGCTCCTGACTTTTCACCCAAAAGCTCGGCCTGTCAGGTGTTTCTAGTCCTGCAAGCTGTGATCTTGGGGGGAAGGTTTATTTTGTCATCGGTCTACTGTCGATACTTATATCTTCGGATAAAGAAGTAATTCAGTAGTGAGTCCTCTACTAGATCACAACATCAGTCCTGTCCTTATCTCCTTTCAATCTCTTTCCCTCTCTACCCATATCTGGAGATGTACTTGCTTGTGCCTGGTCTCCTTTTTCTTTATCGCGTCTCTCCTTGTCCCTTGGGACTTTGGAGGTAATATCTCTGTCTCTGTCTTTCTCTGGGCTTTTGTCACTACTTTGCGTAGGTGACTCATATGCTGGGTTGCTATATCCCGTGGCTGCTTTAATCTCCCTCAATGTGTATAATCCTTCATCTTTACTGGCTTTGCTTTTTGTTTCAGATGGGGTGGGTGGCGCAAAAGGCGTTTCACCCCCCTCTGTGCATATGTTAAGTATCCAATCTAACAGTGGCTCCTCCTCCTTTTCCTCTTTGTACATCTTCCAAAGCTCTAAACTAGCTGTGTGTTTAACCTTTTGCCAGTATACATGGCGTGCAAATATGTTGTCATGTGTTGCAGGACCGTTTTAGATAGCGATCCGCCTTGGGGCCATGGCATAAACATTTTGTGGGCGGTTCCTTTAACCCATTCTGCACTCTGCTTCTTCAGCTTAGGTGCATGTTTTGGCAACTGTTTGCACAAGTGTATTAATGGGGATAATGTCTTCCATGTTTAAATCTGTTTATCCTCTCCTCATATAACACTTTGTTATGCTTTACGTTTCTCAAACAAAATCAACAATATGAGCGCGCACCAATCGTCGCAAGCTGCAACCCTGTTTTTTCACAAAAAACGTACTTTTACTTTTTCAAACAACAACCATCAATTCATGCCATACAACATTTTGTCTATTCAATCGCACAATTTTCATGCTATTTCCCCCAAAAATGTTCTTACCTCATGACGTCAGAAAAAGAAAAACACAAGACAGACACGACAGACTAGACAGACTCTGGCCGGCTACATAAATCTCATGCCATCTGCTTCCTCAGATGCATTTCTGCCCCTATTATTATTCCAACATGGAATGTAAGCCCATTTCTTTCAGATCGCCTTTTTAATCGATTCTGGTTGCCTATATCGTCCTATTCATTCAGGACTTTAAATGCAGGCTTCTTCTAGCACTATATTAAAACCTAGGTATCTGGGCGTATACTCCTCTCTACTCTTGGGTATCCTCCGGTTATCTCTCTCTATTCTCTCGGGTATCCTTGAGTCAATATTTTCCCCTTCTATATACATTATACTCTTACTCTGTCGTTATTTTTGTCCCTCCTCCCTCTGTTACCTTCCCTTTACTTGTTCTACGGCATACAACTTTTTGCCAAAACATTTAGTCTTTTTCACTCACCGCTCGCATTTTTTTTCTCTCCGGAAGCTCACGATCACCGTCGTTGTTACCGCCTCTCCTTGCCGTTCGTCCGATTAGCTGCTCGTAGAAGTGGGAAGGGGTTTATGGGGGAAAGCAAAGGTTCCTTCAGACCTAACCTTCAGGGTTTTTACTTTACTAACCACTATCTACAGGGATCCTCTTGTTCTACTCAGCCAAATGGCAATGGACTTTTGATATTGCTGAGGACCCAGAGTTACTTATGTCGATGGCCAATGGATGTCCTGTCTAATCGATTCTAATCGAACCATCAATCTCTGCTACCAAGTGTACCAGATAGACCCCTGCCGGCCCATAGGACTGGGGTTTCCAAATAGCACTTTAAGATGAGTAGCAGCACCCTTGAGATAGATGGGGATGCAAATACGTACTCTTGCACCAAATCAATATTGACAACTCAATAGTTTGACAAAGGGAGTTAGTTTAATGACAAGTACAAAAAACAGGGAGTTCAATGAATATCAGCAATCGCTTGATCTTCCTTCTCGCTTCAACTCCAATTAATTTCAGAAAAAACATAACATTAATACCAAAAATTCATCATCACTGACGTGTAACTCTTAAAACTTAGCATGGAACTTGATTGGTTTTAGGAAGGTAACTTTAATATAGGTACTGTATCTGTATATGGGAACAGGGAGAGGGGTTTGGATATACAATGTCAGGTGGGGCAACTAAGAACTTCCTTCAAAATGGCTACTGTAACGTCACTAAAAGTACGACGTCTCATTGGTTCTACTAACTATAGGACCCTAGATTACATGGTCCACTATTATTGTGTTGGCATCAACCCCACTCATACTTTTCCACTTGCGCTTAGCAGCGTGCAGAATAGCCAGTGAGGTGCAGGGAGTTCGTCTGCCCCCCCCTCAGCTTCCCTCCAATTATTGTTACAATCAATCATTACTTCAGTGGTCATGTGTCAATTATTTCTTTGTGGTTGGCCTCGAGTCTGCTTCTTGGGCTGGGAAGGTTAAGGCGTCTGTGCATGGCAACGGTCCATGCGTAGGTATGAAAGTTTCATCCCTTCCTGCTTGTCTGGTCACGTGATTTCGACACCGTGAAATCGGCCTTTCCTTCAGGTAATTTTGTATATTTGATTTAATTCTGCCAGTCGTCTGCCATCTGTGGCTTATCTTGACCTTTCTGAACAGGATACTCTTTTCTTCTTCTCTTTAATTGTATCCACTGTTGGCCTATTTCAGACGATACAACCTTGGCTTCTTGGCATGGTTAACTTCGTCTGAGTTTCTCTGTCTTTAATTCTTGATTATTTGCTGCGAAACTCTCTTCTTGATACCTTTAGTAACCTTTGGTTGATTCTGCTCTTGTGCGTAGTGGAAGTATACTTATATAAAGTGCTCTTTTGAGGTAGATGTGTATAGGTGGCGCTTGCCGCAATCTATCTTATTACTAAGCATAAGCACGCCTCACGATTTCTGTGCTTATTGCGGTTACTTTGCAAATGTACACGTTTAAACTGACTGAATATCTTCAACGTGCATATGACGTAAGTTTCTGACATCTTGCCATCAATTGTTTCACTTTAGGCTTAGGATGTCACTTGTCCATGGTGTTTCGTCTCGTTTGTCTTTATTCTCAGGTCGTTATATCTTCTATATCTGAGTCAGTCTAGGTTCTTATGACGTCAGCATTCGTCTTCCTTCAGTATCTTCTTAGTTTCTTCATGTATTTCACTTTGACGATAGTCATTCTGTCTCATTTGTCGGTATGGTTTACTCAATGGGTACCTTACTGTCCAGGTTTTCTTAGGTGTTGGTACTTCAATAGGTGCTGGTATTCTGATAGGTACTAGACAGAGCCCAACTGCGGCTCTCTGCTGGTTTATTTGCTCATCATACATCACATATTTCAGCGTGAATGTTCCTGGTACTTCAAAATGGGAGGTAGGAGTGTGAATCATGCTTGGCACCTCCTCTACACTTCTGTCACTTCTTGTGGTATGTAATATACGGGTAGTATATTAGACACTTGCTCATGTAGTTTTGCAACCCCACCCTTTCCTGATTTGGTGCTGTCTTGAATGTACCATTTCCATTTCATTATACTGACTTCTTGGGCGTGACCTGTCCTGTGTGTTTTAGGAGAGCTCAACACCCACTGCATAATCAGGATTTCGTGCCGGATTAGTACATCCTGACCCACTGTCAGTTTGGTCAGTATCAGTAAGAGCCCAATAACATGCAAGCAATTGCTTCTCAAATGGAGTGTATTTATCACCCGCTTCGGGTAATTTGCCACTCCAAAATCCCAAGGGAACTTGTTATTGGGCCTCATTACGGGTCCGGCAGTAACCGTGCTGGTGCTTACCGGCAGGTTGCCGCCAGACCCGTAATGATTTACTGGCGCCTGACTTCCGGGTAACACCGGGGGATTACAACCCTGGCAGACCGGAAAGTCAAGCACCTGTACAATGTTGGTCTCTCTGGCTGCTTTATGGGTGTCTTGTGTCCTCTGCTGTGTCTCTGACTGCATTATGGGTATCTCAAGTGTTCTGCTGGTCTCTCTGGCTCCATTATGGATGTCTCATGTACTCTGTTGGTCTCTGTGGCTGCATTGTGGGTTTCTTATGCGCTGTAGTGGTCTCTCTGGCTGCATTATGGGTGTCTCATGTCCTCTGTTGGTGTCTCCGGCTGCACTGTGGATGTCTTGTGTGCTGTGTTGGTGTCTCTGGCTGCATTATGACTGTCTTGGGTGCTCTGTTGGTATCTCAGGATGCATTATGGTTGTCTCATGTCCACTGGTGGTGTCTCTGGCTGCATTATGGGTATTGCGTGTGCTCTGTTGGTATCTCTGGCTGCATTGTGGGTGTCTCATGTGTTCTGTTGATATCTCTGGCTGAATTGTGGGTGTCTCGTGTGCTGTGATGGTTTCTCTGGCTGCATTGTGTGTGTCTTGTGTCATCTGCTGGTCTCTCTGGCTGCATCTTGGTTGTCTCGTGTGCTCTGTTGGTTTCTCTGGCTGCATTATGGGTGCCTCGTGTCCTCTGTTGGTGTCTCCGGCTGCACTGTGGATGTCTTGTGTGCTGTGTTGGTGTCTCTGGCTGCAATATGACTGTCTTGGGTGCTCTGTTGGTATCTCTGGATGCATTATGGTTCTCTTGTGTGCTCTGTTGGTCTCTCTGGCTGCATTGTGGGTGTCTCATGTGTTCTGTTGATATCTCTGGCTGCATCTTGGTTGTCTCGTGTGCTCTGTTGGTCTCTCTGGCTGCATTATGGGTGTCTCTTGTCCTCTGTTGGTGTCTCTAGCTGCATTGTGGGTGTCTCGTGTGTTCTGTTGATATCTCTGGCTGCATTATGGGTGTCTAGTGTCCTCTCTTGGTCTCTCTGTCTGCATTATAGGTGTCTCGTGTGCTGTGTTGGTGTCTCTGGATGTATTATGACTGTCTCATGTGTTCGGTTGATATCTCTGGCTGCATTGTGGGTGTCTCGTGTGCTGTGTTGGTCTCTCTGCCTGCATTATGACTGTCTCTGGTGCTCTGTTGGTATCTCTGGATGGTTTATGGGTGTTTCGTGTCCTCCATTTGTGTCTCTGGCTGCATTGTGGGTGTCTCATGTGCTGTGTTGGTCTCTCTGGCTGCATTGTGCGTGTCTCGTGTCCTCTGTGTCTCTGGCTGCATTTTGGGTGTCTCAAGTGTTCTGCTGGTCTCTCTGGCTCCATTATAGATGTCTCATGTACTCTGTTGGTCTCTATGGCTGCATTGTGGGTTTCTCATGTGCTGTAGTGGTCTCTCTGGCTGCATTATGGGTGTCTCGTGTCCTCAGTTGGTGTCTCTGGCTGCAATGTGGATGTCGTGTGTGCTGTGTTGGTGTCTCTGGCTGCATTATGACTGTCTCATGTGTTCTGTTGATATCTCTGGCTGCATTGTGGGTGTCTAGCGTCCTCTGTTGGTCTCTCTGTCTGCATTATGACTGTCTCGGGTGCTCTGTTGGTAACTCTGGATGGTTTATGGGTGTTTCTTGTCCTCTGTTGGTGTCTCTGACTGCATTGTGGGTGTCTCATTTGCTATGTTGATATCTCTGGCTGCATTATGACTGTCTCATGTGCTCTGTTGATATCTCTGGATGCATTGTGGGTGTATCGTGTGCTGTGTTGGTGTCTCTGGCTGCATTATGACTGTCTCATGTGTTCTTATGATATCTCTGGCTGCATTATGACTGTCTCGGGTGCTCTGTTGGTATCTCTGGATGGTTTATGGGTGTTTCTTGTCCTCTGTTGGTCTTTCTGGCTGCATTGTGGGTGTCTCATGTGCTATGTTGATATCTCTGGCTGCATTGTGGGTGTCTCATTTCGTCTGTTGGTCTCTATGGCTGCATGGTGGGTGTCTTGTGTCCTCTGTTTGTGTCACTGGCTGCATTGTGGGTGTCTCGTGTTCTCTGTGTCTCTGGCTGCATTGTGGGTGTCTCGTGTGCTGTGTTGGTCTCTCTGTCTGCATTGTGGGTGTCTCGTGTGCTGTGTTGGTCTCTCTGGCTGCATTGTGGGTGTCTCGTGTCCTTTGTTTATGTCTCTGGCTGCATTGTGGGTGTCTCGTGTGCTGTGTTGGTCTCTCTGGCTGCATTGTGGGTGTCTTGTGTCCTTTGTTTATGTCTCTGGCTGCATTGTGGGTGTCTCGTGCCCTTGTTTGGTCTCTCTGGCTGCATTGTGGGTGTCTTGTGTCCTCTGTTGGTTTCTCTGGCTGCATTGTGAGTGTCTCGTGTCCTCTGTTGGTCTCTCTGGATGCATTGTGGGTGTCTCGTGTCTTCTGTTGGTCTCTCTGGCTGCATTATGAGTGGCTCGTGTCCTCTGTTGGTGTCACTGGCTGCATTGTGGGTGTCTCGCGTGCTCTGTTGGTGTCTCTGGCTGTATTATGGGCGTCTCTGGCTGCATTATGGGTGTCTCCTGTCCTCTGTTGGTCTCTCTGGCTGTATTGTGGGTGTCTCCTGTCCTCTGTTGGTGTCTCTGGCTGGGTGTCTCGTGTCCTCTGTTCGTCTCTCTGGCTGGGTGTCTCGTGCCCACTGTTGGTCTCTCTGGCTGCATTATGAGTGTCTCATGTCCTCTGTTGGTGTCACTGGTTGCATTGTGGGTGTCTTGCGTGCTCTGTTTGTCTCTCTGGCTGTATTGTGGGTGTCTCCTGTCCTCTGTTCGTCTCTCTGGCTCCATTGTGGGTGTCTCATGCCCTCTGTTGGTCTCTCTGGCTGCATTATGAGTGTCTCGTGTCCTCTGTTGGTGTCACTGGCTGGGTGTCTTGTGCCCTCTGTTGGTGTCTCTGGCTGCATTGTGGGTGTTTTGTGTGCTGTGTTGGTCTCTCTGGCTGCATTGTGAGTGTCTCGTGTCCTCTGATGGTCTCTCTGGCTGCATTGTGGGTGTCTCGTGTGCTGTGTTGGTCTCTCTGGCTGCATTGTGGGTGTCTCTGGTGCTCTGTTGGTATCTCTGGATGGTTTATGGGTGTTTCGTGTCCTCCATTTGTGTCTCTGGCTGCATTGTGGGTGTCTCATGTGCTGTGTTGGTCTCTCTGGCTGCATTGTGGGTGTCTTGTGTTAGTGTTGGTCTCTCTGGCTGCATTGTGCGTGTCTCGTGTCCTCTGTGTCTCTGGCTGCATTTTGGGTGTCTCAAGTGTTCTGCTGGTCTCTCTGGCTCCATTATAGATGTCTCATGTACTCTGTTGGTCTCTATGGCTGCATTGTGGGTTTCTCATGTGCTCTAGTGGTCTCTCTGGCTGCATTATGGGTGTCTCGTGTCCTCTGTTGGTGTCTCTGGCTGCAATGTGGATGTTGTGTGTGCTGTGTTGGTGTCTTTGGCTGCATTATGACTGTCTCATGTGTTCTGTTGATATCTCTGGCTGCATTGTGGGTGTCTAGCGTCCTCTGTTGGTCTCTCTGTCTGCATTATGACTGTCTCGGGTGCTCTGTTGGTAACTCTGGATGGTTTATGGGTGTTTCTTGTCCTCTGTTGGTGTCTCTGACTGCATTGTGGGTGTCTCATTTGCTATGTTGATATCTCTGGCTGCATTATGACTGTCTCATGTGTTCTGTTGATATCTCTGGATGCATTGTGGGTGTCTCGTGTGCTGTGTTGGTGTCTCTGGCTGCATTATGACTGTCTCATGTGTTCTTATGATATCTCTGGCTGCATTATGACTGTCTCGGGTGCTCTGTTGGTATCTCTGGATGGTTTATGGGTGTTTCTTGTCCTCTGTTGGTCTTTCTGGCTGCATTGTGGGTGTCTCATGTGCTATGTTGATATCTCTGGCTGCATTGTGGGTATCTCATTTCGTCTGTTGGTCTCTATGGCTGCATTGTGGGTGTCTTGTGTCCTCTGTTTGTGTCACTGGCTGCATTGTGGGTGTCTCGTGTTCTCTGTGTCTCTGGCTGCATTGTGGGTGTCTCGTGTGCTGTGTTGGTCTCTCTGTCTGCATTGTGGGTGTCTCGTGTGCTGTGTTGGTCTCTCTGGCTGCATTGTGGGTGTCTCATGTCCTTTGTTTATGTCTCTGGCTGCATTGTGGGTGTCTCGTGTGCTGTGTTGGGCTCTCTGGCTGCATTGTGGGTGTCTCGTGTCCTTTGTTTATGTCTCTGGCTGCATTGTGGGTGTCTCGTGCCCTCGTTTGGTCTCTCTGGCTGCATTGTGGGTGTCTTGTGTCCTCTGTTGGTTTCTCTGGCTGCATTGTGAGTGTCTAACGTCCTCTGTTGGTCTCTCTGGATGCATTGTGGGTGTCTCGTGTCCTCTGTTGGTCTCTCTGGCTGCATTATGAGTGGCTTGTGTCCTCTGTTGGTGTCACTGGCTGCATTGTGGGTGTCTCGCGTGCTCTGTTGGTGTCTCTGGCTGTATTATGGGTGTCTCTGGCTGCATTATGGGTGTCTCCTGTCCTCTGTTGGTCTCTCTGGCTGTATTGTGGGTGTCTCCTGTCCTCTGTTGGTGTCTCTGGCTGGGTGTCTCGTGTCCTCTGTTCGTCTCTCTGGCTGGGTGTCTCGTGCCCACTGTTGGTCTCTCTGGCTGCATTATGAGTGTCTCATGTCCTCTGTTGGTGTCACTGGTTGCATTGTGGGTGTCTTGCGTGCTCTGTTCGTCTCCCTGGCTGTATTGTGGGTGTCTCCTGTCCTCTGTTCGGCTCTCTGGCTCCATTGTGGGTGTCTCATGCCCTCTGTTGGTCTCTCTGGCTGCATTATGAGTGTCTCGTGTCCTCTGTTGGTGTCACTGGCTGGGTGTCTTGTGCCCTCTGTTGGTGTCTCTGGCTGCATTGTGGGTGTTTTGTGTGCTGTGTTGGTCTCTCTGGCTGCATTGTGAGTGTCTCGTGTCCTCTGATGGTCTCTCTGGCTGCATTGTGGGTGTCTCGTGTGCTGTGTTGGTCTCTCTGGCTGCATTGTGGGTGTCTCGTGCCCTCTATTGGTCTCTCTGGCTGCATTGTGGGTGTCTCGTGTCCTCTGTTGGTCTCTCTGGCTGCATTGTGGGTGTCTCGTGTGCTGTGTTGGTCTCTCTGGCTGCATTTTGAGTGTCTCGTGTCCTCTGTTGGTCTCTCTGGCTGCATTGTGGGTGTCTCCCGTCCACTGTTGGTCTCTCTGGCTGCATTGTGGGTGTCTCGTGCCCTCTGTTGGTCTCTCTGGCTGCATTGTGGGTGTCGCGTGTCCTCTGTTGGTCTCTCTGGCTGCATTGTGGGTCTCGTGTCCTCTGTTGGTCTCTCTGGCTGCATTGTGGGTGTCTTGTGTCCTCTGTTGGTCTCTCTGGCTGCATTGTGGGTCTCGTGTCCTCTGTTAGTCTCTCTGGCTGCATTGTGGGTCTCGTGTCCTCCGCTTGTGTCTCTGGCTGCATTGTGGGTGTCTCATGTGCTGTGCTGGTCCCTCTGGCTGCATTGTGGGTGTTTTGTGTGCTGTGTTGGTCTCTCTGTCTGCATTGTGGGTGTTTTGTGTGCTGTGTTGGTCCCTCTGGCTGCATTGTGGGTGTTTTGTGTGCTGTGTTGGTCTCTCTGGCTGCATTGTGGGTGTCTTGTGTCCTCTGTTGGTCTCTCTGGCTGCATTGTGGGTCTCGTGTCCTCTGTTGGTCTCTCTGGCTGCATTGTGGGTGTCTCGTGTCCTCTGTTGGTCTCTCTGGCTGCATTGTGGGTCTTGTGTCCTCTGTTGGTCTCTCTGGCTGCATTGTGGGTCTCGTGTCCTTCGCTTGTGTCTCTGGCTGCATTGTGGGTGTCTCATGTGCTGTGCTGGTCCTTCTGGCTGAATTGTGGGTGTTTTGTGTGCTGTGTTGGTCTCTCTGGCTGCATTATGGTTGTTTTGTGTGCTGTGCTGGTCCCTCTGGCTGCATTGTGGTTGTTTTGTGTGCTGTGCTGGTCCCTCTGGCTGCATTGTGGGCGTCTCGTGCCCTCTGTTGGTCTCTCTGGCTGCATTATGAGTGTCTCGTGTCCTCTGTTGGTGTCACTGGCTGCATTGTGGGTGTCTCGCGTGCTCTGTTGGTGTCTCTGGCTGGGTGTCTCGTGCCCTCTGTTGGTCTCTCTGGCTGCATTGTGGGTGTTTTGTGTGCTGTGTTGGTCTCTCTGGCGCATTGTGGGTGTCTACCGTCCTCTGTTGGTCTGTCTGGCTGCATTGTGGGTGTCTCGTGCGCTCTGTTGGTCTCTCTGGCTGCATTGTGGGTGTCTCGTGTCCTCTGTTGGTCTCTCTGGCTGCATTGTGGGTGTCTCGTGTCCTCTGTTGGTCTCTCTGGCTGCATTGTGGGTGTCTCGTGTCCTCTGTTGGTCTCTCTGGCTGCATTGTGAGTGTCTCGTGTCCTCTGTTGGTCTCTATGGCTGCATTGTGGGTGTAACGTGTCCTCTGTTGGTCTCTCTGGCTGCATTGTGGGTGTCTCGTGTCCTCTGTTGGTCTCTCTGGCTGCATTGTGGTTGTCTCGTGCCCTCTGTTGGTCTCTCTGGCTGCATTGTGGGTGTCTCTTGTCCTCTGTTGGTCTCTGGCTGCATTGTGGGTGTCTCCCGTCCTCTGTTGGTCTCTCTGGCTGCATTGTGGGTGTCTCCCGCCCTCTGTTGGTCTCTCTGGCTGCATTGTGGGTGTCTCCCGTCCTCTGTTGGTCTCTCTGGCTGCATTGTGGGTGTCTCGTGTCCTCTGTTGGTCTCTCTGGCTGCATTGTGGGTGTCTCCCGTCCTCTGTTGGTCTCTCTGGCTGCATTGTGGGTGTCTCGTGTCCTCTGTTGGTCTCTCTGGCTGCATTGTGGGTGTCGTGTCCTCTGTTGGTCTCTCTGGCTGCATTGTGGGTGTCTCCCATCCTCTGTTGGTCTCTCTGGCTGCATTGTGGTTGTTGTGTCCTCTGTTGGTCTCTCTGGCTGCATTGTGGGTGTCGTGTCCTCTGTTGGTCTCTCTGGCTGCATCGTGGGTGTCTCCCGTCCTCTGTTGGTCTCTCTGGCTGCATTGTGGGTGTCTCGTGCCCTCTGTTGGTCTCTCTGGCTGCATTGTGGTTGTCTCGTGTCTTCTGTTGGTCTTTCTGGCTGCATTGTGGGTGTCTCCCGTCCTCTGTTGGTCTCTCTGGCTGCATTGTGGCGGTCTCCCGTCCTCTGTTGGTCTCTCTGGCTACATTGTGGGTGTCTCGTGCCCTCTGTTGGTCTCTCTGGCTGCATTGTGGGTGTCTCAGGTCCTCTGTTGGTCTCTCTGGCTGCATTGTGAGTGTCTCGTGCCCTCTGTTGGTCTCTCTGGCTGCATTGTGGGTGTCTCGTGTCTTCTGTTGGTCTCTCTGGCTGCATTGTGGGTGTCTCGTGTCTTCTGTTGGTCTCTTTGGCTGCATTGTGAGTGTCTCCCGTCCTCTGTTGGTCTCTCTGTCTGCATTGTGAGTGTCTCGTGTCCTCTGTTGGTCTCTGTGGCTGCATTGTGGGTGTCTCGTGCCCTCTGTTGGTCTCTCTGGCTGCATTGTGGGTGTCTCCCTTCCTCTGTTGGTCTCTCTGGCTGCATTATGGGTGTCTCGTGTCCTCTGTTGGTCTCTCTGGCTGCATTGTGGGTGTCTTGTGTCCTCTGTTGGTTTCTCTGGCTGCATTGTGAGAGTCACGTGTCCTCTGTTGGTCTCTCTGGCTGCATTGTGGGTGTCTTGTGTCCTCTGTTGGTCTCTCTGGCTGCATTGTGGGTGTCTCCCGTCCTCTGTGGGTCTCTCTGGCTGCATTGTGAGTGTCTCCCGTCCTCTGTTGGTCTCTCTGGCTGCATTGTGAGAGTCTCGTGTCCTCTGTTGGTCTCTCTGGCTGCATTGTGGGTGTCTCCCGTCCTCTGTTGGTCTCTCTGGCTGCATTGTGGGTGTCTCGTGTCCTCGGTTTGTCTCTCTGGCTGCATTGTGGGTGTCTCCCGTCCTCTGTTGGTCTCTCTGGCTGCATTGTGGGTGTCTTGTGTCCTCTGTTGGTCTCTCTGGCTGCATTGTGGGTGTCTTGTGTCCTCTGTTGGTCTCTCTGGCTGCTTTGTGGGTGTCTCCCGTCCTCTGTTGGTCTCTCTGGCTGCATTGTGAGTGTCTCCCGTCCTCTGTTGGTCTCTCTGGCTGCATTGTGAGAGTCTGGTGTCCTCTGTTGGTCTCTCTGGCTGCATTGTGGGTGTCTCGTGTCCTCTGTTGTTCTCTCTGGCTGCATTATGGGTGTCTCCCGTCCTCTGTTGGTCTCTCTGGCTGCATTGTGGGTGTCTTCTCGTGTCTTCTGTTGGTCTCTCTGGCTGCATTGTGGGTGTCTCGTGTCCTCTGTTGGTCTCTCTGGCTGCATTGTGGGTGTCTCCCGTCCTCTGTTGGTCTCTCTGGCTGCATTGTGAGTGTCTCGTGTCCTCTGTTGGTCTCTCTGGCAGCATTGTGGGTGTCTCGTGTCCTCTGTTGGTCTCTCTGGCTGCATTGTGGGTGTCTCCCGTTCTCTGTTGGTCTCTCTGGCTGCATTGTGGGTGTCTCGTGTCCTCTGTTGGTCTCTCTGGCTGCATTGTGGGTGTCTCGTGTACTCTGTTGGTCTCTCTGGCTGCATTGTGAGTGTCTCGTGTCCTCTGTTGTCTCTCTGGCTGCATTGTGGGTGTCTGGTGTCCTCTGTTGGTCTCTCTGGCTGCATTGTGAGTGTCTTGTGTCCTCTGTTGGTCTCTCTGGCTGTATTGTGGGTGTCTCCTGTCCTCTGTTGGTGTCTCTGGCTGGGTGTCTCGTGTTCTCTGTTCGTCTCTCTGGCTGGGTGTCTCGTGCCCAATGTTGGTCTCTCTGGCTGCATTATGAGTGTCTCATGTCCTCTGTTGGTGTCACTGGTTGCATTGTGGGTGTCTCGCGTGCTCTGTTCGTCTCTCTGGCTGTATTGTGGGTGTCTCCTGTCCTCTGTTCGTCTCTCTGGCTCTATTGTGGGCGTCTCGTGCCCTCTGTTGGTCTCTCTGGCTGCATTATGAGTGTCTCGTTTCCTCTGTTGGTGTCACTGGCTGGGTGTCTTGTGCCCTCTGTTGGTGTCTCTGGCTGCACTGTGGTTGTTTTGTGTGCTGTGTTGGTCTCTCTGGCTGCATTGTGAGTGTCTCGTGTCCTCTGTTGGTCTCTCTGGCTGCATTGTGGGTGTCTCGTGTGCTGTGTTGGTCTCTCTGGCTGCATTGTGGGTGTCTCGTGCCCTCTGTTGGTCTCTCTGACTGCATTGTGGGTGTCTCGTGTCCTCTGTTGGTCTCTCTGGCTGCATTGTGGGTGTCTCGTGCCCTCTGTTGGTCTCTCTGGCTGCATTGTGGGTGTCTCGTGTCCTCTGTTGGTCTCTCTGGCTTCATTGTGGGTGTCTCGTGCCCTCTGTTGGTCTCTCTGGCTGCATTGTGAATGTCGCGTGTCCTCTGTTGGTCTCTCTGGCTGCATTGTGGGTCTCGTGTCCTCTGTTGGTCTCTCTGGCTGCATTGTGGGTGTCTCGTGTCCTCTGTTGGTCTCTCTCGCTGCATTGTGGGTCTTGTGTCCTCTGTTAGTCTCTCTGGCTGCATTGTGGGTCTTGTGTCCTCCGCTTGTGTCTCTGGCTGCATTGTGGGTGTCTCATGTGCTGTGCTGGTCCCTCTGGCTGCATTGTGGGTGTTTTGTGTGCTGTGTTGGTCTCTCTGGCTGCATTGTGGGTGTTTTGTGTGCTGTGCTGGTCCCTCTGGCTGCATTGTGGGTGTTTTGTGTGCTGTGTTGGTCTCTCTGGCTGCATTGTGGGTGTCTCGTGTCCTCTGTTGGTCTCTCTGGCTGCATTGTGGGTGTCTTGTGTCCTCTGTTGGTCTCTCTGGCTGCATTGTGGGTGTCTCGTGTCCTCTGTTGGTCTCTCTGGCTGCTTTGTGGGTGTCTCCCGTTCTCTGTTGGTCTCTCTGGCTGCATTGTGAGTGTCTCCCGTCCTCTGTTGGTCTCTCTGGCTGCATTGTGAGAGTCTTGTGTCCTCTGTTGGTCTCTCT
This sequence comes from Ambystoma mexicanum, assembly GCF_040938575.1. Taxonomy (NCBI): domain Eukaryota; kingdom Metazoa; phylum Chordata; class Amphibia; order Caudata; family Ambystomatidae; genus Ambystoma; species Ambystoma mexicanum. Next base: position 46,162,555 of record NC_090940.1, read on the forward strand.
GGCTGCATTGTGGGTGTCTCGTGTCCTCTGTTGGTCTCTCTGGCTGCATTGTGGGTGTCTCCCGTCCTCTGTTGGTCTCTCTGGCTGCATTGTGAGTGTCTTCTCGTGTCTTCTGTTGGTCTCTCTGGCTGCATTGTGGGTGTCTCGTGTCCTCTGTTGGTCTCTCTGGCTGCATTGTGGGTGTCTCCCGTCCTCTGTTGGTCTCTATGGCTGCATTGTGAGTGTCTCGTGTCCTCTGTTGGTCTCTCTGGCAGCATTGTGGGTGTCTCGTGTCCTCTGTTGGTCTCTCTGGCTGCATTGTGGATGTCTCCCGTTCTCTGTTGGTCTCTCTGGCTGCATTGTGAGTGTCTCGTGTCCGATGTTGGTCTCTCTGGCTGCATTGTGGGTGTCTCGTGTCCTCTGTTGGTCTCTCTGGCTGCATTGTGAGTGTCTCGTGTCCTCTGTTGTCTCTCTGGCTGCATTGTGGGTGTCTCGTGTCCTCTGTTGGTCTCTCTGGCTGCATTGTGAGTGTCTCGTGTCCTCTGTTGGTCTCTCTGGCTGTATTGTGGGTGTCTCCTGTCCTCTGTTGGTGTCTCTGGCTGGGTGTCTCGTGTCCTCTGTTCGTCTCTCTGGCTGGGTGTCTCGTGCCCACTGTTGGTCTCCCTGGCTGCATTATGAGTGTCTCATGTCCTCTGTTGGTGTCACTGGTTGCATTGTGGGTGTCTCGCGTGCTCTGTTCGTCTCTCTGGCTGTATTGTGGGTGTCTCCTGTCCTCTGTTCGTCTCTCTGGCTCCATTGTGGGCGTCTCCTGCCCTCTATTGGTCTCTCTGGCTGCATTATGAGTGTCTCGTGTCCTCTGTTGGTGTCACTGGCTGGGTGTCTTGTGCCCTCTGCTGGTGTCTCTGGCTGCACTGTGGGTGTTTTGTGTGCTGTGTTGGTCTCTCTGGCTGCATTGTGAGTGTCTCGTGTCCTCTGTTGGTCTCTCTGGCTGCATTGTGGGTGTCTCGTGTGCTGTGTTGGTCTCTCTGGCTGCATTGTGGGTGTCTCGTGCCCTCTGTTGGTCTCTCTGGCTGCATTGTGGGTGTCTTGTGTCCTCTGTTGGTCTCTCTGGCTGCATTGTGGGTGTCTCGTGTGCTGTGTTGGTCTCTCTGGCTGCATTATGAGTGTCTCGTGTCCTCTGTTGGTCTTTCTGGCTGCATTGTGGGTGTCTCCCGTCCTCTGTTGGTCTCTCTGGCTGCATTGTGGGTGTCTCGTGCCCTCTGTTGGTCTCTCTGGCTGCATTGTGGATGTCGCGTGTCCTCTGTTGGTCTCTCTGGCTGCATTGTGGGTCTCGTGTCCTCTGTTGGTCTCTCTGGCTGCATTGTGGGTGTCTCGTGTCCTCTGTTGGTCTCTCTGGCTGCATTGTGGGTCTTGTGTCCTCTGTTAGTCTCTCTGGCTGCATTGTGGGTCTTGTGTCCTCCGCTTGTGTCTCTGGCTGCATTGTGGGTGTCTCATGTGCTGTGCTGGTCCCTCTGGCTGCATTGTGGGTGTTTTGTGTGCTGTGTTGGTCTCTCTGGCTGCATTGTGGGTGTTTTGTGTGCTGTGCTGGTCCCTCTGGCTGTATTGTGGGTGTTTTGTGTGCTGTGTTGGTCTCTCTGGCTGCATTGTGGGTGTCTCGTGTCCTCTGTTGGTCTCTCTGGCTGCATTGTGGGTCTCGTGTCCTCTGTTGGTCTCTCTGGCTGCATTGTGGGTGTCTCGTGTCCTCTGTTGGTCTCTCTGGCTGCATTGTGGGTCTCGTGTCCTCTGTTGGTCTCTCTGGCTGCATTGTGGGTCTCGTGTCCTCCGCTTGTGTCTCTGGCTGCATTGTGGGTGTCTCATGTGCTGTGCTGGTCCCTCTGGCTGCATTGTGGGTGTTTTGTGTGCTGTGCTGGTCCCTCTGGCTGCATTGTGGGTGTTTTGTGTGCTGTGCTGGTCCCTCTGGCTGCATTGTGGGCGTCTCGTGCCCTCTGTTGGTCTCTCTGGCTGCATTGTGGGTCTCGTGTCCTCTGTTGGTCTCTCTGGCTGCATTGTGGGTCTCGTGTCCTCCGCTTGTGTCTCTGGCTGCATTGTGGGTGTCTCATGTGCTGTGCTGGTCTCTCTGGCTGCATTGTGGGTGTTTTGTGTGCTGTGCTGGTCCCTCTGGCTGCATTGTGGGTGTTTTGTGTGCTGTGCTGGTCCCTCTGGCTGCATTGTGGGCGTCTCGTGCCCTCTGTTGGTCTCTCTGGCTGCATTATGAGTGTCTCGTGTCCTCTGTTGGTGTCACTGGCTGCATTGTGGGTGTCTTGCGTGCTCTGTTGGTGTCTCTGGCTGGGTGTCTCGTGCCCTCTGTTGGTCTCTCTGGCTGCATTGTGGGTGTTTTGTGTGCTGTGTTGGTCTCTTTGGCTGCATTGTGAGTGTCTCGTGTCCTCTGTTGGTCTCTCTGGCTGCATTGTGGGTGTCTCGTGTGCTGTGTTGGTCTCTCTGGCTGCATTGTGAGTGTCTCGTGTCCTCTGTTGGTCTCTCTGGCTGCATTGTGGGTGTCTCATGTGCTGTGTTGGTCTCTCTGGCTGCATTATGAGTGTCTCGTGCCCTCTGTTGGTCTCTCTGGCTGCATTGTGGGTGTCTCGTGTCCTCTGTTTGCCTCTATAGCTGCATTGTGGGTGTCTCGTGTCCTCTGTTGGTCTCTCTGGCTGCATTGTGGGTGTCTCCCGTCCTCTGTTGGTCTCTCTGGCTGCATTGTGGGTGTCTTGTGTCCTCTGTTGGTTTCTCTGGGTGCATTGTGAGAGTCTTGTGTCCTCTGTTGGTCTCTCTCGCTGCATTGTGGGTGTCTCGTGTCCTCTGTTGGTCTCTCTGGCTGCATTGTGGGTGTCTCCCGTCCTCTGTTGGTCTCTCTGGCTGCACTGTGAGTGTCTCCCGTCCTCTGTTGGTCTCTCTGGCTGCATTGTGAGAGTCTCGTGTCCTCTGTTGGTCTCTCTGGCTGCATTGTGGGTGTCTCGTGTCCTCTGTTGGTCTCTCTGGCTGCATTGTGGGTGTCTCCCGTCCTCTGTTGGTCTCTCTGGCTGCATTGTGGGTGTCTCGTGTCCTCTGTTGGTCTCTCTGGCTGCATTGTGGGTGTCTCCCTTCCTCTGTTGGTCTCTCTGGCTGCATTGTGGGTGTCTCGTGTCCTCTGTTGGTCTCTCTGGCTGCATTGTGGGTGTCTCCCGTCCTCTGTTGGTCTCTCTGGCTGCATTGTGGGTGTCTCGTGTCCTCTGTTGGTCTCTCTGGCTGCATTGTGGGTGTCTCGGGTCCTCTGTTGGTCTCTCTGGCTGCTTTGTGGGTGTCTCCCATCCTCTGTTGGTCTCTCTGGCTGCATTGTGAGTGTCTCCCGTCCTCTGTTGGTCTCTCTGGCTGCATTGTGAGAGTCTTGTGTCCTCTGTTGGTCTCTCTGGCTGCATTGTGGGTATCTTGTGTCCTCTGTTGGTCTCTCTGGCTGCATTGTGGGTGTCTCCCGTCCTCTGTTGGTCTCTCTGGCTGCATTGTGGGTGTCTTGTGTCCTCTGTTGGTTTCTCTGGGTGCATTGTGAGAGTCTCGTGTCCTCTGTTGGTCTCTCTGGCTGCATTGTGGGTGTCTCGTGTCCTCTGTTGGTCTCTCTGGCTGCATTGTGAGTGTCTCGTGTCCTCTGTTGGTCTCTCTGGCTGTATTGTGGGTGTCTCCTGTCCTCTGTTGGTGTCTCTGGCTGGGTGTCTCGTGTCCTCTGTTCGTCTCTCTGGCTGGGTGTCTCGTGCCCACTGTTGGTCTCTCTGGCTGCATTATGAGTGTCTCATGTCCTCTGTTGGTGTCACTGGTTGCATTGTGGGTGTCTCGCGTGCTCTGTTCGTCTCTCTGGCTGTATTGTGGGTGTCTCCTGTCCTCTGTTCGTCTCTCTGGCTCCATTGTGGGCGTCTCGTGCCCTCTGTTGGTCTCTCTGGCTGCATTATGAGTGTCTCGTGTCCTCTGTTGGTGTCACTGGCTGGGTGTCTTGTGCCCTCTGTTGGTGTCTCTGGCTGCACTGTGGGTGTTTTGTGTGCTGTGTTGGTCTCTCTGGCTGCATTGTGAGTGTCTCGTGTCCTCTGTTGGTCGCTCTGGCTGCATTGTGGGTGGGTGTCTCGTGTGCTGTGTTGGTCTCTCTGGCTGCATTGTGGGTGTCTCGTGCCCTCTGTTGGTCTCTCAGGCTGCATTGTGGGTGTCTCGTGTCCTCTATTGGTCTCTCTGGCTGCATTGTGGGTGTCTCGTGTGCTGTGTTGTTCTCTCTGGCTGCATTATGAGTGTCTTGTGTCCTCTGTTGGTCTTTCTGGCTGCATTGTGGGTGTCTCCCGTCCTCTGTTGGTCTCTCTGGCTGCATTGTGGGTGTCTTGTGCCCTCTGTTGGTCTCTCTGGCTGCATTGTGGGTGTCGCGTGTCCTCTGTTGGTCTCTCTGGCTGCATTGTGGGTCTCGTGTCCTCTGTTGGTCTCTCTGGCTGCATTGTGGGTGTCTCGTGTCCTCTGTTGGTCTCTCTGGCTGCATTGTCGGTCTCGTGTCCTCTGTTAGTCTCTCTAGCTGCATTGTGGGTCTCGTGTCCTCCGCTTGTGTCTCTGGCTGCATTGTGGGTGTCTCATGTGCTGTGCTGGTCCCTCTGGCTGCATTGTGGGTGTTTTGTGTGCTGTGTTGGTCTCTCTGGCTGCATTGTGGGTGTTTTGTGTGCTGTGCTGGTCCCTCTGGCTGCATTGTGGGTGTTTTGTGTGCTGTGTTGGTCTCTCTGGCTGCATTGTGGGTGTCTCGTGTCCTCTGTTGGTCTCTCTGGCTGCATTGTGGGTTTCGTGTCCTCTGTTGGTCTCTCTGGCTGCATTGTGGGTGTCTCGTGTCCTCTGTTGGTCTCTCTGGCTGCATTGTGGGTCTTGTGTCCTCTGTTGGTCTCTCTGGCTGTATTGTGGGTCTCGTGTCCTCCGCTTGTGTCTCTGGCTGCATTGTGGGTGTCTCATGTGCTGTGCTGGTCCCTCTGGCTGCATTGTGGGTGTTTTGTGTGCTGTGTTGGTCTCTCTGGCTGCATTGTGGGTGTTTTGTGTGCTGTGCTGGTCCCTCTGGCTGTATTGTGGGTGTTTTGTGTGCTGTGTTGGTCTCTCTGGCTGCATTGTGGGTGTCTCGTGTCCTCTGTTGGTCTCTCTGGCTGCATTGTGGGTCTCGTGTCCTCTGTTGGTCTCTCTGGCTGCATTGTGGGTGTCTCGTGTCCTCTGTTGGTCTCTCTGGCTGCATTGTGGGTCTCGTGTCCTCTGTTGGTCTCTCTGGCTGCATTGTGGGTCTCGTGTCCTCCGCTTGTGTCTCTGGCTGCATTGTGGGTGTCTCATGTGCTGTGCTGATCCCTCTGGCTGCATTGTGGGTGTTTTGTGTGCTGTGCTGGTCCCTCTGGCTGCATTGTGGGTGTTTTGTGTGCTGTGCTGGTCCCTCTGGCTGCATTGTGGGCGTCTTGTGCCCTCTGTTGGTCTCTCTGGCTGCATTGTGGGTCTCGTGTCCTCTGTTGGTCTCTCTGGCTGCATTGTGGGTCTCGTGTCCTCCGCTTGTGTCTCTGGCTGCATTGTGGGTGTCTCATGTGCTGTGCTGGTCTCTCTGGCTGCATTGTGGGTGTTTTGTGTGCTGTGCTGGTCCCTCTGGCTGCATTGTGGGTGTTTTGTGTGCTGTGCTGGTCCCTCTGGCTGCATTGTGGGCGTCTCGTGCCCTCTGTTGGTCTCTCTGGCTGCATTATGAGTGTCTCGTGTCCTCTGTTGGTGTCACTGGCTGCATTGTGGGTGTCTTGCGTGCTCTGTTGGTGTCTCTGGCTGGGTGTCTCGTGCCCTCTGTTGGTCTCTCTGGCTGCATTGTGGGTGTTTTGTGTGCTGTGTTGGTCTCTTTGGCTGCATTGTGAGTGTCTCGTGTCCTCTGTTGGTCTCTCTGGCTGCATTGTGGGTGTCTCGTGTGCTGTGTTGGTCTCTCTGGCTGCATTGTGAGTGTCTCGTGTCCTCTGTTGGTCTCTCTGGCTGCATTGTGGGTGTCTCATGTGCTGTGTTGGTCTCTCTGGCTGCATTATGAGTGTCTCGTGCCCTCTGTTGGTCTCTCTGGCTGCATTGTGGGTGTCTCGTGTCCTCTGTTTGCCTCTATAGCTGCATTGTGGGTGTCTCGTGTCCTCTGTTGGTCTCTCTGGCTGCATTGTGGGTGTCTCCCGTCCTCTGTTGGTCTCTCTGGCTGCATTGTGGGTGTCTTGTGTCCTCTGTTGGTTTCTCTGGGTGCATTGTGAGAGTCTTGTGTCCTCTGTTGGTCTCTCTCGCTGCATTGTGGGTGTCTCGTGTCCTCTGTTGGTCTCTCTGGCTGCATTGTGGGTGTCTCCCGTCCTCTGTTGGTCTCTCTGGCTGCACTGTGAGTGTCTCCCGTCCTCTGTTGGTCTCTCTGGCTGCATTGTGAGAGTCTCGTGTCCTCTGTTGGTCTCTCTGGCTGCATTGTGGGTGTCTCGTGTCCTCTGTTGGTCTCTCTGGCTGCATTGTGGGTGTCTCCCGTCCTCTGTTGGTCTCTCTGGCTGCATTGTGGGTGTCTCGTGTCCTCTGTTGGTCTCTCTGGCTGCATTGTGGGTGTCTCCCTTCCTCTGTTGGTCTCTCTGGCTGCATTGTGGGTGTCTCGTGTCCTCTGTTGGTCTCTCTGGCTGCATTGTGGGTGTCTCCCGTCCTCTGTTGGTCTCTCTGGCTGCATTGTGGGTGTCTCGTGTCCTCTGTTGGTCTCTCTGGCTGCATTGTGGGTGTCTCGGGTCCTCTGTTGGTCTCTCTGGCTGCTTTGTGGGTGTCTCCCATCCTCTGTTGGTCTCTCTGGCTGCATTGTGAGTGTCTCCCGTCCTCTGTTGGTCTCTCTGGCTGCATTGTGAGAGTCTTGTGTCCTCTGTTGGTCTCTCTGGCTGCATTGTGGGTATCTTGTGTCCTCTGTTGGTCTCTCTGGCTGCATTGTGGGTGTCTCCCGTCCTCTGTTGGTCTCTCTGGCTGCATTGTGGGTGTCTTGTGTCCTCTGTTGGTTTCTCTGGGTGCATTGTGAGAGTCTCGTGTCCTCTGTTGGTCTCTCTGGCTGCATTGTGGGTGTCTCGTGTCCTCTGTTGGTCTCTCTGGCTGCATTGTGAGTGTCTCGTGTCCTCTGTTGGTCTCTCTGGCTGTATTGTGGGTGTCTCCTGTCCTCTGTTGGTGTCTCTGGCTGGGTGTCTCGTGTCCTCTGTTCGTCTCTCTGGCTGGGTGTCTCGTGCCCACTGTTGGTCTCTCTGGCTGCATTATGAGTGTCTCATGTCCTCTGTTGGTGTCACTGGTTGCATTGTGGGTGTCTCGCGTGCTCTGTTCGTCTCTCTGGCTGTATTGTGGGTGTCTCCTGTCCTCTGTTCGTCTCTCTGGCTCCATTGTGGGCGTCTCGTGCCCTCTGTTGGTCTCTCTGGCTGCATTATGAGTGTCTCGTGTCCTCTGTTGGTGTCACTGGCTGGGTGTCTTGTGCCCTCTGTTGGTGTCTCTGGCTGCACTGTGGGTGTTTTGTGTGCTGTGTTGGTCTCTCTGGCTGCATTGTGAGTGTCTCGTGTCCTCTGTTGGTCGCTCTGGCTGCATTGTGGGTGGGTGTCTCGTGTGCTGTGTTGGTCTCTCTGGCTGCATTGTGGGTGTCTCGTGCCCTCTGTTGGTCTCTCAGGCTGCATTGTGGGTGTCTCGTGTCCTCTATTGGTCTCTCTGGCTGCATTGTGGGTGTCTCGTGTGCTGTGTTGTTCTCTCTGGCTGCATTATGAGTGTCTCGTGTCCTCTGTTGGTCTTTCTGGCTGCATTGTGGGTGTCTCCCGTCCTCTGTTGGTCTCTCTGGCTGCATTGTGGGTGTCTCGTGCCCTCTGTTGGTCTCTCTGGCTGCATTGTGGGTGTCGCGTGTCCTCTGTTGGTCTCTCTGGCTGCATTGTGGGTCTCGTGTCCTCTGTTGGTCTCTCTGGCTGCATTGTGGGTGTCTCGTGTCCTCTGTTGGTCTCTCTGGCTGCATTGTCGGTCTCGTGTCCTCTGTTAGTCTCTCTAGCTGCATTGTGGGTCTCGTGTCCTCCGCTTGTGTCTCTGGCTGCATTGTGGGTGTCTCATGTGCTGTGCTGGTCCCTCTGGCTGCATTGTGGGTGTTTTGTGTGCTGTGTTGGTCTCTCTGGCTGCATTGTGGGTGTTTTG